>NW_023416324.1:47574500-48205653 GCF_014108235.1 Myotis myotis
ATAATTATTTCTGAAAAGCACACTGGAAAATAATACTTAAAACTATGATACCTAACCTGGTCTATAAAATACATGAAGAGGATTCAGGATATTATTGCCTCACCTATAAAATTATATCATAATTTTGTATGTGTTTTGTTCTGGAGAAAAGTTCTATCAGGACCTCATAACAGTTACAAATAATTGTCTCAAAGGTGCCCAATAAATCTTTCTCATATTAACCTAAGTAGTTTAATAATTAGTTCAACAATCTCCCCAAGGAGAATTTTCAAAGTTCTTTAATCTGAAATCCTATTTGTTTTACCCAGATATACAACTATATCTGCAAGAACTATGAAAAAATAACCACATGTTCTGTTTTTCTGTATGACTTGACACTTAACAATGTCCTCATTTATACTATTTTTATAGACTCAGTTTTTAAAAAATACCTCTAAATCTAGAAAAATATTTAAAACTTTTCAACCTTTTTCATTTCAAAATGTTTCCAAGTTTGCTTCACAACTATTTTTTAAAGAAATTAAAATGTATTAAGATCTTATTGCATCTTTTTATTACAGGTTGGCTTCATAACATTTTAACTTTATGACTAAAATATCATACTTACACAAGCTCTAAAAGGATGTAGCAATGGGACATTCCTCTAAGAATGTTCCCCAAGGCTTAAGCAGAAGATGCCAAAGTAAAAGCCACCAACATATCTTTCTCATTAGTTTCCATGTTTTGTAAGTAAAGGAAACCTATAGATTAATTTTCTGGTCTTTACATCATTCCTCAATAAAGAAGGGTAGTACCATTTATTGAAGAGTCCTGACCATTAAATATGGCATACGCAATTTCAAGTATTAAATACTGTATAAAGGCACTCATTTTATTGTAGGTTAAGCCACATGAAAATGCCAATCTTTCAACCTAATACAAGTCCTTGAATTTAGGCATGATTTTTAAAACTCTGAAAAGACCGACTGTATTTATGAAATATAGTAATTGTAAGATATATATTGACTAACAGCTTTTGGGGATGGGGACTACCAGATTGAATATAACAATAAATAAAAGGACTAAATTTCTTAAAATATGCAGTTTATTTGGTAATGCAGTTTATTTTCCTTTTTGAACAATTTACCTAACCCAATGACACTATGCAAAGCTTTTCTTTTTTATAAAGATTATAAACAAAAATTATGTGTTGAATTGTCAAGACACACCTAAAAGTTTTCCAATACCATAAAAACTAATTTTACCTCTTCACTCTTTGACTTATGAAGAACAAATCCCTTCTTCCACTGACCATCAGCACCTTCATTTGGTTTTCGTATATTAAATTCTACTTTTGCCCGGTCCTTATTTTGAATAGCCTTCCACTCATCCAAAGTCATTTCTTTTGGACCCTCTTCCTTTACTTCTTCAACTTCGTTTTCCCTGTGAAAAGATGTTTAAGTTTTATACCTACTAGGTGGCTGACAAAAATTTGTATTACTTATAAGAAGTTAAATCTTGGTAAATCAATCTTTTAGGGAAAATTATCCAAGGGTGGAAGGATCATAATTTTTGTAACCCAATGGCTAACATTAATTTGGTAGACACCAGGTATTCAACGCTTGTTGTATTAGTGAAAGTATGGATAAGTAAGAAAAACACAATTCATCTTCATAAACTTTTAAATGCTCATCTATCAGTAATACAACCTGGAATTGGCTTTACCAAACATAAAGAGAAACATCAACTGGTTGCCTCCCATACACACCCCAATTGAGATTGAACCTGTGACCTAGGTATGTACCCTGACCAAAAATCAAACCCGCTACCTCCTTGGTGCATGGGATGATGCTCCAACCAAGCCTCCCCCCGCCGGGGCTAAAATACACATTTCGTAAAATAACACTACTTTCTCTTAAAACTGTACCGTTACAGAATTAAAATATTTGGCCTAACTTCTCCTAAAACATTTTTTTAATTTCCCACAATACATAACTCATGTTATCATCTAGAATGCCTGTGAACCACACTTCACATTCTAGAATATAAAAAGAACTGTTCCTCTATCCTTTATTTTAGGATAACGATGGCAAAACAAAAGAATCTTTAAAACCCAGGTTTATACAAATCCTAGATTCTATATATGCCAATTTTCAAACCAACCTGAGTGTGGGCGGGAGACTGAGGTTTCACTAGAAATGACTCTCCACAAAACACACTGGTTTCAATACTTAATAGTAAATTAGTTATTTCTAAATGTAATTCTTAGATTATAACTATTATATGAGTTTCCATTTTTGCAGAAAGAAAGCCTAGAAATCCATTATTTTAATCTAATATCAATTTCCAATTGTCACCAAACAAGTTGTTTGCTATTCTGGAAGCTCTGCTTTTTTCCAAAGATAGCAGATGATCAAGTTAGCCTCAGAGCTCAAATATCTCTCTCTTCTATGCTACTCTGTACTGTTTGACTAATCCTACCTTAAAATTTCAAGTTTACATTGAATTGATGAGATCTGGATATAAGGTCCAGCTGTCAGTTTACAGATGAGAAAGCTAAGAAAAAAAACTCCTAGTTACTCCTAAGTTGTGACAGAGCCAAGAATGTAATGTAACTCAGCACATTTTGTCACATGGAACCATGACACCTACCTTCAAAGATTATTGTAAGGATCAAGTGAGACAAAACAAATGCTCTGGAAACTATATATAAGGGAGTCAAAGTCAGCCAAGCACTGCTTTATAAATTTGTATTTCCATACACAAGATATAATACTATGTTCATATTCTCTCCACTCTGGAGACTGTTCTTAATACCATCATCATAATCATTAGACCAAATACCCTCAATTTCATTCCTGGGTCCTGAATTAAAGATCTGCTTCCAATACCCTATCAATAATGCATGATTTCCTTCTGGTAGACATTTATAATCTTTGCAGGTCACACTTACGGTGACTTAAATATGGACTCTTTATTAAAGGAAGAACGGTTGTATTGAGCATTGTGAAGTACTCAATATTACATGAGGCTCATTTATGCATCCACAATTTCATTGTTTACCAAATAAATTATTCTATATAGTTTCATATAAATGAATTTATCTAAGTTCAACACATCATTTAACACCATGTATTTTTTCTGTCTCCAATAATAGCAAATGTATTATTCCAATAAACCCATGGAATATGATACCCTAATCATTAGTAATAGTTCACTGTAAGAGCAATTCTTCCTTAAGAAAAAGCAAAGTTTAGAAAAGCATCTCCTCCGATTGATTTGAATATGCCCCAGTTAAGATTTAGACCTAAGTAATCTATAATGCAAGACTTTAAACCACAATACCATAAGAAATGACTGGCATATAATTTCTGCTTTGATTGATGGAAACTAGAGAAAGGCATTAAATTATTTCCACCAGCATAACTTGAAACTTTAAAACTCTCACCCTTGAATAAATAAAAACTTCAAAACCAGGTCTTCTACCTAAAAAGACTCTCACACAGACAATGAAAAAGATTAAGAAATCTAGTGAATAACATATTCTGGCATTTGCTCTCTTCATATATTTTAAAGCAAGTCAATAATGCTATGTTTCAAATCCAATGTTGATGGAAAATAAATTTCAAAGAGGTACAATTTTAAAGTCATGTTTCCTAGTTTTAAACTGTATCAAAATAAAACCTGCAGTTATAGATTCCAAAGTACTTTGAACTATGAGTTCTATATACAACTTCTCTTATTTCAACCATTTGGTCTAATTTTTAGTAACCCCCAATTTCAGATTCTAGTTCTCGTCTATTTGATGTCTCTGGACAGCTATCACTTGAATTATCCATTACTATTATCTCTATCAAGTAAGGTTAATTAGGTAAAATGCATAGCATCTTATTCTCTATTTTGAGGTTACAATAGTTAATTTTTGTGCTTGGGGCTTGCAGGTTTTACTATCTTCCCTTATTTTTTTTAAAACAGCAATGGTAGTTTTAAATAGAAATAACCATTTCCATTTTTCAAATCATTAGAGCCCAATATACCAATATATACATGTGTAAAACACTCCTCTATATAAACACTACTTGATTAATTGGGGTACCCTGAAAGTCTCTCCTGTTAAAAACCCATCAAGTAACAGAATTAAATCTATATGCTTTCTTAGTAAAAGTCCAAACTGATTTCAGTGACGGAGCATTACTACTATACATAAACCAACTTACTTATTTTCAGTGTCTGCAACTGGATGTTCTTCACCTTCTGGTGTTTCCTCAGTCACATTTGGTTGCTCCAAGTCACTGCAATTATAAGATATTTGTTTCTGAATGTATTTTGGGGACTCTCTAAGGAAAGAAAGAAAAAGAAAGGCATCTAGGTCCATTTACATGTAGCTGAAGGATTCATTATACAAAAATATTTTAAAATCCTCACATTCCCTGTGTCTTTTCCTACTAAATGTATACTCCAGTAGACCTTTAAGAGGAAATAATTTAAAAATGTATACTGATCCAAGTTATAGTATTTTACTCAAAAAGAAACAGGACGAAGTTAGTTTTAAAATAATGCCTCACTTGCTTTTCAAATTTTTCTAATAACCAGAAGGGTCAATAGCTACAAACTATTAAAGACATAGAAATAAGAATACCCAAACAACTTCAATGCAGGGTTTCAGAAAAAGCTATATATACATATGAAAAGAAAAACTGATATCACATATACTGAAATATGAAAAAATTGGTCACTTCATATAACTATAATCTAAACATATCCAACAAGAGGTTATCTTGTATGGAAGATATACAAGACATTTAGCTATAAGATAAGAGTTATTCCATTCTTGTCCCAGGGACAAATAATATTTAAGAGTTATGGACAAGCCTCTAGTAAGGTATAGGGTCAATTTTATTCAAATTATTTTAAAAAATCAGAATACCAACGTTAATTCATCTTTGACAGTTCCCCAGTTGTGAGATCCGCTACCTCCACGTTTGTCCTCGTGCTTCAGACCACTGTAATGTGAGAAAGAACTAACAAAACTGAGTTAACATAATACTCTTTAATTCTAGAAATTCAAAGTTTGTTTTATTAAAAAAAAGTAGACTCAAATATAATATAATAAAAACCAATATAAGACTTACGATCTATCACTTCCACTATGCCTATCAAATTCACGTTTGCCACGAGAGTCAAATCCATCTCCTCGGCCCATTCCGCGTCCACGTCCTCCTCGACCTCTTCCAAGACCACCACGGCCTCGGATAGGCCGGTCAATAATCGGTCTACAACAAATAAAGATTATATACATCCCAGGTTTTCAGAAAAAATAGGGAAATTCATTCAAAGACTCAAAATACAGGAATACGTTTCTTGGCTCATAAGCCAACAGTTATAAACACATGTTTTAGAAAATTCAAAACAGTCTATTTCTAATCACATAAAGGAAATAAAAACAACTAGGAAGCTACGCCCACAACAAGAACATTAATTTTACATTGTCTAAAACTCAGTAGTGCACATACTTTTTATTGTTGTTCATTTTACATAATAACCTAATAAAACTACTATTCATCAATACATTTAATAATTAAAATAAACAAATCTAACCTGCATAATGAATAATCTGCTTTGCTATAAACAATACAACTTTCCTGTTAACATCCCGGGATAGCAAGAAAAAGAAATTGTCTATCAATTCAACAAAATGTTTCACTACAAGGGATCTAAGGTTGAACACTAAAAACTGCTACTGAAATAACAATTCAGATGTTTCTTTGTAAAACTGATAAACATAACCAGCCACACTGCTACCTGGCAATTATTACCAATTTATAGCTTTGTGTTGAGACTCTATAAACTGACAAAACATGAAGAGGTTTGAAAAAAATCTTGCCTATCAACTGAAAATTCTCCTCCTTCACCCTTTTCTTCAAGTGGCTTTTCAAATCGTCTTTCACGAGGTGGTCGCCGTTCTGGTCTCCTATCAATTATTTTCCCTTCACCCTGAAGTTGTTGATCAGGTCTTCTTCCAACACGTCTTATTCCTAAAATGATAAATAACCAGCATAAGCAAATTATTTTTGCAACTCAAAAATTTTAGGCCTAGACTAAAAAAAAAAATGTTAATCTTCAGGTCCCCTAACTGGCACTTACTGCTGAAAAAGGCAAACACTGGGCATATCTAAAGTGGAACAAAGTACTTTAGAGAAACTCCTATTTTAAATAAACTTGTTTCAAACTTCTATCTAGTTTGCCAAGTCACTTTCACCCCCTAAAAGCATTCTCTGCAACTGACTTGGAAGTTACCTGGGTAGGTGGCCATTTCTCCACTCACTTTTTAAAATGCCAGTCTTACTTTAAAATTCTAAATTTAAATAAATTTTAGGCAAATGATACATTTTGGCTTTAAATACACCAACGATAACACCAGCAGCCATTCATAAATAACCAAGCAAATCCATACACATTCACATTCAACAGATAAGGACCCTAAAAAAAATTTTTTTTAAAGTAAAGGCCACACTTTTAGTTTACATAATCTGGAGGAGAAAAAAAACCTCAAGTGTAAAAAAAAAAAAAAAAAAAAAGACTGATAATTCTATGAAATTACAAAATTGAAAGGAAAACAACTAGCATCTAGAATTACATATCCAGTCTGAAATAGCTATTTAACCAGAAAAAAGTACCCCCTCTATTAGTTTTTACATGTTTTATACACACTACACCTGACAGAAAAACTGTTATGCAACCTCTAAAATACTCAATATTTTACTATTATGGATGGAGAACATTTCTTTTGGTTTGTTCTTACCAGTGCATTTACCCTGTTAGTATCTAATTCCAAGAGGCAACCAATATGCATTACTGGTGGCCTTAAGAATAAGTAGATTGATGGTTAAACTCAAGTCTGTAAAATTCAGGTATGCCATAATTCCCAAACCACAATTTCTGTCAAGGCCAAACAGCAGCCAAGGAACTGTTTTTTAACAAGATCTTAAGTTGATTTACCCTGGTTCTTTCTAAGAAAGTGGAACACAATTAAGATTCACCCAATTGTTCAGGTGCTTGTAAGTAGAGTAAAACAGTAAGTACCAAACTCTGATGAAATTTTAAAGTCCTTTCCACATAAACTCTCAGTGTAGGCACATTGTTAGATCTTACACCAAAGCATCTTAAATAAATTTCATCAGAGCTAAAGTGTATTGGGGTGGAGCTTGGAACCAGTCTTTATAATGATATCCAAGCCAAACACACCCAAATGAACAATGGCTTATTTCCCCACCCAATATTCAATATTAGGCTTACGGAATCTAAAAAACTTACCAAATATATTCAACCAATAGTCATCATTTAAAAATGCATGCTTCTCTTGATATATTTAGATGTACGTGCAAGCTCACTTGATTTTCACTAGATACCAGGCTTTTAATTAAAAACAAAAACATCACATTGGTCTATACTCAGTGATAGTCTGTAGTGTCAATTCTCAATTCTTCAAATGGAAAAAAGACTAGCTACAAAGCTAATTCTTATAATATGAACATTAAATATATATCTAGGGTAGTCTAGCACTATACCAGGACCTTTCTTCAAAAGCACAAACACAGGATCAGGCTAACTATCCTTCCCCAATGCCCACAACATCAACTGACAGCAGGATCTCAAAATGAGTTTTTTCATTCAACATTTTCCCTTTATTTATAAATGTTTTATGCAATTTAAAGTTAGGAGTGCTCTGAAATACTGATCTAAGGAAAATGTTGGTAGCTAATATGGGAGATTTCCCGAAGACCACTGAATTATAAATTTATGAAGCAATTCCCTACCTTTGTAACTTAAAATACTAGTTTCCAAGTAAGAGCTTATTTCAAAGGTGGGCTTTATGATCAAAACAACTGAGGGATTTCAAACATGCTTCATCCTTTGAACATTCAAAATGGGTGAACACACCTACCTTGCACATTTTAGATTTACGATTCAGACTCAATTTTTTCATGTGCTTTCTTGGGATTATTCTGATCAAAGAGGTAAAGATGAGCAGTTTAAATAATTACACAAGCTAAATTAAACGATTTATTCAGTTGTGCTACAGGTTGCTGTCTCAGCTGACAAAACGGGTATTTGGCTTACTCGGTGTACACATGCTTTCTAATACTCCAACTTGTGCTTCCCCCAACCCATAATTTTAGTACAGGAATTCTTTTGTTTTATTCACCACTTAGTTCTTTATGTCAAAACCTCACAGTTCTAGTTAAAACACACACACACACCCTAAACCAAAATATAATACACGTGTTTAAATTTAAAAAAAGAAAATTAGTTGAATGTTGAGGAAGAATCCAACTTAAAGCTCATGAGAAACAACTCCTTTCCGGAGCACGTGGCAGCAAAGCGAGGTTTCAACGTTGACTGTAGAAAACCAACCAAGATCCGGAGCCTGGCTATTTGCTGTGGATCCCGTATGCTTTTCCTGGCCCCCAACTGTTTTTGCTCTTCCCAGTCACCACGAAAGACAAACACGGAATGCGTGAGAACGCAACAGCCAAGCTCGGGCCGCTCGGGCGAAGCGTCCGGCGTGACCTGGAAGCAGCAACCGCCCGCCGCCAATGAGACGCCGAGCACGCTTCCCGCACGTGTGGAGGGAACGCTGCACCCGAGAGCTCCCCGCGGCCGCCGGGCGAGCGTGACAGCCCGTGCGCTCCTCTCACCACGCGGCCGGCGCGGAGCCGCCCCACCTGAAGCGCGGGGGTCGGGTAGCGGAGAAAGGGTCGCGACCCCCCGGGGCTCCCTGCAAGAGCCACTCTCCATTCAGAAGCCCCGCGTCTGCGTCATCGAATGCAGCCCAAAGCCTCCCCTTCCCAACAGCTTCACTCGCTGCAGCCACTTACCAAGTTTAAAATAGTGGAGGGTGTGTGTGTTGGGGGACGGGGGGCTGGTACAAGAAGGCGCATGGGGCACCTAAGACAGGTAGCTCACGCCGCAGTACCCGACCCCCAGCTTCTCACTCACGGGGGCCCCCCGCACCGTCGTGGGACAAGATGGCAGGACAGCAGCCCAAGCCAGGCAACCGCACCTCAGAGCAGCAGAGAGCGAGCTCTGGGCGGGAGGGAACCGGGGACCCCACGCTTCCCGAGAGCCTCAGGCCAACACCCGCCGGCGGGCGGGATCCAGCGGGAAGGCGACAGCCGCCAGGACCCCGAGCAGGCTGACGGCGGCTCGCCTCCGGGACCCGCGGCGGGAACCTTGCAGGAGGTGTTTTGAACTCGAGGCTACCACGCTCGCAGGACCGGGCTCTGGTCATGTGGGGGCAACGGGAGGAAATCGGACGCAGAACCTCCCGCGGACGCTCGGAGCCCGAGGAGCTGCCCCGCTCCTTCCCTCACGCCGGGTCTTCCCCACCTTCCACCACAGACTCACCTTCTTTCTTAAGCGCCACGGGCGGCTGCGTCTCCTCTTTCTTGTCAGCCACGCCGGGGTTGGACGGCAGCGGGTTCTTGCGTTCTTTCTGGGACTCTTTACGCAGCTGTTTGCCTGCCGCATTGGAGTTGTTCTGGGCTGCGGCCTGAGCTGCGCTCTTAGCCCCAGGGCCCCCAACACCGCCCCCGCCGGCTTCTTTTTTCTTGTTCTCTGCTGCCTTCAACACCTCGAAGGGGTCCGATTCGTCGTCAAATAACTGGTCGAATCGGTTGGTGACCACGCAGCCGAAGCCTTCCTGTAAATGCCCAGGCATGATGGTGGCTCGGCGGCGCGTTCCTCCACGGATTGCAGCGGGCCGCGCCGAGCCAGGAGCGCCTGCTTCAGCTCTTCCCACAAGATGGCCGGGCCGAGAGAGGGGGGCCGTCTTCTCTTCCGGTGCCAGGCACACATCCGGGAGCGGCCGGCGCCGCAGGGCACTATGGGGTATGTAGGCCAGAGTGGCTTTTACCGAGACGGCTCCCGACACCGGGACTACGATTCCCAGAATGCACAGCGCGACAACTCTTCGCGCGCGCCTGGGAGGCCGGACTTCAGGGAGGGAGTGGAGCTTGCGAGGTGAGGGAGGGGAAATGCGGCGATGGGCGGAGTCCTGCCACCTGCTCTCGCCACCCTTAAACTCTCGAGTCTCGAGCTGTGCCGAAAACAGGAAAACGTGTCGGCGTGTTTTGCTCCCGAAAGTATTCTGTCTTTGGTTTTACTCCCCTAGTCTCCGGCCCAAGGCGTTATAACTTTCTCCACCTCTCCGGGAGGGTCAAGGTGACTCGCAGATCTTACAACTGGAGACTCGCAAACTTCCGGGGCCGGGGGGCGGGGGGGGGGGGGGGGGGGGGCGGGATTGCGGCGGTGCCTCGCCGGCCTCACCCAGACAGGACCCGACCTGTTTCAGTTCAAGTCCCTTGCTGCACAGTTGCTGGAGTCGCCCTCCTGTATCCCTAACAATGAATCGACAGTGTGTTTAACGTGACGCCGAATACGATTCTTCTCGCAGGGACGTGAGAGCAGAATAATTAAAAGGCCAACCATCACGTGGGAGTGTTGCGCGCCTTTCCTGGGTGAGAAATACGGTTTTGCGAGGGATGCTGTCATTGCTGTTAACTCCTTACAGGGCAGCAAAAGCTAGACACCGGGCAAGCCTCGAAAAGGCACTGTTTGCAGGAACACTTTCTAGAGTCAATCCAGTTGTCCACGAGTGTCCAGCGAGCCAAGGATTAGGTGTTCGTAAAAGGTGCTCAAGAAATAACATTTTGACAGCATCTGAGCGTGCGGTGTGCTGAGAGGTACAATGAGGAGAGGAAAATGCCAGCGACTGGTCACACTTACAGCATTCGTATTAGTTGAGACTATTGACGTCTGTTAAGGTAACTGAGTGTCAATGCCTATTCAAGCATATTTGGTAACACTGTAAGTGTTTAAGTATTTCATCATAGTTTTGAAACTTTTTTCCCATTAACACAAAATATAATAGAAAATGCACCTCTATGTCCCAGGTGCTGTGAATAACCTTCACCGGGACAGCTTTTTAGATAGGTGCTTTTCCCTTTTCACTGATGGTGAAACCATTTCAGAGGTGAAATGGCTTACCAAGTTCACACCTCTGTTCAAATGCCGGGAGTTAACGCTGGCTTCTAACTCCACTAGGAGACTGTTGACATCAACTCCTTAATCCGAACTCTGCCTTCTGATAGAAGTCAGTCCATTCTTAATTTCCAGTGTTTAGTAAGACTTAAATACCGTTGGCACATCAGGCAAAGTATGTAGCGTGGCTGAATGTGATCTTCCTAATTTCTGAGCAGATTTTAAATCAGTTCCCTACCAGGGAAAATAAAAGACAGAGTCACATTACAGGCATGTGGCAGCAAGCCTGGTGGTTTTCTTTTCTCTAAATCCAGCCCCCACTCCTCAAAGTCACCTATTTCTCTGTTGCCTGAGTCCCTGCCACACACACTCCCTTTTCACACACACCCCCATCCCCACCCCCTTCTACAAGCTCTGGCTCTTGTGGATCCAACCAAGATAAAAGACAAAGGAGTTTTTGACCACATTCTTCAAGCACCTTTGAAAGTAGCTTAAGTGCAATTTGGAAGATCTCCATGCTCTAAAAACATTTTCTCTTTACCAAGGGTTAGCTGCATCCTTGAGATATATGCTACAACTTACCTCTTTCTGGCCACTGCCACAATATTAAGAGCTAAAACTTGATGTTTCACTATGTGCTTGGTGTACTTTACATGTGTGACCTCACTTCATCCTCGCATCAACTCATTCATTTCTAAGGTGAGGAAAATGAAGGGACTAAGTAACTTACCTACTTCTGCCATAGTCTGGGGAGTGGGGCTGGCCTGTTTGTAGTCATTTTTATCCTATGTACAGATCCCTGGTTTCTCCAAATAGATTTTTATGAGCACCAAGCACTATTACAATAAGAATATTTAAAGATAAGCTACACATAGAGGAATTGTATGGCTATGAATTTATGAGGTTCACTTAATGCTCTTTAGAGAATTTACCTATTAATATAGCATGAAAATATGAGTAAAATTTGGAGGAAGAGGGAAAAACTTGTAAGCACTTTCAAATTCCTTCTCTCCCTTTCTTCTTTCCTGGAATTTTGGTTAATCCAGGAAATTTTTAAAGACCATTTTTAAAGTATACAAATAAAGCTCAAAATGGTAATTCTTTTACATCTCAAATCAATCATCTATAATAATAGAAGTGTAATATGCAAATTGACAAAACGGCCAAACAGCAGAACCATCATTCGGATAACCTTCTGGACGAAGCCGGGGCTGCGAGGGCCCAGGCAGCTGGGGCTGTGAGGGCCTATTCTTGCACGAATTTCGTACATCAGGCCTCTAATTATCTTATAAGTAACTATTTTCACTAAAGTTTCCATTCTGCTAAGAAGTTAAAATAGTTTTTAAAAATATTTAAATGTCCCTGCTACTTTCATTAGAAAATAATATTGCTGAATAAACCTAAGGGAGGAAGAAAGGAGACTTCATGGCAGACTGTTATTCAAATTAAAGGCATGCATTGTAAAATGACAAGTTATACCACTGATGAGAAATGTAGCAAGCTCTCTTTAGCAAGCTTAAATCACATATTGTTTTCTGAAAAATACACTTCACAGCCTTTACCTATAGCATGCTCTCAAAACAGTAAATGCTGAATACTATCCAAATATCTTGCTTAAATATCCAATATGTTTGCTTAATGGTTATGAAACTGAGCAACAATATTATACCTCCTAGCAACCCTCACTTCCCTTTAGGATGTTAATACTCAGTTTTCAACCACTTTACAACTTGTTTTCACCCATTTCTTAATAATCTCAATCCTCCATTACTGTTACTATATTATAATCATAATTACTAACAAGTATAATTTGAGCCTTTAGTATACACTTAACGCTGTGCTAAGTACCTTACATGCATTTTTTTCTTTAATTCTCAGAACAACAGTGTGAAGTAAGTAGTATTAGTATCTCTACTTCCCTTTTACAGATAGGAAGACTGAGATGAAGAACATCTCCCAAATTCACATTGCCTGAAAGAGTTCAGGTAGTCTGATCTCACAGCCTGGACACCCAACTATTATACTTGTGAGGAACATTCTATTGCTGCCACCTATAGCAATAGAAAACTATTATTCTGTTAAGACACTTTTGGGACACTAGATATAGACACCACATAAAATGTAAATAAGAGACTCTAATTTTTAATGTACTTTAAATACATTATGCATTTTTAAAATAAAAGCAATAAAGGTGGTTCTTCTTTTAAGATATATTTTATTGATTTCAGAGAGGAAGGGAGAGAGAGATAGAATCAGTGATGATAGAGACTCATTGATTGGCTGCCTCCTGCACGCCCCCCACTAGGGACAGCCTGCAACCCAGGCATGTGCCCTGACCAGGAATCGAACCTGTGACCTCCTGGTTCATACATAGGTTGATACTCAACCTTTGAGACACACCGGCCAGGCTAAAGGTGGTTCTTGTGAAGAAAGGGCATAACATCTATGTCTCAGGATAGAATGCTAAGTATAATCTTGCAAGTCGAGGCTCTTGCTAAAGTTAGAATATCAAAGCTAAATATAGAAATATTACACTTTCTATTTTGTCACCTCAAACTTACTTTGAAGGTCGTTCCTCTTGATTTTAAACTTCCCTTTTTTTCCTACATTGTACTCTTAAAAATAAAAACAGCTTTATTGAGATATAATTCACATGTCACATAATTTACCCATCTAAAGAGTACTATTCAAAGGTTTTTAGTCTATTCACAGAGTTGTACAATTATCACTACTATCTAATTTTAAAACATTTTTACCGCACACCCCCTCCCCACAAGGTAATCCATACTCATTAACAGTCATTCCTCATTCTCTCCCACACCAGTCCTAGGCATGCTATAATCTACTTTCTGTCTCATAGATTTGCCTATTTGGGCATTTCATATAAATGGAATCTTGTAGTACGTGGTCTTTTGTGACTAGCTTCTTTTACTCAGCATATTTTCTAGGTTCATCCATGTTGTAGCATGTAACAGTACTTCCTTTTTATGACTGAATAATTTTCCATTGTATGAAGAGACTATACTTTATTCATTCACCAATTAGTGGATATTTGGGTTAGTTCTGCTTTTTTTGGCTGTTATGATATTTGTTTGCAGGGATTGTGTAGACATACAAGTGTCTGTAGCAAATGAGCTGAGTTTGGGGTGGCAAATTGAAGGACAGATCCTGTAGTGAATACCAGGTAATTCCATCTGTGTGTGTTTTTAAGTTGCTTCCAGTTTGTTTGTTTTTTTTCAAAAAGAATCCCTCAACTAACATGGTAATAAGGTTTAAACTGAAACCAGGAAAATATTCTGTAATCAAAATTCTCATTTGTTATTCTAAAAGAGGCCAGCTCAGCACATTCTTGAAGTTTTAACCTGATAGTTTATGCATTGAGAGGGCAATGACATTTCTTCCTGATCCAATGGGAACTTAAACATCATTCTATTGCTCTTTTTTACTAAGAGAAACATTACCTCTATACTGCAACTGTTTTTGGCTTCTGTGAAGTGGATTAAAGGCAACAATACCCAACAAAGATGTTGGCAGAAGCTTTCTTCACGGTGGCATCATATTATTTACCAGGAGCTACCAGAGAGCTGAGACAGAACATGTCCAGGTAGTATTCCTAAAACTGAAAAATTAGAAGAGACCATTATAAGCACAATGCTCAGACATAATAGCACTGAATAAATGGTAACCATTATCTCAATAGCTTGAACCGATCAGAGGTACTACTTTTGATTGCTGGCTGGAATGTCTTAGGTTTCTGCTGCTCCCAGAGGAAACGGATTGTAAGAGTGAAGGAAATGGAGCCTCCATGGCTAGAGGTCACGTGTAGAATCTTTGGAGCACTGTGTGTATTGTATGTGTATGCCCGCGCAGAGATCTCAGATCAGGGAGAGATACCGGAGTGAGGGCTAAAAGGGCTAGCTGCCCACCACCCCCATTGGGAGTTTCTTCCTCTAGTAGAGATTTTAGCAATTGGGTATTTCTTTTAAATTTTAACCTGGGTCTGATTTCCTTGACATTGCACACAAAATTTTGCATATTACCAGGGTAGAAGCTACTTTCATCAGACTCCTGAAATATTTCAGAGCAAATCTACAAAAACAGAAGGTAGATTACTGGCTGCCTAGGGCTGTGGAGGGGCAGTTGAGAAGAATGAGCAGTGACTGCTAATGGGTATGGAGTTTCTTTTAGGGGCCAGTAAATTGTTCTAAAATTAGATTGTAGTTGTGGTGGTGGTTGTACAACTCTGTGAATATACTAAAAACAATACATTGAATTATAAACTTTAAATGGGTGAATTGATGGTATATGAATTATATCTCAATAAATAAAAAGCATCTTTGACAATCAAAGGACTAAGAACCATTGCTGTCTGGCATGAAACTTCGATCATGTTCTATTTTCCAATCCCAGGATACTCACAGCTATCATGTACTGAGTGCTTACTATGTTTCAGCCACTGTACTAGGTGCTCCACATGTATTCGTGTATTATTATATAACAAACCTTGAGGTAGGCTCCTGATATATGAGGATCTTTTCTATAAACATGAAACCAGTAAATGGTAGAGACTGGATTTGAATTCAGTTCCACTCAGCTCCCAAAACTCACATTCTTCCCATATGCCACCAGCGAAGTACCCATAATAGCTTTAAAGATACCTCTTTTCAGTGGCAATGTACTGCTTTTCCATTCTGCTCTATTCAGTCATTACATTCTAACAATTCTTCCTATTATCTCCCAAACATCTCCTCCCTGTATCCCCAGGGCTAGCACTCCAATGCAGGCCTTCATTTCTCTCTAGGAGTATCACTGTAACTGGTGGCCCTGACTTAAAATCTGGATCATGTGATTATATCACTCCTAGACTTGACAGCTTTTCATGGCTCCCCGTTATGTAATCTGGTGCCATCTTTCCAGCCTCCTTCCTCCTGTCTCCCACCCTATGTACTCTAACCCTCAAGCCATGCAGGACTACTCACTCTACACCATGCACATGCTCCATGTCCTTCATACACCTTACAATTCACATATCGTCCTAATAATTCCTTCTTGTCTACCAGGTCTTACTTTGAGTTCACTTCCTGTAAGGAGCCCTCTCTGACCCTCAAACACCATGACCTCATTCCCTCCATGTGTCTAATATTACTCATTTCTACCCCATTTGCAATACTTACCACGCTGAAATGTCATTGTTTGTTTATTTACCTCTTCTAGTAGTTTGTAAATATTTTGCAATGAGGGTGTTTTGTTTAGCACCTTCGCACCTCCCCCACCCTGGTGCTTAGCATGTAAATGGATCTATTGGAGGACTGTGCCTCTTATTTCCCAGTAGATTACAAGTCCTTTTATTTCCAGTGCTTAGCATATTTCTATTTTCTAAATATCTGTTTAACGATACTTTATACTTATTGAGCATATACTGTGTGCCAGGCACAGATCTAAGCTTTTAATACTCATTTAAAGCTCATAATAACTGTGTGAGATCAATGTTATCATTAACCCATTTTACATAAGGGAATTGAGGCACCAAAAATTTCAATAACAAGCTGTGTGACCTTGAGCAAGTAAATGGTAAAGTTACAATTCAAAGTCTGGTTCCAGTGTCTGCACTCTGACACTATGCCTTTTTGCCTGTGTGTGTGAGTGTCTGTCAAGTGAAGGAATAAAGAAATAGAATCCCTTCCAACCTCTAGGAATACAGCCCAGAAGCTCTGAACCTATTGAAGGAGGGAGGATAGAAAATGCATTAGGGACTGGAACAGACTTAATTTCTCATCGGCTTAGGTCATAGATTTCACTGGGGTCAGTTGAAGTACATACTGTGAGAACTTCAGGGACATTACAAGCAGCATAAGCAATTGTGAGTTGAGGGGTAGCAGAGCCTGGGCTTCATCTCCAGCTGTGTGAAACTGATTCCATTGGGATGATATGAAATAAAGCCTGCTCTCCACCTCCCATCAGTTACCCCATGCCTTGGTCAGTGTTTCTCAGTGGTTAGAGCATCGGCCCATGCACCGAAGGGTTGCGGATTCAATTCCTAGTCAAGGACACATACCTGGATTGCAGGTTTGATCCCTGGTCCTGGTTGGGGTGTGTGTGGGAGACAATCAATTGATGTGTCTCTCTCACATCAATGTTTATCTCTCTCCCTCACTCTCACTCTGTGTCTCTCTTCTCCCCTCCCTCCCTTTCCTCTCTCTCTAAAAAATTGATGGGACAAATATCCTCGGGTGAGGATTAACAAAAATCAAAATCTAACCATCACCCCATTTAATGGCCATGTGACCTGGGCTCATTTCTTAACCTCTCTAAGCCTGTTTCCTTATCTGTTAAATAGGGTTGTAATTTTTAGAGATCTTTTAGGATTTTGAAGATTCAATGAGTTCATACATGTAAAATACTTAAAGCAGAACAGAGAGTGCTAAAAAAAAAAAAAAAAAAGAAAAGAAAAAAGAAAAGAAAAGAAAGAAAGATGAGGGAAAAGTGGTTTCCTCTTGGGGAGGATCACTAAAGCCCAGTAATCATTTCAGTGGTTTGTAAAGAGCTACCAGCACCTTTTCTAAGTCAGTAGAAGAGGAAAGAAAAAGGATCCAAACTTAAGCCAATCCTGCTACTTTACATCAAGTTTAGAAATTAAATGTTTGGAAAGAGGCCATTGTAAATGTTTGTTAAAGGGAAATACTGAGGACACAATACAAATAAATAATCATCTTAGTGATTCTCCATGGCTCATTAAGAGGTTCCTAACCACATATTTATACTTAGAGAACCTCTCTTTTGAGGAATTTAAGTAGCTTTTAAAATTAGACAGAACCTTTATAGCTCAAGTAGATTTTGAATTCTGTTAATAAGTTTAAGGGCCCTGTTTCCTTCTTTCCCTCAATCATTTTTTTCCCTTTCCCCTGTAGCTACACATTTCCCCCACAAGTTTTTTGAAATGCATTTCCACTAGTAAAATCTCTGAGTTCCCTTTTGTTTATGTTGAGAGGAAATGGTTAAGAATTAAAGTAAAAGAAAAACAGAGAAATACTCAGTTCCTTTGGCTGCCTGCCAGGAAAAAAATGCCAAATGGCAGAGGCCTCGCTGAAAGCTACCCAGCCACAAACATGAGGGATTGACCCACCACAAGATAACAATCCTCCAAGGGAATTTATACCGGCAGCCTAAAAATTGGATGGCTTTAGAAACTTTCCTCAACAAGGTCTTACAACCAGACTTAGTAAAATATTAAGTTCTTAAGCTCCCAAATCAGTCACTAAACAAAGCCTCAGGTCACATGTAAAGGATTCAGATATGTTAATGCTTTAATCTATCTGGGAGGCTAGATAGCCAGTTGGTAAAGCACGTTGGGGTCAGAGAAACCTCAGTTTGGATCCTGGCTCACTGTTTACCACCTTGGTGAATTTGCACAAATTGCTTATTCTTACCAAATTACTATTTCTTCATCTTTAATATTAGGAATAAAACAGTAACCACCTCACAGGGTTGTAATGAGCATTAAATCAAAAGTTTCTAACACATTTAACCTGCTCAGTAAATGTTAATTACCGCCACTACTAATTTTGCCAGTCCTCAACAAGTGAGAACCAACACCTTATACTACACCTTCTAGTACAGAGGCTTCAGGACCATGCCATTCTTTGTTTACTTTCATTATGTCTATACCAGTAAATCACCCAGAGGATCTGGGTGGGTCTAAGAACTCAACTATGAGTGTTCAGGGCAAAGGAAATTTAAAAGGTAGTGACTTGAATCAAAGACAAGTGATATACTTATTAATAACTACCTATTTGAACACTTAATACATTATCCTACTTAATCATCACAATAGTCCCTATGTGAGTATCATTAGTCCTACTTTGTAAGTAGAGAAACTAAAGTATTCAGAGGTTTACCTATCTAATAAGTGTGGAATTGGTATTTATTACAGGATTATCAAACACCAAACCTTCTTCTCTTTCATCTCTAAGGTCTTAGATCTGAAGGCTTCAAGATTTAGCAATGTAATCTAGAAAAGCTTAATATTTTTATTCAACATGAATTGTGGCAAAAGGTAGTTCCTCCCAGCAGTCCTTACTCCACCTTAAGATCAGAATCCCTCATAAGCACACTTCTCATAAACACATGATTGGTTTGAAGAGATTCGGAGCAAGACCCATTTTAATCATATTAGAAAGACACCAAAAGACAGGGCTAATACCCAGAAGCTGTCTTTTCTATCCACATTCGGTAATGCCTACCAACAGGGTAGAGCTTGCAGGGAAGCCTGAGTGAGGCAGAGCACCCAAACAAAGCAATGCCGTGCCCCAAATAGCTCTGTGGTAGAGTGTATTTTTCCAAAGATGAACACAACAATATCTCATCCCACAGACGCTTCTGCAATGTGATCTTGCAACTCCCCACCAAGAGGTGGAGTCTGTTGCACTTACCCTTCAGTCTGGGCTGGTCTTAATGACTAGCTTGACCAATTGAATGTCGCAAGTGACAAGATATTCTGTGTGTTCTGAGGCGGGGTCATAAGAGGCATTTCAGCTTCTGCTTGTGACTGTTGGAGCACTAGCTCTTGAAATTCTCCGAGAAGCCCAGACCACACAGAGAAGTCATATGTGGGGACTGCAGGTGACATGTCAGTGGAGCTCCCAGTCAACAGCCAGCATCAGCTGCCAGCTTTGTGATGAGGCATGTTGGACATCCAGCTTAGTAAAAGTCTTCAGTTGACTGCAACCTCAGCCAAGACTAGCTTCATAATTTATAGGACCAAGTACAGTGATGGCGAACCTATGACACGCGTGTCAGAGGTGATTCGCGAACTCATTTTTTTGGTTGATTTTTCTTGTTAAATGGCATTTAAATATATAAAATAAATATCAAAAATATAAGTCTTTGTTTTACTATGGTTGTAAATATCAAAAAAATGTCTATATGTGACACGGCACCAGAGTTAAGTTAGGGTTTTTCAAAATGCTGACACGCTGAGCTCAAAAGGTTCGCCATCACTGACCTAGTATAAAATGAATATTTTGGGTTCCCTGTTTAAAAAGTATTAAGAAATTAAAGACAGCAACAGCAGGTATTGAATCAAGTGTGAGGTTCTTCTAAACAGCGGGCCCTGCGTGACCACACAGGTCACATGCCAGGAAGCCTGCCCTGACCATGGTAGACTCACTGCAAACAGTTGAGAGACCCCCCCAAGTGAGAACTTCCCAGCTGAGTCTAGTCGACCCACAGCACTATGAGACCCAATGATAAATTGTTATTTTAATTCACAAAGCCTTGGGGTGGTTATGCAGCAATAGAAAGTCAGAACAATTCCACAAAACAGCTGCAGGTAACCCTAACCAGAAAAGTGTTAAAGGCAGCAAGTCTATAAAAGGACCTACTGCTTGATTTTATACAATTAAACACATAAATCCCAGATCTAGGAGTAAGGCTTCCTTGGGGTCAGAGAGCTTTTTCTCATCTGGGCAGACCCTGGGAGAAAAAGGCAGTCAATACAGCTGCTTCAGTAACAACTAAGGGAAGAGGTAGCTCCTTTTAAAAAACACAAACAAGTCAAACAAAATATGCATGAAGTTGTATTCTATTAGATTTGTTGGAGTGATGGGAAGAAGTTAAAAATGAGGAAGCCAGCCCACTTTGGTCATCTTTCTGAGGTATCAGGGAGGATGAGAAAGTTTTCTGTAGATGTATAAATAGTTTGATTTTCTAAAAAGGTGAAGAACTTGAATTCTGCAAACTTAGTTACTTCAATATGCATCCTGGGTAGATTCTTGAAATAGCAGGTTAAAGGAATCATTTATGAATTACTAAGAAGAATTGACCAGTAGGATCCCACATTGATTCACTTGGAATAAGTCATGGTAGACAGAGGGCTTGGTACACAGTAGGTAATCAAGAATTAATCTTATTTTTTAAAGGAATTACCAGACATTTTATAAAGAATTCAAGGCATTTAGAAAAGCATTTCATGAATTCCCTGAAGAAAGAGAGAGAAATGTGGGCCACAGAATAGTGGAGTTAAGTCATTAACTTTATAGAAGTCAGAAGGAATAAACCACCTGACCTATCTAGGGTAGTGGAATAAGGCATGGGTTTTTTGGGTTTTTTAATTTTATTTTATTAATTTTTCACAGAGAGGAAGGGAGAGGGATAGAGAGTTAGAAACATCAACGAGAGAGAAACATTGATCAGCTGCCTCCTGCACACTCCCTACTGGGGTGACTGCAACCAAGGTACATGCCCTTCATGGGAGTCGAACCTGGGACCCTTGAGTCTGGAGTCCGATGCTCTATCCACTGAGCCAAATTGATGAGGGCAAGGCATGGGTTTTGATGCCATTGCTGCGCCATTTGCTAGCAATAAGACCTCGGGCAAATTACATAACTTCTCTCAACCTCTGCCTCCTTGCCTGCAGAGAGTAAATAACACATATGTGATAGGCGTGAAGTGGTTAATGAGAAAAACTCGCGTCAGTTGGCTACATTCAGCTCCCAGAGGACCAGAGCAGGTGGTTCCTCTGCCAGGGAGACAATTACAGTGAGAGGCAGGAAGCAACCAAAGAGGAAAAGGTTTTTGAGTGAGAGGAGAGTCTTCCAGGCAATACTTGGCTCAAAAGTCAGCCTTTTTTTCAATAGACTTTTTTTAGAGACTTAGGTTTCTAAGCCTGTCCTTTCACTATAGGACTGAGAAGGGTGGCTGACATTCTAGAGCAGTGGTTCTCAACCTTGGCTGCACATTAGAATCACCTGGGAATCTTTTTAAACTCCTGTTGTGGCCCCACCCATAACAAAGAAACAATTTCCGGAGGATGAGGCCCAGAAATCAGGATTTTTAAAAAGATTCCCAGGTGATTCTAATGTGCAGCCAAGGTTGCGAACCACTGGTTTAGAGCCTTCAGATGGATTTTAACTGGAGGGAGTATCATGGCTCCTGATATATGAGGATCTTTTCTATAACTATTAAGTACAGAATCAAAACATAAGAATAATATAAATCCAGCAAAAGAAATATATAGTGGAGGGAAACCCATGCTTGAAAGACCCAACTTTGGGCAGCTTCAGACACTGAGAGTTTTGTGCAGTTGGCAGATAAGCCTTAAAACATAAAAGTGAACAATTCAGGGACAGTCCAGAGGGCTGGACACAAGGCCTGGACCTCACATTCAAAGCCCCTCCAGACTTTTGCTGTTATCTCCAAAAAAGGTTATATAGTTGGCTGTCTTAGAAATACACTTCCAGACTTGAAAGAAGGTCATGCTCATTATACAGTTTTTAAAAATATATATTTTTATTGATTTCAGAGGGGAAGGGAGAGGAAGAGACAAACATCAATGATGAGAGAGAATCATTGACCAACTGCCTCCTGCACTCCATACTGGGGGTCAAGTCCACAACCCGGGCATGTGCTCCAACCGGGAATCAAACCATGACCTCCTGGTTCATAGGTCAATGCTCAACCACTGAGCCACGCTGGCCAGGCCATTATACAATTTTAAACATGCTTTTCAGGGCTGGACGATAATACCTATAATGTTTTATCAATTGATATTTGTAATAATATTAATAAGTTTAGTAAGATAATCCTGTAATTATTTTGTGCATAGCAAAAATACTGTATATTGCTTTTATCATATGTTACTAAAAACCTCTTAACATAAGCATGACAATTTTTGTAATCCTGTTTTAGCATTTTAAAAAAACATACCAAGATTCTCAAAAACCATGCATGGCCTGTGCTTCTCTCAGCCTCTGAGAGAGGCAGATGAAAGCCAGATGCAGAATCATGAGAGTGAAAGTAGATGATTCAGGCCCAACAGCACAGGAGCCCCTGGCTGAATTTCTCCAGAATCAGAGACAGGATTTGGCAATGCTGTTCTAGCTTTATGAGTTACCATTTGTGTGTTTGAAAGTACTTCCTCTATATACACTAGTTTTCACTTTTATAAAAGGGGAAGATGTTGGACTGAAAGATCTCTAAGATATTTTCTTTCTTTAACATTTTTTATGCAGCTATTAATACCCGAGTTGAGAAAGGTGATCCTCAATTCCTTATCCCAAACCTTTGGAACCACAGGTTTTCAGAATTCAGAACTTGTCAGATTTAAGCAAAATAATGTGTTTATTTAAGCAATCCTATCTAATAAAAGACAAAAAGGGTAATTGACTGTACCTTTGCTATCCTTCCCATTGGCTAATCAGGGCGATATGCAAATTAACTGCCAAGAAAGATGGTGGTTAACCACCAACAAAGATGGCGGTTAATTTGCATACGTAGGTGCCAAGCAACAGAGTGAAGACGGCTGGCCCCGGGCAGGAGCAGCGAGCGAAGGCTGGCATAGCGAGCGAAGAGCAAAGAGGGAAGCCCAACGCGCCGGCCTCCGCCACACCCCCAGGGCCAGCGTGCAGCTAGCAGCAAGGAGCTAAGCCCCTCGCCCTCCGTGCCGAACCCTCCCGGCGAAGAGAGATGGCCTGGGTTCCGGGCGCCAGAGGAAAACTGGTGACAGCAGCCAGGGGAAGGGGCCCCCAAGGGGCCCCAAACTGTGAGAGGGCACAGGCCGGGCTGAGGGACCCACCCGAGTGCACAAATTTTTGTGCGCCGGGCCTCTAGTATCCTATCTTCTAATAGACAAACATGCTAATTAACCATACCTTCGACATGCTTCCCATTGGCTAATCAGGGAGATATGCAAATTAACTGCCAACCAAGATGGCGGCCGGCAGCCAGGCAGCTGAAGCGAACAGGAGGCTTGCTTGCTCCAGTGATGGAGGAAGCCAAGGTTCCCTGCCTGCCACCACCCAGCTCTAAGCTGCACTCTAAGCAACTATGTTGCAATTATAGAAACTAAACAATCCCCAGAAACCTGCTTTCAGCCAGCCGGGCCTCAGGGCTGGAGTTGCAAGAGTGTTTCAATTATAGAAGCTAAACAAAGCCCAGATACCTGCTTTCAGCAGCTGAGGTCTCAGAGCTTGAGCCGAGCCTCAGAGCTAAAGCCGGCTCTCAGCTCCAGTGACATCCATAGAAGGTAAAGAAATCCCAGAATAAAAAAAAAAAAAAGAAAAAAAGGAGAGGTTGGGACCTTCAGTCACCTGCCAGCCTGAAAACGGCCCTCAGCCCCTCACCCAGACTGGCCAGGTACCCCAGTGAGAACCCCCACCCTGAAGGGGGTGTGACCAGCTGCAAACAGCCATCAGCCCATCATCCAGGCTGGCCAGGTACCCCAGTGGGGACCCAACCCTGAAGGGGGTGTGACCAGCTGCAAACAGCCATCATCCCCTCATCCAGGCTGGCCAGGCACCCAAGCATGATGCCCACCCTGATCCAGGACACCCTTCAGGGCAAACCAGCCGGCCCTCACCCATGCACCAGGCCTCTATCCTATATAGTAAAAGGGTAATATTCAAACTGACCCTAACAGCAGAAAGACTGGGAATGACTGGTCACTATGACACGCACTGACCACCAGGGGGCAGACGCTCAATGCAGGAGCTGCCCTCTGGTGATCAGGGCGCTCTCACATGGGGGAGCTCTGCTCAGCCACAAGCCAGGCTGATGGCTGCCAGTACAGCGGTGGTGGTGGGAGCCTCTCCTGCCTCCTCAGAAGCGCTAAGGATGTCCAGCTGCAGTTTAGGCCTGCTTCCCGCTGGCAAGTGGACATCCCCCAAGGGCTGCCGGGCTGCCAGAGGGATGTCTGATTGCCATATTAGGCCCAATCCCCCGGGGAGCGGGCCTAAGCCAGCAGGTGGTCATCCTCTGATGGGTCCCAGACTGAGAGAGGGCACAGGCCGGGCTGAGGGACTCCCCTCCCCGAGTGCACAAATTTTTGTGCACCGGGCCTCTAGTATATATATATATAACATATATAACACTTTGGTGGGGTATACAGCACACCTGTAATTAAACATTATTTCTTCAGAGAAAGATATGAATATTCACACTAAATGGAAAAGCCTATATAATAAAGAGGTAAAATGCAAATTAACCCTCACTCCCTCACAAGATAGCTGCCTACAACCAGGCCAGCAGGGGGGTTAGTGAGGGATGACCAAACCACTGAACAGCAGGCTGCGTGGGGTGACCAGGCCCACAGGGAGGTTATTGAGGGGTGACCAGTCCATCAGGGGGAGCAGTTGAGGGTGACCAGGCCGGCAGGGGGGCAGTTAGGGGTGACCAGATCAGCAGAGGAGGGAAGTTGGGGGCAATCAGGCTGGCAGGTGGGGCAGTTGGGGGCGATTAGGCTGGCAGGGGGGGCTGTGAGGGGTGACTAGGCCGGCGGGGGGGGGGCAGTTGTGGGCGACCCCCCAAGAGGTCCCGGATTGGAGAGGGTGCAGGCTGGGCTGAGGGGATCTCCTGCCCCCTCCCCCCTCCCCCCCCCCCCCCCCCTTCGTGCATCAATTTCATGCTCGGGCCTCTAGTAAAGACTATAAATAGACACATGGCATGTGAGCTCAGTTCAGGTTTTGCCACTAAATAAATTCAGGTCAGGTTAGGTCTTACCAGGAATGAGCTGCAAAACAAAACAAAACACCACCAACTTTTAGCTTTTAGAACTTCTCAAAAGATTTCTGACTTATGTAGTTAACCCCAGAACTACTCAAAGGTGCGTCTTCATATTAAATGAAATTGATACATATCTAAATATGTTTCAATAATTCTTAAAAAAACTTTAAATTGTTCATATTAGAATATACCTTGCCCTTTGCTTTTTCATCACTGATCATTTTTCTTTCAATTAAGGTCCCAAGGTAAAAGAAATCCTTCAGATATGGAAAAAGAAAGCTAACTGGTAATTGTGAAACTAGTTTTCCATATATAACAATATTATGTTATTTTAAAATATCAAAACACTAGTCTATTTTTGTTGGCTTTTAAAAAAAACTTTCAGGTTTTAAATCCTCTGTTTTGGTGATGTATCCTGAGAATTATACACTGCATTAAAATATTGAGTCAAACAAAGGTGCATGTTTAAAAAAAATGTTCTCACCATATTCCCTCCCCTGTTTAAAATCTCCCCCAACGTTTGTTAGCTTTGTTTTCAATTCCCTATGTTTGCAGAGAGATTGGCAGCTTTTCTTAAATGTATTAGGCATTTGTACTTTGCTCAGAACCTGTTTCTGTCTGAGGGTGTACATTTATAAGGAAAAGTGGGACATAGAGAGGGTGGGGAGGTGGGTAGGGAGTGGTACAGAAAGTGTGTAAGATGGTGGCCAAGGGAATGAGGGAGGAAGGAATTGAGAGAGGAGATGGGGAAGAAAGTAGAGAGAATGGGGGAGGAAACTGTCATATCCAATTCCAGTCCTGTTCCTGGAGCCTAACCACCTTTCCTTCCTCAGGACTGCCTTCCCTCAACACTCCTTCCCTTCTGTCTCCCAGATTAAGATCCATTTTCTCATAGCCTGACTACCATACTTCTAGGATAACATATTTTTAACCACGATCTTCTTTCCTAGGCATAAGCATCCTATCCGGAGAAAGTAAAGGCTCAAGGTTACAGAATGCCCAGCCCTGGCCCCTGGTCTTTCCCACATAGAATAGCATCCTAGGACCAAGTATAGAGGACAGTGAGAAAACATCTCAACCAAGTATGAAGGTACCAATCTTGTCATTTTGCATTGAGGTTATAGTCCCTGCAATCTTGAGAGTATCCATCATTTCAACAACTGGTATTTGTCATCAATTTCCTAGTAGAACAAACACGATTTTAGTCAGAAAAATCCAAGTGGGTTTACTCTAGTTTATGTCTTCACTAATCTATACAGATAAAGAACATGAGCTTTGAAGTCAGGCTGAGACAACTTACAGTAGATATTTAGCTTTCTTGAGAATCAGTTTTATCATCTGTAAACATGGATTTAAAATACCCACTGCCTGTAAATTGGTGTATAGAAGAGATAAAGAATGTAGCATTCCTAAAGCAACAGCAATGCATTTTAAATGCTTAATAAATGTTATTTCCCTTTTTCTCTTTATCGGAGCTTGTGGCTCCAGCACACTAATAGAGAGGACGTTGAAGGTAGACAAGAGAGGGGAGAGGTGTGGGGCCTCTGAAATGACAGGTCTTCTTAACTAGACCTAAAGAGAAAGTTGATTGATATATGTTTTTTTAGATATGAATGGTGTTAGAATGGGAAAAAGGAACAATTTACTAGAATCGAATTATTTTCCCCAGTTTATCTAACTCTTTAGACACATCCCTTTCCTTTATCTCATTTCTGTTGCCCTCATGACTCTTCTGGCAGAAAGGCATCACAGCAATAGAGTATCATCTTTGTGATCATCCCTGAGGGCAGTAGGGCATGAGGTCGATGGATAGTTAGCAATCACACTAAAATCAGATAGACTTTGTTTCTAGTTCCAGCTCTGCCATTTATTGTGGCCACAGGCAAATCTTGAAGTCTCTGTTTCATCATCAGCAAAATGGTATAATCTTATCTTATTCAAAGGATCACTAATTTGCTCACAAATATTTTTGAGCACTCATCCTTGTGCCAGGCACTGTCTTAGGTGTTGGGGATAGACAGATCATAAAACAATATCCTGCCCTTACAGACCTTGCATTCTATTGGGAGAGACAAGAGAATATACAAAGAAATGTAATTATGTCAGATGATGACTAGTCAGATGCTTGACTATGGAGAAAAATAGAGCCAGGTAAAAGGATTGGGGGAGAGGGAGCAGGTTACTCTTTTATACAGGGTGGTCTGAAGAGCCTCTCTAAGTAGGTGCCCTTTGAGTAGAGACTAAAGAAAGCAAGAGAGTGAAGAGCGTTCTAGGCCAGCGGTCTCCAACCAGTGGTCCGTGAGGTCCGAAAGGTTGGCGACCGTTGTTCTAGGCTATTGTAATATATGAATGACATAATGCAGATAAACTCTTAGCACAGTACCTGGAATACACTGGGCACTGTACTGCGGTATATATCTATATATATAAAAGGCTAATATGCAAAGTGTCCCCTCAGGAGTTCAACCAGGAGACCAGGGGTTCGATCACTCACTATGACATGTGCTGACCACCAAGGGGTGACGTAGAATGAAGAAGGGCCCCAGCCAGCAGCTGGAAGGCCCTGATCAGCCCTGATCGCCGGCCAGGCCTAGGGACTGTGCGAATTTCATGCACTGGGCCTCTAATATATATATATATTTATATTTATAATAGAGGCCCGGTGCACAAAAATTTGTGCACTTGGGGAGGGGGGCATCCCTCAGCCTGGCCTGTGCCCTCTCGCAGTCTGGGACCCCTCAGGGGATGACCACCTGCTGGCTTAGGCCCGCTCCCCGGGGGATTGGGCCTAATATGGCAATTAGACATCCCTCTGGCAGCCCGGCAGCCCTTGGGGGATGTCCACTTGCCAGCGGGGAGCAGGCCTAAACTGCAGCTGGACATCCTTAGCGCTTCTGAGGAGGCAGGAGAGGCTCCCACCACCACCGCTGTACTGGCAGCCATCAGCCTGGCTTGTGGCTGAGCAGAGCTCCCCCATGTGAGAGCGCCCTGATCACCAGAGGGCAGCTCCTGCATTGAGCGTCTGCCCCCTGGTGGTCAGTGCGTGTCATAGTGACCAGTCATTCCCAGTCTTTCTGCTGTTAGGGTCAGTTTGAATATTACCCTTTTACTATATAGGATAGAGGCCTGGTGCATGGGTGAGGGCCGGCTGGTTTGCCCTGAAGGGTGTCCTGGATCAGGGTGGGCATCATGCTTGGGTGCCTGGCCAGCCTGGATGAGGGGATGATGGCTGTTTGCAGCTGGTCACACCCCCTTCAGGGTGGGGGTCCCCACTGGGGTGCCTGGCCAGTCTGGGTGAGGGGCTGAGGGCCGTGTTCAGGCTGGCGGGCGACTGAAGCTCCCAGCCTCCCCTTTTTTTCTTTTCTTTTTTTATTCTGGGATTTATTTACCTTCTATAATTGAAACATTGTTGCCGTCACTGGTGCTCCCAGCTCTGAGGCCTCAGCTGCTGAAAGCAGGTATCCGGGGTTTGTTTAGCTTCTATAATTGAAACATTGTTGCTTCCAGAGCTCAGAGCCAGGCCGCAGCAGGTGGGGAACCTTGGCGTCCTCCATCACTGGAGCAAGCAAGCCTCATGTTCGCTTCAGCTGCATGGCTGCCGGCTGCCATCTTTGTTGGCAGTTAATTTCCATATCACCCTGATTAGCCAATGGGAAGGGTAGTGGAGGTATGGTTAATTACCCTTTTTGTCTTTTATTAGATAGGATATATATGTAAATATAATAAATATAATAAATATAATATTATATATATATATTTCAGAGAGGAAGGAGGAGAGAGAGAGAAACATCAATGATAGAATCATTGATTGGCTGCCTCCTGCACACCCCCTACTGGGGACCAAGCCAGCAACCTGAGCATGTGCCCTTGACCAGAATCGAACCTGGGACCCTTCAGTCCACAGGCTGATGCTCTATCCACTGAGCCAGACCAACTAGAGCAGCTGTTTATATTTTTAAAGAAGGTGTTATGTTACAGTGAAAGATACAGGAAGGTGAAATCTTTCTAGTTCCTCTTAAAACGTGCCAGAAGCCATGATGATGGCTCAGGGGACTTTTTTTTTTTTTTTTTTTTTTTTTTTGCTAGCCAATAAAATGCCAATTCTACAATCAAAAGTACTTCTGTGGGATTGGGATGTTTTAAGCCAGCAAAAAGAGTGGGGAAAGACATCCTCCAAAGGAGAGTCTTCACTTCACATTCTTTGTGACAAATATTCCCAACTCTGAAGTTTGCATGTGTGAACTGTTCCCCATCATCAACAATAATCATGGTGATAATGACATTTAATTACGCATTTATAGGTTTGTAAAAGCTTTTCTTTCAAAGATCTAAAGAGTATTTATGGACGTGACCTAATTCACCCTCACAATTTCCTAAAGGCTTGTCTAGTCCCATTTATTAGATGAGGAAACTGAGGTATAAAGAAGCTAAGTAACCTCTTCAAGGTCAAACAGTTATCTAGACAACTCCAATCTGGATCCCAGACTTAATTTTCAGGTCAGCTCTTCTTTTGCTTGACTCTTCATCTCTCTGGATCTCAGAGAAGACAAGATGGATGCATTGAAAGGAAGCCATGATGTCAGATGTCAGAGTGCCCACGCCCTGTTCATCACATAGTCAGTGATCAGTAAATGTGTTTTTTTCAAAGCTCTTTGAGAAGGGGCTTCTTTAATACTACCAAAATATTAAAAATTAGAATTCCTTTCTGCTCTCTGATTGCCACCTTGTACTTATATGGCATCAATTGTCACAATGGCATCACCAGATACAAACTGGCTTAGTTGATGAGAGAAGCCTAGTTTGGAAACTTAAGTACAATTATTTGGTTTTTCTCTGTGAAAATTAATAGGAACAGCCAGGAAACTCATCTGTGTTGATCACCTGCTCTAGGCTAGGCCTTTTACAAACATTATATGTTATTTAATCCTCACAACAAACTTTTGCAGTAAAAGTGATTGACCACACTTTACAAATAAAAAACACAAAGGTATTCAAAAAGCTAAGTAATTTATTTAATGTCGCATGGCTTATAAATAGCAAAGTTGGGATTCAATCCTGTATCTCTATCTGACATCCAAGTCTTGACATCTACCAGTATAAGGTCAAACCGCCCATTCATATTACCTCATTTAAAGTCCATGCCTGCAGCCTGATGACCCAATGTCAGTCATTTATGACCCATTTCTCTCTTTATGTTAAATATTAGCAAAAGAATAAAATCAGCAGTTGAAATTTGAGTAATGCAATTTTATTATTTTTAAACTTTCCTCTTAAAAGTTTAACAGGTTAGAATATACAGCTAACATTTGGAATTTTGAAAGTCAATCTGGATTTTAACATCTAGTCTATCCATTAGCTCATCAGCATGGACAATTGGTAACTTTCTAGGTAAGCATTTCAGGGAACTTCTTTTTCCTATAGAAGTGACAGCCTGGATTTCACAGGTAAGCACCTCTAGAGACAAAAGAGGAAGATCTGAAAACTTGACCTCAAAGACAGTAAGAGCTTCTCAGGTACCAGAAATAATGTCTTATAGTTAAATGTTACAGACTTTGGAAATAATTTCAGTATTCATATCATCTAAATTGGTAAAGTGATGACACCAGTAGGTAAGTTATGGGTATGTAATACCTTAAGCAACCACCAAAAAGCTATACAAAAATTATACTAAAAAACACTATAGATAATCAAAATGGAATTCTTAAAAATGTCAAGTAACTCAAAGAAGATGTAAAAAGAAAAGAGAGAAAAACAGAATAAATAGAAAAAAATAAAATGGCAAATTATGACCTCACATATTAATAATGACATCACATATAAATGATCTAAATATACCAATCAAACGACAGAGACTGGTAGAGTGAATTTAAAAAACATTACCAACTATATGTTGTCTATAAGAAACTCACTTCAAGTATAACAATATTGACAGGTTGAAAGTAAAGAGAAAGAAAAAGATATGTTATACAAACATTAATCAAAAGAAAACATGTGTGGCCATACTTATTCTATCTAATAAAGAAGTAATATGCAAATTGACCATCACTCCATGACAAAAAGATGGCAGCGCCACAGCCAATAAGGAGAAAATATACAAATTGGCATGACATAGATGGTGGCAGCTGGGCCAGGACGCTTGCTTCATCAGCATGGCGACGCCGCCAGCATTCTGCCTCGCCCTGCCTGCGGAGGGCCTCTGGGCAGGAGAAGGGTCTTTCAGCTGAACTGAGAGAAGAGCATGAAGAGGGAAAATAGAGATATGAGAAAGTTTTCTTTTATAAGGAAAAGCTTCCCATAACAAAACTAGAAGACTGAGGCAGCGGAGAGCCTCTGGGCAGTGGGCGCAGGGCAGCCAGGCCCTGCAGAGAGCAGAGAACCACGGGAAGTAGGCCTAAGCTGTCAGGGCTCCCGGATTGGAGAGGGCTCCCCTGAGGGCTCCCAGATTGGAGAGGGTACAGGTTGGGCTGAGGGAACCCCCCGCCCCACCCCCATGCATGAATCTTCATGCACCAGGCCTCTAGTCTATAATAATAAAAGCGTAATATGCTAATTAGATTGGACAGCCAAATGACCTTCCGGATGAAGCCAGGGCTGCAAGGGCTAAGCCCCTTGCATGAATTTTGTGCATCAGGCCTCTAGTATCAGATAAAGTAGACTCAAGTTAAAAAGAAAACTACCAAAGACAGAGAGAGAAAATATATAATGATGAAAGATACTATACCGAAAGGACATAGTAATCCTAAATATGTATGCACCAAACAACAGAGCTGCAAAATATGTAAATCAAAAACCAAAAGGAGAAATGGGCAAATTTAAAATTATAGTTAATATACCTCTCTCAACAATTATAGAACTAGACAAAAATTAGCAAGAATATAGAACTCAGCAATACCATCAACCAGCAGTATCTAATCAATAGAATATTCCACCCCCACAACAATAGGATGCACATGTTTTTCAAGTGCCTGTGGATCAAATGTCAAGATAGAGCATATCCTGGGCCACAAAACAAAACTCAACAAAATTAAAAGAATTAAAAGCATACAGAGTACATTCTCAACCACAATGATGAGATTAGAATAACAGAAAGATTACAGCAAAATCTTCAAACACTCTGTAACAAAACAAAAATCATCTAAATAATCTCTGGTTTAAAAAGGAAGTATAAAAAAAGTAAAAATAAAAAGGAAGTATTAAGAGAAATAAAAAAAAGTACATTCAAATAAATGAAAATTCAACATATCAAAATTTGTGGGACACAGCTAGGAAGTGCTTGCAGGCACTCCTTCTGTCCTCTGAATCCACCAGGAGAGCCTCCTTGAATTTATAGTTGCCAAAAGTGGTATTTGCTTATGACTATGAAAGTAGAGAAAATTCAACAAACATAATTTCACATCTCTGCACTCAGTAAAAACAATTTCTTTAGTTAATTAACTCAAAATTGGCCCTCTTCTTATTCCTCCACCCCAATTATCCAATTTCTCCCACTCCTTGCTTTATTCCTGAATTAATAGATTCATAGAACCATAAAACCAGAGTTCAGAAGGACCATAAAGGTCATTTACTAGTAGTACAGCCTTCCATTCAATAACTGGATATGCTATAGTCAATACAGGAGTGAGCTGCCAGTGTTTCCCACAGTTGACTCAACTCAGAACTCTGAGAAGAACATTAGTGAAAACAAAATGTAAGGCATAATCTCGTAACTAAGGCAATGACATAAGAGAGCGTTTGTAAATTCACCCCTTCTAAAACAAAAATTTCTACTAACCACCTAAAGGCAGACCTATTCTTGAAAATTAGCTAAAGTCAGAAGTTGAGAGTGCTAAAAATCAGTCAAAAGTCTTACATGTTATGAGGCTGAGTCTATTCCTAGAAAACTAAAAGTATGATAAAATTCTTAACTATAGTCTTGACGGTGTATTTTCAGGATTCTGTCGATGTGTTTATATATTGTTCTTTTCCCTCACAATTGATAACACAGTCAATTGGTTGACATATCCAGAATGTGTCTAGTTATATTTCTCAATGGCAAAGAGTAAGTGGCATATATATATATATATATATGTCTCTTGTGAGCTTGGCAAATTAGTCTCTTAGCGTTTGGTCATATCTTAATGCACTTGTCATTCAGTTTATGAGCCTTTAAAGGGGATAAGCCTTCCTGGAAATCTGGTGACTATACCTAATTATACTCTGATCAACTAGCTTAAGTTGCCCGAGTCAACAACTAACTTTATCCCATGCCTTTCCATTCAGATGACAACTTCCTAACAAAAGGTCACACTGCCCAAGCAAATGCTCCTTGGATTTACAATGCCCTGATAACCCCATTGTAAACTGACAATATCATTAAGTCAAAATGCATTTAATACACCTAAGCTACAAAATATTATAGCTTGACTTAGCCTACCTTAAATGTACTTAGAACACAATATAAAACAAACAAACAAAATACGCTGGCAACACAGTACACTGCAGAGTATGGGTTGTTGATTCTCCTGGTAGAATGGCTGACTGGGAGCGGTGGGCTGGCTGCTTGGCTTCTGTTAAGAGAGAGGGAACACAGTATTGATGGGGCTGCTTTTCATTCTTTGCTTGGTGCCTTTAGAAATGCTAAAACTTGCATCCTTTACCTTTTCTTTCCCCTGATGCTTGTTCTGTTCCTTGGAACTATGCTGAGAAAATTTAAGCTTTGTTTTAGTTAAACCAACGTTAAAAGCCTAAAATGGCAAAGTAAAATTAAAGAAAATAATCAAGTAACAATGGCAACAAACAATATTATCTCTGCACTCTTATGTTTCTTTTGTGATAATGAAAGAGAACAAGAAGTACTGCTGCAGCAATCATCACCCCTATGGAAATCCCAGAGAGGAGGAGCTTCTGAGAATGTAAAGCTGCAAGTCAGCTGCAATTACCCTCCCACTCTGAAGTCAGCAGGGCTAAGGGCTGACTGTGCTCACCTGCCTCATTCAAGGTGCATAAGAACTGGCATTAGGATAGCCTACTTAATAGCGCGTGCTTTCTGTCAGGATACTGGATTAAGAAGGGAAAGACAAGTGGGACCTGTTTGTCAAGGTCCTAAAATGGGAATTTTCCTGGTTATACACATCACATTGAGTATCAGCACCAATAATAGTGGCTACAGTGACAGGATCAAAAGCTTGGCTCTTGGTCTGCTGTTAATTATTAGATAATGTATCCCCAAAGCAGGCTGGCAGAATTCACATTTCTAACTTAGAAATAGCCTACATCTTATCTAAGCCTTTAAGATGGATGTTTGGCTCAAGTTACATTTTGTTGAAGCTAATTTTGTATTAGAGAGTGTTTAAACCTTGAGGAGGTTATGGGTACGTTTACCAAAAAATGTGGATTCCAGAGCTAAGATATTCTGAGCAACTGTTTGGAGGTGATAATTGAAAACTAGGATCATTAAATAAGTGAGTCAATCTTTTCTACATTTGAATTTTTCTCCTCCCTCCTTCTCAGCTTTTAATTCCTGTTGAGATGCTGAAGTAGTCTGAGTTGGGGCTATTAAACAGCACATCTGGAAGGCTAACTTTAGACTTTTAATCATCTGTAACCGTGGCTCCTAAAATGATGATAATAATTGATAAGAGGACCAGCAAGGCCTAACAGAGTAAACATCTTTGCTTGTTCTTTTCTTCACCCTGAATCCCCAGGGTTAATCTATGAGATACCTTCCTTCCAGTCATCCAGGCTGAAAGACCAGTTAATTTTCTTCACCTTCTTCTTTTCCCTCCTCCTGTTGATTTTGCTTTGAAACATTTTTTTTAGTATGTTTGTTTCTGTCTCCTCCATACATATCTACTATTTAGTACTCTACTTTTCCCATGAATCATTGCAAGAGCCCCCAAACTAAAAAACACAACTGTTAATACTTGCTATCTCTGGGCTAGAGATTTAGAGGTACTTTTACATTTCTAGCTATACATTTACATACTGTCTTTGAAATTTGTATGTGGCATGGACTGCTTTTGTAATCAGAAAAAAAATTGTTTAATTAGAAAGGAATGGGCGAGGGAGCTGTTACTCAGAGAGGCTTCCTGGTGACAATGGGAAAGAAGTGGGGTAGGAACATAGGAGAACAAGCACATTTCTGTAACTTTTTCATGCGTAGCATACCTGGGAACCAAACGTTAGTTCCTGCAGCAGCTAAAGCTGCACAGCTGTCTTCTATAAATAGTTAGAAAAACTCGGTCTGGATTCTTATACAATATCATCTGACAGACAGGATGGAAAAGCATGTTGGTCAGGACTGACAGAAAGAGAGGGGAGTGAAGGAATGAGGAACAGAAAGTCCTAAACAACTCATAATACGGATTTGTTCTTAAAGGGACTCCTCAGTGTTTGACCCATATAATAGGAATTCCCTTTTTTCCAAGACTCATCATTTAGACTTAATGGTTTACAATCACCAAGGAGAGTCAGCATGTTTTCCTGACCCACCTCCCCTTCCACGTATCACAGGTGCTATTTATGGAGCTGCCTGGATGAGCTGCCTGTCTCAGGGTCCAGCCCTACAGAGGCCTTGTATACTTTGTGACATGCTCTCTCTAAGGCTGGGCAATAGTCAAGCCTAGCCAACAGCTACTACTAGTTTTTAAGAAAAAAACGCTAACAGGGGAAGGGAGAGGACAACACAGAAGACTCCTGGGGAAAAGGAGTCTTTGTCTGGTGTCCTCACTTCCAATTAGACCCAGGCTGGTAGTGTAGCCCACCAGCTTCTTTCTCACAGCCAAAACGAAGCCTGAAGACTGAGGTTGTCCTTGGGCTGTGTGTCAATTTCCTTTTGGTTTATCTTCCCTGCAATCAGTGCTTATGGGGACTCTGGAATTAGGCCATAGGCTTGTGTTTGCTGAGGTAGGGAGAGGGTTCTGAAAGCCTTACCAAGCAAGCCTTCACTAAGGAGTACCTGCTCAGCAAGGGCACATGGATTATATTTACAGTGAGCAGGAAACTAAGGAAATGAGACACCCTTGCTCAACAAATGTCTGTTGAATGAATAGTAGAAGGTGGTGGTCAAAAGCATGAGCGCTGGAGGCTTCACCGGGATTCAAGTCCTATTTAGCTGTGTGACCTTTGCAAAGCTCTCTAAGTAAGAACAGCTGGTTTCTAGTCCAGACTCTAATAACTGAACATGCTGGCCAAGTAATTTTACTTCTCTAACTCTCAGTTTTCTCATCCATAAAGTGGGATAATTATACCTGCTTTGTCTACTTTACAGGATTGTCAGTGGGATCAAATGAGATAATGTCATAAAAGCCTTTTGTAAATTAGAATATACTATGCAAATGCAAGCTATTATTATAGTTAATTCTAGTGACTACTAAATAATAAACTGGTAGAACCAACAATCCTATTGTCATCAACCTGAATCTTACAAAGCAATTTCCCAATTCTACCCACTCTACCTTCTAGGCACTTCCACCTACCTTCTCCCATGACTTTAGTAAAAGACAAGAGAGAGTAATAATTTTCCTAATTAACTTTCTCAGTTAGAGTCCTATGAAAATGTCTCCAAAGAAAGGGGGAATGCATAGCAGAGTGTGTACTGTTCTGTGTAGGCCTGCTCTCTATTCCCCAGATATTTTTGGTTTTGTTTGTTTGTTTCAGTGCTCTAAGTTTATTTTACACTGTCATTTGGGTGTACATCAGCCGGCTAGGATCTGGCCTTCTGTTTGCCACAGTTGGCCTGGTGAGCATACAAGGGTTACATTCCCCTTGTGCCCTCATTTTCTCCCATCTGTAAGTTTAGGAGCTAAAGTAGATGAACTGTCAGTCCCTTCCAGTCGTAAGGGTCTCTAATTCATCTGGAATTGGGTTCCCTGACTCTGCCCACTCATGACAACTTTCTTTATACTTTTTGGTACTGGGCATGTGCAATTTCTGTTGGGATGAGTTAAGAGACAAGGAAAAAGTCACAAACACAGTAATCACAGGAGGTAGCTGTTAAGCTTCTTTCCAAATCCTTTTCCCATCCCCTCTTCTCTGGAGTGGGTTCAAAAGCCCTTTTAAAAGAGGTGGACCATTGGTGGGAGTTGGGAGGTCAGAGTAGATTTGAAGTGAGAATCCTCAGCCTCATTTATGTTTTCTGCAACATAGGCAAGTTAATTAGCTCTAGTCTCAGTTTCTCCATCTTTAAAATGGGGCTAACATTTGCCTTATTTACTTTATTAGGTTTATTGTTGAGACTAAAGTAAACTGCTAATGTCAAAGTGCTTCATTGTTATTATTTACAATACAACAAAGATGGATTCTGGAACCTGAGGGCATAACCAGCACTTAAATCCATGCAGACTGAAACCCCAAAATCCTACATAATAAAGAGCTAATATGCAAATGGTCCTCACGCCCTCATGCCCTTGAGCTGGAACTGCTCAGACACTCAACACTGGGGAGAGAAGGAATGGGGGTCAGCCAGGCACAAATGAGCTCTCAAGAGAGGAATGGGGACCAGCCAGGCTTCAGCCTGGAGAGGGACAAGCTGCCTGGCCTGCCATCCTGGGCACCAGCAGCTGTGCCTGTGGCCCGGGGGAGGGACAAGCTGCCTGCCACGCGGTCCTGGGTGCCTGCTACTGCGGCCCAAGTGAAGCCACCTGCCCATGGTCCCCTGCGGCTGCGGCCAGCCTGGGCGAAGCCGGCCCAGGTCCTGGGTGCCTGTGGCCGGCCAGAGGGAAGGAAACCCACATCCCAAGTGCCTGCAACCAGCCAGAGAAGGGAATCCTGGGTCCCAGGTGTAGGGTGAGGCAGAGGCAGTTAGGGGCGATCAGGTTAGCAGGGGAGCAGTTAAGGGTGATCAGACAGGCAGGCAGAGGTTCCTGATCATTAGGGGCGATCAGGCAGGCAGGCAAGCGGTCCCCAATTGTGAGAGGCAGCCAGACATCCCCCGAGGGGTCCTGGATTGGAGAGGGTGCAGACCGGGCTGAGGGACCGCCCCCCCCCTCCTGTGCACAAATTTCATGCACTGGGTCTCTAGTAGAATCATAATTGCCCAGAGCCTAGAATAAAAGCATTTCTAGCTGCCTATCCACCCTTTCCATCAAATTCTTCTCAGGACCTTTGTATTGAGTTAGTTATCGAATGTTCCCATTCTCAGATGATTCAGGCTTACTTTCTTTAGAATGCCTCAGATATCTAACACATAACCACCACTATATTTAGAAACCCCTGAGCAGAGCCTGGAATTTGGAACTGCTTCCTGCAGCTGAGCTCCATAGGTGCAAGGCACAACTCTGTGAGTCAGCTTGACCCAATAGCATCGGCACAACAGGCTGACTGCAGGTCTATAGCAGGAGTTCACCCTGGCTGGGGTGAGCCAGCTCACCTATTTGAGGAGGACTAGCTAGGTAAGTCACATCACCATTCAGCCTAATTACCCTTAATGGGTTTACGGCTGCCTACCTGGAGGAAGAGAAGAACTTTCAAAATTCTGTGAATAAATGTTCCTTTTCGCATTCCATACTCTCTCCCTGTGTGATCTCATTTATTCCTACTCTTTTCTGATGTCTTTTGCCTGAGGTTGGAGCTATCATCTGTTTACTGCACTGGCACCTCCTACTCAGCAGGTGCCAGGTGGAGGTCCTCACCCATGCACCCACAAACCAGCTGCTCCTCTCCTGGTGCTGCCCAGCGGTCTAAAATTCCAAAACAAAGCGATGGTCCTTGACATCTCTTCCCCACCGCCAATGTTTCATCAAGCCCAGCAGCTCTAATATCTCCGAAATTCATCTACTTCTCTCCATTCCTGCTGCCACTCGCCTAATTCAGGCTGTGATTATCTTTTGCCTGAATTAATGCAAGAGCCTCCCAACTGGTTTTCTTACTTTATTCCTGCCTCCTTCTGATCCAAGTTCCACAACAGAGATGTTCTGAAGTCTGCAAGCCTGAACATGCCACTTGTTCCTTGCTTAAATGTTTAAATGGCTTCCCAGTGCTCAGAGAAGAAAACTTAAGCTCTCTGACACTGTCTTCCAGGCCCTGTGTGATCTGGCAGAGCTCACATCTCTAGCCTTACCTCTCACCACTCCCACCCTTTCATCCCATGTTCTGGTCCAGTGGCTTTCACCCCTGGCTACACATTAAAGTCACCCAGGAAGCTTTTACAATATACCCGAGGCTGGGCTCTATCCAACACCAATTAGATTAGGACCTCTGGCAGTGGAGCCCTACCCGACTGCTCCTCAGTTCCTGCAGAGCACCATACTCTCTCCCATCTTTTATCTTTCCCACACGCTTTCCTTTAACCACTCCTCCCCTCCTGACACCTAGCTGACTCATTCACCAGGAGGTTCTCTCCAAATCCAATGCTTCAGGTCTGGGTTAAGTGTCCTCTCCCATGTGCTTCCAGATCAATCATCCTGTACTTCTCCTCTGGCAGTAGCACCCATCACACTGCTGCATCCTCACCTCTACACTCTGACTTTGAGCAGGGACAGGGCCTGCCTTGCTTGTTGTTGTATCCCAAGCATCTAGGACAGTATCTGACACAGTGACTTTATAAAGTTACCCTGGGTATTCCAGACTTGCCCATCATAGTAGCAGGGGCTCTGTTCAGATCCATTTCTGAATTCCTTTACTCAGTCATTTGTAAATTCTTCCAGCAAATATTTGAGGATCTGGTATGTGATTGGTCTTAATTGTCCTGAAATAAAGTGGACTTCCTCAAATAAAAATTCCCCACTACTTGGGCCTGAGATATACAGTGGGGCCTTGACTTACGAGTGTCCCAACTAACGAGTTTTTTGAGATACCAGCTGTGTCTCTGCGGATATTTTGCATTGAGTTGACAGAGTAATTTGAGTTAACCAGCTCCTTAACGAGCTCAGTCTTGGAACGAATTAAACTCGTAAGTCAAGGCCCCACTGTATCTGAGGAGAGGCAAGGAAAGGGTCTCATAAAGTTTGCCTGGTTCACAGGACCTGGAAGCTTCCTCTGTGCTCACTCCACCCCTGTTCCACACAGGGAACCAGGCCAAGACGTATTCATGATCCTTTCCAAGGATTGTTTCTCTGGATGCCAAAGACCTTGAATGAGTAAAAAATTGAAGGGATTATAGTAAACCCTGAGTTGATGACCTCAAGGATAAAAACTGGCTCCTTAAGCATCTATAAGTGAAAGCACAGGCAAGTATCACTCAGCGGGCCTCTGTCCCCTGCCCCCAACAACTTTAGGGGTCCACCGGTGGACAGCAGACAGCCAGAGCCCAGCATAGCCTGGTGTGCAAGTTCCCAGGCAGCCTGAGAAGTTCTCAGCTCCTCCCCACCTTGCACTGGGCTGGTTCTATCCAGTCAGAACTCTGCACTACCACCTGGAAGACCTGGCAATGTTCCAACTTCACCTCAGCTAAATGAACCACCGAGAGTAAAACTAATCAAATGGGAGTGCAAGGGAGGGAGAGACGAAAGGACAGGAGGCAGAGGCAAAGAAGAAACTTTCATTATAGCAGAGATAGTAATGAAACTGGATAGCATTGCTTGAGTGTTCTTAATGTGCCAGGCATGGTGTTGAAGTCATTTAATCCTCAGAAAAAACACCTTGAAGCCCTAGTCACTGGTGTGAGAGCAACCCTGTGTTCTTAGCCATGATGCCAAAAATCTGTGCAGGGAGTCAAGTGAAAAGGAAGCTAATGGGCTTGGGGCTCTGGGAAGGGCTGAGCAATTGGACTGCCTACTTTCCTGAAGGTGATAGAGGAGGCTTGAAAGATATGGAGGTTTGAAGAGAAGAGAGTAGTGCCAAGCTGGAGATGTTTGAGTGGGAGCCCCAGGGTATAATGATGGCCTAAATATGGCTCTGCTGGTATCTGAGTGGTGTAAAGGGGAACCGAGGAGGAATGAAGTTCCATCAAATTTATCAAAAATGGCAGAGGGGGAGAGTAGGAGTTACGAGCTTCCACAAATAGGTATTGAGCTTCCTATGTGTTAGGCAAGACATTAGACTCTGTGGACACAGTGGTGACCAGGACAGCTAATGCCGTGTGATCACAGAGCTTATGTCTCTGTAGGAGTGACAACAATCAATTGGCACGTACACAAGAAAAATGCCCTTAAGTGACAAGTGCTGACAAGTGATGGAGAGGCTACTTCGGATTGGGCAATCAGGAAGGTCTCCTTGAGACAATGCCATTTGAGTGGGATGTGAAAGGCAAGAAGCCGTCAGCCATGCGGAAATCAGGGGGAAACAGCATTTCAAACACAGAGGCCCTAAGTGGGAACAAGACTGGAAGAAGAATGAGGCCAGGGTACCTAGCACGTATGACCAACCAGAGAGGGGTGTGGAATGAGGTTTACAGGTGGGTAAGGGTGGATCATGTGAGACATTATTGTCCACAGTTTGCTCTTTAGATTTTAATCTTGTATAGTGGGAAGCTGTGAGGGTTTTAATTAGGAAAGGGATGATCTGGGGTGTGTGTGTGTGTGTGTGTGTGTGTGTGTGTGTGTGTTGGCAATGGGTTAGAGAGGGGAAACGGGTCCCAGCAGAAATAAACCATCTTTCCCAAGAGGTTGTTGGGTTTGATTTTGTTTTTTTTCAGATCTCAAAGTAGAATGCATTTCTAAGGGTCAACTCCCAAGGTCAAGAGTAATCTGAGGAGCCTGTCAGCTCCCTGTGGTTGTTTGTGAGGAAGCCAGAGAGGCACAGACTAAACCTCTTATTATGGAGAGGAGGGCGTGTGTGTTTTTCATTTACACTGAATCACAGACCACAGAGTGTATTTGTTTGAATCTCTCCCTGCGGAGGGTGTGCCTCCTGCTGTACCCCCTCCGAAGTACCAGGACCTGCTTTCCTGTATCTATATCCTTCTAACAGTTTAACAAATTAAGCCCTGCATAATTTCCTAAGCTGATTTCCCCAGGGCTCTGGCTTGGGGAGTTCCCTTTCCTGTCATAGGAACCAGCACTGACTGTTTTCCTTTCCTGCCCCCAACACTAGGGCAATAGATATGGGAGTCACTTCCCTGACTCTACACTGCTCCCTCCGTAGGCCTGAGATTGTCCCTGTGTGGACTGGATTCCTCCTGTTCCTTTGGTTGTCCAGACTCCTCATTTTCACCAGATTTCACTTGGACAACATGCTGGGGTGAGGGAGGTGATGACTTGGGTGAGGGCAGCCCACAGAGATGCCTTTGCACCCTGACAGCCACTTAACTTCCCAAGCCCAGAGCAGTGGACAGGCTGTGCCTTGTCTCAGCCTGGGTTCCATAAGTAGCCTATCATGAGGTTGCCAGCAGAGCCCCCGTGACTGTGTTTGATTCAGAGCAGGGAGCCCACTTTTTCTGAATCCTCCTTTAGTTCTGGTTGCCATGGCACTGCACTGGAAGCCATCAAACAAGAGTGGGTTATGCTGAGTGAGGAAACCTTATGTGCCTAACTCTGTGCTAAGACTCCTATAAACCCATCATTAAGATCCTCATCATCTTCCTACAGAGGAGGCATCTTTATCTCCATTTTTATAGAGGAGGCTCTGAAGTCTGAGTAACCTGCTTGCCTAAAGTAACAGAGACAAGATTCTAGCCCAGGTAGCCAGGTTCCAAAGTCTCAAGGAGCTTTTCCATGATATGCCTACCATGGCTTAACCTTCATTTCTCCCTCACTATGATTTCAATCTCAAGGTGACATTCTGACACAGTTTACTTTTTGAATCTCAATTCCAAAATTTTCCACCATGGACTCAACTATCTACTCTAAGATTCTTTCTCAATATGGGCTCTGAGAAGATGTGGAGGAGGTTCTGATGGATGATGTTGAATCTGAGGTTCTAAATTGCTCACAAACAACCTTGCCCAATTAATGGACTCTTAAGTGCCACACATGGAAGTGTTACCAATGTTTAGAATTATAGATGTAAAATTGACAATACTTAACTGTTCTATCCATTTTTTTTCCTCCAAACATTTTACTATCAGGAAGGAAGGAAAGAAGGAACAATGGGGAATAAAACAAAACAAAACAATGGGTACTAGCTGGTTTTGCTCAGTGGATAGAGCATCGGCCTGGGGACTGAAGGGTTCGCTGGTTCCATTTGGTCAAGGGCACGTACCTCACTTGCAGGCTCAGCCCTGGTTGGGGCATGTTCAGGAGGTAACCAATGGATGTGTTTTTCTCACATTGATGTTTCCCTCTCTCTGTCTCTCCCCCTCCCTTCCACTCTCTAAAAATCAATAGAAAAGATATCCTTGGGTTAGGATTAACAACAACAACAATACCACCCCCATACACACACACACAAAAAAAACACACAACAGAAACAACAACAACAAACCCACAAAAACAACCCCAAAACAATGGAATAGGGAAAAAAAAGAAGAAGAAGAGGAAAAGAAAAAAAATGTTTAGCCTTGTCTCTGGCCAACTAAGCTAATAAGTGCTCTGTGCTGAGGACCTCACTGCAGTCACATAGACCATCCTTAGACTTGAATTCTTGTCTAGCTAAAGCTCAAGACTTCATATCTGTAGTGCATGGTTAATTTAACAAAGATTAATGGATTGAATCAAATATGGTCCAGGATACACAAGAAATACCAATATTTGGCCATTGTGAGGTTGACAGTCCCACAGATTTATTCCCTGTTGAGGTGTGAGATCATTTTTAGTGAGACAGATTTTAGAGACTTGAGAAGAAAACTGATGTCATGATTCTATGAGTTCTTGAGGAAACATATGGAATTTTTTGGCTATATATTCTTGGTTTTATGGTTCATTTGGCATCTCTCCATGCTAAATTTGAAAGCAAATGTCAAACTTAATTATTATATATGTAAAAATTCATCTCTCAGGGCTTTCATTCCTCATCTGGAAAATGCGAGGGTAGACCAGATGCTCCCTAAAGGGCTTTCTAGCACTTGTGTCTCTGGTTTATGTATTTTGGACATTGCATTTCACTTTCTGTTTACTATAAACTGAAAAAAGTGAAAAAGGATAATATCCAGCCTTCAGTTTCTCAACCACCTTACAGTTGACCAACAAATTGATGTCTAAAGGATTATGTTACTTTAGAATAAATAAAAAGAACAGAAGACACCTAGATTATGGCCTTCTTGATGAAGTTCATGCCTAGGTATTTACAATGACCGCCCTCTGTCACAGACAAAAGGATTTTTCCATACCTTTTATTTTAAGGAATTAAAATAAGGTACTAAGCCAAAGACAGCTATGGTATTTAAGCTTTATTTGTGTTTTCACCCAGAATATGTATTGGTTTTTGGTTCTTTTTTTTTTTTTTGAGAAAGCTATCTATAAATGACAGTTACATAGGCCTCTTTTATTTTTAAAGTCGTGCAATATTGCAAATAAACTCTCCAATGCTGAAGTGTGTGTGAGGTGATATTTAGTAACAGCACCATTTTGTGGTTAAGAGCAGAAGTCTTAGATCTCTGTTTTGCCACTTAATTAGCTGGAAAACCTTGAGCACATTATTTAACCTCTATGAATCCTCATCTGTGTAATGGGTTATATTATCCTTCCTTCCTTCCTTCCTTCCTTCCTTCCTTCCTTCCTTCCTTCCTTCCTTCCTTCTTTCTTTCCTTCCTTCTTTCCTCCCTCCCTTCCTTCCTTCTTGTTTTCCTTCCTCTCATTTTTCCTTCAACAAGTATTTTTCTGAGCACCTGCAATATGTGACTCAGGCTCTGGGAATAAACACAGCAATGAACAAAGTTCCCTTTCTTCTGTACCTAAGAATCTAGTTGAGTGAAATAGATAAAAATAAATATGGATGGCAGGTGGTGAGTGCAATGAGCAGAGTAGGGATATGAAGGATGGAGGGAAGCTATTTAGAAGGTCTGGTCAAGGATGGTGACATTTGAGCAGAGGTGTAAAGTAAGTATAAAGAAGAAGATTGCAGGTGGGAGGAACAGCAGGTGCAATGACCCTAAGGTGGGAGGTATACTTTGAGTGACTATTTAAGAAGAATAAGATGGTCAAGTTGGCTGGAACATTACCCCATGTAAAGTCTTTCGATTTTACTCTAAGGATTTGGGAAACTACTGGGGGGTTTAAGCAAAAGAATAGTAACATAATCTGATGTATGTGAAAAGAATCAACTTTCCAGATGTTTTAACATTTGATTTGACTATGTGTTTAAGGATTGACTTCTCAGACATGTGGTAAGATTGACATGAGTTAATGAGGCAGTGTATGTGAATTGCTTAGCTGAGTGTCTTGGCAGTAGACTCAAGAGGTAGCTCTTATTATTATACTAGTAGTGAAGTTAATAGACCATTACTACTAGTAAGGTTCTACACTGATGATGACAGAGCATCTATCTGGGGCCCAGGGAAACAGGGAGAGAAAACCAACATTTCTTGAGCACTCACCCTGTGCCTAAGCATGTTTAGCCCAGATACAACATAGAACAATGCAGCAAGCTTTGAGGAAGGAAAAGCAATGGCATCTAATAAAAAAATAGTTTCTGTACCTTATACCAGTCTTGTTATAGACTTTGGGTTGAGGCCACTAGTAAGTGTACATTTTAAACTGGAAGAGTAGCATCAGGACCTATTCACCTTGATGTAATTTTATGGACCAGATAAACTAGCCAGCAATCCCAATGACTCTGGAATCTGATGGCCGGTCAAAGTTCAGTTCAACCAATTACTAGCTGTGTGGCTTTGGGCAAGGTACTTAACCTCTCTGTGTCTCGAGTTTCCCATCTCATGGATGATAGTGATAACTATCAGTGTTTTTGTGAGCTAAAAACAAAGAAATGCATACATAATGCTTTATCTGACATAATTATATTATTTGCAAAGTGAAGTTAATTAGTGAGCCAATCAAAAGCACTTTGAAGGTGTGGAACCCAGGAATGGTAAGTTTTCAGAAGAAAGCAAAGGGCCCAAAATGGTATGGTACACAGAAAAAGCAGAGACCCCTTCAGTCCGCAGGTGACTCTCCACTGAGCCAAATCGGATAGGGACCCAAAACTTAATTATTAATGACCTGCGATTGACCAGAAATTTTACTGATAATATAAACAATCGATTAACACATATTTTGCATGTTATATGTATTAAATACTGTATTCTTACAATAAAGTAAGCTAGAGAAAAGAAATTGTTATTAAGGAAATCAGGAGGAAGAGAAAATACATTTACAGTATTTATTAAAAAAACATCTGTGTGTAAGTGAACCCATATAATTCAAACCCCTGCTGTCCAATGGTCAATAGTAACTGAAAAGAAGTGAAGAACTCCCTTTTAATCTAGGACAAAGGAAGGATACAGGACATGTGTTGAAAGAGTAACAAAGGCACATTCCGCCTGCTTCCCAATGTTGCCACAGACCCTGTCTGGCAAAAATAGTGTCTTCATGCTTGGGCACCTGGGTATGGCACAAGGCCTTTGATTCTCTGAAGGAAGACGTCTCCATCCATGCTGTGTAACTGCACCTTGCTTTAAGCCAATCTAACAAAGAAATTAGGTAAGACAGGTTAGAATGTAATTGTTGGTGCTGAGGGCCTTTAGAGTGCATTTATTTCAAACCCCTCATGGAGCAGATGCAGAGCTTTCTATCCAAGAGACTTGCTCTTGGTCACACTGACAGTGGATGGCACGGCAGGGACCAAACCCATCCGGCCTTATTTCTAAACCAGTGTTAGTTCTACCCTCCTATTCTGCCTCTTCCCCAAAGGAAAATTAGTAGGTAGAGATTTGATTGTCAAAAAGAGTCACAATAGAATTTATTTTAAATTGTCAGTTAACTTGGAGCCGAGATATCTGTTAGAAATATAATGCAAGCCACATATGTTTGTTAAAATATTTTAGTAGCCACAGTTTAAAGAAGTAAAAGGAAACAGATGAAATTAATTTTAATAAAATACTTTATTTAACTTAATATATATCTAAGACATTATCCTTTCAACATGTAATAAATATAAAATTATTAATGAGATATTTCACATTCTTTTTGCATGCAAAGTTTTCAAAATCTTATGGAGCCATTTGAACTAGCCACATTTCAAATGTTTAATAGCCACACCTGGGTAGGTCTACCATATTGGACAGCAGAGCCCAAAAGCATAAAGATTATGGCTTAGTTTTTGTCTTACAATTTAATTTTTAAAGCATTCTTGAACACCTCTCTACATTTATTACAGAATGGGTGATTCAATTTAATTTTTAAAAATTCCATTTAAACTCAATGTTATATATTTATTACATAAAATGAACAAATATCTATAACTGTGTTTCATTTATGTAGTCATTTCTTCATTTAGTCATTTATCAAAAACATTAATTGAGCATCTCCTGTGCCAGGCACTGGGGACAGAGAAATGAATATTACAGACAATGTCCCTACACTTAGGGAGCTTCTACTTTAGGGGAGAGACAGTCAAACAAATAAAATAATAAGGACGCACAGGCAACAAAAGAAAAAGAAACACATTTGTGTTTCAAAGGACACCATTAAAACAGTGAAAAGACGATCTACACTACAGAATGGGAATAAATATTTGCCAAACAAAAAGAACTTATATCAACTCAAAAAATAAAAAGAAAAGTAATGTAATTAAAACATGCACAAAGATTCTGAATAGACATTTCTTCAAAACAAGTATAAGGGTGGCCAATAAGCATATAAAAGCATGCTTAACATCATGAACCACCAGGGAAATACAAATCAAAACCATAATGAGATACTGTGTTATACCCACTAGGATAGTTATACTAAAAAATACAGATAATAATAAGTGTTGACAAGAAATTAGAACCCTCAGACACTACTAGGGGGTTATGTTAAATGGTCCAGCCACCTTGGGAAATAGTATAACAGTTCCACAAAAGGTTAAACATAGAAATATCTTATGACCCAGCAATTCCACTCCTAGGTATACTCATAAGAAATAAAAACATATACTTGCACAAAAATGTTTAAGCAGAATTATTCATAATGCATAAAAAGTGGAAACAAGCCTGGCTAGTGTGGTTCAGTGGGTAAGCGTCAACCTAAGAACCAGGAGGAGGTCATGGTTTGATTCCAGGTCAGGGCCCATGCCTGGGTTGCTGGCTCAATCCCCAGTGGGGGGCTTTCAGGAAGCAGCCAATCAGTGATTCTCTCTCATTTTATTGATGTTTTTTTCTCTCTCTCCCTCTCCCTTCCTCTGTGAAATCAATAAAAATATATTAAAAATAAATAAATAAAAATAAAAAGTGGAAACAACACAAAGGTCTATCAACTGACAAATTGGTAAAGAAAATGTAGTAGATCCATATAATAGAACTAGAGGCCCAATGCACGAAATTCATGCAAGGGGCTTGGCCCTCGCAGACCCAGCTGCCTCAGGCCCTGGCTGCCTCCTGGCCCCTGGCCCCATGGACTTGCCCACTGGTAGTTCAGGAAGCATTCCACCGTCTGGTCTAATTAGTATATTAGCTCTTTATTATATAAGATTTTATTTGGTGATAAAAAGGAATGAAGTATTGCCCTAGCCAGTTTTGCTCAGTGGATAGAGCATCAGCCCGAGGACTGAAGGGTTCAGTGTTTGATTCTAGTCAAGGGCGTGTACCTTGGTTGCAGGTTCCCTGGCTCTGGTTTGGGTGCATGCAGGAGGCAACCAATCATTGCGTCTCTCACATCGATATTTCTCCCTGTCTCTCCCTCTCCCTTTCACCCTCTCTAAAAATCAATGGAAAAATATCCTTGGGTGAGGATTAACAAAACAAAACAAAACAAAAAGAATGAAGTATTTATACACACTATAAGTGAGCCCTAAACTATTATGCTAAATGAAAGAATCCAGTAATAAAAAAACATATAATTCAATTTATATGAAATGTCCAGAATTGGCAAATCTATAGAGACAAAATGTGGCGAACTGGCACGGCCATGGCATACTCAGCCCCAGGGCACCTTATGTGCCATGCCAGGTCAGCCTGGTTCAGTGACCCTGAGTGGGGGCGGTGAAGGATTGAGAAAAGACAGACAAGAGAATGAGCTGGGTCTGGGTGGGACACTGCTCCCGGATGGAGAGACAGCGCCACGGACTACAAACCGTATCTTTATTTTATAGACAGATTCCACAAGGCAAAGTAAGGGTGTCGTCAAGATGTTTACAACATTCTCGTGGGTTTCAATCCTACTCAATTACATGCACCTGAACTCTATCAAGCCCATATCACTCAGGCACGTGGGGCCACGTGTTCGGACCACAGGTTCAAGCTTACCACTGTAGCTGTTGGCTATAATTGTGCTGGGAAGGCTCTGCCCTCCAAGCTAGGACTTGCACGTGGCAATGAGAGGACTGTGCCCTCTCATCAGTCCAAGGCTTGAACCTGTCCAAAACGCTGTAGCCGCTCTCCACAACAAAAAGTAAATTAGTAGATGCCTAGGGCTGCGGTTGGGGTGGGATGGTAATGGAGAGTGACTGCTAATAGGTACAAGGTTTCTTTTTGGGATAATAAAAATGTTCTCAAATGGTGGTTGTGCAGTTCTGTGTATATATTAAAAAAAAACATTGAATTCTATACTTGAAATAGGCAAATTATATAGTATGTGAACTATGTCTTAACAGAACTGTTAATACATTTATGTGAAGTATATATCAATGGAAGAAATGTTCATAATATGTGTGAATATTTTGGAATTTGTAAACTATATTATAATTATTTGGAAAAGAAATGAAAAGCTCTGACATACGTTCTGTTAAGAAATCCACTGACTGCTAATGAAGGTTGCCTTTAGATGGTGGACTGTGGTTGATGTTTTGTTTCCTTTGATGAGCAAGCCTTAGTTTTATAGTACGGGGAAATTTTTTAAATGAAAGAAATGAGATCTTACTTCCAAAATAGTTGCCTCATTAAATATTGTCAAACAGAAAGCAACTGAAAAGAGTTTCCACTGCCATTCTACAGAAAACAAAGTCTGATTGAGACCAGAAATGTCATTTTCCATGCTCCCTCCTACCTCCTCTTCTTCCACCCCTCAAGCCCATAAAAGAAAATGAATCAGAAAGCCCTGAGCAAGTGAAACCCAGAAATGTGCTGTGCTTACATCTGGCAGCCTCATGCCCTGGAGGTGAGGGACAGATACGCCTTCTGACAGTGAAAGTGGAATGAGGGAGGCCTCTGCCCCACTTGGAGGCAAGAGTTAGGACCCATGCCAGGGACAGGGAGAGTTTTATTTTGTCCCCGGGCACATACTGTATGCTTATTTCTACTGAGGAAACCAACTTTTCCTTCTTACGCCCCAAGAGGTGGAGCCAGTGCTGGCTCAGGTCCCCGGACGGGCTTAGGCTTCCCAGCTGGCCAGCCTCCAGGCCAGCCAGTTGTCCATCTCTCTCTTAGAGGCACAGCTTTGACAAAGTCCTTGGCCAAACTTTGGAAATCCCTTTTCTTTTGCTCTCCCAAACAAAATTAATTTGAAACGCTTGGGTTCATCTGACATTTTTTCTCATGTGTTCATTTGAAGGGGGAAGGTCTCCTGGAGACAGTCCCCAGGCTGTTGCTTGGATTCCACATCGCTCCCCAACACTGAGCCTGCACTGCTTCCAGAGGCACACACCTGGGAGGGAGAGTTCTCAGAACCAGTCTGAGAATTGTCTAGTGAGCTGTTAGCATGGGAAAGTTTTATTTTGGAATATCTCCGAGAAAAATTGGACTCAATGCAGAGAAGTTGCAATGAGGCAAATTGGGGGCTTGGGGAAGGTAATGGGGGGGGGGGATGAGGACAAATATGTAATACCTTAATCAATAAAGAAATTAAAATATAAAAAAATGAGGCAAATTGTCCTACCATCAGAAAGAAATTTTAGTAACTGGAATTTTCCAACGTGCAACAGGCTCCATGGTTGAGGAGGTGTTTCATCCTAGGAAGTTTGTGTTACAAGTTTGTTTCAGGCATTATCAACTTATGAATGCAAAAAATTTTCCTCAACAATTGTATGCCTGCCACTGTTCTAATTTTTTCTCAATAATTATATTACGTATACTAAAGTTCCAGTGCACGAAATTTGTGCAGGGGGGCTCCCCTCAGCCCAGCCTGCACTCTCTCCAATCCGGTACCCCTCGGGGGATGTCCGACTGCCGGTTTAGGCCCAATCCCTCTCACAGTCTGGGGCCACTGGCTCCTAACTGCTCACCTGCCTGCCTGCCTGATCACCCCTAACCACCTCTGCCTGCCAGCCTGGTTGCCCCACACAGCCTGCTGCTCAGCCATTTGGTCGTCCCTCACTAAACCCCCTACTGGCCTTGTCGCACCACTCAGCCTGTTCGGTTGTCTGTTCAGTTGCGATGGCCCCTGGCTCTTTATATATATAGATAATTATTGGAATACAACAACTTTATGAATTAAGTGTAATGTTATCTCTAATTTATCAATGAGAAAAATAAAGCTCAGAGAGGTTCATTAACTTGCTCAGGGTCACATTGTGATTGAAACCTCAGTAGTCTGGCTCCCAAATTCATACTCTTAGCTACTATAGTGAGGTCATATTTATGTTACTACCCCAGGATATGACTGTAGGCCTCTACATGTCAAATTATAAGACCATAATTCCCTCACCCAGAAGTGCCTGGGTCATTTCCAGGAGTCCCCATGAAGTGCCTACCTACACCGACAACCTGGTGGATAAGATACAGACACCTGTCATGCACCATGGCTTCCCTCTCAGGGACATCTTAGCTGTCAACACTGTTGAGGCAGCCTCGCTGCTGCCTCTGCCAACGATGCTGGTTGTGAGAACACCAGTGTCCATGCCAAGGGGCTTCCTCGCAATGCACTCTAGTCCCTACACCTCAGGGTGCCTGTGTATTTCTGGGTTCTAAGCAGAATTGTGGAGAATGGTCCCACATTTCTATCACAGTTTGTCATCTGAGTCCCCAAGAAATAATATTTTTGGCCAGAGTCCACTATGTCTCAACAGCAAGATGTCTCTCAGCTACTGACCCTCATCTTCTGGGTTACAGAATTTCAGAGACAGTCCAGCAGTTGGAAGTGGGTCATCTGACATACTATCCCTCTCTGTCACCTTTACTTCTTTCTCAGCTGTCTCCTGTCACCTAGACAACCAAAATAAATAAAACTCTCTTTGCCCCAGCTATGAAACACGGAGCCTCCACACACCATGCAAAGAAACACTGTAAAAATGTCACCTAGCGTGTTCCCAGGCCCTGCCTAGTCAAAAAGGACTGTGATACTTGTGAGAAGAAGCAGGATTTCTTGGTCAGGGGTGCTGGGGAAGGGGAGCTAGATCAAGTTGGAGGCTGGAGAGCATGTAAGGTCTCTTCAATTTTAAAATATTAGAATCCTGAGTCCCAAATAGTATGATAGGAACCAAGTTGGTTCATCCTGTTTCCTCAAAATAGCCCCCACTGGGTAACATAGTAAGCTTTTGTTTCTAGCAGTTTCTAGATTCTACTTCATTTATGGAAGGTAAAGAGTGAAGTAACTGCCTATCTAGTGCAGCTCATTTTGGGGCAAGTGAAGAAGTTGGAATAGGGAAGCCTGGGTCAATTTATTGATGGGGAGCAACTAATGGCTCTGTCCAGTAAGCCATTTCCTTGAGGGAAAATTTCAGAAATGAGTTTCCTATGTTTGTACCCCAGTCTCTCTCATGCTTTTCAGGAGAGCAAAGGTAGCAAGGGTTCATTTAACTTTTTAATGTCTCCATAGTAACAAGAGGTATTCTTATTGTCTTTTATGATTAATGTGAGAGGTTTGGGGCATTCAGATTCTCTTGAAAGTTCTGTGATAACATTTGACTAAAATAGGGAAGAGACAGAGATAAGAGTGAGGCACATCACTGTGGTACACACACCCTCCCCACACAAGATCCTGAAGTGCATATGTGCTGCTTCATCTGCCTGGAGAGCTCTCTGTACCTTCTTTTAGAAGCCTAATCAATCAGAGGATGGGGTTTTACTTAATGTAGCCAGCCTCAATTGTCCTCCAGTAATCCTTGCTTCCTGGTATACTTGTCTTGTGTAGTGTCTGTCCCCACATTGAATCTATGGACAGTAAAATATGGCAAAAGTGACAGTGTGTAACTTCCTAGGCTAGGTAATAGCTTCCATCTTGGTCTCTTAGATTGTTTGCTCTGGGGTAGCCAGCCCCCATGTTGTGAAGGACACTCAAGCAGCCACGTGGAGGGGTCCATGTGGGAAGGAACTAAGACTTCTGCCAAAACCAGCACCCGCTTGTCAGCCAAGTGAGTGAACCACCTTGAAAGTAGATTCTCTAACCCTAGTACAACCCTCAGATAATTGCAGCCCTAACTGAAATCTTGACTACAACTTCCTAAGAGATCCTGAGCCAGAACTGCCCTGTCAGAATCCTCCTTGTCTACAGAGACTGTAACAAATATTAATGACTTAAGCCACCAAGTTTTGTGATAATTTGTAACATGGCAATTGATAACTCATGCAAAGTCTGATTACGGGAAGGCCTCTGAGCATAAGCTCTGTGGTTTGGCCACCTTTGTGCACTGTATCCTTGGGAAGCCAGAAGGGCAGTTTTCTCATTCTGTATAAAGGAGTTGGCAAACTAGAGCCCATGGACCAAATCCAGTCCTCTTCAGGTCAAATATGCCCACACCATTTGCTTAAATATTGGCTATGGCGGATTTCTTTTTATTTTTTAGAAGTATATTTTTATTGGTTTTTAGAGAGGTAGGGAGAAGGGAGAGATAGAAAAATCAATGAGAGCCGAAACCGGTTTGGCTCAGTGGATAGCGCGTCGGTCTGTGGACTGAAAGGTCCCAGGTTTGATTCCGGTCAAGGGCATGTACCTGGGTTGCGGGCACATCCCCAGTAGGAGATGTGCAGGAGGCAGCTGATCGATGTTTCTCTCCCATCGATGTTTCTAACTCTCTATCTGTCTCCCTTCCTCTCTGTAAAAAATAAAAAAAAAAAAAAAAATCAATGAGAGAGAATCATTGATCAGCTGCCTCCTGCACACCCCCTACTGGGGATTGAGCCTGCAACCTGGGCATGTGCCCTTGAGTGGAATCAAACCTGGGATCCTTCAGTCCGCTCTATCCACTGATATGGCAGATTTCTTGCTACAGTGACAGAGTTGAGTAGTTGTAACAAACTGGATGGCTCAAAAAGCTGAGAATATTTACTGTTTAACCCTTTATAGAAAAAGCTCTCTGACTCCTGTCCTAACGGAATCTACAGTCTGATGGCAAAAGGTCTCTCATACACATGAAAACAGATATACACATCCTCCCCACACAAGATCCTGAAGTGCACACATGCTACTTCATCTGCCTGGAGAGCTCTCTACCTTCTTCACCTGGCCAACTCCTACTCATCCTTCAAAACTCAGTTCAGATGCCATCTCCTGCCATCCAATCTTTTCCTGGTGAAATCGCTCTTCAAGGTTGGCTTATACATCACCTCCTTCTCTTACTCCCGCAAGGTAGGCAAATTCTAACAGCAATCTTTCAGAACTCTAACCAATCACAAGATGTGGTTTTACTATTGTCTTTCTCCATCCCTAGGCTGTGAGTTCTATAAGGACGAGGACTGTGTATTATTCATTTTATAACCTCGGAGCAATATACCTTCATTTATTCACTGCAGAAGCTTATTGAATGCTTATTGTTTGCCAGATAACTTACTGACACCAGGGTACACAGAGAAAGAGACCTTGCCCTTATGTTGCTCTAGAGTGGAAGTGGAAAAGCAAACTGGCATCCTATATAATAAAAGGCTAATATGCAAATCAGCCCAACGGCAGACTGGCCAGGAGCTCTGATGCACACTGACCACCAGGGCGTAGATGCTCAATGCAGAAGCTGCCCCCTGGTGGTCAGTGCGCCAGAAGCTGGGCTCATGGCTGGCAAGTGCAGCAGTGGTGGCGGGAGCCTCTCCCGCCCCCCTGGCAGGAGCCTCTACTGCCTCCCTGGCAGCACTAAGAATGTCCGACTGATGGCTTAGGCCCACTCCTCCCTCCCCCCGTCCAGGGGAGCGGGCCTAAGCCATCAGTCGGACATCTCCTGAGGGCTTCCGGACTGCAAGAGGGCACAGGCTGGGCTGAGGGACAACCCGCACCCCCCTCCCCCCCACGCACGAATTTTGTGCGCTGGGCCTGTAGTTAGGATATAATGAGATAGGGATGAGTGTAAGCTTCACTGTGAGCATATTTGCTGTTACCATGTAAACAACTGCAAAAAATGGTTTTTCAATATTTTTAGCATTTACTATATGATAGACACTGCGTTAAGCACTTACATATATTATAATTTATTTAATATTTATACAACATGAAGCAAGTACTACAATTCTTTCCATTCTATAGGAGATAGAGATCCATAGAGGTCAAGTAACTTACCCAGGGTCACAGAGCTAAAATGTCTTGAATGAATTTCAGAGTAATTATTTAGTTGAATAATTAATTCCAAATCCCAGAAACAACAAAGTATAAGGAATTGGGATAATGCTGTTCTTTTCCCTTTGAACACTAAGTGGATGGTTTCTGTCAAGTGGGAAATTCCTGCTTCGGAGACTTTTTGATGACTTGTGCTGTGTTTGGCATTTTATTTCTAGGAATCTCCATCTGGAAAATGCTGCTGTTTTAATGATCAGGAATTCTGTTTTTCTCATTGAATTGCACCATTTGCCAATTTGAAGTCATCCCGAGTTATCAGTTCTCCATTCCTAGGGTCCTGGGCTGGGGAAGGTGGGGACACATTCAACAGCAAAGTTACTCTCCTGTCCCCAACTGGGTTTCCACCTGATTCTTGCCAAAGTCAATAGGAATATGGATTGTCTCAGCTAGGACGTGAGATGGGGCCCTAGTGGCCTCTTTCTGCCATCATTAGTCTCCAGCTGTGATCTCAGCTGTGGATTAGTTGGTTCAAATCTTGGGTGTCATTTAAAGAATTGGTTTAAAGAGATTGTGGTAGTGACTAATGATGCTGCTTCAGGCTTAAGGAAAACCACTGCCCCCTGTAGTAGGAATCACTTAATTGCATTCTATTTTCCTTTCTAGGAATGAAGACGATGGAGCTCAAAGCTGGTTCCTTTTAACAGCATATAAGCGGTATTATGAACCACTTGTCTACTCTGTTCAGGTAGCTCATGTGTGCTTGGTTCAGCCTTTCTCCCCAAAGATGTAGTTGCTTTGTGGTAAAGACGGGGGGTGGCGGAGTGGGAGAAATCCCCTGCTGAGGACAGTGACAGGTGCTGAGAGCAGGTGTGTCAAGGGTTTTCGCTCAGCAGTTCCATGCAGAGGGACAGGCACAGGGTGAAACGATGAGGAATGGGTGTCAACGTAGGTGGGAGAGGGAAAGGCTGGTATAGCCCCCATGTTTTTCTGCATACTCACCCTCATTCAACAAGTCCTGATGGGATCAATTATGTGCCAGGCCTTGTTAGCAATCAGGTCCTGGAGTTTGCAGTGGCGAATGAGACAGGCATGGTTCCTAAAATAGGGGAGAGACAGGGGCAAGAGTGAGGCACATCTCACTCCTGCTGGAGCAGTGGGGAAGATCAGAAAACAGAAATCGGTAACTAAAATGATTGCAAACTGTGGTAAGTGCTAATAGGAAAAAAAAAAGTGGTATATTATAGAGAATAATGGAGAGTAGGGATGGGATAGGACATTTACTTTCAACGGGATAATCAGAAAAGGCCTCTCTAAGGATGTAAATCAGGGGTCCTCAAACTTTTTAAAGAGGGGGCCAGTTCACTGTCCCTCAGACTGTTGGAAGGCCGGACTATAGTTTTAAAAAAAACTATAAACAAATTCCTATGCACACTGCACATATCTTATTTTGAAGTAAAAAAACAGAACGGGAACAAATACAATATTTGTATTTGCATGTGGCCCGCGGGCCATAGTTTGAGGACCCCTGGTCTAAATGATTAGACTTAAGGGACACTGGACACAGTGATAAAGAAGCCAAGAGAGAATTCCAGGCTGAGGGACTGAGTTATGCGAAAGCTCTAAGCCCGAGGTCAACGCAGGCAAACCGAATAAGCTAAGCTGTTCTTGGGGGACCTCCAGGCTCCCTGCCTGAACTGCTTTCTCCAGAAAGTGTCCACCTGCCCCAGGCCCAGCACCTTCCATTGCTTCCCTTTGTTTTATCCAAACGCACTCCTGGTGGGAGCTTGAGAACCAACTTCTCCAGGATCCACAGCTTCTCTGGGGCCTCAGCCTTCAGCTATACATAGTTCTGAGGCAGACCAGCATATTCATTAAGAAAGGGGGACACTTATGGACTTGGGTTCATTCTATTTTATTTTAGGGTGAGCGACATTGGTAAAACTCACTGTTACAAATTACTTTGAGTCTCTGAATTCAAGAGCTAACTTTGCTGCATAGGAGCTGTAACTATACATGTCACTTAACTGCTCTGTGCTTCACTGTTCTGATCTGTAAAACAGGTCTTAAAAAAGCATCTACCTCATAGGATTGTTGTGAGAATTTAATTAGTTAACATTAGCTAAATGCTTAGAATAGTTACTGGGCACATAAACACTTAACAATCATGTTGTGACTATTACTAATATTATTATTATTATTACACCTAAGCTGTTGTACCCCCTGACACCTCAGATGGCAGCGAGGGTGATGTTATGCTTTCTCCAGGTGCTGGTCTCCCTGAAGTCAAGGGATAGCCTGGATTATATAATTTAATTCAGAAGTCATTTTTATACCAGGTACTGTGCTGGACACTTTGCTACATCATTTCCTTTGATCCTCCCCAACAATCTTAATGAGCAGGTAGTATTATAATCCCCATTTTATAGATGTAGAAACTCAGGTTTAAAGAGTTTACTTGACCTACCTAGCGCCATGACGCTACTATGATTCCTCGGTCCACTGCTGAGATTCTACCTCAGTGGCCTGGTAAGGCCTCAGGATCCGCAGGGCAAGTACCTTTCCCAGGCTCCCCAGATCTGAGGAGTGTGACCTCTTCACTGCCCTTCACTTCAAAAGACTCCAACCCAGGTGATCTCTAGGGCTCCCTCTGGCTGCAAAGTCCGTGAAAATAATAGTCCATACATGCTGAATACACAGTTTAGTAAGGAAGGCAGTTTGCTGTTGTTAATATTGTTTTATAAGAGAATCAACTCAGTTCTTGGCATTGGTCCCTGCTATGGTCATTGTCTAGCAGGCACACTGGGGCTGAAAAATGTCTTCTGAGTGTTTTGCCTGCTGTAATTCCAGATCACAATTTCTCATTTCCAGTTCCATAATAAAATAAGATAACCAAAAGTCTTACGTTTTGGGCAACTCATTTCATACTCTCAAACCTGACTGAACTGAAGTGAGGTTATTTGCAGAGGTCATTGGAACCACTTGCTGTGAGTATTTATACATGGCCCTGCAAAATTTTCAATATGCTTGGTTAGGGGTTGTATGAATTATCTTTAGTTACATAAATCACCCCAATACTTAATGGCTTAAAACAACAAATATTTATTATCTCATAGCTTCTGTGAGTCAGAAATTCAGAAATGGCTTAACTGGGTAAATTTGACTCAGGGACCTGCAGTCAAAATGTTGCTGGGGCTGCAGTCATCTGAAGGCTTGACCTGGTTGAGGGGCTCTCTTGAAAGACAGCTCACTCATATGCCTTTTATAGTTTCTTTTTCTTTTCTTCTAAAAACTATGGAACGCTTCATGAATTTGTGTGTCATCCTTGCGCAGGGGCCATGCTAATCTTCTCTGTATCGTTCCAATTTTAGTATATGTGCTGCCGAAGCGAGCACTCATATGCCCTTTATGACCTAGTCTCGGAAGCATCACACTGTTACTTTTGCTTTGTCCCATTTCTTAGAAGAAAGTCACCGGAAGAGGAGAATTCAGTTCTACCTCTTGAAGAGCATCAAACAATTTGTGGATCCATTTTTTTTGTCTTGTTTTGTTTTTGTTAATCCTCGCCCCAGAATACTCCCTCACCCACCATTGATTTTTTTAGAGAGGGTGGAAGCGAGGGGGAGAGATGAAGAGAGACACATCAATTGGTTGCTTCCCATACCAGCCCCGGAATCGATCCCCAGACCCTTCAGTCCACAAGCCAATGCTCTAACCACTGAGAAAAAACCAGCTAGGGCTGTGGACCCATTTTAAAACGAGCACAGGAGTGCTACCCGTATGTATTCTGTTATATACACAATATGGAACAGTATTATCATACTAAAGAATTCAATAAAGCGTACTGAATAATTATGAGTTGCATTTGGCACCATTTTGTATAACGGGTGATGGTTCTGTAGTATCATCACAAGCCTACCACTATAAATAAGGTAAAGAAACAGAATGTTTTAGAATATTTGCAAGCTGGAAGGAACCTCGTGGGTTATCCAGTAACTAGAGTTCTGCTTCAACTCCTTCACTCTACAGATGAGTAACTTGAGAGGAAGAAATGTTTGCTTAGAACATAGTGAACTATGTTTCAGACATTGCTAAATGCTTTAGGTATGTTTTAAAAATATATTTTTTATTGATTTCAGAGAGGAAGGGAGAGAGAGAGAGAGAGAGAGAGAGAGAGAGAGAGACACCAATAATGAAAGAGAATCATTGATTGGCTGCCTCCTGCACGCCCCACACTGGCGATTGAGCCCACACCCAGGCATATGCCCTGACTGGGAATCGAACCATGACATCCTGGTTCATAAGTCGATGTTCAACCACTGAGCCATGCCCGCTGGGCCTTTAGGTATGTTTTATTAAGTTCTCCCAGTTTTACTACTAAGGAAAGTAAGGATAAAGAAGTGGGAATTGTGTCCTAGATTATACAGCTAAACCCCCTGTCTCCCAAGCGCCAGCTAGGGCCCTGCTGCACATGTAACATCCCCACTCATGACCCCCAGATGTGAGAGTAGAGCTGGCAAGCCTAGGCACCATATCCCTGGAGGGTCAAAGTGAAGATCTTCTGTCCGTACATCCAAAGTTCTCTCAAGTCTCTAGGTCTCATCTGCCTTTTGCTTCCCCAGCTAGTGTCCTGCCTAAGTTTCTCCTCCAGGAACCAGACAAGAGCCCTAGAAGTTGCAGAGGCAGTGCCCCCACTGCCCATTACCTCACTCTCAAGTTTGGATTCTGAACTTCAAACGGGGTGGGTGCTGCTGAGCTGTGACCTTGGGATGCCCTCTCAGAGTCCCTTGGATACATGTCATGTTCACACTGTCACCTAAGGGACAGGGCCTCATCCCAGGGGACCATCACTAGAGAGAGTCTTCCTAAGGTCTGCCAGTTTTAAACTCTACGGATATGCCGTCATTAGGAATCTGAGTTAAAAAGTCAACAGTGGTTGTAGTTACAAAGTCAGCTAGAACTCTTATTGAGACATATCAGAAAATCGAATCCAAACGAATACTACCTACAGGGGACTTAACTGCAAAGTCAGATGTAGAGGCGATTTCAGGTGTGGCATGTTACAGGAAATGAAACGCTCCAGACGGGCTCTGTTTCTTTCCTCTCTCAACTCTGTTAACTGTTGACTCAGACCATCTGACCTGGTCCCTGCATCCATCACTATCACCAGAGGAATGCAATTTTCTCATTGGCTAGGGCTGGGTCACATGATACTTCTGGACTCGGGTTGGGCAGGGGAGGAGTAGAGAGCACCAAATAAAAATCTGGAGGCTCTTACTGGAAGTAAAATGAAAGGATGTTCCCAATAAATGTGACAAACATTTAAGCTCTTATTATGTGCCAGGCTCTGTGCAAAGCACTCTACATGCACGATCTCATGTAATCTTTATAAGCAACTCTATGATATGTATTGGTATTATCCCATATAATAGAGAAGAAATGGAGGCTCAGAGAGGTTAAGTAACATGCTCAATGTCACCCAGGTCTTAAGTGATGGGGCTGAGTTTGAACTGGTTCTCTCTGATTCAAAAACCATTCCTTTTTTTTTTTTTTTAAAAACAGTTTATTTTTTATTTAAAAATTTTTTTAAGATAGAGGAGGAGGGAGAGAAAGATACATCCATTTGTTGTTCCACATTTATGCTTCATTGGTTGTTTCTTGTATGTGCCCTGACCAGCAATCCAACCTGCTCTTGTTGTTAATCCTCAGCTGAAGATATTTTTCCATTGATTTTTTGAGAGAGTGGAAGGGAGGGGAAGAGACACAGAGAGAGAAACAACGATGAAAGAGACACATCGATTGGTTGCTCCCACATGCACCCTGACCGGAGCCAGGGATAGCGCCTCCAACCAAGGTATGTGCCCTTTCCCGGAATCAAACCCGCAGCCCTTCAGTCTGCGGACCGACGCTCTATCCCCTGAGCCAAACTAGCTAGAACCATTCTTGTTCCATTTCACGATGCTGCAGGTTGCATCAGTGTCCTCTACTCATTTAGGCTGGAAACATCAGTCTTTTCAACATCTCCTATTCATTGTCGACATTAATTAGTCATCAAACCCTACCGCAGTGGATCTCAGCTGTCTGTTCCCATCTTCTATACATATTGCCCCTCTCCTAGGTAAGGACTTGATCACTTTTTTCCTGAATGATTACAATAGCTTATAACATACATTTGTAAATTAAAATGAGGGCCATTTTAACTTACAAATTCATATTAAAAGTTAGAATTACATATAAATCTATATCTCCTGACATTCTTTGAAAATTAGAAAAATTTGGTAACAATGGACCCACAACCTACATGGCGACAATGGCTGAAATTGAGCAGCATCTGTGCACTGATGAGAAGAAGGCATCAGTGGTTCAGTTGACCAGGCTCCTGTTGCTTCTTTGCTCCTCCTCCCTCATTTAAATTTCTTGCCTGCCCGCTGTAGGCATCTGAGTTTGCCAGTCTAGTATCTAGTCTCTTCCCATTTCAACCCCTTTTCCTGTGATCATTAGAGTAATCTTCCTACACCATGATCTGATTATTTCACTTTTATATTCAAAAACATTTAGTAGTTCCACACTGCCTATAGGAACATTACAAGCTCCTTTTTCAGACCTGTGTCCATCTGAACAAGCCTCCACACACTCAACTTCACCCATACCTTTCTGTAATGTGCTCACCACTCGCTCTCCCACTTGTCTGCTCAAGTCTTATTCTCTGGGCCCCTAATGTCCTTTCTTTGTCCTTTCTGTGCCTCCCACACAACTTTCTGTGACCAAGTCAATTCCTACCTCCTCCAAGAACCCTTGTTAAATCCCCTTCATCAGTATCAATGCGTTTCTACTCCATACACTATCAGTGCATTATTTTTGAGCCCCTATAGTGAGTAACATCATCATAGTACATATTTTTATAATCAGTCAAGTTAATACTATGGAACATATGTGCCAGGCACTTTTCTGAGTGTTTTACCATCACAATGGCTTTTGGATGCAGATTCTGCTATCATTACCATTATACATTGAGGACACAGAGAGACTAAGTCATTTGCACAGGATCACACAGCTGGGAAGCAGTAGAGTTAGCATCGGAATCCAGGCAGTCAGGCCCCAGAGCCCAGGTACATAATCACCACCTTATACATGTATCCAGCACACATTTGCAAGAACCTGCTATTTGCCAGGCACTGTTGGAGGTGTTGTGTGGGGCGCGGCTACAGTGTTTTGGCCAGGTTCAAGCCTCGGACTAATGAAAGGACAGGGTCCTCTCATTGCCACGTGCAAGTCCCAGCGGGAGGGCAGGGCCCTCCCAGCACAATCATAGCCAACAGCTGTGGTTGTAAGCTTGAACCTATGGTCCGAACATGTGGCCCCACATACCTTGTGCTAGAGTTCAGGTGCATGTAGTTGAGTAGGGTTGGAGCTCACGAGAACGCTGTAAACAACGTGATCACACCCCTACTTTGCCTCGTGGCATCTGCTATAAAATAAAGACACGGCTTGTGGGCGCTGGCACTGTCTCCTCATCAGGGAACAGCGTCCCACCGAGACCCAGCTTTCATTCTCTTGTCTGTCTTTTCTCAATCCTTTCACCCCTGCCCCCCCCACTCCCCACCCCCACCCCCAACTCAGGATCACCCTTGGCTGAGCTGGCGTGGCACAAGTGGTGCCCGACCAGGGACTGAGTTCTGGGACCAGGGCCTGAGTTTTGGCTGTAAGAAGTGGTGCCCAAGCAGGGACTGAGTTCTGGGACCAGGGCCTGAGTTTTGGCTGTAAGAAGTGGTGCCCAAGCAGGGACTGAGTTCTGGGACCAGGGCCTGAATTTTGGCCGTAAGAAGTGGCGCCTGAGCAGGCCCTTTGGCCATAACAAGTGGTGTCGGAACAGGCCTGAGTCGGGGGAATTTTGAAAAGGTGGTCAGGTGAAAGGAGGCTCCAAGGCGCGCGCAAAGAGTAAGCTTAAAAAACAAAAGTAAGAAAAAAAGAAGTTATGCTTTAAAAGCAAAAGTAAGAAGGCCAAAAAACAAAAATAAGGTAGGGAGCCAAAGTGTGGTAAATTAGCTCGGTGTAAAACATGGGAATAATGCTTAATTGAAGCATTTTTAAATTTCTTAAGGAGAGAGTAAGTAAAAAATAGACAAGAGGTGAGGTAGAAAAGCATGAAAAGAAGTGGATCCCTAAAAATAAAAAAAGATAAATAAAAAAAGCGGTAGAAATAAGCAGTAGAAAATAAGATTGTAGTTTGATTTTGCATTGGTATTGCTCTGTTATTAGCCAGAGTTTTGTTCTCTTTTGTTAACAGTGCTGTGTTTATGCTTTTGTTAATAACCAGAAGTCTGTTTTGATGATGCTGAATAATTTGTTTAGAGTTTTTGGATAATGTAAATGGGCGTGTTTAAAAACGAAAGTAAAGGGGGATATGTGGGGAGCGGCTACAGTGTTTTGGCCAGGCTCAAGCCTCGGACTAATGAAAGGACAGGGTCCTCTCATTGCCACGTGCAAGTCCCAGCTGGAGGGCATGGCCCTCCCAGCTCAATCACAGCCAACAGCTGTGGTTGTAAGCTTGAACCTATGGTCCGAACACGTGGCCCCACGTGCCTTGTGCTAGAGTTCAGGTGCATGTAGTTGAGTAGGGTTGGAGCTCACGAGAATGCTGTAAACAACGTGATCACAACCTCTGCTTTGCCTTGTGGCATCTACACTAATAAAAGAGAAACATGGTAATTGGCGTACGACCGCTACCCTTTTCATTGGCTAATCAGCGAGATATGCAAATTCACTGTCAGCCAAGATGGCGACCGGCAGCCAGGCAGCTTGAAACTAACATGAGGCTTGCTCGCCTCAGTGACGGAGGAAACCAACGTTCCCCGCCTGCCGCTGCAGGCCTCTGAGCGGGCAGTTTGAAACATTTTAACAAATACCTCCAGACTTCAGCCAGCAGATTCGCAACATTGTATGCAAAGGCCAGAAACCTACTTTCAGCCGCGCGGAGGCCTAAGCGCTGGAGCCAAGCCTCAAGCTAAAGCTGGCCCAGAATAAAAAAAAAAAAAAAGGAAAAAAGGAGCGTTTGGGAGTTCAGTCACCCCCAGCCTGAAAACAGCCCTCATCCCCTCACCCAGACTTGCCAGGCACCCCAGTGGGGACCCCCACCCTGAAGGGTGTGTGACCAGCTGCAAACAGCCATCATCCCCTCACCCAGGTTGGCCAGGCACCCCAGTGGGGACCCCCACCCTGATCCAGGACACCCTTCAGGGCAAACGAGCCGGCCCCACCCATGCACCAGGCCTCTACCCTATATAGTAAAAGGGTAATATGCCTCCCAGCACCGGGATCAGCGTGACAGGGGGCAGCGCCCAAACCCCCTGATCAGCCCTGCTCTGTGTGTGACAGGGGGCGGCACCACAACCCCCCCACCCCCCGGGCCCTGCTCTGTGTGTGATGGGGTAGAGCCATAACCTCCCCATCGGCCCTGCCCTGAGTGTGAGAGTGGCAGTGCCCCAACCCCCTGATCGGCCATGCTCTGTGGGTGATAGAGGGTGGCGCCCAACCCCCCCTGCCCCCCCACGGGCCCTGCTCTGTGTGTGATGGGGTAGAGCCATACCCTCCCCATTGGCCCTGCCCTGCGTGTGACAGTGGCGGCACCCCAATCCCCTGATTGGCCTTGCTCTGTGTGTGACAGGGGACGGTGCCCCAACTCCTGTATCGGACCTACTCTGTGAGTGACAGGGGAGAGCTCCTCAACCCCCTGATGGGCCCTGCTCTGTACATGACAGGGTACGGAGCCCCAACCCCCTGATGGGCCCTGCTCTGTGTGTGACAGGGGGCAGTGCCCCAACCCCCGGATTGGCCCTGCTCTGTGCGTGACAGGGGGTCACGCCGCAACCTCCCCATCGACCCTGCCTTGAGTATGACAGGGGGTGGTGCCCCAAACCCCAATTGGCCCTGCTCTGAGCCCGACCAGGGGCTGTACCTAGGGATTGGGCCTGCCCTCTGCCACCCGGGAGCAGGCCTAAGCCAGCAGGTCGTTATCTCCCGAGGGGTCCCAGACTGCTAGAGGGCACAGGCCGGGCTGAGGGACCCCCCCTTCCCCCCAAGTGCACAAATTTTTGTGCACCGGGCCTCTAGTCTGCTATAAAATAAAGACACGGCTTGTGGGCTCTGGCACTGTCTCCTCACCAGGGAGCAGCGTCCCACGGAGACCCAGCTTTCATTCTCTTGTCTGTTTTTTCTCAATCCTTTCACCCCACCCCCCACCCCCCTCCAAGGCAACAGGAAGAATCCGTATCACAGGTGGCATTGTAGAAGTATGGAAGGAGTGTGGACTCTATTCTTCAGGAACTGGGGCGCTGGTAATGACATTCAGCAGGACCATGATGTGCTCTAGGCTAGTGTGTGTTATAGAAAGGTCACACTTATCCCCATATGGAGGATGGGAAAGTGCGCAAAAAGGTAGAGACATTAAGGACATTATTTGTAGTGGTTCAGGCAAGAACAAATGAGGAGCTGAGTATGTGACCATCACCGGTGCTGGAGAGCAGGATCTATGCCATTTGTATCTGTGAAATTTATTCATTCAGTGGAATGTTCCTTCAATGACCATTAGTAAATTAACATTATAGCCAAGTCCATTATGTACTGTTGCTGAGGACACAGCAGTGAATAACACAGGAATGACCTGGCCCTTCTGGGCAAATGGTCTGACCTGGGAGGCAGATGATAAACTAAAAATGACACAAATGATGATTTACAGTTGTAGGAGGTGCTATAAAAGGACAAGGAAAAGATGCGACTTCTGTTGTGACCAGCACGTTGCCCTATGGCCCCACAGCCCTCGGTTCAAAGTTTGGTTCCTCCACTGCTCAGGTGAGAGGTCTTGAGCAAGTGTCTCAGGCTCTTCAAGACAGGGTTGCCTCTTCTATAAATGTGGATGGCAACAGTGCCCACCCATGGGATGGTTCAGGAGGATTCAAGTTGATGCTGTACGTGGAAGTGCCTGGCAAGCAACAGAAGCTCAGAGGGATTAGATGACTCTCCCACAGGGTGGGCACAATAAATCCAGGGGGGCAGAATTGTGTTATTGACCCTGAAAACATCCTTCCTTGGTAACATTATGAAAGACACTAGTGGTTCTCAACCTTCTGGCCCTTTAAATACAGTTCCTCATGTTGTGACCCAACCATAAAATTATTTTTGTTGCTACTTCATAACTGTAATGTTGCTACTGTTATGAATCGTAATGTAAATATCTGATATGCAGGATGGTCTTAGGCGACCCCTGTGAAAGGGTTGTTTGACCGCCAAAGTGGTCGCGACCCACAGGTTGAGAACCGCTGCACTAGAGGATGCCGACTTGCTGCACAGGTAGAACGGCCAATTGATCTGTGAAGAAGCCTTTAGGAACTGTTCATTTTTGAGAAGAGCAGGTCTACCTTAGCCACATGGAAGAGGCTTCCCTCCCTCTGTTACCCCACCTTGAACTTGGCTTCTGCCACACATGTAGGAAACAACCCTGAGTTTTGATATCTCCCTATATTTCATCCCCCAACATTCCCTGGAATATTACAAATATCCCTTTTTGACGTCAGAGGCCAATGTGCCCATATTCCTGCAACTTCATTGCCATCTATGCCTGCCAGGATCTTCCTCTTACAAGGTTTAGGCCTAGCCATGAACTCCCTACACATCAATATCTTCATCCAGCAGTCATGGCTTGAGTGCCTACATGTGCCAGTCACTGTGGTAGGTGGTAGGATTAGAGTATGAAAAAGAGTAAGTCCCACCCACTACCTCAAAGGCATTCTAATCTTGTGGGGAGTTAGAGAAACAAACGAATCAGTGCCATCTGTGTTTAAGAAGCTAGAATCAAAGTGGCACAGGCCATAGAGTGGGCTCACAGAGGTAAACTGAGGCACCTTGCCTGGGAGTGTATTCCAGACTGTGTCAGACAGTGGCCAAACTTTGGTGTCTGGCCCCTGACCTACTGCTTGGGGATAATGTGGTTTACTGAGCAACACTATGTCCCTGATACAAAGTGTCAGATATTTATGTTGCTTAAATCATGAGTATTTAGAAGTGTGTCTGACTCATGGTAAATGCTCCATAAATGTTACCTATTGATATTCTATATTTTCCCCCATCTCTCTCTCTATATATACATGAATATATATATATTCTCTAAAGCAATAAAAGGGGGGAGGAACCAAGATGGCGGCATAAGGTACAAACCTGTACATGCTGCCCCCCACAACAACATTAAAACCACAACTATAAGACAAAACAGCTATCATCCAGAACCACGGGAAAGCTGATCGAGTGGAAGTTCTACAACTAGAAGGAAAGAAAAAAGCGCATTGAGACCGAGTAGGAGGGGAGAGGCGCCAAGAACAGAGGTACGGGGGCGCGCGAGAGGCTGCTGCACCTGGGTGCGTGGGTTTTTTCAGTCCCAAGGGGACAAGCTCTCGAACGCACTGAACTCATTTACGGCGAGACGCTGGGGTCCCAGGCTCCTACGGGGAGAAACGGGACTGTCCTGCAGCGAGTCGGAAAGCAAAGGTGACTTTCTCGCAGAGCTGCTTGCAGGGCTGTGGGGGCGCCGCACTTGGGGAGTCGCGGAGTCCGAGTCGTGGGATCACTGACAACACCATTGCTGTTTGCCCAGCCCTGGGAACTCTCTGAGACCCCACCCCACTACATCCTCTCCCAAACTGTGCTTGGTGCACAAAGGAGGCACCTGTGCTTTTGCAACCTAACTGCAGTGAATCAGAGAGCTCCAAAACTTCCAAACTCCAAAAAAAGAGGAGAAATCTATTGATATTGCTGTAGCCCCTGCTGGGTGGACCCACACACATAAGGGTGTCTCCAGCACAGACAGTGGCTCCTTGCAGTCAGCCAAAAATGCGAAGACAAAGAAACATGTCACAAATGAAAGAAATGGAGGAAAGCAAACTAATGGAGGACATAGAGTTCAGAACCACAGTTATAAGGTTACTCAAGAATCTTCTATGAACCTCTGAGGAACTTAGTGAGACCTTCAAGGATCTTAATGAGAATGCCAAAAAAAATGGAAAAGGACCAGTCAGAAATTAAACATACACTGACTGAAATAAAGAATAATATACAGAGATCCAACAGCAGACGAGAGGATCCCAAGAATCAAGTCAAAGATCTGAAATACGAAGAAGCAAAAAACACCCAACCGGAAAAGCAAAATGAAAAAAGAATCCAAAAATATGAAGATAGTGTAAGGAGCCTCTGGGACAGCTTCAAGCGTACCAACATCAGAATTATAGGGGTGCCAGAAGAAGAGAGAGAGCAAGATATTGAAAACCTATTTGAAGAAATAATGACAGAAAACTTCCCCTACCTGGTGAAAGAAATAGACTTACAAGTCCAGGAAGCGCAGAGAACCCCAAACAAAAGGAATCCAAAGAGGACCACACCAAGACACATCATAATTAAAATGCCAAGAGCAAAAGACAAAGAGAGAATTTTAAAAGCAGCAAGAGAAAGTAAGTCAGTTACCTACAAGGGAGTACCCATATGACTGTCAGCTAATTTCTCAATAGAAACCATGCAGGCCAGAAGGGAGTGGCAAGAAATATTCAAAGTGATGAATGCCAAGAACCTACAACCAAGATTACTTTATCCAGCAAAGCTATCATTCAGAATTAAAGGTAAGATAAAGAGCTTCACAGATAAGGAGAAGCTAAAGAAGTTCATCACCACCAAACCAGGATTATATGAAATGCTGAAGGATATTCTTTCAGGGATAAATACCACATGATCTCACTCATTTGTGGAATATAATGGACAACATAAACTGATGAACAAGGACTGATCCAGAGATGGAGAGGCATTGATTGGACTGTCGGGTCCTGGAGGGAAGGTAGGGGAGGGTGGGGGTAAGGGGGAGAGATCAACCAAAGGACTTATATGCAAGCATATAGGCCTAACCAATGGACATGTACAACAGGGAGGGGGGTGAGGGCATGAGCGGGGGGAGGTGGGTAGGGGATAACGTGGGGATAAGGACACAGATGTAATATCTTAATCAATAAAAAATATATTAAAAAAAAGCAGGAAGTATGCTTGGTGCTTGGGGACATTATGAATGCCATTAGCTTTGTTGAATTTGGATTCCTTTATAGGAAACCTTCCAGTGTGTGAGTGTTGCATCATTTAGAGCTGCATATTAGTGGGATGAATGTTGCAGATGAAACTTTAGAATCATTCTTTTATAATAAATTAGTGTGGCCTTCTCTGAGTAAACATCAAATGGCGAATTAAAAAAAAAAAAAAAGCAGTAAAAGGGTAATATATATGCAAATCAACTGAATGGTGGAACGACCAGTCGCTATGATGTGCACCGACCACCAGGGAGAAGACGCTCAACACAAGGGCTGCCTCTTGGTGGTCAGTGCACTCCCACAGGGGGGGCGCTGCTCAGTCACAAGTTGGGCTGACTGCTGGTGAGTGCAGTGGCAGTGGCGGAAGCCTCTCCCGCTTCTGAGGCAGCGTTAAGGATGTCCGACTGTGGCTTAGGCCCACTCCCCATGGAGATCCCCTGGGAGCTCCTGGACTGCAAAAGTGTGCAGCGGGGCTCAGGGTCCCCCATCCCCTCCCCAGTGCGCAAATGTCGTGCACCGGGCCTCTAGAATATATATAATATACTATTATTTCATAGTGAATTAAACTGAAATAAGGTGATGTGAGCTCAAAAGTCCATAAGGTCCAAGCATATATCTTAGGCAAGTTCCTGAGGGCCAAAAGGCAGCTTGAGTTTCCATTATTGGCAGAGAGGATAGGTAAGAATGGTGGATTCAGCCCGACCCATGTAGCTTGGTGGTTGAGTGTCAACCTATGAACCAGGAGGTCACAGTTTGATTCCCAGCTGGAATCATGACCAGGTTGCGGGCTCGATCCCCAGTGGGGGGCATGCAGGAGGTAGCTGATCAATGATTCTCTCTCATCATTGATGTTTCTTTCTCTCCCTCTCTCTTCATCTCTAAAAGCAATAAAAATCCTATATAATAAAGAGATAATATGCAAATTGCCCTCACACTGTAACACCGTCACAAGATGGTGTCGCACACAGCGGGGGCAGGGCAGCAGGAGCAGGGCCAGTGGTCACTCTGCACAGCTTCTGCCAGGGTTCCTGCGGCCCTGAGGGGGCACAGGGGTCCCCTGCTGGGGTTTCCGTGACCCTGCGTGCGCGCTGCGGGGGCAGGGCCTGGCAGCTGCTGTGCGTGGCCTGGAGGCGGGACATCGGGCGGCCCTCCGGGACTCGGGGTGGTCCCATTGCTCTGGGTGGGAGGGGTTAGGGGGAGGGGTCCGGGATCTCTTGCGATTTCTCACGATGGGTCACTAGTATATATATATTTTAAAAAGTGGTGGATTCATACAATGCCATACTATGCTGCAACAGATTAGCTGCACACAGAATGCTAATGGAGTAGGAGGACTTGATCATTGGCTCCCTCTGAAGGGGGCTTCTCAGCTCCAGTAGATGGCTGCTCCATGGGAAGGCAGACTATGACAGAAACCCAAGTAGAACTACTCATTCCACCTCTGTCTCTCTCTTCTCCCCTCGCCTTCTTGAATTGCAGAGTCTGCAAAGGTAAACTCCACTGCTGAAACTCGCTTATAGGTTCTGGGTATGATTAGTGTCTGCCATTCAGATGTGCTTGCAGGAGGCTCAAATTGAATGGAGTTCAGTGGGGATGAAGGTGGGTTCCACCTGCGGCTACACCGTGTTGCTGATGCAGGTCTGGCCGATGTATCAGAGAGCACTGATAATGGCAGCTCCCTGATCCTGAGTGGTGGTCAAGGTGGTCGGAGCCTGGAGTGAGCAGTTAAGATTCCATTAGGATGTTGCTCTGGGTGTCATTCCTGGGGGCCTAGCCTAGAGTCCTCTCCTCCATCAATTTTGTAAGCGTTCAATTCCCTGTACAGGCATACTTCGGAGGTATTGCGAGTTTGGTTTCAGACCTCGCGCAATAAGGTGAGTCTTGCAATAAAGCAAGTTGTAATCTTTTTGCTGGTGGAGGGTCTGCCTTCAATTTGTAAAAAATGCAACATCTGTGAAGGGCAATAAATTAAAGCACAATAAAGCGAGGTATATACTCCTTTCCTGCTTAACATAGAATTATTTTTCTTAGTGTGTGTGTGTGTGTTCAAGGTTTCAGTGCGAAATCTGATTTGTGAATATAGCATTGGACAAAGCACCTAACCTGTCTGAGCCTGGCTTCCTCACCTATAAAATGGTTATACGAAACCATTTCCCATGGTGTGATGGGGAGGATTCCGTGGATTACCCTTTGCAAAGTGTCTGTCATTTAGTAGCTGCTTAATAGCAAAACTTTGTGTAGCTTACAAAGCATCGTCTTTGTAGAAACTGCCTTCAAACTGTGATAATACTGCTTACCAGCTGTGTGACCACTTAAAACTTTCTGAAACTCTGGGAGGTGTGAGTGATAAAATAGCTATTATATAAGTTCTTTGTGTTTGTGTGCTGTTTGGATGACCAAAGAGCTAACATATACAAAGACGCCTAGCATATAGTCTCTTCTCGAGTGTTAATTCCCTTCTTTATCTCCTATTCCCCCAATTCATAGTAATGTTTAATATGCTTGTTGATAATGAGGATGGTTGCAAGGACACTAATTAGGTAAACAGTTGTGAAGGATGCAATTACTCAACCAGCCATGTGCTTCCTAATAGGAGACTGACACCTTTTTCCTCCATAATCCAGGAAGTGAAGCTGTATATGTCATTTTAGGGGCTGTGTCTGGGTGTATTCTGCTCAAATCTCTTTCCTGCCACCGACTGTCCTTTCTTCTACTACCAGAGCTGTGGCTTGGCACTGCTTCAAAAGATAGGACCTGTGCTGTGAGCACCTGGGGACTGCCAAGGAGATAGGAGCGGGTTGGGGAAGAGAAGCCCTCTGAGATCCTTAGGAAAGTGCCAATAATGTGGAAAAGAGAGGAGGAAGGGAAGATGCTGGATGCACTGTTTGTTGAGTCGAAGAAGCCTGATGGTATTCATGGAAAGGTGTGGTTGGATGCAGAGTATGGAGGAGAGTTGGAGCTAGAGAATTGATGGAACAGGGGAAGTAGTGGCTATTTTAGGATTATTCTTTAGCCTTTGTTGCTTTGAGAGATACTTCTTGGCAAGAAGTGTAACCAGAGGAATTCACTGAAATGCATTTGTAGAAGTTATCAACAGACATTTATGTTGAGTACTGTCTACTGTATGCTCCAGTAGCCATTGGAGGGTGTTCTATTTTTGTTTTTTTAACTCCTCCCAAAGCCTAGCAGTGGTGATTAGCACCCAGTGATTGACACACAACCTGTAATTTATTGTTAGTGTAGGCAGGGCATCTTGTGGACAGGCTTGGCCATTCAGCAGACATGTTGAGTGCTCACAATGTTCCTGCCAGGCGCTTTGCTAGAGTCTTAGGATAGGAAGATAAATAAAACAGTCCCTGCACCCAAGGAACTGACATTCTAGAGGCAGAGGCAGAGGCAGGCATCCAGCTAACACCAGTTCACTACCTACTGTTCATGCCCCTACCAGGATGTGGGGGTATTTACATTCATTAAGTAAGACTTGGTCCCTGCCTGTCAGATGGGCAGGCAATTACAATCTGGTGTGCTTCAAGCTGGGTGGGTAGAAGCTCAAGGGGCTATGGAAGATCTGATAGGCACCCTTATCCAGAATGCAGGGGCGTTGGGGTGGGGGGTGGGGTGGGGGCTGAGGGAGGGGCTTTCCAGAGTAGAGTGTTAAGTTCAGAAGGAGTGAGCATAAATTATCCAGGTTACAAGGAGGGGATAGTGTGTGTGTGTGTGTGTGTGTGTGTGTGTGTGTGTGTGTGTGTGTTGCTGGGCGTGGGGAGAGGCCATTCCAGGAAAGAAAGCTGGGGAGAGGCCATTCCAGGTAAAGAAAGCTGCATGGCACAGGTAAGGACCTGAGGCCTGAGAGGACGGGAGCTCAGTACTGCTGGAGGGTAGGGTGCAAGGCTGGAGGGAGTGGTGGGAAGTGAAATTGGAAGCAAGTTGGGACTGGATCTTGCTAAAGCTTGTTTGTCATGCTAAGAATCTGAACTTTATTCGGAGGGCAATGGGAAACCAGAGAGGTATTTTAAAAGTCAGATTGAATCATTAATTCCACCACTATTTGTTGAGCGGTAACTATGTATGTATTCGCTATGGGACTAGATTCTGGGCACTTGATGGTGTGTAAAGCAGTTTTTGCCCGTGTGGAATTCATGATTTACTGTAAGACAGATTAAACAACTGATATTTTTTAAACAAGGAGAATATATTAAGAAGTATTTACATAATTAAAAATTAATTAAAAATCATCACGCGCTACACTAAATATACAGTTATGAAATAGGGCAAGTGTTGTGAAGGCGACTCTAAGACAACTGGTGGTAAAATGCCAAATAATGGCCAATAATAATAGTTACAGACTATTATTATAAGTGATCGCTGTGCAGCTGTCATCATGCTGCATGCAGATGATCTCATTTAATCTTCAGGGCGATCAGATCAGTGAGTTTTAGTTCCATGAAGGGACATATGTCTGACTCCAAGGCTTGTGCAACTCACTAAGGTTGCATTTTGATTTTCAGCTTTTGGTATTAGCAACTGTGATCTTAAACCGAATAATGCCAGCCCCTCAACAAATGTCCTGTCTGCATTTGATACCTGGATCCTTGATACCTGGATCCTTAGATGGCAAAAGGGACTTTGAAGATATGATTAAAAAGCTTGAGATGGGAAGTAGATGCTGGATTATCCAGGTGGGTCCAATGTAATCACAAGGGTCTGTATAAGAGGGAGGCAGGAAAGTCAGAGATATGTGATGGCAGAAGTAGAGGTTTGGGTGATGTGCTTTGAAGATGGAAGAAGGGCCCACTAACTGAGGAATGCAGGCAGCCTCTAAAAGCTGGAAAGGGCAAGGAAATGGATTGTCCCCTAGAGCTTCCAAAAGGAACACAACTCAGCCAACACCTTGATTTTAGCTCCTAAGAGCCATTTCCATCTTCTGACCTCTAGAACTGTAAGGTAATCAATTGGTGCCATTTGAAGTCACTACGTTTGCAATAATTTGTTGCAGTGGCAACAGGAAACTTATAAAGCAACTTTGGGGAACATTTATCTCACAATAGTTGAATCATAGTCCCCCACCCCCATCAGAACATTGTATTTTGCATAAAAGAAGGCAAACTAAGTAAGTGCTTTAGGAGTTTGTAAAAGATCTCCAGGTGGGAGAACCAGTCTAAAAGCAAAGGATCTTGGAAGGAAATGGGAGAGAGGGTGTTTTAAGAGAAGGGAGCTGCAGAAACAAAAGCATAGGGTGGGACATAGGAGGCAGGAATGGGGGGGGGGGGCGTTAATAGTCTGTTTTTTGTGAAATCATCAGGCACATCAGAGGGGCTGAGTGTGACTTAAGGCTGGGAGTTTGGGTGGCAGTCAGACCTGGAAGCATGATCCTTAGGCTTAAGAGTGCTGACTAGGTAGTGAAGAGCTACAGGAGGGTTTGAGCTGGGACATGACATAATCATGTAGTGTTTTATGAAGAATTCTCTCCACGATTGGGAGTGGCGGGAGGTTAGTGGGCAGGAAACTGGTTCTGAGGCTTCCACAAGTCTGAATGAAGGAGGCTGGTGGCAGTGAGAAGGGAGAGAGGCATCTCCTGCTGTACATAACACTGGGATAAACATTCTCATACACCGGAAGTTCTCAAAGTGTGGTCCCAGACCATCGGGGTGTTCTTGAAATCCTTCCAAGGGAGTCCTCTCTGTTAAAACCGTATTTCACTCTCAGCCTTTCAGTGTATAGCAGAGTTTTTCAGAGGTTACATGTGTGAGCTCACTACACACTCCATGCAAAAGGCAAATTCAGTTCTTTTCTATTAAGCCAGACATTAAAGAGACATAAAACATTGTCTTTTTTTTGTTTTGGAGAATACTATTTTACAAAAATGCTCTTTATTCTAACATGTAGTGACTTGTTATGTCTAAATGAGTATATATTTAGACATTCCTTAATATTAATTTCTAATATGATAAATGTTGATAGGTATAAGCCATGTAAACAATAGCTCTTTGGGGTCCTCAATAAATTTATAGGAGAATAATGAGGTCATGAAACCAAAAAGTGTGAGGCCTGCTGTTGTATACAAATCTTTGGTCCTGTTTCTGTTTATTTACTTGGGATAAAATCCTAGGCCTCAGTCAAAGGTTCAGTCTTTTAAATCCTGGACTAGGCAAGGCACCTGTGATCCTCCGCAACTGACAGATGAGGCTCACAGAGTTAAGGCGAACGCACAAGTGCACACATCTTGTGTGACTGGAACAAGGGCTGAAAGCCGTGTGTTTGCATACAGATCCTGGGCTTTTCCCACTATTCCACATGTAGGGAAGGGTTGGGCCTGCTGGCAGGAGGCCCCTGGAGGACCGGGTCCTGGCCTGCAGCAAGCCCCAGAGGGCTTGGGTGCACCCCAGACTGGAGCTTCCCAGCCTGTGCTCAGGGCTCCCTCTAGAGGCTGAGAGTCGATTCGACACCATTCTGGCTTTCTGTTGCAGCTGAACTTTAGCACAGGAGTTGAAATTCAGGGCTGCTTGATGCAGACAATGGGCAGCAAGCAGAGCTCCATTTTCACATGAGGAGGCTGTGGTGTTGAGAAGCAGCATGTTGCAGTGATGAAACCACTGACCTTGACCTGAATCCTGCACAACTGAAGTCACTTGGCCTCTCTGGTTTCAATTACTCAGAAACAACAGCCTGTGTGATCTAGCCACAAAGATCCTTCCAGCTCTAGCAGCCTATAATTCAAGGTGCTAATTCTCCCCCAAGTCTCACATCAGTGAGAGGAAATGTCAGGGCAAGGGTCCCCTGGGATGCTGTCTCTCAGAGTTCTTCTCACCTTGATGGGTTTGACTCAACCTGAACCTAAATTCAGGATGAATTTTTGTAATTACAGAGCTCAATGATTCTGTCCTTTAGTGAGTTCATTTTTTAAGACCTTCTCTATAATTCATTTATTAAGCAACAATAACAACCTGGCATTAACTGAGACATGTGTCAGGCACTGGGCCAAGGACTATACATGTATATTCTCAATCCCACCAAAAAACTATAAGGTAAGTGCTAGCATTATTCCCATTTTACAGAGGAGAAAACTGAGGCCAAGCTAGCTTAAGTCACTTGCCAAAATCATGAAGCAACTGTGTGCCAGAACCAGAATTCAAGAAGGTAAGGGCTGAAGTGGAGACTTATGGGTAAATGTGGTATATTGAGCATACACATTTTATTTTTTGCTCTCTCCCTGGACCCAGCTAAAATGTAGTGTGTGTGTGTTTAGTGTAGACTCACAAAACCAGGAGAGCAAGAGAGGAGAAAACAGGTGAACTACAACTGGTAAATGGCTCAACAGACTCTGCGAAGCAGAACTCTAGCGTGGCAATAGAGAAAGCTGGGGACCGACTTTATTTTCACCGTAGAGCCTTGAAATGTTTCAGGAGTTCACAGCACCTGAAACCTGCAGAAAATGTAAAACGGGTGCTGAAATAAGGAGGCTTTGTTGGCGGTTTAAGTAGTTGTTAGACCCCTAGATTTCCTCCCCCACCCAGAACTGCTGGATGACTGTTGCTTATTCTCCAAAAAGAAGATAGAGGCTTATTTTCGGGAGAAGGAAAACACAGGGCCTCTAGTTGGAGAGACCACAGGCACAGGCGAGGATACTGACACTATAGCGCAGGAGGTTATTCAGAGGGAACGCAAAGGCTCTCACCCCGAGTTCCTCTGTTCAGCACCCAGGAAGCTGGCTGCCAGACCTTCACCGTCTGTGTCTGGTAATGGGAAGAATCTATTCTGGGAAATATGCCCAACCCAAGTTAAAAGACCGAAAGGTCCTGATGTTAGGAGTTTCCCATCAAATGGCTGAAGCAGATCATTTCACAGTGAAACCGAAAGTCAGTAAAAGCCACACCCAGAATTTCTAATTCCCTTTTTATTCCCACAATCTCTCAATCGCTTTCTCTCAATCACATGTGCATGGTCTTTCTCTCTTTAAAAATGCTTTAATAGCCTGGCCAGTGTGGCTCAGTGGTTGAGCGTTGACCTATGAATCAGGAGGTCATAGTTTGATTCCTGGTCAGGTCTCATGTCCAGATTTCAGGCTCAATCCCCATAGAGGGTATGCAGGAGGCAGCTGATCAATGATTCTTTCTCATCAATCATGGTTCTATCTCTCTATCCCTCTCCCTTCTTCTCTGAAATCAATAAAAATGTATTTTTAAAATGCTTTAATACAGACTATTTCAAAAATAAATACAAGTATAGAGATTAGGTCAAAACAAGGTTTACAAATTGATTCATATGCTTCTGATTAATTTTTAATTTTCCCATTTCTCTTTTTAATGGAAAAATTGTTTAAAAAGTTGTCTTACTTGCTCTTTAGCATTTCCTTGAAATATACTTTTGCTGATTGCATCTTTGTGGCGTGTTTGTAAATGGTTCCTTGTATTGCCTGCTAAATGGTGGTTAGCTCTAGAGCAGTGGTTCTCAACCTTGGCTGCACATTAGAATCACCTGGGAATCTTTTTAAAATCCTGATTTCTGGGCTTCATCCTCCGGAAATTCTGTTTCTTTGTTACTAATGTTGTGGCCCCACCCCATAACAAAGAAACAGAATTTCCGGAGGATGAGGCCCAGAAATCAGGATTTTAAAGATTCCCAGGTGATTCTAATGTGCAGCCAAGGTTGAGAACCACTGCTCTAGAGGCTTGATAAATTTCACTCTTTTTCAGGGCTACTTCAAAAATTGTGTAGTTTCATCATGGGGAAAGTAATTTATTTTTGCCTCTCTTTTTGTGATGTTAGCAGCCACTGATGATCATTGAATAGATCTGTTTATTCATGAGGGCTTGCAAAATGATGCTATTTTAATTCTATCTCCTTTTGTTAGCTGAATTACTTAAGCATTCCTATGTTGCTGTCTCTTTAGCCGGTTTGGTTGCCTGAAGCTTTCTTTGATTCCTCGGAAGTTCTGCTTCCCAACTTTTTGCATATTCACAACAGTAGGTTTGCTGTCTTTATATCTGAAGATCGGTTTAGCTGGATTTAAAATTCTGGGCTCACTTTTTTTTTTTTTTTAGTAAATGAATATGTCATTCCTAAATAAAGTTACTCCATTGATTTCTGGCAGAAAGCATTGATATTGAAATCTAATGACAATTTGATTTTCTTTTTCTTATAAAATACATTTTTTGGGGGGGTCTGGTTACACACAGAATTTTTTTCTCTTTTTCTCTAAAATCCTATGATTTCAGAGTGGAGCTGTTGAGGGCTGATTTTCCTAATACATGCAGTATATTTGTTCAGTATGTAGTGTTAAGGCTTTTTGTTTATTCCAAGAAAGTTCTTTCTTTCTTTCTTCCTTTCTTTCTTCCTTCCTTCCTTCCTTCCTTCCTTCCTTCCTTCCTTCCTTCCTTCCTTCCTTCCTCTCTCTCTCTCTCTCTCTCTCTCTTTCTTCCTTCCTTTCTTTCTTTCTTTTAGAGAGAGATGGAGAGAGAGAGAGAAACATCGATTTGTTGTTCCACTTATTTATGCATTAATTGGTTGATTCTTGTATGTGCCCTGGTTGGGGAGTGAACCCAAAAACTTGGTGTATCGGGATGACACTCTAACCAACTGAGCTATAGGCTAGGGCTCAGGAAAGTTTTTTTAATTTTAATTTTTAGTAATTTTTTTGGTTTCATTTGGTTTTCTTCCTTGGGGACTCTTACTATATGTATATTGAATATTCTTTGTCTATTTCCCACATTTATTACTTTTTTAAAACCCATTTTATCTCTTTCCTTTTTTGTTTTGGTTTTAAACACTTCTCCTATTTTCCATTTTTTATTTCTCTCAAAGCATTTTCATTGGTTTGTTTGTTCTTGTGTTCCTTCTAGTTTAGTCCTCATTTTGGAAATGACAATTTTAAGTTTCCAATTCTCTTTTGAATCTTTTTAAATCTTCCTTTTCCTAAATCATCCTATTTTTAAGTTTTTCTCATTTTGATTTATGTTGTTTTTTACACTTCTGTGTGGTTTTTAGTTTATTTTGAAATACTAAGTACAGTTTTCACCTGTTTTGTGGCACATTTTTTGGAATTCTTTAATTGTTTGTAGTGATATGATTCAATTTCTTATTCTCTTTTTTTCTTATAATAATGTTGGTATTTGACTACCATCCTTTCCTGTGCCTTATTTTTTAGTGAAATGAGTTTCCCTCCATTTTCAGGAGGAAACAATGACATCAGAGAGCTTTTCTAGTTTCACAGTTCAGAGTTTCCCCTTCTGTTGGTTTCATGAAGTAATTTTTAAAGAATAACCTCATATGTTCTGATTTCCTCTTCCCCACTCCTTTTGCATTTTGACTTCACTTTTTCTTTGCCCCTTGTTCCTCTCTCATTCAGTTTGGGTGCTGTTCTAGTATCTTCTCCTGAGTGGGGTTTTGTGCCGGGAGAGAACTATTTATTAGCTGTAAGAGTTCATGCGGCCCAGACCCCTGGACCCTTCAGCATAGTCACGTATTCTCACTGTCTCCTGGCACTACCCATGAATTATGGGAAGTGCCCTCACAGGGTGATGCGAGCCTAAATTCCTAACTGGGTAGGTTATGGTGGGTAGTCATGCCCCAGGCCTATAACTTCTTTAGTGAAAAGTTTAAGCCAGGTCTAGCCAGTTTTGCTCAGTGGACAGAGCATTGGCCCGTGGCCTGTAGGGTCCCTGGTTCGATTCCAGTCAAGGGCACATACCTTGGTTGCAGGCTTGATCCTGGGCCCCAGTTGGGGCGCCTGCCAGAGGCAACCAATCGATGTGTCTTTCTTACATCGATGTTTCTCTCTCTCTGTCTTGCTCCCTTCCTTCCACTCTCTCTAAAAATCAATGGAAAGAATATTCTCAGGTGAGGTTTAACAGAAAAAAACAAGAAGTTTTAAGCCAGCCCTGTCAGTCCATTGTTTTTGTGCATCTAGGTTAACACACCTTTGAAATACCAGAAGTCATACCCCTCCAAGGGGGTATTGACCCTCAAGAGAGCACATAATCTTGTTAACTATGCTGTGATCTAATGCTTGCCTAGCTTTCTCCAATCTTCCTTATATCCCCTCCTTAATTTCAAATGCACAAAAGAAGCTGCAAAACTGTTATTCTCCAGAGCCTTTGAGATCTTGCTCCCAGCATATGTCATGAGTTTGTCTCAAATAAACTCTTAGAAAATTTCTCTACATGTTTGGATGTTTCTTACACCAATGATTAGAACCTTCTCCCCAAACCCTAGCTTTGCCACTGTTCTCCAGATGGTCCTCTGAAATTTCTAGTGAACTCCTTTGGTGATTTTAGGGTCCTCTACTTCTCTACGGTATCAGAAGTCCTGTTACCTCTCTCCTTCTGCAGTTTCTGATATCATGTGGCCCATGCAGTTATTGGTGGCATGTTCTTGCTCACTCAAATTTTGGACTTGAAGGAAACACTGGTTGCCAGGTTTTGTTGTAGGTGCTATCTGTGGATTTTTGGTTTGGATAACCCAGTTGCTACAAATGTGTTAGTGGTAGGATTCAAGGAGATACAAAAGTGGCTCCACCACCCAGCTGGTGTGGCTCATTGGTTGAGCGTCAACCTGTGAACCAGGAGGTCATGGTTCAATTCCTGGTCAGGGCACATGCCCAGGTTGTGGGCTTGACTCCTTCTATGGGGCTTGCAGAAGGCAGCCGATCAATAATTCTCTCATCATTGATGTTTTTATCTCTCCTTCTCCCTTCTTCTCATAGGTCAATAAAAATATATTTTAAAAAAATTAAGCAGCTCCACCACCAGGTGGCACAATTTGGTAAATTTACAAAAATGTATTGAATTTGCTGAAAATGGGTGGATTTATGATATGTAAATTACACCTTGATAAGGTTAAGAATAAATCCCACACAAACACCCTTGCACCATACCATTGACATCTTCCCAGAATTCCCCTTGTCCCTAATCATCACCAGACATCAACTAAGGTGACCTGGTGAACGAGGCTCAGCAGACATCAAAGAAAAGCCACAGTGACAGAGATCACAAGGGCTCCCTGTGTCCCATTCTCCTCTCCTCCTGGGCACAGGGAGAGATGACTTCCCCAGTCCTTGGGATTCGTTACAGACACTGAAACTCGATCAGAAATGATACATGCTGCTTCTAGGCTGAGGCACTTGAAGCTGGTGTGCTACCTTGACCTTCCCGCTCCTCTATCACTGCGACCCTGTAGGCACTGATCCTAGCCTGTTCCAGACTGACCACCTCAATGTCTAAAGATGAAGGCCAGTGATCAAGAGAAAGGCCAGTTCGGAGGAAAGAGAATTCAGAGAGAATAAAACCAGAAGGATCAAAAGTCTCTCCTGAACATTTCCATCCTTTCCACTTGTTTCATTTTGCAACTCTGAATTTTCGTACCCTGGATGTGCTTTATAAAAGCACATCGATGTGGACCCAAATAAATGCCCTTTTAAAGACCATCATGCCCTCAGCAAGGTGCGATGGTTGCCTGCACAAACAGCTCCACCTAGCGGCCTCTTTGCAGAGCCAGCATGACCCTGGCCGCCGCTGGTTACCCCGCTGATGTTTCCAGCAGAGCAAGAACATCAGGGACCTCTACTGAGTGTCTTCATGGCCAAGACTTTTGTTTTTCCAACACTGAGTGGCTACTAGGAAACCACACACATTTCTTTGGTAAAAGAGAGAGCTCACGTGTGAAGAACAACGAGGGGAAGATAGGGCAAACTGAGCCAGAGGACCAGGAACTAAATGACAGCAATGCTAACTGTGGTCCTGTCACCAGGGAGGTGAAATCCTACGGTGATGATGGAGGGGCTGTTCAGCATCGTGGTTAAGCACTAGGTGAGACACTTTTGATTGGAGTCCCCTCTTTGTTGTTTGTTAGCTGTGTGGCATTAGGCAAGTTCCTTACCCTCTGTGAGCCTCGTCTTCCCTGCTTTGTGGCTTAGTTCTAAGGATTAGATGATATAAAGGTATAAAGAATTTCATGCCACAAGCATTGGTTAAATGCTGGGCTAGGTCTCCAAGGCTGTGGGTTCACCTCTTAGAACTCCTTGCAGACCCCTGGCCAGTGTGGCGCAGTAGGTTGAGCATCATCCCATGCACTGAGAGGTCGCAGGTTCATTTCCTGGTTGGGCACATGTCTGAGGTTGCAGGCTCAATTCCCAGTAGGGGGCGTGCAGGGGACAGCCAATTGATGTCTCTCTCTCTCTCTCTCTCCCTCTCCCTCCCTCCCTTCCTCTCTCTTTCTAAATATCAATTTTAAAAAAACAAAAAAACCTCTTGCTGAGAAAAAAAAATCACTCATCCTTCAGTTTGACCTCCTTTGCCTGAGGCTAGGGGCCTGGGCGGCGCTCTTGCTTCAGGCCTTTGTAGCTTAACAGGACTTGGAAGAGCTCACGTGGAGTTCGTGAGAATAGAATGAAATGTGCCCAGAGCAGAGCTGCAGTGGAGAAGCGGCTCCACCGTTGGCTGTCTTCAACACGACCGTGGCAGGCATTTTCACTGAAACGACTCTTCAGTAAAAAGAAAACTTGCACATCGTGACCAACGTCCCATAGAGGCCATTGCTGAGTGGTGGGTTGGATCATTCCACGCTGTCCATACACACCTTTTGTCTCCCTCCCAGGAGCCTGGTGTGGGATGAGGCCGGGCGGAGCTGCTGGCTTGGAAAGTAAACCCAGAGAGGCAGGGGCAGTCACCTGAGCGCTGGCTTTGGGCTGGGCGTGTGCAGAAGTTGCTGTCTCTGCGGGTTGTTTTGGTCTTCTGGGCACAGAACGTTCCTGCCTGCTCTTTGTAAAACCCTTTTTCAGGACTCATATTGATGAACCATCATTCCATAGCAGTGGTGAGCAAAGAAACTTGGCCAGACATCTGGGTGGGACATCACCAGTCCCGTCCGTCTCTGCATGTCCTAACTAAACTCATCACCTGCCTCCCAAACCTGTTCCTCCTCCTCATTCTCTACTTCAGTTAATTACTGACTATTTAGTCACCATGCTGAAAACAGGGTGTCCTCTGGCCTCTCCCCTCCCTCCACCTGCCTCCTCCTCTCCTCTGTCATTCATAAAATCCAGCTGACTCTGCCCCAGAAACACCTGAGGGCTCACCACTCCTCTCCACCACCAAGAGAAGGTTCCTATTCCTCTCACCTTGACTTTGGCAATGGCTGCTATTAGCCACATGCACCCCACCATTTCTCCACAGTTGTCCAGACCCTTCTTTCTTAAACCAGGTTCATACCTCACTAAGACTTCGGTGACATTATTACTAAAGAAAGAAGGGGAAGGTAGGTATGTACTAGGAAACAGAGCTGTCTGCCACAGGCTATATGTGGACGAAAAAGGAGTGCTAGAAAAGTAACCTCACATAGTGATCTGATCATAAATCCTATGATGGGCAGACACGTCACGGGCATGAAACGTCTTTAGTAAAAGGTTTATCTTTGCCTTATGCAAACTCTGTCCATTATTTTTGTGCACCTAGGTTAACAGACTTTTAAAATGCCTCTCTTCAGATCCCTCAAGGGAAACCACCCTCAAGAAAGCACATAATTTTATTATCCTATAATTACACCCCCCCTTGTTTTTTCCCACCTTTGTGTAGTCTTCCTTACTTTCCCATCTTAATTCAAAATGCAAAAAAGAAGCTGCAAACTGCTATTCAAAAGAGCATTTTTCTCAGTCTGTTGAGATCTTGCTTCCAGTTGTATATATATCCTCTGTTTGGCTCACATAAATTTTTATAAAAATTCTCTATAGGTTTGGACATTCTTACATCTATAAACATGAGCCAGGCACTTTGCTAAATAATTTACATAAATCTCTCACTTAATCATCAGATATAATGCACACAGCACCCAACTTCAGTTCCATCCCCTTTAACCCCATAATGCTTTTCCCAGGTGCAACTTCCTCCTTGAGGCAGCAGCCAGACATCTTTGCTCAGTGGATGATGAAATTCCCTTATGGAAAACCTTATCATTCTTTTCTATTTAACAGATCAGAAAAGAGAGGCTCAGAGAGGTTAGTCACTCGCCAAAGGTCGCACAGTAAGTGATGAAGCTTTAATGCTATTTTAGGTAATTGACTTCCCAGGCCACGTGTTTAACCGGTGACTCCATACCAAGGATGAATAAGAAGTTCCTTGCACCTCAGAAACGCTTGGGCTAGAGGAGTGATAGAAATAAACACATACCTGCTATGAAGCACGATAGCTACATTAATTAGGCGTGCCTGATATTCTGGAGCCTTGAGGGAGTAGTGGGCAAGTTGTTTCCCTTAGCATCTCTACACGGCAGAGTCCGAATTTGGCATTGCATCAGGGTAGTCTTCGAAATCTTCAGGTCTAAAGATTTCCTTACAAATGTTAGAAGATACTGTACATCTGCAGACTGGACCCGGTGGAATGATTGTTATCCACCTAGCTATGCTCCTGGGCCCCAAATCGCACCCCAGGTGAGTGAAGGGCCTTTTAATCCTGCGATTGGAATCATGAGCAGATTCTGGCAGGCTGTGCCTGGGTCATTGGTGAAGTTCCAAAGGGCCCTCCCTTTGCGGGGTTCTAGCAGACAGTCTGACAGGTCACTAAAGCAAACCCCCATAGATCCATCATCAGCTCTTCTCTCTCAGAAGATGCAGTTGGTTAATAAATGGGCCCCAGCCTTCATTTCCCTGGTGAGCTCTCTGTGGGCATGTCTCTGTAACGTGTGTCCTCCCTCCCTTACTCCCCCCTCTCTCACTTCTCTTTTCCTTCCTCCTTGAACACATATTAAGCATCTACTTCTGCCAGGTACAATACTGGGAGCTGGGATGCAGGGTGACTAAAGAGACAACATTCCCATGGTAGCAGGAAGAACGTGGACTGCAGGACCTGAGGGTCTCAATCACTATTCCAGCTCCCTACTTACTAGCTTAGTGTGTTACCTACTTGGTGCATCACTACTAGCTGTGTGACCTTGACAAACTATTTAACCTCTCTGGGTCTCAGTGGGGAAACTGAGATGTCATAACATAGGTATCTACCTTATAGGGTAGTTGCATGGCGCACAGTGAGAGGATTGCTTATACTGCACTTAGAACAGTGCCTGGGACATGAAAATACATTGTAAGGATTTACATACAGTATAGTACAGTCCTGAAAACTGTGTTTGATCCATGTTATTCTCCCAAGATAAATCACACAGCATGCTTAGTGTTGCCTGGATCATTGTAATCTCTTAATAAAGTTAGCAATCGTCATAATTGTCACTGTTGCAATTCGGTGGGAAATTCTGGATTAATTTAGGTGAGCTGTCTTTCCTCCGTGCTGAAGTGTGAGGAATGCAAACTGATTGTTAAGAGAATTTTCTGACATGACACCCTTTGTGTTAAGAGACAAAGCAGTGGTGCATACTAGGTTGGGAGGGAAGGCTGGATGCTGACTGTAGAGGAAAATTGCCTTCTTTGTTGGCCTGCAGTGAATTCTCTCCCCAAGGAGCCAAAAGGTGGGGATAAGTCACGTAGTTAAACCTGAACAGGGGTTTTAGCAGTGTGCAGTGAGTTCAGTACTCCATGCCTAGTACAGGTGAGAAGAAGAAATTTCAGCCAAGCTTTATCATCCTCAGGATGTACATTATGTGTGTGTGTTTGTGTGTATGTGTGGTGTGTGCATATGTGGGGTGTGATGTATGTGTAGTGTGTGATGCAGGTTCAGTGTGTATGTGGTGTGTATGTGTGTGGTATATGAAGTGTGTACAGCGTATGTGGTATGTATGTAGTGTACATGCGTGTGGGGGTGGGGTGGGTATGTGTGCGATGTGTGGATATGTGGGGTGTGTGTAATGTATGTGTGGGATGTATGTAGTGTGTGTGTGGTCTGGTGTGTATATGTGTGTGAGTGGTGTGTGTATGCTTGTGATGTATGTATGATATGTGTGTGTGTGGCATATATGCAGGGTGTGGTGTATAATATGTGGTTTGTGGTGTGTATTTGTGTGTGCGATGTGTGTGGTATGTGCATATGTGTATGGTATGTGTATGTAAAGTGTGTGTGTGTGTGTGTGTGTGTGTGTGTGTGTTGGGAGCAGGAGGGCAGGGAGCGTGATCCTCGTCAATAGGAGGCAAGCATTTAAAATTATTCTTGGATTGGCTGTTTTCTATTGGTTGGCCCATTTCTTTAAAGATGTTAGGAATAGTAATTATTCTCTTGGGGACTTTATTTTCTTTTCATAAAGTTAAGTAATCATATGTGTTTGAAGTAGGTCAACAAAAGGGAGCTCTGGTTTTGCTGTCTAAGCAACTCCAATTGTGTTGTCATCTGCATGACTTTTTAATTAAAGTCCCTTCCACATTCACCAGTGAGAACTGCACCCCCTGCCTGAAGCCACAGAATTATTACCACTGCCAGATGTCTCAGAGTGGCGTGTCCCAAACACGGGTAGACAAAAAGATTAGCATGTTCATACGACTTCCAGCTTCGGTTCAAGTGTTTCTACAAAGCTAGTGGGACTGGAGCAGCCACTATTATTTCAGAATCATATTGCTCAGGGCGTGGTAGGGCTCAGGTAGCTTACCTGAATCAAAAATCAAAACAGAATGATGCTGCGGCGAGTCAGGAAGACAGACGAATGCTCCAATTCCCACTGCACCACTTACCAGCTGTGTGTCTTGGGCAAGTTTCTTAACTTTTCTGAACTTCAGTTTCTTTGTCCGCAAATTGGAGCCAATAACACAGCCCTAAGATCTCTTATGTACAATCCCCAAGTCCAAAAGCTGTAAAAACTGACATCCTTTTCTTAACTCCTTTAGCATTGAAACCTAATAGATCTGAATTAATTTGGCAGTAAAACCCTTTCCTAAATTGACATGAAGCTTCTTATAGTTTATGTTTATTTAATACTAGAGGCCCGATGCACGAAATTTGTGCATGGAGGGGGGTGTCCCTCAACCCGGCCTGCACTCTCTCCAATCCGGGACCCCTTGGGGGATGTCTGACTGCCGGTTTAGGCCTGATCCCACACTTGGGCCTAAACCACCAGTCAGACATCCCTCTTGCAATCCAGGACCACTGGCTCCTAACCACTCACCTGCCTGCCTGCCTAATGTCCCCAATTGCCCTCCCCTGCCAGCCTGGTCGCCCCCAACTGCCCTCCTCTGCAGGCCTGGTCACTCCCAACTGCCTTCCCCTGCCAGCCTGATCTCACCCTAACTTCTCTCCCCTGCCAGCCTGATCATCCCTAACTGCCTCTGCCTTGGCCCCCACCACCATGGCTTTGTCTGGAAGGAAGTTGGACATCCGGAAGATGGTCAGTCAGCCCGATCTAATTAGCATATTGCCCTTTCGTCTGTATAGATGAATATATATGTTTTGCTATAGAATTATAAATGTATTAGTTATGGGGTATAGCCCCACACCATTGGGCAAATAATATTAAATGCTGACAACACATTGTTTCTCTAAAATCCAGAAATGTCTGAATTCCAAAACCATTGGCCCCAAGGAGTTTTGATGATGGACTGTGGGCCTGTACCTTACAGGACGGTGAAAACTGCATGAAGTCATGTGTTTAGAACACCTGGAACACCTGTGCCACGCCATTTCCCGCCCCCCCTCCCCCCTTTCCTCAGGTGCAGCTTCCTCCTCAGGCAGCAGCTCAGCGGTCATGTTGGCTGCACTCCTGGCTCTTTGCCCATTTGCTAGTCTATAAACCCCTTAAGGGCAAGGATTGTGTACTAGGGATTCTCGGCACAAAGGCCATTTAAAAAATGAATTCAGCACCTGTTTAATGGGCATCCGCTGGGCCTCCTGGTCTCTTGATCACGTTTCCGGTAGAGGTGCTCAGTGGGAGGGAGGAGGCTTCAGGTGCAAAAGAGGAGAAGAGAAGGAGCAGGAGGGGCTGCTGTGGGGAGGCAATGACAAGGACACCTACATCTAGGTGTGCCCTGCACAGTCCTGATCTGCCGGTTACCACAGGATAATTGTTAATTCTCACTTTTACTCTTTTATTCTCAAATGTATCCTCATTTGGATAATGTATCATGTGTCACCCCCCCTGTCCCCCACTTCCCATGCAGTGGGCATCTGTGGGAAGTCTCAGAGTGTGAGGCTTTTTTATTTTGTCCCTTGAAGCCTAAAATGGTAGGGATTGGAGGGTAGAGGAGACACAGAAGTGAAGGTTGCTAACAATAAACTTGACCCCTCCTAGATGAAGAGTACAGGCTCTTAATTTATCAATTGTGGAACATAGTGTAGTAGGTTGAATGGTGCCCACCCCCTCTCCCCCAAAGATATGTCCACCTTCTAATCTCAGAAACCTGTGAATGAGACCTTATTTGGAAAAAAGGTCTTTATAGGTGCAATTAAGTTAAGAATCTTGAGATGAGCTCACCCTGGGTTATCCTGGTGGAACCTAAATTCTATGACAAATATCCTCATAGGAGGAACACAGAGGGGAGACACAGAGAGCAGGAGGAGGCCTTGTGAGGAAGGAAGCAGAGATTGGAGGGATGCCACCAAGAACCCGTGGAGCCACCAGAGGCCATAAGAGGCCAGCAGGATCCTCCCTTGGAAGGAGCACGGCCTGGCCGACACTTTGATTCACACTTCTGGCCTCCATGACTGTGAGCGCATGAAGTCCTATTGTTTGGAGCCACCAAGTTTGTGCTGATGGTACAGCAGCCCTAGGAAACTAGTGCACGTAAGGTGATTTACCTAATCACTGTGAACTAGACTTGGACCCACCTTCTAGGGTGTGTGGAGGAGTAAAAGAAATTATACATGTGAAGGGCATGGCACTGAGTAGGTTCTCACTAGGTAGAAAACTGTAGTCTGATGGCTGGTGAATGGCAGTAAGGGAAATTTGCTTTCATCCAGCAGATGGCAAAAGATGCATTTGCAAAAGAGAGGACTTCGTGACGTTCACTGCAGTGCATCCCCAGCACCTGGCTTCAAGCAGCCTTCCTAGTTCACAGGCTGAAGAGGGTTAACCCTCACCACCTCAAAAGAGCTTTCAGCTGTGGCGAAATGGAACTGATTCGGTCCTCCTTTGACTGTTGTAAATAACAGAGGCGGCCACGGATGAGTATAAAGAGTGGGTGCAGTGACCCACTCTTTTGGGTTCTGGCCCAGCTCCGTGACCTCACTAGGACTCAGTTTCCCCAGCTCTGAAATAATGATAAAATGAAGTACAAAGAGCAGCCTAAATCAAAGGGCTGCTGTGGGACCAAAATGGCCTGATGTGTGAAAGTGCTGGGAAAGCAAGATGCCCCAGAGCACAGAAGGGGCCCTGTGGCGGTTCATTCAGCAGGAGTCACAGGGCTGTTCAGTTGGTTCATTTGCTTGCTCAGCAAACACTTATTTGTGCCAGGCATTGTGCTGGGTCCTGCGAACACTGTTGCAAAACGCTCACATTCTAGTTTGGGAGGACGGACGCACGAGAAAGGTGTGCATAGCGCATGATATTTTCTCTGATGCTAGGATAACATTCCAACTCTGTTTTGGCTTGAGAAACACATTTGAATGAGCAGTTCCCTTGGTAAAACATTTATATTTCCTTCTGATGTCTTTAAAATTTCCACCCTTGTTAAAAAAACACACAGAACTGTTTGTGGTTAAGTGAAAAAAGACAATCGCAGGACAGAATGCACAGAAAGCCTTATACATCTGTTTCAACAGTGGCTACCTCTGAGAGGGTAGAGGTGATATTCTGAAAAAAGGGGGCTTTACCTTATATTTTCTATACCCTATATCACCTACACTTTTAATAAGCACACATTGCTGTTTTCATTAAAAAAGAAGAAGAATATTTTTAACCTGATCCCCAGAAAACTCTTCTGCACTCGCGTGGCTAATTCAAACACTGTGATGTGCACTAGTGACAGAGCAAGTGGCCTCCCTTTTTGAAAGAAAATTAAAGGAAGAGAAAAGTCCATATTTGCTCTTCTTTCTACTTTGGTCAAGAGGTCATCTCGCCGGAAGTGACTCAAGCTCCTTTAAAGCCCCCGCTCCTCTTTAAAGTGGTTTGCAACCATAAGCTCAGCAGCCCTGGGGACCTCCATGTGAGATAAGTCGGAAGTGCCACGCTGTGGATGCCCTGTGCCTGCAGGTCCCGCCAGCCCTCAGGGGAGTCTACTGCTGTACGGTGTTCAAAGGGCTTTCCAGCATGACCCTTCTGTGACCCTTAGGAAGTGAGGCCGGTACTTGCTATACTTGTTACAGACGGGGGAATGAAGGTTATAGAAGGTGGGGAAGCACGTCAGCAACAGGATTTAACGTCACTTGTGTCGGCTACTGACCAGTACAGAAAAGATGGTTGCTAATGTCAAATTCTTTATATGACAAACCTTTTGTATTAGGGGTGGGAAGAGAGGGAAGAAGAGAAGACAGTGTTTCTGTTTAATCTTACCCTTCCTTTCTCTCTCTCTCTCTCTCTCTCTCTCTCTCTCTCTCTCTCTCTCTCTCTCTCCTCTCTCTCTCTCTCTGTCTCTGTCTCTTTTTCTCTACATTCAACTGGGAAAACAGAAAGGAGAAAGAGGACCACCGGGGAAGTAAACAGATAATGCAATTCAGAAGTCAAGCTTCGTGCAGTTTTCAAATGCTGCAGATTTGAGCAGTGTGGTAGAAATATATTGTCTCATTTATATCCAAATATTGAAGAAGTAAAAAGCTTCTCAAATTATAAATTGGTCAAGAGCTGCTCAAGTTCAATGCAAGCAAAGGGATTGACTTACAGATAATGTTCACACGTTTGCCACATGGGGGCGCCACCATTGTTGCTATTTCGTTTTTTAACAGTGAAAGAACAAGTCACTTTGGCCAGTGTGAGCTTTTGGTACTCTTTAATATTGATTTTCTCATTATAAAAATTCAGGTCCTGAATTACAGGAACTTTGCATTATGTAAGGTTTCAGGTTTCCTTCCCCTATCCTCCCAAATAACCACTCTATTCATTGTGATAAAGCCTAATGCACAGGTAGTGCAGAGTAAGGCACCCAACTCATCCTGGAAGGGACAAGGATGAGGTGGTTCTACAAGCAGGTGACATATCAACCAAGTCCTGAAGCCTGCAATGATGGGTATGATGACCATCCAGGCAGCCTCTTCTCTGCACAGCCTGCATTTGTGAATGCCAGTGACATGGTCTGGGATGGGAGCAGAAGCTGGACCATGACTCTGACTGCCAGTCTCATTCTACTTGAAATGACCACTAACATGCCCGTCTCTTCCACCGACCTGTAAATTCACCGGGGGCAGAGCCCAGATTTATTATTCTTTTAAATCTTATCTCCTCGACCAGTGTCTGATATATAGAAAGCTTATTCATAAGGTATTTTTCTATTTAAAGTATTTTTAACCTGAACATTTCAAGTATATACAAAAGTACAAAAAACAACATAATGAGTTCCCTTGTACCCATTAGCCAGCATCAACAGTTATCAGCTCCTGGCCAATCATCATCTCTCTATCCTCTCCATTTCCCCACTTCCGCACCCCATTATTTTAAAGTAAATCTTAGAAGTAAATATGTAGATGTGAATATTTTGGTGTGAATGAGACTTTAAAAAAAAAGAAAGGAATTTCACTGCTATGCCTCTCTCACCACCTTTGCGACGCCTGGTGGGTGGGGGTGGGTGGGATACAGAGAAGGAGCTTTTTTTTTTTCTGGAGACCCAAGGCTTTTGTGGAACAATTTCCAATCATGGGAAAAATTGTGGGGGACAGAGGAAAGACAATGCTTACCGTGTGCCAAGCACTGTGCATTATTATTTTACTTCATGCTTCTGGGTGATTCAGAAATGAATGTCCTATTTTAGAGATAAGGCTCAGAGAGGTTGAGTGCAGTGTGTAAGGCAAAGCTGGGGTTGGAACCCAGCTTTATGTATCTGCAGGGTCTGTGTTGTTAACCCTCTGATAGGAGGACCCCTATATTGCAGACCCCACAAACCCATCCCTGGTCTGAGGCTCCTCCTGAGCCCTTCCTGTGCTACTGGCTCTTCTTCTTTCCCCGAACACATGAAATCCAGCTTACTCCACAGGCCCTGGGGACAAGCCGGGCAGGCTGCTTCCGCCCTGGGAGGGGGAGGGGTTGCCAGGCCCAGGACAAAAAAGGCGAATTAAGTTCCCTATTAAAAAGAAGGCTATTTTCCTTTGCTGCTAGTCCCCAGGAAGTAACAGCCAGGAGTCCCTAAAGAACTCGTAAATACCTTTGTCAAGGGTTCCAGATAAACTGCACATGCAGAGGTTGAGATAAGCCATTTGTGGGAAACCCCCCAGAGATTGTGTTTAAGTGTGTTGTTGAACAGATGAGGCAGGCTGTGACTGCTTGGGAGGGAGTAAACAAAGCCCTGCTTACTGTAGGGGGAGGAGGGCCACACTGTAGGAGATGGGAACCGGCCAGCCTTGGAAGCTGTGAATGACACGTCTCAGGAGCATATGCTGGCCATGACCGTCCATCCAGCGTCCAGGCAAGAAGCAAGCACTGCCAGCAGCCTGAGCAGTGAGATTACTGGGCACAGCAGCCCCCACAGTGGGTGAGACTGCCGCCAGCAATTCATCTGGGACATGTGTCCAGTGCTCCACCCTCACCCTTGCCCGGATTCCTTGCTCACCAAGTCCCTTCTGGGTAATTTGGCTTCATTTTTCAACAGGGAAAGAACAAGCTGCTCCGGCCAGCGTGAACTCTCAGTCCTCTTGAAAGCTGATTTTCCATTCGAAGTGAATAAATTGGTTTTCTTGTTATACTTGTCTTCAGGGAAGGAATGGTCTGATTTCCCTCCTCCAGTGTGCTGTCTGCCTGCCAGCTTTATTTCTCTTTGCAAATTGACAAATGGGCACCCTGTAGTTCATATATCAGCCCTGGTGCGTGCTGGTTAATGCCTGGCTGCCTGGTAAGAAGGGCCCCGGGGAGAGTGCCAACAAAGTCGTGTCTCTGGCTGGGAGCCGAGCAGGCTCTGTGAGTGGGGAACTCAGTAAAGCTGCGGATGCTGCTTCTGGGGTCTTTAGGGAGAGAGCTGGGAGGTCTTCCCTGGGGAGAGCCTCTGAATCACAGTTCATGAGCCTTCACACAGGGAACTGAACCCTTCATGTTCCGAAGGAACAAGCTTGGATCCCCGCACCTCTAATCAGGCCAGGCTATTCAGTTCCACTGTGGAGCGTCCCTGCCTTACTCCCAGGCGCATGAGGCAAAATGGTTCCAGGAAGCAGAGCTTTGCCATGTTACTCCTGCACTCAAAACTCTTTAAAAAAAAAATCTAGAATTAGCTAAGTTTAGTTTTGATCAAAACATTTTTTTCCCATGCATTCAGGTAGTCCACAAGAGATTACAAACCTACGGTGGATTTTCAGCTGCATTTATGTGGAATTAAAGCTAAGTAGTAGTTATATTTCACTAGTGACTCAGTGCATGAAATTCATGCGCATTAAAAGGGAATTAATTAGAGGAAATATTTTAATATTGCTATTTGCCCTTTCTCTATAATAGAAGTGTCAGAGATGAAAGAAAATTAGTAAAATGTATATGAAAATCTTCCTCCTGTCAGAGTCTGGGGCATGCCGAGGGACCCAGAGTCAAGTCCCCACCCACCCACATGCGCCTTGAAATCGAATGAGACCCAGACCCGGCCGGCCCCACCCCTGTCAAGCCCCACTGGGAGGGGGGTGGAGCCTCAGGTCCCCCACCCTGGCTTGGCAACACGCAGCCTCAGGTCCCTGCTGATCACTCATTATGGCTCGTTATGGGAACCCCACCTCTGCTGTGGGCACAGCCATCTTGTGTTATGGGAACCCTGCCTCCGCTGTGGGTGCAGCCATCTTGTGATGGTGTGATGGGGTGAGGGTCAATTTGCATATTACCTCTTTATTATATAGGATTCTACTGTTGGTGAACAGTTAGTAACTCTGTTTAGTTTAAGTTACATTAACTGTACTTTGATGTCTCATTTTATAATGCTTTTATATACATATTTTTATTGATTTCAGAGAGGAAGGAAGAGGGAGAGAGAGAGAGAAACATCATTGATGAGAGAGAACCATTGATCAGCTGCCTCCTGCATGCCCCCCCGCTGGGGATTGAGCTGCAGCTTGGGCAAACCATGACCGCCTAGTTCATAGGTTGACGTTCAACCACTGAACCATGCCGGCTCAGCTGTTCTATAATTCTTTATCAATGCTTCCTACAGTTGCTCCTGATAGTGCATCTACATGACAGTACATAAAGTCAGTCACATTATGCAACATTCCTTAGTAAGGTTAGATTACATCAGTTTCCCACAAACTTTTTTAATGTATCATAGGCCACCACTTTTTTTTTTCTTTAAATGTGATTGACTTAATTATAAAGCCAGGTCAGTTTTCCTATAGAATGTCCTAAATTCTGGTTTTGACTAAATATTCCTCCTTAACTTTCCCTCCATGTTTTCTGTTGACTTCAGGGTTGATTAGACTCGGTTCAAGGGTTTTGTTTTTTAAAGACTATTTCATAGGTGGTGCTACGTACTTCATATTGTGTATATTCAAAAGCATATAATATCTGATCGTTTCACTTTTAGTGGATGCTAAGATTTATCAGAGTTAAAGTGGTGACAACCTGGTCCCTTTATTATAAAGTTTTCCATTAACCTGTTACCTAAGAGTTTATCATCCTTTGACAACCATTGTTTGAGTCATTTCCTTAAGACCTGCAAATGGTGGTTTTCTAATTCTCATATAGAACTCTTATCAACCAGAGTTGTTTGATTTCTAGAAAATACTGTTCACACTAGAAAGGCCATATAAATTATCAATTCTTTTTGAACCTCCTTACTTTATAGGTTGACACTCAACAACTGAGCCACACCAGCTGGGCATAAATTCCCAATTCTTTCCCTTTAATTATAAATCTTTAGAGCGATGAGTTGGTGCCCAGCAACCTTTAATTATGTCCACGAAATCTTACTCTTTTCCTTAAAATATTTTGGCCTTTTAATATTTTTAATTCATTTTTATCAGGTGTAATCATTATTTTTTTAAATTAAATTTATTGGGATGGCATTAGTTAATAGGATCGTATAGGTTTCAGGTGTGGATTTCTGTTACAAGATCTGTATATTGTACTGTGTGCCCACCACCTAAAGTCAAATTATCTTCCATCACCATATATTAGGCCCCTTTGACTCCTCCCAAAAATCTTTGATGGCTCCCTACTACGTATAGCATAACATCCCAATTCCTTGGCAAGACTTGCCCTTGGGCCAGGAGGAATTAAAAAGGTTATTGCTGTGCCCGGCTGGCATGGCTCAGTGGTTGAGTGTTGGCCTATAAATCAGGAGGTCATGGTTTGATTCCCAGTCAGGGCACATGCCCAGGTTGTGGCTCAATCCCCAGTGGGGGGTGTACAGGAGGCAGCCAATCAATGATTCTCTCTCATCATTGATGTTTCTATCTCTCCCTCTCCCTTCCTCTCTGAAATCAATAAAAATAAACACAGAATTGAGAATTTATATGGCCTTTCTAGTGTGAACAGTATTTTCTAGAAATCAAACAACTCTGGTTGATAAGAGTTCTATATTAGAATTAGATAACCAACATTTTGCAGGTCTTAAGGAAATGACTTAAGCAGTGGTTACCAAAGGATGATAAAACCCTTAGGTAAAAGATTAATGGAAAACTTTATAATAAAGGGATCAGGTTGCCACCACTTTAACTCACTGATAAATCTTAGCATCCACTAAAAGTGAAACGATCAGATATTATATGCTTTTGAATATACACAATCTGAAGTACACAGCACCACCTATGAAATCACACAAAATGTGTGCACTTGTGCTCTTGCCTTAACCCCAGTGAGCCTCATCTGTCAGTTGGGAGGGTCTTGCCTAGTCCAGTATTTAAAAGATTAGCCCTTTGCCTGGTCAGTGTGCTCAGTGGTTAGCATCAACCCAGGAACCTTTCCCTTCCTCTCTGAAATCAATAAAAATATATATTTAAAATAGGTTATTGCTACATTATTTTATCAAATCAAATCCTTGTGTAATTGTAAGGTATATCATTATTTGAAGTACTAAAAAAAACCCACACAGTCAACTAAACTATAGTAACCCATCGACAATGAAGACATATCCAATTTATGTAGGTTAACATGTGGAAAACATTTGTCTTAAAATCATTGAAATATGGTACTTAAAACAAAAGCTGGCAATTGCTATTTTTTCCCTCACAGGGGAGAGACACAATTAATTTAATTTAATTTTTTAAAATATGTTTTTATTGATTTTAGAGAGGAAGTGAGAGGGAGAGAGAGAGATAGAAACATCAATGATGAGATAGAATCATTGATCAGCTGCCTCCTGCACACCCCCTACTGGGGATCGAGCCTACAACCTGGGCATATGCCCTTGACCGGAATCAAACCTGGGACCTTTCAGTCTGCAGGCCGATGCTCTAGCCCAGCTGTGGGCAAACTACGGCCCGCGGGCCGGATCCGGCCCGTTTGAAATGAATAAAACTAAAAAAAAAAAAGACCGTACCCTTTTATGTAATGATGTTTACTTTGAATTTATATTAGTTCACACAAACACTCCATCCATGCTTTTGTTCCGGCCCTCCGGTCCAGTTTAAGAACCCATTGTGGCCCTCGAGTCAAAAAGTTTGCCCACCCCTGCTAGCCACTGAGCCAAACCAGATAGGCAAGACACAATTAATTTTAGAGGAAAAGAATTCTGTTGTGTAAGAGTACATCATGATTAATTTTATTTTTTTGTTTAAATTTTTTAGAAGATATAACCTAAGGTGCCTAGGCCAGGATAAATGAGAGGAAGTCAGAGAGAGAGAGAGAGAGAGAGAGAGAGAGAGAGAGAGAAGAGGAGTTGCTCTGTATAATTAGATAATAGAACCAAAGCTTTTGTTAGCTGCCAGGACCACCAAAGGGGAGGCATGAACAAGGTCTAGACACGAGTAGTGTTCTCAATGCTGGCGGCTCTCTAGACTAGAGTTACCCGGGAACTAAGATATATACCTGCTGGGCCCCTCCCATAGAGTCTGCCTTCAGTGGTTGGAGGTGGTCCTGGGCATGGGTCTTTTTAAAGCTTCTAACTGGTTAGGCAAGAGCACAAGTGCACAAGGTGGGGTCACAGGAGCCTAAGAAGATAAAGTTAGCTGCTAAGAGCTTTCCTTTAGTTGGGGGCAGCTTGGGTAGTGTTTGATAATAAGCTGCTTCTATTCTGTGCTGTCCTTTTGCTCTCCCGAGCCTGCACTGTGAGCTTGCCATACCCTGATTGTGGAACACGATTTGCACCCAGAAAGGATCGGGGATGCAGAGGACAGACTGCAGCAGCAGCAGAGGCTGAGAGCAGTGGTGTGTCCGGAGTCTCGCCACCCCCCTGCACTCTCCCCACCAGAACCACACCAGCCCCCCAGGGATATCAGGCTTCCCACTATTGCTATTCATGGCGTGGCCGCTGTTTCCATTTGACTATTGAACGAAACGAGGATTTCAGAAGGCTGGGGGATTGGGGGACATTCTGAAACAACACTTCGGCTACACCAAGCCTTTTATCATCTGGTTCCTACTCACCTTATCCTACCGCTTCCGCACCAAATACACCTCCCACCCCCACCGAGGCTGCTTGTGAAATATCCGGTCACCCGTCATGACTCAGTCCAAGGTTTACCTGCTCTGGGAAGTCTTCCCGGCCAGCATTCTTCTGCACCGCCCCACCTCCATCTCCCCCACCCCGCAACCCCACTGGCGTGGTCTCTTTCTTCCTGCCGCCCACTGAATCCTGTGCAGACTTCTCTTGGAGTGCCTCCCTTCTGGGTTGAATTATGTCCCTCAAAAAACTCGTTTTGGAGTCCTAACCCTCAGTGCCTCAGAATGTGACCTTATTTGGAGACAGGGTCTCTACAAAGGTAATCAAGTGAAAATGAGGTTATTGGGGTGGGCCCTAATCCAATATGACTGGTATTCTTATAAAAAGATGCTCTGGGACACAGAGACATGCTCTCAGGGAGAATGCCAGGTGACTGGAGTTCTGCCGCAAGCCAAGGAAACACCCCAGTAGGAGAGGCCGGGACAGATCCTCCCTGTTGCCGCTAGGGGGAGCTTGGCCCGCCAACACCTGGGTCTTGGACTGATCTATGTAACAACACTTGCCTAAGCCACTTAGTTTGTGGCGCTTTGTTATGACACCCCTGGAAAACTAACACAGCCTCCAACATGGCAGTGACTTTGTAAGTTTAGGTCTGTAACCCCCACTAAACGATAAGCCTCTCAGAGGCAGAAACTGCTTGCCTGGCCCGTGTGGCTCAGTGTTTGAGCATCAACCTATGTACCAGGAGGTCACGGGTTGCAGGCTTAATCCCCAGTAGGGGGCATGCAGGAGGCAGCCAATCAGTGATTCTCTCTCATCATTGATGTTTCTCTCTCTCTCCTCTCTGAAATCAATAACAATATACAGTGGGGCCTTGACTTACGAGTGTCCCGACTAACGAGTTTTTTGAGATACCAGCTGTCTCTCGGCAGATTTTTTGCATTGAGTTGACAGAGTAATTTGAGTTAACGAGCTCCTTAACGAGCTCGGTCTCCGAATGAATTAAACTCGTAAGTCAAGGCCCCACTGTATTAAAAAACAAAACAGAGACGGCTTTAGTCATTTTTGTACCTCAGCTAACAATGCCTGTATATGTTTGTCGAATGAATCGGTGATTACAGCTCATCCCCCAGTTTCCTGTATCTACTCTCGGAAACAGCACCGAGTGGCAGAAAGTGCCCCAGAGCTTCACCTGGTTCTGTGATGTGTGCTGCTGCCAGCTGTCCACGATCATCATCAATAACCACGACAACAACCCCACTTTCAGCGAGGACTCAGCGGTCATCAAATTGTATACATTCCTTCAGTCAGCCGGTCACTCGACAAGCATCCATCGAGTGACTCCCACGGGCCAGGTTCCACGCTGGGAACTGGGGATATGGTGATAAACAAGACCAGCCTGGTCCTGGGCTTCGCCGAGTTTCTATACTAACTGGAGAGATAGATTATGCAATTATGTAATTACAGTGATGGTAGTGCTAAAAAGGGAACTACAAAGTACCAAGAGAATAATTAACAGCGGAATCTGGCTAATTCCAGAAGGCTCCTCAGAGAGAGCGGTGTTTGAGCTGGGCAAAGACAGATTCAGTAGAATAAGCTGCTTGCAAAAAGGCCAGGGAAGCATGTTCCTGGTCGAGGGCATAGCCCACGTGAAGCCCATTGTTCAATAATTATTTGTTGAGACCTTACTACGGGCCAAGCAGGTGTTCTCAGTCTTGGGAATACAGCACAGAAAACAACTAATAAAAATTCCAACTTACAGGGAAGCTCACGTTCAAGAAGCCAGAGGGAAGTGAGCAGGAAGAAGGGAGGGAGGGAGAAGCAGGGCCAGCACCTTCAAGGAACCAAAATGGGAAAGGTCTGAGCCTCTGAATCGGTCCTGGTCATTGCGGGGCCTGCCACACGCAGGCTGGCGCCTGGCACACGGTAAGAGCCTCGCGCATTATTTGTGGTGGATGAATTAGAATCCCCCAGGAGGGTGGAGTTAGGGTGTGCACGGTGATTCTGACAAGCACTACCTGGAAAGTGCTTTATAGTTTACAACAGCACTACGGGCCACTTCATTTTCACAGCTCTATTTTTTTTTTGAATTTTGATAAGAGTTTATTTGTGTCAAACTGATGATATGCCAGGGAGCAAGATGTCAAATGCGCCCACAGCCCTGATTTTAACTGCTTCTCAGCCTTCAGTTGGTCTCAGGAGGCCTCAGGACTCTTCTGATAACAGGTATTCTCAGCCCGTGTACGGCACAGGGGCCTGTCCGGTGTTCAGCCCGATTCATGACTCTTGGCATTCCTCATCTAAACCAGACTGTAGGGCTCTCACAGGCCAGGGCGGACTGGCCTAGACACCTCAGAGGGAAATACTGTATCCTTGTTCCGGTGGCTTCCTTCCTTGTTCAGATCACCGTGACCTGTACTCCGGGCTACCCAGCTCCCAGGCGGATGACTCTGTTCATTGTTCAGGAAAATACTTCGATGGACATTTTGATTGATAGAGGCAGATTCCCCCCCACCAACCCCCACGGCCTTTTAAAAACACAAGATACTATTCGTGGTAAGAAATAATATGAAATACACAAAATCGAATGAAAAACAAGCCATCTGTCATTTTACCAACCAGAAAGAGCCAATGTTTGTATTTGGATGTATTCCTTGCAGAGCTTTTCTCTGCACATATACCTGGTATGGGTGTGTATATTTATGTTTACAAAAGATGAGATTATATAATACATGTCAATTTGTCACTGACTTAAATAAGCTTAGAAATTTATTGTGGGCATCTTTCTATGTCAACAGATAGTCATCAACATCACTATTTTAAATTTTTTGTTCTGGCTGGATGTTACAGCCTCTTGCATTCTTCATGTCCAACCACCCCCCCCCTCCCCGGCCCCCCATTTCTTTCTTGATGTACCCAATGCTCTAGTGAAAACCTGATGCTTCCCAGGGCTCCTACTATCCTTTTTCATCTCTGCTCACATGGTTCCCTTCCACCTGGAACGCCACCCCCATCCACTCCCCAGCGATTGGAGCCCCAGGCCACCTTCTAGGCCTGGCTCTGATGCCACCTTCCTCAGAGAGCCTTGTTCCACTCCAGTAAATGTCCTAGGAACTGAGCCAAGTGCTGCTTTCAACACAGGGAAAAAGACCATTTATTACACCTTTGTTATTGCTTTAAACATATTTTGCTTCTTTGGACAGTGCACGTGTGTGCACACACAAACACACATTATAGTAAATTGTGCAAAGGAGCGCTAGGTATAGGGCAGAGTTAGAATCTAGGCCTTCATTCCCATGAATGCTTTTCTCATTTCCGGAAAGTATTTGCATGTTTCTACATGACCCTATAGGTATGTACATAGATACGGATGTGTATGTGTATAGGGTGTTCCCCCCAAAATGTATGCACCCTTTAACAGCTGATCGCTCAATTTTGAAAATGAAATGTATTTTAATAAACATTGCCTTTATAATTATTCAAAGTGTGAGTATACATTTTTTGGGGACACCTTATATATGTGCACGTGTGCATAGATAGGTATGCATGTGCATATATGTGTGGGTGCGTATCAAGATTCTTGCGATTTATATTTTGGAAACTGCCACTTCTAAGGTACACCCTAATCTTCCTATGACATTTATTGGTTTCAGTCGGCCGTAGCATTTTACTAGGGAGTTTGCAGGGAAGAGGCACCTGAGTCATACTCTGGGTCAACCAGTCTGCCTCAGTCAAGAATCTGGCTTCCTCCTTGGTTTCGTGCTATTAACCTGACAGATAGCTTGTAATACATTCACCGAGCTTACATAACATAATTCAGCTTCCATGAGGTCTGACAACAGGATGGTGTGCTGACTGTGGGCAAGTCCACGTTAAACCGACTAGATTTCCTGGGTTAGCTCTTCGGTGCAAGCATTGATATTCAGGGGCCAGACTCACTGTGGTTTCTGAGAAATTGGATTTCCCCACCTTTTGGAACCAACCCTGTAGGAGCCCAGCATTTCAGTGCTGCAAAAATTGCAAGAAGGGGAACTGGAGGGAGGGTGACATGGAGGCGGCCGATACCCTAGAGAAGTGTCGAGTTCCCCATAGTGCCCCCTGGGAAACGGACTTATTTCAGGGTTATCGAGATGAGAGTGTGCACTTCCCTCCCGCCCCCTGAGCTGCTGCCAAATTGCTTGGCTGACCTTCATCCATTGCTGATCCTGTAAGCTCTAAGCCCTACACGGAAGAATCAATGCTGGGCACGAGGGATCACCTCCTGGCTCTCCCTGAGCCTTTGTTATTGATGACCACGGTGTCAGGAAAACATTACTCTAGACTTCGGCTGCGGTCAGTTTTAACTTTCTCTTGTCACTCTAGCCCCTCCTGAGTGAGCTCATCCACTCCACAGCTCCTCATGACATCTACCAGGCGACCACTCCCACATTTATGTCTCCTATTTCATATCTGTCTTCTGAGCTCAGACTTAGGCATCCAACCACTTACTTGTCATCGCCATCCGAATGTCTGTGGCTCACTGCAAACTCATCACGTTTAAAATAAATCCATCAGCTGCCACAGGCTCCTCCTCTTTGGTTTCCTATCCAGAGGATGATACCACCTGCCACCTCCATACCCAAGAAGGAGTCTGGGAGGTGTCACTGTTGACACCTCCTCTCCCTGCACCCCCACCCGCTACATGATTGGATAGTCGTCAAGCCCTGCCAATCCAATGACCTTCACTTCTCTCCATTGCTCTGCATGTCCACTGCCAGCACCCTGATCCCAGGCGCCAGAGTCTCTTGTCTGAACTAAGACAAAACCTTCTAACCAGCCCCCACCCCCCCCTCCCGCAACACACACACCCTGCCCCCATCCATTCTTGCATTCTCTAATGTATTTTCCATATAGTAGCCAGGGAGGTTTTAAAAAAACCCACAACTCTAATTATGTTCCTCCCCTGCTTACACACTCAGTGGTTTCCCATTTCTTTTACTAAAACAGTCAAATCTTTTGGCATGGCTCAAAGTGCCCTCCATGACCTGGCCCTCCTCCTCCTCTGCCTCACCCAGCGTCACCAGGTCCCCTTCCTCCATCCTGTGGGTGCGATTGCGACATAGGCCTGCTCCTGTTCCTTAAAGTGCCTTCCTGATGCCACAGCAATCCCTTCTTCTTTGTCTGGCTAAGTCTTGTCCATCTTTTGGGTTCTAAGTATCCCTTTCATAGGAAAATATGCTCCCTGAGACCAGACGAGCCCCTGAGGATGCTCATCAGCATAGCATCATGCTTCTCTGTACTACTGATCCCAATGACTGTCATTTGATCAACAATTTTTTTGGTTTGTATTTTATTTTTTCCATCACCATTTTCCCTTCTATGCCCTCTTCAACCTCCCCCATCAATGATTTTTAAAAAAATAATTGGTTTCTTTTACTAGTCTGTAAGCTCCATGACATTAGAAACTGTATCTTTTTTTTCAGTGATGTCCTTCCAGCACCTAATACAATGACTGACATTTACCAAGTGTTCCATGAGTATCTGTCAAATGAATAGAAGTTATTCTGAATCCAGATCTTTCTGATATAGTGGGACACATCAATGGTTTTCATTAGCGTCATTCTTGCTCTGAATGACTCTAGCTTTACTCATTGTTTGCGTGTTGATTGGTGCTACCTTTCATTGAATGCACCATGGGCATTTGCTCTATCCAGGTAACGCACTGGGTACCAGGAACCAAAGTCGAATTAGACTTTGATCCAGTAGTTTACCAATTAGCAGGGTATAGCACAGGTTTATTTCACAGGAGGACACAGACGATGGAGATCTTCACAGAAGCACGAACACCTACACCTGTTACACGCAAGGCGCTTATTCATCTAGAGTTGGCAGGGCGTCTGAGGAAGGTTATGGGCCCTCTTGGCTGAGCCACTGTGGCTGTGGTCAGGTTAATTAGAGTTAGAGTACAGCCCAAGGTCAGGAGGGCTGCGCTGACTCATTGTGCACAGAACGCAACCAGGAGTCAGGGCAGGTAAGGTCCCCCGCAAGGGTGCAGACACAGAGGACCACGAGGGCACAGATTTGATTTGTCCAAGACCCGGCTGGCTCTCGTGGAATCTCCTTGGCCACCACGGGGCCCCCTTGTAGCGGCAGCCTTCCCAGCAAGGGCTGAATGACAAGGACATCAGGCAAAAGGTTGCGTACTAAGCCCTGCATTCAGGAAGAGCTGGGTTTGTATCTGGGACCACTTAGAGCTGCATGATTCTAGGCAAGTTGCCTCAACTTTCCAAGACCCCGTTTGCTCTTTAGTAAAATGAGAAAGTGCTATCTGCCACTCATTGGGAAGATGAAGCCATGTACAGCAAATGCCTCTCTGTAGTTGGTATTCATTAGCGAGGTGCTCCTTCGCTCAAATTATGCCACAGGTGTAGGTTTTGCTTTGATGGCTCTTTTATTCCCCTTCCTTTATTGTTCTGGCCCTTTATTCCTCCACATACTTTCTCCAGTCTTGGAGGAAACTCTGATGGTGGTGTGATGGCAGGCTCTTCCTGTGCGACGAAGAGGTGGCTGGAAAGTCGTCGGCACTCAAAAATATTTGTGAGGTCAATGGTCAGATGGGTGGAGAGATGGATGGAGAAATGAATACCCTTCCATTTAAAGGCTTCCGCCGCCACCGCAGGAAAGAAGGAGTGGGGTGAGAGTTTACAGTAGGGGGTCCGTAAGGGACTTGGTAGAATGAGTGGGAAGGAGGCAGGCGGGAGCCAGCCGGCCCAGGCAGAGGGAACCGCCCGCGGTAGGAAGGTGTTTGTTGTGTTGGAGCAACCAAAAGGCCAGGGCGCTGGAGCCTAATGCAGCAACATTTTGATGTAGGAAAGAGCTTTGTTTTGTGGGATCCTTTCTCTGCTTCCACCTGTTACTCAAATCCTCCATCTGCAGGTTGTCTGCTGGGATGCCTGAGCTTGCTGTTTCTTTCTCTCTCTGCTCAGACCTGCTGCTTTCCTCACATGTCCCCTGCCCCCATTTCTCCTTCATAATTAGCCCATTCTGTGCCCATTGGATCCTTGGCCTTCTTCAATAATAATAATACAAATGAATGACAATGCGTGCCCCTTCTCAGATCAGCTGGTTTCCAAGGGCCTTTGGTGCAATACCTGGATTGCAGGTGTGTGGATGGATTATGCTGAGAGGAAGCCACGGAGGCAGAGGCTGGAGCCAAGCAGAGAAAGGAAAACCTTTGCTAAAATGCCACGCCAGGGGGTGAGGGTTAGGAGCCAGGTCCTGGCACACGAGAGAGAGGCCAGCATTAGGAAGCAGGTCATTCAGAGGGCTGGAAAGTGGAGGGAGGCAGAGTCAGCTGGAACGCGGTTGGTCTACAGTTGAGGTGCTTTTTATAGGCCTGTCCTGTCTCCTCTCTTAGGCGCTGCTGCAGCTGGGCCCTGCCTGGTCTGCAGGCGTGAGTAATGCCAAGGCCCAGGGGAGGGGAGAGGGCGGGCACACGGAGAGCGGAGCCTTCTGGAGCCAGGAGCCACACCTGTCTACGTTTTTCAAAGCTTTATCACCTTTGCAATTTAAGCAGTTTTGTTTCCACTGAGATTAAAAGTAAAGTGTGAGCAATTAGATACATTATGCCTAGTTTACTACTCCCTAAGGAAGTGTGAGAAAATAACCTTGAATTTCATCCCACCCATCAGTATCTTGCTCATAATCACCTTTTTGTGTCCTTTTCAAGAGTTTTGAAATTTTTTTTGCTTATTTGTGTGTACATATATTTTTCTTTTCTTTTTAAAAAAATCTTCATTGTTGAAAGTGTTACATATGTCCCTTTTCCCCCCCATCAATCCCCTCCAGCCCACCCCTGCCCCTCACCCCAGGCCCTCACCACCCCACTGTCTGTGTCCATGCATATATTTTTCTATACTTAATATTTTTGTGAAGAATAGAGCTATTTCCATAAAGATGTTTTTATCTTGCAGGCATTCAGTACAATGACCTCATCTCGCCATGATACTGAAGGCAGGAAACACTGAGAAAACGTGCGTGTGTGGTGGAGGCCGGGCCTGTTTTCCCTCCGCACAGGCAGGCCCTTCTGCCGGAGCTCTCCCGCGGCAGGCTCCTCTCACCCCACCTCTGCAACTTGCATTCATCCTCCAACTTGTAGAGTGAGAGTCGGTTTCTCTAGGGAGCTTTCCGACCTCCTAGGTCTTACTGGCTGCCCGCCCCCCCTTGGGCTTTCATGCCACGGGTGAAGTTTCCTCAGCGCCACATTTAGCACCTTCCGTTGGAATCTCTCTGTTCTACCAGACCCATGTTTCTGAGACTGAGTTGCGATCGTTATGGGCTGTGAAATCAAGGAGTAGGTTGTGATCAGTATTTGGGGGTTTTGTGTTATTTATTTTGGGATATCTTTTCTACCGTATGTTGTGTTTGAAGAGTTATAAGATCATGTTTGCTATTTAACTTTGTTATCTTTTACTTACATGCAATAGGAGTGAGTTGTGTTCCATGAAACACAACTTACATGTAATAGGCGTGAGCTTTGTTTCTGTGCGTGTGTGTGTGAGTGAGTGCATGTGCATGTGCCTGTGTTCTGTGTCTACAATGGGAATGAGACACATATAGGCCTGGATGCTTTGGAGCACCTGGTGTGAAGTAGTATTTTTCTTCAGATTTTTAAATTGTGACCCACAGTAAGAAAAACATTTTCTATTGTGACATTTTTAATGCATTTTATAATGTAAAATATTTTATGCTGTACACACGCAGAGAGATACACATATATACCATAGTTTTCAATGCATACAGGAGATTTGATTTTGATATGTACAACTCAGATGAGATAGCTATGTGTAACTCATTTTAGATACAGCACAGAGGAGACTGAGCAATTAGTGACCCACAACGGTGACACAGCTCGTGCGTGTTGGCGCTCAGGACCGGGGTCCAGGACTCTGATCCAGTGCTATTCTCACTCATATAATTTTATACACCTGCACATAGAGCCAAAGTAAGATGAGGCCTAATATCCCATCAATACTGAGAGAATGGTGATTCGTTGTTTTACAATACTTTTTAAAAAAATCTAACTGACAACTACCTGGAATGAGAAGATGGGTGACAGCATTAGAACTGGGGAGAGCAACCTGGCGAATAGGGTGTTTAACAATTAACATTGTTACAAGTCACCTTTAAAAAAAAATCTTCATCCCATTGATTTCTAGAGAGAGTGGAAAGGGTGGGGGGGGGAGGAGAGAAACATCAAGGTGAGAGAAACACATCCATTGGTTGCCTCCCACAAGGCCCTACCGGGGCTGGGCAACCTCAACCGAGGTACGTGCCCTTGACTGGGAGTTGAACCCTTGGCCCTTAGGTCTGAGGGCTGGTGCTCCAACCACTGAGCCAACAGGCCGGGGCACAAGTCGATGTTTATTTCCACCACGAAAAGCTCGTGGTTTTGATCCTGGACTCCATTCATAGAAGTAGAATACTTAGAAGGAGAGAAGTGACTGCCTTGTACTCTTCTAGGAGTGTTGTATTTCATTCTGGGCAGCACACTTTGAAAGGAAAGACAGAAGATAAATTGTTCTTAGAAGAAAATGTTCGTGAGGAGAGAGGGCTCAGGGCCAAGTCATATAGAAAAAGATGGAAAAATGGGACCTGAAGGGGAGCAGCCTGGAGGTGAGGGCAGAACGAAGCTCTTCAAATCGAATGCATACAGGCCTATCAGGTGGAAGGGGGCTCAGGGTCCGGGAACGGGAGCAGCAGGGAGACCGGTTTCCTGGTGGCGACATTGGGGCAGGCCCGTGTGGGGTTTGCCTGCATGGTGTCTGCTTTCCTTTCTTCTGGTCCCAGAACCCATGCCTTGTTCAGGGAACAGCCACTCCCTGACCCTTGGCCCACACAGTCTGGTCTGTTGAGCAGGCTGCCTGGATCCCTTCGGCCAGGGGATCTTGTGACTCTGGCTTAAGATAATCAGCATATTCTCTCCTCCCTGGGCGCAGTGATTGGCCCGAGAATCAGCTTGTGACTCAAATCAGTTCAATGAGAAGTACATTTTGAACTTTTATGGAGTTGTTGGTAAAATGACTCCCGCCCCCCTCCCTGCCCCACACACTGGATTGAAGGCTGCAGGGACCCATGTATCCTAATGTGAAGTCAACACAAGAGAGAGCACAGCCACCAAAGAGGGGACACTGCATCCCGACTCAGCCTGTGCCCCTGGAACCAGCTGTACCTGATGAGCCCCAGACCTTTCTCTTGGGGGAGCCAATATGTCACAATGTTGCTCCTGGAAAGTGTACTCTGAGGTGGAGTTCAGGGGACATGCTCCAGGGATGGGCATGCAAGGAAGTGCAGGGAGGGAGCAGAAGATGCAGAGGAAGCACTCACACCAAGTGCAGGCCTGACCACAGCTTCCGCTGAGTGTGTGTGAGTGTGTGTGTGTGTGTGTGTGGAGGGCGGGGGGAGGGCTTGGAGCTAGAATGGCCTTCCTTCCACAGAGTTGTGTGGAGACAGCCAGGCATCTATACTCTGGCATTGATGACTCATTGGCTGTGGGTTGCTCCTGGAAGGGCTTCCACAGCGAAGCAATCCCTGGAAGGGTTCACAGTTGAAGTTGTCTGCTGGCCGGGCTCCAGTAGCGGGTGCTAAAAGCCCTTAACTGGAGGGGGATCTGGGTGGCATTGCAAGGGTCCACCACACAATTTGTTCCTTTATTATTATTATTATTACTAGTGGCCTGGTGTATGAAATTTGTACACATTAAAAGGGAATTCATTAGAGGGAATATTTTAATATTGCTATTTGCCTTTTCTCTATAATAGAAGTGTCAGAGATGAAAGAAAATTAGTAGAATGTATATGAAAATCTTACCTTCCAGTGTAAGATTCCAAGACTCCAGGTTGTCTGGGAGAGAGATTCTGGCTACTTCTACTGAATGGACACATGGACATCACATGGCCACATCGAGAGCATCTGGGATCAAATCCTGCTTCCCCCAGCTCACTTTACTTGACTCTGAACTTGGAGGCAGATGAGGGGATTATTACTGGGTTTACTAAACAAACACACTCTTCTTCTTCTCCTTCTTCTTCTCCTCCTCCTCCTCCTCCTCCTTCTCCTCCTCCTCCTCCTTCTCCTCCTCCTTCTTCTTCTCCTCCTCCTTCTTCTTCTTCTTCTTCTTCTTCTTCTTCTTCTTCTTCTTCTTCTTCTTCTTCTTCTTCTTCATTTGTTTTGGTCATTAGAAGGAATTTTAAAGGATTGTCTCAACTGACCGTACCGCCGAGTTTTCACCTACCACACTCAAAAGGCATGTGCCACCCTCAGTTCATACTATCTTGGAGCCTGTCAGTTGAGTTTTCTTCCCTCCAGTTCTGTTGTCTCTGAGCTCTTCCTCTGTCTCCCTGTCTCCGGCCTCTGGCCTGTCATGTCACTGTGCTGCTCCCTGAGTCAGCCTGAACTGGCTACTTGTTAGGCCTTCTGTCCTTTAATGCCAGCAACCTCAGCCTCACAAACCTGGCTGGCTTTCCCTGCCATGGACCGGAGTTAAATCTCCCCACCCCTGTGTCTGGGTCATCAGGCCCCTGAGCTCAGCGTCCAGTTCACGCCTGTCTGGTGGATCCTCCACTCCCTGTGTTGCTCCCTCTAATGTGCCTGTTTCTCCAGCCCTGTTGTCTCAGCCTCAGCTGAGTGTCTGCAGACTTGGCAGGCGCTTTGGACACAGTGTGAGGAAAGGGCCTGGACTCAACGCCTGGAGAACCTGAGTTTGAGCCCCAGGGGACTCTGCCCCTCACACGGATGAGTCACTCCATGTCTCTGAGCTCTAATTGCTGCATCTGTAAAGCAGGCCTGCCCCGCCTCACCAAGTTGCGGTGGGAATAATCATAGCCCTCGCTTACATTAACTGAGCTCTTAGCGTGTGCTGGGTATTTGGTTTAGCATTTACTGTTCTTTTTAATCTTCCCAACACAACATTTTGAGGAGGGCATTTTTATCCCAATTTTATAGATGATGAAATGGAGGCTCAGGGAGGTCAAGTAACTTACCCAAGGTAACACAGCAGGGCTAAAAGTTGAACCCTGGTCTATAAAACTGGCCATTTATACACTCCACTACAAGACAAGGGACACAGAAATGCTTTTGAAGGCTGAGAAGTGTTATTTGCACATGGGAATTTATTATTATTTCTAAATCATCCATGAGTCTCTCTCAATCTCAAAGGCACAAAAACTGCCCGGTAGGGATGATGCTGACACATTTGTAGGCAAGTTGCCAACAGAACAATCTCGAGTTAACAACCCTTCATCCCTCTAATTTCTTCACCCTCAGGAAATACACACGTAGCACATGTGGGGCTGGGAAAGACTCCCTATTACTGAAGATGGATTGGAACACTTGAACCCAGAACTTGATCTCGAGATCAACTTTGAGGTAACAAAGCTTGGCTGGGATCCACAGGACCAGCGTGTTTGCCGCTCACAAATATGCCTCCAGGGGCCACAGCCCTCATCTCCTGCGACAGGGCCTCTGTCGGCGTTGCAGCCTGTGGACCACGTCCCGGGCAGGAGCCACCGCTCTTTCCCAGGAACAGAAGCAGATGCTGGGACATTTGTTCCCGCGCATCCAAGCGTTGCATTCAGAGCTGCTGGAAAGATTAAGGGAATGTTTCTGGGGACTGGCAACTTGGAGCTGCTGCACATGCTACAGTCTCTGAGTGTCTGCCCTCTCAGGGGGATGAAGCTCACTATGCTAAGGAAGAAGCATAGTGGGTGCTGATGCTACTGCCAGACAAGGAAAAACCAATTGAAAAGCCCGGAGAGCATTGTGCTAAGTGAAATGAGCCAGTCAGAGAAGGATAAGTATCACATGATCCTACTCATTTGTGGAATGTAATGAACAACATAAACTGATGAACAAAAATAGATCCAGAGACAGAGAAGCATCGAATAGACTGTCAAACCTCAGAGGGAAGGCAGGGGAGGGTGGACGGGAAGCGGGGGGTGGCAGTTGAGGGGGTTGAGAGTTCAAACAAAGAACTTGCATGCATATAAGCATAACCAATGGACACAGACAATAGAGGGGGGAGTGAAGGCCAGGGCAGGAGCAAGCTGGGAGGGGACAATGGAGGGAAAAGGGGACATGTGTAATACTTTCAACAATAAAGAATTTAAAAAAAGCCAGATAGCCCTGGCCAGTGTGCTCAATGGTCAGAGCTTCAGACCATACTCCAAAGGGCCTCGGGTTCAATTCCCAGTCAAGGGCACATACTTGGGTTGCAGGTTTGATTCTCAGCCTTATTGGGTATGTGCAGGAGGCAACCAATAGATGCGTCTCTCTCACACTGATGCTTATCTCACTCTCCTTGCCTCCCTCCCTTCCCGTCTCTCTAAAAATCAATGGAAAAAATATCCTTGGGTAAGGATTAACAAAAGCCAAATAACTTACCGGATTCAGCTCAAGGTTTGAAGACTTCTTAGCTTGCCCTGTGAACCTCAACACCAAGGACCACAAATTGCAGATTTTGCCTCAAAAAATCAATTATAAAGCACCTGGAACTTTTCTTTTTAAAAAATTTCCCCAGATTTATTACAAATGTTGATGCTGAGAGTAGGAGGGATTCTCTGAAGTGGTGAAGCAGAGCAACTGTGGTTGATAAACTTCTTAACTTGATTTCATTCATAAACTTCCTCTTCAGTTCGAAACTTCTGAAGTTCAGCCAGATTGGACTGAAACCTCAATCTATTCATTCTATTTTCTAATAAGATTAGAAATACATTTGTGTAATTGATTAGAAAATAGGATTCTGGTTTCCTGCAGAGGTTTTTGTATGTTTTAATACCTTCTGTATGATTTAAGTTTATAAGTACTTTTTCTTGTAGCGACAGTCTGCTTCATAAGGAAGTTATTCCGAGGTTCATCATGCTGTTGATCTCTTGTACCCGTGAAATTTTTGTTATGGACGTAGTCATACCTTTGTAATTTGCTTCATTGTATCCACACTGACTCTCACAAGCATGCATATTTTGCTGGACTTTCCTGAAATCAAAATCCTTGATGTCATTGCTTTTGTGTCTTCCCATCATTGTTTGGAAAAATCCTCCTTTGTTACTATCCTCGTTTGGTCATAATTCATGGGCCACACATCTGCAGAGATATCCTCCACTGGGAGCGCAGGTTCCCGAGTTCTCCAGCATCAGGTCCCTGCACAAGGCCCCTCTGTGCAGGGTCCAGGCATTCCCACTCCTGCTGACAGAATTCTGTGTCCACATCCCTGAAGGTCAACAGCATCTGGGAAAGAGTCATTTCTGTCTCCCTTTCTTTCCTCTTCCTCTAGGCTCCTTTCTCAGGTGAACTCTGTCTTGATAAGTCAATCCCGAGCATGTCTGTCATTCAGTTCCATTCACTTCCGGGTCTGCAGGAAACTCTAGAATTTTTCAATTACACAAATAGATCCTCTGGGTTCTACTATGGTCCAGACAGTTTTGATTCCCCCCAGCCCCTAGAAATTGGTTTTATTTGATGTACCCAAGTCTTAAGTTTCTCGATAAAGAAAAAAAAAAAAAACTTTATTAAAAAAAAAAAAAAAAAAGACCAGAGATCTGGCAGGTTTTGTAGGCCTTGTGCCACGCAGCTGACACCAGACGGTGGCGCCAGAGAGGCAGCAGCCAGCAGGAGGGGTTCACCTTGTTGGAGGCTGCAGACATATAATCTTGAGTCTTAAGTTTCCAAGTGCCAGTGCTTAATATGCCAGGCGCTCTGCATTCCTCATGCGTCAGCAGCCTGGGTGCTCTTGTTCCTTACAGTGTTACAAGGTACCCTGGGGTTTGTCTGAGGCTGGTCACCCAAAGTCTATCAGGAAGTGAGAGCAATCCCTTCCTGCTGCAGGGACAATACACATTCCATCTGGGAAGACACACAGGTCAGTAAAATGGGCCCCGGAAGGACCTGCCCTTTCCTCGCCGTTATCACTGCCCCAGTCTGCGGAGCTCCTTGCATTTCACAGGTCTGTCTCCTCTGTATTCATGAAAAACATGTATGGCGGGTTCATGCGGTACCAGGGAGAGTCAAATGCTTTGACATGTGTCAACCCAGAACTCCCTAACTAACCCTGTCGTACCAGAGCTTCAGTGGCATGCATGCCTCACCTTGTGTTCTCCTCATCCTTGGCTTTGAGTAGTCATCCATTTATGCCAATATAACTTGTATATTATACAAATACATAATACAAAATACTATGTATTTTCTGTGGATGCTATGATGTGAATTACTAGTTTTACTGGTTCTTCACAACAACTTATGGGGTAGGTATACATTTATGAAAGTAGACATTTTGCATGTCTAGTTTTATTTATTGACATGTTTTATTTAATGGCATGTTTTATTTACGTGGTAATTTTGAAAATCAGATTCTTCCCCCCCCCTCCCCCCCCACTCCACTTCCCCAGATTTTGCTGTTGTGGGTGTTTTAAAAGTAAATCAATTTATCTGCACAAAAATTAAACCCAAAGAACAGTCCATCCATTTCTCCTACCTCCCCCCTCCCCATTCCTGCCTCTGACAACTACCAATCTGTTCTCTGTATCTATGAGCTTTATTTATTTATTGGATTCCACATATAAGAGAGATCACACAGTATTTGTCTTTCTCTGTCTCATTTAATTCATTTAGCATAATGCTCTCAAGGTCCATCTATGTTGTCACAAATGGTAAAATTTAATTTTTGTTTTATGAGTGAATAATATATATCTATAAATCTATACATATATATATCACAATTTCTTTATCCATCAATGGGAACTTAAGTTGGCTATTATAAACCATGCTGCAGTGAACATGCAGTGCATGTGCATATATCTTTTTGAGTTAGTGTTTGCATTTTCGTTAGATAAATACTCAGAAGTAGAATTGCCAGCTCATTTTTAATTTTTGAGGACCTCCATATTGTTTTCCATAGTGTATGCACCAAGTTACATCTCAACCAGCGCTGCACAAGGGTTCTCTTTTCTCCACGTTCTCACCAACACTTATTATTTCCTGTCTTTTTTTTTTTTTTATATAATAGCCATCCTAACAGATATGGTTTTAATTTGCATTTTCCTGATGATTAATGAGGTAGAGCATCTTTTCATGTACCTATTGGCTATCTGTATGTCTTTGAAAAATGTCTATTTAGGTCTTCAGCCCATTTAAATATATATATACTTGAGGCCCAGTGCACAAAAATTTGTGCACTCGGGGGGAAGGGGGGTCCCTCAACCTGTGCCCTCTCGCAGTCTGGGACCTCTCAGGGGATGACCACCTGCTGGCTTAGGCCCGCTTCCCGGGGGATTGGGCCTAATATGGCAATCAGACATCCCTCTGGCAGCCCGGCAGCCCTCGGGGGATGCCCACTTGCCAGTAGGGAGCAGACCTAAGTTGCAGTCGGACATCCTTAGCACTGCTGAGGAGGCAGGAGAGGCTCCCACCACCACGACTGTACTGGCAGCCATCAGCCTGGCTTGTGGCTGAACAGAGCTCCTCCCATGTGAGAGCGCCCTGACCACCAGGGGCAGCTCCTGCATTGAGCGTCTGCCCCCTGGTGGTCAGTGTGTGTCATAGTGACCAGTCATTCCCAGTCGTTCTGCTGTTAGGATCAGTTTGCTTATTACCCTTTTACTATATAGGATAGAGGCCTGGTGCACGGGTGGGGGCCAGATGGTTTGCCCTGACGGGTGTCCCTGATCAGGGTGGGGGTCCTGCTGGGGTGCCTGGCCAGTCTGGGTGAGGGGCTGAGGGCCGTTTTCAGGCTGGCAGGTGACTGAAGCTCCCAACCTCTCCTTTTTTAACTTTTTTTTTTTTTTAAATTCTGGGATTTATTTACCTTCTATGGCTGTCACTGGAGCTGAGAGCTGACTTTAGCTCTGAGGCTCGGCTCCAGCTCTGAGACCTCAGCTGCTGAAAGCAGGTATCTGGGTTTGTTTGGGTTCTATAAATGTAACACTGTTGCGGTCCTGCTCGCTCCAGCTGATGGCTGAAAGCAGGTTTCTGGGGTTTATTTACCTTCTATAATTGCAACATTGTTTCTTAGACTGCAGCTCAGAGACCGGCAGCAGCAGGCGGGGAACCTTGGCTTCCTCCATCACTGGATCAAGCAAGCCTCCTGTTCGCTTCAGCTGCCTGGCTGCTGGCCACCATCTTGGTTGGCAGTTAATTTGCATATCTTGCTGATTAGCCAGTGGGAAGGGTAGCAAAGTTATGGTTAATTACCATGTTTCTCTATTATTAGATAGGATATTTTAATAATATTTAATAATATTTTATTTTTATTTACTTTTTTTGTTGTTGTTGTTACTCCTCACCGAAGGATATTTTTCCATTGATTTTTTAGAGAGAGTGGAAGGGAGGGAGAAAGGGGAGAAAGGGACAGACAGAGAAAGAGACAGATGTGAGAGAAACACATGGATTGATTGCCTCCCTCGCGCACCCCTGCAACAGAAGTAGGTGCCCTTGATGGGAATTGAACTGGGACCCTTCAGTCCCAGGGCTGATAGGATATCCACTGAGTGCTGAGGGTTTCAGCCCATTTTTAACAGGATTATTATTTTTGCTGTTGAGTTGTATGAATTCTTTATATATTTTAGATATTAACCCTTTATCAGATATGTGATTTGCAAATGTTCCCTCTCATTCAGTAGGCTGTCTTTTCATTTGGTTGAGGGTTTCCTTTGCTGTGCAGAAGCTTTTTAGTTGATGTAGTCCCACTTGTTTATTTTGGCTTTTGTCACGTATGCTTTTGGTGTCAGATTTTAAAAAATCATTGCCAAGATCTAAGTCAAGAAGTTTACCACTTATGTTTTCTTCTAGGAGTTATATAGTTCTAGGTCTTATGTTTAAGTTTTAAATTAATTAATTTTTTAAAAATATTTTTATTGATTTCAGAGATTAAGGGAGAGGAAGAGAGAGATAGAAACATCAATGATGAGAGAGAATCATTGATCGGCTGCCTCCTGCACACCCCACAGTGGGGTTTGAGCCCGCAACCCAGGCATGTGACCCGACCTGGAATCAAACTATGTCCTCCTGGTTCATAGGTTGATGCTCAACCACTGAACCATGCTGGCCGGGCAAAGTCTTTAATTTATTTTGAGTTAACTTTTGTGAATGCTGTAAGATAGTGGTCCAGTTTTGTTATTTTACGTGTGGTTGTGCAATTTTCTTACTACCATTTATTTCCCCATTACATATCCTTGGTTCTGTTGTTGTAAATTAGTTGATCATTTATGCATGGGTTTCTTTCAGGGCTCTCTATCCTATTCCACTGATCTTTGTGTCTGGTTTTTATGCTAATATGATACTATTTTAATTACTATAGCTTTGTAATGAAGATTGAAACTAGGGAGCATGATGCCTCTAGGTTTGTTTTTATTTCTCAAGATTGCTTTTGGCTATTTGGGAACTTTTATGGTTCCATACATATTTTAGGATTGTTTATTCTATTTCTATGAAAAATGCCATTAGAATTTTGATAGGGATTGCATTGAGTCTGTATATTGCTTTGGGTAGTATGAACACGTTAGCAATATTGATTCTTCCAATTTGTGAGCATGAGATATCTTTCCATGTGTTTATGTCTTTTTAATTTCTTTCCTTAAAGAAATTTCATTAATTTTTATAGTTTTTAATATGCAGGCCTTTCACCTCCTTGGTTAAACTTATTCCTAGGTATTTATTCTTTTTGATGCAAATGTAAATGACATTGTTTTCTTAATTTCTCTTTCTGATAATTATCTATAATAATAAAAGCATAATATGCTAATTAAACCAGAGGTCCTTCTAGATGTCCTTCTGGATGAAGCCAGGGCTCTGAGGGAAGCTCAGGTCCTGGGTGCCAGAGGAAAGCCAGTGCCTATTCTTGCACAAATTTTGTGCATTGGGCCTCTAGTTAGTATATAAAACACATACTTTTTTTCTGTATTGATTTTGTATCCTGTAACTTTACTAAATTTGTTTAAGATTTAATAGTGTTTTGATAGACTCTTTAGGGCAGCGGTTCTCAACCTGTGGGTCGCGACCCCTTTGGCGGTCTAACGACCCTTTCACAGGGGTCACCTAAGACCATTCTGCATATCAGATATTTACATTATGATTCATAACAGAAGCAAAATTACAGTTATGAAGTAGCAACGAAAATAATTTTATGGTTGGGTCACAACATGAGGAACTCTATTTAAAGGGCCAGAAAGTTGAGAACCACTGCTTTAGGGGTTTCTATATATAATATCATATTATCTGCAAATAGTGACAGTTTTATTTCTTCCTTTCCAATTTGGATGCCTTTTATTATTATTTTTTCTAGCCTAATTGCTCTGGCTATAATTTCAAATACTATGTTGAATAGAAGTGTTGAAAGTGGGCATCCTTGTCAGTGATCTTAGAGGAAAAACTTTCAGCTTTTGCCATTGAGGATGATGTTAACTGTGTCCTTGTCATATATGGCCTTTATTATGTTGATGTATTTTCCCTCTACACCCATTTTGTTGAGAGCTTTATCATAAATGATGTTGAATTTTGTCAAACTTCTTCTGCATCTATTGAGATGGTCATATGATCTTTTTATCCTTTCTTTGTTAATGTCATTCATGCATCACATAGACTGATATGTTGAACCATCCTGGCATCCTTGGGATGAATCCCACTTGATTATGGTGTATGATCCTTTTAATAGACTGTTTAAGTCAGTTTGATAATACTTTGTTGAGGATTTGCATTCATGTTCATGAGTTTGGAAGAGTTCCCTCCTCTTCTGTTTTTTTGGGGGGAAAAATTTGAGGATTAATGTTAATTCTTTTTGAATGTTTGTAGAATTCATCAGTGAAGCTGTCTGGTCCTAAACTTTTGTTTGTTAAGAGGTTTTTAATTACTGATTTAATCTCCTTAATAATAATAGATCTGTTCAGATTTCTACTTCATCATGATTCAGTTTTGGTAGGTTGTAGTTTCTAGGAATTTATCCATTTCTTCTGGGTTGTTCAATTTGTTGGCATATAATTGTTCATAGTAGTTTTATACAATTCTTTGATGTAAGTGGAGTAGTAGAATCCCCTACTATTATTGTACTAGAGGCCCGGTGCACAAAATTCATGCACTGGGCACGGGGGGCTGGGAAGTGACCCCTCAGCCCCCCTGCACCCTCTCGCAGTCCAGGAGCCCTCAGGGGATGTCTGACTGACATGGAGACGGGAGAGGCTCCTGCCACTGCTGCTGTGCTCGCCAGCTCTGAGCTGGCTCAGGGCTTCTAGCTGAGTGGCGCTCCCCCTGTGGGAGCACACTGACCACCAGGGGGCAGCTCCTGCATTGAGCGTCTTCCCCCTGGTGGTTGGTGTGCATAATAGTGACCGGTCATTCCACTGTTTGGTCGATTTGCATATTTTCCTTTTTTATATAGGACTAGAGGCCCGATGCACAAAAATTTGTGCACTTGGGGGGGAAAGGGGTGTCCCTCAGCCTGGCCTGTGCCTCTCGCAGTCTGGGACCCCTCGGGAGATAACGACCTGCTGGCTTAGGCCTGCTCCCAGGTGGCAGAGGGCAGGCCCAATCCCTAGGTGCAGCCCCTGGTCAGGCTCAGAGCAGGGCCGATTGGGGAGTTGGGGCGCCGCCCCCTGTCATGCACAGAGCAGGGCGGATTGGGAGGTTGCGATGCCACCCTCAGTCACGCTCAGGGTAGGGCCGATTGGGGGGTTGGGGCACTGCCCCCTGTCACACTCAAGGCAGGGTTGATGGGGAGGTTGTGGCACCACCCCCTGTCACGCACAGAGCAGGGCCAATCAGGGGGTTGGGGCGCTGCCCCCTGTCACGCACAGAGCAGGGCCCATCAGGGGGGTTGGGGAGCTCCCGCCTGTCATGCACAGAGCAGGGCCCATCAGGGGGTTGGGGAGCTCCCCCCTGTCACCCACAGAGCAGGGCCCATCAGGGGGTTGAGGAGCTCCCCCCTGTCACTCACAGAGTAGGACCGATAGGGGAGTTGGGGCACTGCCCCCTGTCACACACAGAGCAGGGCCTATCAGGGGGTTGGGGCATCGCCACTGTCACACTCAGGGCAGGGCCGATGGGGAGGTTATGGCTCTACCCCATCACACACAGAGCAGAGCCCGTGGGGGGGAGGAAGGGGGTTGGGGCGCCGCACTCTGTCACACACAGAGCCACAGGGTGATCAGGGGGTTGGGGAGCTCCCCCCTATCAGGCACAGAGCAGGGCTGATCAGGGGGTTGGGGCGCTTTCCCCTGTCACAAACAGAGCAGGGCTGATAGGGAGGTTGTGGCCCCGCCCACTGTCACACACAGAGCCGCAGGGCGATCAGGGGGTTTGGGTGCTGATCCCTGTCACGCTGATCCCGGTGCTGGGAGGCATATTACCCTTTTACTATATAGGATAGAGGCCTGGTGCATGGGTGGGGCTGGCTGGTTTGCCCTGAAGGGTGTCCTGGATCAGGGTGGGGGTCCCCACTGGGGTGCCTGGCCAGTCTGGGTGAGGGGCTGAGGGCTGTTTTCATGCTGGCGGGTGACTGAAGCTCCCAACTGCTCCTTTTTTTCTTTTTCTTTTTTTATTCTGGGTCAGCTTTAGCTCTGGCTCCAGCTCTGAGACTTCTGCTGCTGAAAGCAGGTATCTGGTTTGTTTGTGTTCTATAATCAAAACAATGTATAACTCCAGCTCTGAGATCCGGGCTCGCTGAAAGCTGGTTTCTGGGGTTTTGTTTAGTTTCTATATTTGTTACAATGTTTCAAACTGCAGGCTCAGAGGCCGGCAACGCAGGTGGGGAACGTTGGTTTCCTCCATCACTGAAGCAAGCAAGCCTTATGTTAGTTTCAAGCTGCCTGGCTGCCGGCCGCCATCTTGGCTGGCAGTTAATTTGCATATCGCCCTGATTAGCCAATGGGAAGGGTAGCGGTCGTACGCTAATTACCATGTTTCTCTTTTATTAGATAGGATTGCTGTTTATTTCTCCTTTTAGGTCTGTTATGATTTGCTTAATATATTTAGGTTGGGTGCATAAATATTTACACATGTTATATCTTCTTGTTGAATTGATCTTTTTATCAATATGCAATGCTCTTCTTTGTCTCTTATTACAGTCTTTGTTTTAAAGTCTACTTTTTCTGATATAAGTACAGCTTTCTTTTTGTTTCCATTTGCATGAATATATTTTTTCAGCTTTTAACTTTCAGTCTCTGTGTGTCCTTACATCTAAATTGAGTCTTTTGTAGGCAGTATATAGTTGGATCTTTTTTTTTTTTTAATTGTCCTTTCATCTAGGCCTGTGGTTGGCAAACTGCAGCTCGTGAGCCACATGGGGCTCTTTGGTCCCTTGAGTGTGGCTCTTCCACAAAATACCGACTTCTGCACATGGGCCACGAAGTTTCAATCGCATTGTACATGTGCACCCGCACGTGGTGTTTTGTGGAAGAGCCACACTCAAGGGCCCAAAGAGCCCCATGTGGCTTGCCAGCTGCAGTTTGCCGACCACTGATCTAGGCTATGTCTTTTGCTTTGAGAGTTTAATCCATTTACATTTAAAGTAATTATTGATAGCCTGTGCTTATTGCCATTTTGTTCATTATTTACTGGCTGCTTTTATAGTTCCTCTCTCTTCCTTCCTTCTTCTCTTGCTCTCTTCCTCTATGGTTTGATGGCTTTCTTTAGTGGTATGCTTATATTTCTTTATCTTTTGTGCATTTACTGTAGTTTTTGCTTTGTAGGTACCATGAGGCTTATATATAACAATTTATATAATACTGTATTTTAAATTGATAACAATACATACAATTTGTATGCATATAACAGTCTATGTTAAATTGATATCAACTTAAATTTGATTCCATTGAAAAGCTCAACATTATTACTACCCCCCATGTTTTTGACGTCACATTATATGTATTTTTATCTTAGGTACACCTTAAATAATTATTGTAATCATAGTTATTTTTACCACTTTTGTCTTTCAACCTTTATACTAGCTTTACAAGTGATCAGTCAACTGGCTTGACTATATATTTACCTTTCCAATCAGAATTATTCTTTCATATGTGTTCTTGTTACTAATTAGCATCTTTTCTTTTTAGCTTAAAGAAGTACCTTTAACATTTCTTGCAAGGCTGGTTTAGTGGTGATGAATACCTTTAGCCTTTGCATGTCTGGAAAACTTTCTCTTTTACTTCTGAGTGATAACTTTGCCAGGTATAATATTCTTCACTAGATTTTTTTATTTTGGCACTTTGTATATGTCATGCCAAGTTTCTGCTGAAAAATATGCTTATAGTCTTATGGGGGTTTCCTTGTATATAACAAGTTGTTTTTCTCTTACTGCTTTTAATGTTCTCTCCTTGTCTTTAACATTTGACATTTGAATTATAATGTGTTTTGGTGTGGGCCCCTTGAGTTATTCTTGTTTAGAAATCTCTTGGCTTCCTGGATCTGAATTGATATCTGTTTTCTTTCCCAGGTTAGGGAAATCTTTATAATTATTTCTTCAAATAAGATATGTGTTCCTTTCTGTCTCTTTTCTCCTTCTGGGAGCCCTATGATGCAAAGGTCCCTTAACTATTTTCATTTATTCATTCTTTTTTCTTTTTGCTGCTCTGATTAGGTGAGCTCCACTGCCCTGTCTTCAAGTTGATTCATTCTTTCTTCTGCTTTGAGTCTGCTATTGAACCCCTCTATTTTTTCAGTTTAGTTCTATTCTTCAGCTCTGCAACTGCTCTTCGGTAATTTCTAAAATTTGTCATTCTGCTGAAGTTCTTACTATGTTCATTGATTCTTTTTTTTTTAAATAAATATATTTTATTGATTTTTTACAGAGAGGAAGGGAGAGGGATAGAGTCAGAAACATCGACGAGAGAGAAACATCGATCAGCTGCCTCCTGCACACCCCCCACTGGGGATGTGCCCACAACCAAGGTACATGCCCTTGATCGGAATTGAACCTGGGACCTTTCAATCCGCAGGCCGACGCTCTATCCACTGAGCCAAACTGGTTACAGCTGTTCATTGATTCTTATTCACAGTTTGGTGAGCATCTTTATGACCAAATTTGAACTCTTTACCAGGTAAATTACTTATTTCTGTTTTCTTAAGGTTTCTTCTGGAGTTTTATTTTGTTCTTTCATTTGGAACATGTTCCTTTGTTACTTAATTTTGCTTGACTCCCTGTGATGGGTTCTATAGATGAAACAACTCTCCCATTCTTAAAGGAATAACTGCATATAGGAAATGAACCTTATCATTCAACCTTGTCTCAGCTATTAGTTGTCTTTCTAACCTATGTGCTTCTTTAAGCACCTAGCATAATTTAAATAGCTTCCAATAGTTGAGGGTATGCCAACACCGGTCAGTGTTGCAAAGGGGAGAATCTCGGCACCTCGTTTCAGGCTAACTGAAAGCCAGACACTCTGGCAGCAGCCTTGAAAAGTAATGTATCCATTCCTGTGGCACCACAAGCATAAGCCCCCTGGCCACCAGAGCCAGGAGATCTGGAGGTATCCTATGGGTGGCAGTTGTAAAAAAAAAAAAAAAAAAAAAAAAAAAAAAGAGGCTTCAGACAAATGTATAAGCTCTTTTCTAAGTGATACTGGCAAGCTGGAGCAAGACAGAGAGTACCAAGGGGGCATTCACAGCCTGCATTCCCTCAAAGCAGCTCCATTGCCACTAAATGCGTGCCAAGCCTGAAGCCTGTCCCTGAGGCTGAAGCTCCAGGACAAGCAAAGAGGCCTCCTTCAAAGAAAAACTCGAGGGTGTGCCCCAGGCTGCTGTCTGTGCAGTGCCCTAGGGAGGGGAGCCTGCCAAGAACCATTTTTCTGGATTGCCACAGTCCTCTGGGGCCCAGGAATGCCAGCCCCACCCCAGCCGCCAGACCAGGCCATCAAGGGGCGTCCCCCAGGCAGCAGTCACAAAAACTGGGGCACCAGACATAAACACCAGGGCACCAGATGCCTGAAAGCTCCCCTCCAGGAGACACTCGTGCTCCGGAGCATGACAAGGGTGAGTGAAGACAGCCCCCGCCCTCCAAGGTCTCTGGAAAGGACTACAGTGAACCCTGCAATGTGTGCAGTTAGAAGCCCGCCCCTCTGGCCACCGTCAGGATGATTAGCTAATAGGCCTCCTTTACAGACTGCCTGAGCTCCTGGGTTGTTGCCTCTCCTAGTGCCCTGGGGGATGTGGCTTTCTAAGAACTCTCTCTCTGTTTGTTATAGTCCTGAGGGACCCATGAGCATGAGCCCCACTGGCCACCAGGCCCTGGCAGGAGTGCCTCAAATCAGGGTGCCAGACAGGGATATGAGTTTCTTTCTGGAGGACACTGATGACTACAGTCCCATGGGACTGGGAACGCAAGCTGCCCTGGCCTCTGGGCCAGGCGGTGAACGGGGTCTGTAATTAGATGGTCTAGAATAGATTCAAATCCAAGTTCTCCCATTTAGGAGCTGTGTGATCCCAGGCAATTTCTAACTACATTAGAAACTATGGGAGATAGGAAAGTGAAGCAGAAACGGGTGCTGTTAGTGTATGAATTGGAAACCCAAGAGAAGAACTTGGTAAAATGGAGCATATGGAGGAGTTTTGCTTGTCTTGATTTGCTCTTTACAATATTATTTCGTGTCATCAAAACTCCACCTATGCCCTAGTTGGAAGTCACCTGCAAAAAGGTCAGGAACCTCTGCTGTAATGATATGATCCTGCCTGGGTCCAGAGCTTGGGGAAGGAGGGCAAAGGAGAAGTTGGGTCTGGAGTAATGAGGAAGTGGGCTCCTCTGGGACCTGCTGGGTTCTGCCAGGATCATTGCTCCTTTAGTAGGGCACTTGGCAGAGTGATCATTGCTAATGCTCACGAAGGCGGAATTCTGCCCCAGGGACTTTTCTAAGTGTGTCACTTGCTGGAGGTCATTTAATGTTCATAACATTTACAGTAAATGATCATTCTCTGTTTATCACTCCCATTTTATGGATGGTGAAGCTGAGGCCTAGAGTTAGATAACACACCCAAGGTCACACAACACAGCTAGCAAATGGCAGGAGCAGGGTTCATTATTTCTTCAAATTTATTTCTTCAAAATTATTTCTTCAAAAATCTAGGATGTTTCATAACCGATAAAGCTGGCTCAGAGTGTGTGCACCTAACCTATAACCCACACCACCTGGCAAGAGGACATAGCCTAGTTGTTCAGGAAAAAAACACCAATTTCAGAATCAGACAGAGCAAGGGTCTAATCTGGCTCTGCAACCTTGGATGTGGCACTTAACCTTTCCAGGTCCCAATTTCCTCATCCGTAAAGTGGAAATCATAACGGGGTTGTTCTGATGATTAAATGAAGTAATATATTTAGCCATTCTCCTTCTCTAGTCTCAAGCTTTCTTCCCACCTCCCTCCCACTTCCTCTACCCATTTAACTCACACATTTCTTTATCTTTGCTTTTCACAGCTAGTGCCTAGATAGCTAGGTCTAGGTATAGATGTGTAAAATATTTGCAAGCCTGAGTTAAAGGCCAGCTTTATCAGTTATGAAACATCCTAGATTCTGTGTGGCACAGCGGATGCTGGAAAGAAAAGGCAGTCCCTCAGTTAATGAGACAAAGCACACAAGAAAGAGTTGCAGGAACCACACATCCAATAGAGATTCAAAAGTGGGAGCACTCAGTTTGGCTGAAGGAGTCAGGGCGGGCTTCTCAGAGGAGGTGACACTGCATTGGAGGATCAGGGTTTGGTGAGGCAGAAGGCACCAGCCCATGACATGGAGAAGACCTTACAGGAGGGAACAAAGGGGAATGCCATGACATTTTTGGTCAAATGCATCTGTGGGAGGCCTGGTAAGCTGCAACATGAAAAGGAATGTGGGCCAGGCATACTACTTGTATTATTGTCTTTGATCACCTCGACAACTTACATTATTATGTCCATTTTATAGAGGAGGGAACTGAGGTTCAGGGAGGGTAAGTCACTTGCCCTAAACTGCACAGTTAAGAAATAGAGGCACTAAGATATGAATGGTGCCATAATTTCCATCCTGAATATATAAAGGTGAGGAAGCATCCTAATGTAGAAAGAGGGACCCACAGGTTGCTATGGGTTCAGGTGAGATAATACATTTTAAAATTCCTTAACTGTAAACTACAATGCAAATGGCAGATGGTCTCGGAACCCCGGGGGATGAGGTTGTACCTACCTGAGTCTCAGAAAAGCACCTGGTGGAACTATGCAAAGCACAGAAGCTTACAGGCTCTTTAAAACTGGGGAGCAGTGGAAGGTTCATGAACTTTGGCATCAGATAAACCTGGGCTCGAGTCCTTGTTCTGGCTTACCCCACACAAGCTGTGTGGCCCTGGGCACATCCCTTCTCTGAGCCTCAGTTCTCTCATAGTTGAAATGGAGAGGTTGCACCCAGGGTGCCCCAGGCTCTCATCCAGCCCCCACCGGGTGAGGTTCTGGGTTTGTCTTCACTAGACAACACAGCAGCGTTCAGATTCACCCCGAAGATAGCCAGTCTCAGGAAAGGAGACATAACTTTACTGTAACTTAAAAAAATCAAACCTTGATTGTTCTATTTGATTATAAGACCAGTATATGCAAAAATTCAGAAGTGACTGAAAAATATAAAGCCTATAAATAAAATTTAGAGGATGCAGAAAAAATATAAGGGCAAATGTAAAGTTTATCTAGACCTAGACAATATTAACATTTTGTTGTTTGTCACCAAACATTTTTGATAAAAAAATAAATAAATAATTCTGTCTTTAAAATCTTGATTCCTTTTCTTTTGTATAATCTCTCATTAGTTCAACATAAGAAACACTCTCTACATATAGAAACTGGCTTTTAAAAATTCTAGTTGGGTTCATTTAACCAATCAAAAGTGTTTTTGAAAAATTAGTTTGAGTATCAGTTGGTTCATTGTTAATGTATCTGCCAAGTAGAAAGTGATAAGCCTATTTGGTTATGTAACTAATTATTTTTAAAACTCTTTACAACGTGTTTTTTTTTTTTTAATCAGTCAAATACAAATCTGGTTCATTAAACCTGAGTTTACATCATTAGCTTTAGGGGACTGCTGCTAATCTCAACAATTATGGATTGCTTTATAAAAAGCTCACTGTCTCTACAATATTCTATTCATTGAGAAAAACTGACACAAGATAGCACTTTGGGGAGGGGGTATCTGGTATGTCAAACCAGCAGAGGCAAGCTGTCGGTGTCTGTTCTGTCAGGAGCTGGAATTCTGCAGCTGCCTTCCCTTCATGACATACATGATCCGGCTCATTTATTCGAGACTAGTTCAGCTGGGGCGGGGGAGTCGCTGGCAGGTGAAGTTCCCGAGCGTGCGTGTTGACTGGGGTAGGTAATGCAGAGGAGTTGCATGAGGCATTTCATCAAGCTGTCCTTCTTAGTCCACCTATATCAGTTCGAGAAAGCCAGGTTCTGCTGTGATAACAGAGCTCCCCAAACTCAGTGTCTCAGCACGACAAAAACGTCTTTCTCACTTCGTGTTGTCATTGGTAGGCAGGTGGGCTGCTTATTTCAGTCCCTCAGTGACCCAGGCAGGAAGAGGCTTCATTTCAGTGCACGCTTCTAAGAAATGTGGCAACGTCTTAAAGCTTCCATCGGCGAGTGCTATCTGTACATGGCCACACCTAACTCCAAAGGGGGCAGGGGAGTGGAATCTGCCACGTGATGGCCATTTTACTTCTGAGTTGATTATGGCGCCTGCCAGTTATGTCCTATTAGCCTCAGCTTCAGTATCAGTGAGATAAGGTTTGCCTCACTTCATCCATCCATCCATCCATCCATCCATCCATCCATCCATTCATTCATTCAGTGAGCACACTATTCTGGGTAGGAGCCCAAACTCTGGAGCCAGCTTTATCTGGCTTCAGTCTCAGTTAAGTTACATACTATCTATATGACCTTAGACAAGTTGCTTAATACCTTCTGGACCTCAGTTTCCTTATCTGTAAAATGAAGATAATTGTAGTTCTCAGCTCATAGAGTTGTTGTGCAGGTATAATGTATGTGTTACATAAGTTACAGCAAACAGGTAAAGTGCTAAGAACATTGTAAGTGCTCTGTGCTTGTGAGTTTTATTATTCATGCATGTCGCCATGTCGCCATTTATTTAATGAATATCTATTCAGAATCTTCCCTGGTTATCTTGGAAGGCTCTTATGAGGACTAAAGGGGAAACAGATATAAATCCACATTGTAAATGACAGGGTACCCACAGGGAAGCCTAAGAGGAAGAGGTGACATTTTTGTAGGATGTGGATTTAATTTGCATCCATTCCATTAAATTTAATTTAATGTGCCGGGCTGTGTACTGAACGCTTTCATAGAAGCCCTAAGAGGTAGTCTTACAGACGTGGAAATCGGGCTGCAGGGGGTTAGGTGACGTATTGAGCAGATGGTGAGTGGTGGGCCTTCCCAGGATCTGGAACCAGGATATGGCTGGTCTGGCATGAACATCTTTGCTCTTTCTCCTGAGGATGCCATTGAGGACCATCTGCTCATCATTTCACTGCTGGCTCCTCTCCTAGGCAGAAAATTTCTCAAAGGCAGGTGTTCCCCTTAATTCTTAATTGTTAATTTTTGCCCTTTACCACACCAGCAGCTCCATGGGGTGGCGTTAGAAGGAGGAGAAGGAGGAGGAGGGAGAATTACACCAAAGACTGAGGTCTTGGTTTTAAATCCCCCCAGCTGGCTGGTAATCTTCATAATGTCACTTCTCCTCCTGAGACGTTTATTTCTTAGCTGTTAACATCAGTTCCGTAGGCCTTTCTGTCCCTTAAGTCTTCATGAACTTACAGCTTCAAACTTCAATCACTTATAAACTTCAAACACTATCAAAAACTTAATAGATACTTGTTGACTTGACAAGAACACATAACCACACTTAACAGGCTATTTATTATCAATTTTAGGCTATTTGGCTTTCCTTGGACACATTTCAAAGCCAGAGAAGGAGAGATATTATCTAAGACATGACACATGTTTCTTCACCTGAGCACACATTTTCCGCTGGCCTCGGGCTCTGCCCTCCCCACCTCCACCCCCCGAAATGGTGAGGGGACGAGAGAAACGTGGCCGAGGAGCTCCTGCGCCCTCGTGCAATGTGTGCAGAAGAAACTTCCCAAAGTCAAGGCCTTGCTGGGTAAGAAAGCAGACCCAGCCTGACCTCGGGAGCAACAGTCCCCTCGGGACAACATCGTGGGGCCATGCACTTGCAGTTGCCAAGGCCAAGCGCTTGCTGCAAACACAATGGGCTCGGGCTAACAGTCCTTCCTGCAGATACCAGCCCGCAGAAAACACGTGTTGGGAGCTGTTGGCCAGAGAACACAGTACGTGCTGCCCAGCCCGGGGGCAGTCACGACGCCCCAGCGAGCAGACTCGCTCGGCCCGTGAGCAGCGGGGAATCGGCTGGGCTCCTGGCCACCCCAGGTGCCCGGAGCTGCACTCGGTTTTTTCCTTCCTTCACTCACAAAACAACAGCGGCGCCTGCTCAGCACTGTGTGGGCATGTGTTCCTTTCACCTCACATCAGCCCTCTGAACTAGGTACTGTTCTCTCCCCATTTTGCAGAAAGGAGCCCCAACCTTAGAAAGGCTGCCTCCCTGGCTAAGACTCTAACCTGGGACCCACACTCCAAGTCCACCCCTGAGGTTTCTTACAGATCAGAAGCCATGGTGAAGGGAAGACAGTGCTTCCCCACCTGGCCTCTCTCACCCGGCCACAGTGCTCGCTCGTCAGACCTTTCTGTCTGTGCCGTCCATCAGGAGCCTCAGCGGACCTGGGCTGCCTGTGGTGTTCTGCCCTGACTGGAGGAACATGTGCACACAGTCTGACTTCCTGGGAACCTTCCCCGGCCCTGGTTTTCCCTGTGCTGAGTCATTGTAGCTTAGCCTAACGTTTTTTAGCTAGAAGAGTCATAGGAAACTATCTGGAAACTCCCCCAGGTCTTATCGGCAAAGAATTTGTTAAAGACAATTTAGCTGCATTCCTCAGCTTTCTTGGACCTCACCTTGCCCTGGGAGGATGAGAATGAGCCCTGGAATTAGGAAGGGCTTTCCGTGCCAGCCCAGGGAGCTGACAGCTTCTGAAAACACCCCACAGCTGGTTCACGAGGGCCCAAGGCAATGAACCTGAGCTCAGTGCTGCACGTCTGTGGAGAGCTTGCCAGCTCCTACCCCACGCCATCTATCCAACTGGTCAACTAGTACCAAGCGCCTAATGTGTGCAAGGGACTGAGTGAGGCACTGGCAATAGAAGAGCCCAGTGGTTAAGAGATTAAATCTGTTGCTTACTGGCTGTGTGACCTCAGGCAGGTTATTTAACCTCTCTGAGCTTTATCTATCTGTCATTGATCAAACCTCATGACTTTGCTGTGAGGATTAAATGATATACTATACGTGCTCAGCAGAGTGCCTGGCATATCATAAGCACTCCGGTAATAGTAGCTACTAACATTCTTGAATACAAAACAACCAAGGCATACCTCAGTGAATTCAATGCAGGTTTACAGCTTCCATGGAGCACCTGGTATGTGTCAGGACCTGTGTTAGGCTCCAGTGGAGCCGGAGAGAGAAACAATCCCTGTCTCCAAGGGGCTCACAGGAGACAATTCCTTAGTGAATTATTACAATACTGTGAGGGACCAGAGACACATGAGAAGCGTCAGTACAGGCTTCTGGAGAAGGTGATTCCTGAGCTGGGTCCCAGAGGAGAGGAGGATTTTGCCCGGTGAAGAGATGGAGGGCTGAAAGGCCTGGGCAGTGAGGGAGGGGCATCCCAGAAGAGGGGCTGCTTCATCAAAGGCCTATGCAGTACTTGCTCTAGCCAGTTTGGCTCAGTGGATAGAGCGTCAGCCTGAGGACTGAAGGGCCCCAGGTTTGATTCTGGTCAAGGGCACATGCCCGGTTTGCGGGCTCGATCCCCAGTGGGGGATGTGCAGGAGGTAGCTGATCAATGATTTTTCTCCCATCACTGATGTTTCTATCTCTCTCTCTCCCTCCCTTCCTCTCTGAAATCAATAAAAATATTTTTTAAGAAAAGGCTTATGCAGTACTCAAGATCTAGTGGGAATTGCCTTGAGGGAGGTGGACTGGCCTAGGACAAAAGAATTCAAGGCTTGGTGTAGGAGACTGAGTTCAAGATCAAGGTCCTTTTCTTCCTAGCTGTTAACATTTGGCTAGTCCTACCCCTCAGAGACTTGATTTCCTCATCAGTAAAACAGAGATAACACTCACTCCCTTACGGGGTTAGCTCCCATAATAAACGCTGCTGTGTTTGCACAGCGGCAGTTTTGTTTGCAGCTGTGTCCTCTGAGCTCCAGCAAGGGCCCCAGTGCAGACTTTTGGGCACCAGCAAGGGCATCATACCAGCTTGCTTGGCGGAGCGCTCGCTCGGTGCCAGGCACCGTGATAAACACTGTCTGCATCTTACTCGGTGAGACGTCACCATGGACAGGTCATTATCCTCTTCTACGTGTGTCCAGGAGTGAGGGGGTTCCCCGTACACATGCAACGAGCGGGGGCATAGGAATTTACCCAAATGCAGTCCTGCTGCGGGCCAGTGGCCGAGCTGGAATTTGAACCCAGGCCTGTTTTCCCTCAGCAGCTGAGTCCTTAACCACTGCACTGTTACTCAAACCAATAAACGATGTCCTTTCAAAACAGAGCAATCATGAACTCTGATTCATTCCCAAACAGACCGATTAGTCTTCCCAGTCTCTAAACTTGCTAATTCTCCTTCTGCACAATGGGCCTGGCATTCAGTCTTGGGCTATGACGCCCATATTTCGAATACTTCAAATATTGTCCTGTGAATAGACTGTAAACAGAGAGGCGGGAAGGGGGAAGGCGAGGAAGGAGGGGGGGTGGAGATGGGATGATTCCACAGCCACCAGCACCTGTCCTCCGGGGACCATGGCCGAGTGCAGTCTCTGGCTCTCTGCCCCAGTCACCTCGCTTCTCTCCAGAGTCCCGGGGGGGGAGGGGGGGCACCAGATCCAAATACTTGGCAGGCCCACCCCGTGAGCCCTGCAGTTGGGCAGCAGCTGTGGAATGAGGGCTTGGGAGGGACACTGAGCAGGGAGCAGAAGCCATCAGGACCCATGCTTTCTTTTCCAAAGCACATTTGAAACCTGGTGCAAGGCTGGCAGCCCACAATGAAGGATGAACTGGATGCCTGCTGGGCGACAGGCAGGCTTATGACACAAGGGCAAAGTATTATTTACTCCCTGGGAACAGGTGCTGTCCAGGACTCGCAGTTCTCTCCGCCCGACTTCTCTGCCCACATGTCCCAGCCCCTCTCAGAGGCAGCTCCTGCTAACAACCCCCCCCCCCCCCCACCTCCCCCCAGCGCACGGTGCTGCCTGGTTCTTGGCCCCTGGCCGTGCACAGCTCCCAGGCGCCTGGAGGATGCCAGTGGAGGGCCGGCTCCTGCCTGGGACATGTGCTTATTGGAATCGGCTCCTTTTACATAAGCTGTTGGCCCAAATGTCAGGTGGTAGCAACCTTAGGGCCCCAGTTAACCTGCAAGTGCCCTGTCTGTACCCACGCAGATGCAACTGAAGGCAGCAAAAGGAAGGTCATGGAAGAGTGAGGGGGAAAATAACATTGCATGCGAGTGCCTTTGTGGAGTGGCCGATTCACCTCTGGAAAATGCCCTATTCTGTGAACCACGATCAGCTCTCCTATGAGAGGGGAAACAAACAAGCATGCATGCAAATCCAGCCACCACCAGCTGGTCTTTCCTCCCCTAATTATGTGTTATTTCCTTACAGCTCTGGCTGGTAAACATGCTAGACTCCACTGTTGATTCATAAAACAATACAGAAGGCAGTTAAGACATTTCTTTGCACAGTTTGATTAAGGACAAATAGAGAAAGGGAAGTGAGTGAGCAAACGGCCTGGAGGTCTTGTTTGACTCATGAGCCCGACCACATGCTGTGTTCACCCCATGCCCTTCTTCCTGGACCCCATGCCCCTCAGAACACATCTGTGCCAACTGTGACCCAGCTCCCCGGCCCTGGGAAGCAGAGAGGGAAAAGTGCTCCCAACCTGGCAGTGGAGGGAAGACAAATATGCAGATAATCCCTGCACATGGCCCAGGATCACAGTGCCACCCGTGGGGCAAACACACAGTGGGTGTAGGGAGGACAAGCTGCATGTGCTGGAGGAGCTGTGGAGAAAACGTGGTTTCCTGGTGTAGATCCTTCTCCTCCCCGCTGGACCACAGAGCCTGTGTCTCCACCAGCATCCTGCCTTCAGGCTCGCCCCCACCCGGGGCACCTTGCATTCTGCTGCGAGAGGGTCTTTCTAACTTAGAAGTTAGAACCAGTTCTCCATTTAAAACCCTTCATTTGCTTCCATCACGCCAGGATAAAGGCTAATATGCCCCGATGTCATCGAGCCCCCTCGTCCTTCCCTCCCCAGCCTCATCTCTCAGACTGGTTTTCACACCGTTTTTACGGTAGCAGTGCTGAGCCTTACGCCATTTCCCCTTCCTTGGATTGTCTCCCTGAATTGAACTCCTATTCATCCTTTAAAAAACCACCTTCCCTGTGACCTCCTCGTAGTATTAATCATGCTGTTTTCTATGCTATTTCGTTATCTTGTTATAAGTATTTGGATTATAAAGCTTTATTTTCCTGTTAATGTTTACTAGAAGCCTGGATTTTCTCAGGGCTGTATCTTCACATCGAGCACAATGCCTGGCACTTAGTCACTCTCAGCACATGCTGGGACCCCCCCTTTCTACCAAAGGAGGGCTGGTACCCTGCTTGGGACTGGCCATACCTAATGTCCTCAGCGTCTTTCTCACCCTTTCTGGGGCTTTTCCCTGTAGTTCTCCCCACACCCTTCCCCAAAGCCTTTCACACCCTCCATACTCAACACCCTCTCCCACTGCCAAGAGAAAAACAAAAAACAAACAAAGGAGAAGATAATTTTAAACTCTCCCAATGATTTAATTTGATTTGTTCTCTATCTCCAGTTATAACCTGTCCCTCACTATAGAGGTATTAAAGAACTCTTCAATCTGGTGGGCCAGAGGACAGGGAGAGGGAGAGAGAGAGACTGGATCTGAACTGATCTTCTGGTGTCTCTCATATATTAGCTCCTTTGGTCCCACAACAACCCAGTGAATAGGGTATTTTTACCCCCATTTTACAGATGAAGACACTAAAACTCAGAGACAGCAAGTGACTGTTCTTAGGTCACTCAGCTGATGAATGATGGAGCCAGGATTCCAACCCCGATTGTCTGATTCCACATTTAATCCTCACAACAACCCTGGGAGGCACACATTCTCATGATTTCATTTAATAGATACAGGAAACCAAAGCACAGAGAGGTTCAGTCACTTTCCCAAGGCCACACAGCCAGGACGTGGCAAACCCGGGTTCAGAGCCAAGCTCTCTGGTTCCATAGTCCATGCTCTAAAATACACAGACCTCTGCTCTTCCATTTCTTTTAAAGATGGAATAGTATCCATAATTAATTTCACAGCGATTTACTGACCTTATGCTCTGTGCCATTACCCGGAGCACACTGCTTGGCACTTAGTCATGCTCAGCACATGTGGGTACCCTCCCTTTCCACCAGGGAGCCCCTGATGCTGCCTTTGGGGTCCCCATGGTGTGTGGGGGAGAGGTGGCTGAGTAACACCTACCTCTAGATGTTTTTCTGAAGGTCTGGACTAGTTGTGGTATAAGCACATCCATCCTCTGTGTCCCCCAAAGTGGCCCTAAATCAGATTTTTTGTACCATGTTGTATATTTTCCTATATTTATGTCATAACTCAGAGTATCTCTATTGGGAACAGGGATTATGCAGCCCTGAGCTGTGGGTGCCTCTGTCCTGTAAAGGGGTTTGTTGGGCCCAACGGCTCAAGTCTCATTCAAGGTCTCCCCCACCCACTAAGGTGCCTCCAGTTGTTCCTGTAGCCTCACCACCCAGCAGCACCTTCCACATAACTCCTCCAGTCTGCACTGAAGACTGTTCTCACAGACATGCCACTCTCTGACCCTCCTTCCCCAGTTTTTGCGTGATGTGAGCCCATCTTCCTTCTTGGCTCATTATAGAATCCACCTCCGTGAAACCTCTTTTGGTTTCCCTAACCAGGTGCAATCACACCCTCCGTATCCTTCCATGTAGAGTTCAAGTTCCTAGCAGGCAAGAACATGTATTAAAGGCAATTTTCCAAAGTGTGCAATACAGCAAGTCCTGGTCCAGGGTAGAAACTCTGAGACATGGGAGAAGGTACAGTTAACTTGGCTGCCAAGCCCTAATTTTTAGCTTCCTCTCTCTTGTTTAATATTTGTGTGACATAGGTCCTTAACATTTTTAGTGTTCTTTTCTTCTGATCATTAAAGAATGCAAAAAAGTCTAAAGAAGGTCCCATCACCCAACAATAAACCACTATTTTGGTATATTTCCTTCTTATCCCTTCTTTATGAATGTAACACATATGGAAATAAATGTATTATAAATATTATTTTGTAAACTTTTTCACTTAATATTTATGAATACTGTCTTTGATAAAAATCTTTTCTAAATGAGGTTTTAAAAATATATTGAGGTGTAATAAATGCACCCATTTTAAGTGTATGGTTTGATAAGTTTTAGCAACTGTGCGTACTCATGTAACCATTACCACAATCAAGTTAGAACATTTCCATCATTTTCCAAAGTTCCTGAATACTCTTTTTAAAAAAATTTTTTTTGTATTGATTACAGATAGGAAGGGAGAGGGAGAGAGAGATAGAAACATCAATGATGAGAGGGAATCATTGATCGGCTGCCTCCTGCATGCCCCCTACTGGGGACTGAGCCTGAAACCGGAGCATGTACCCTAGACTGGAATCGAACCTGGGACCCTTCAGTCCACAGGCTGATTCTCTATCCCCTAAGCCAAACCAGCCAGGGCCTGAATACTCTTTTGAAGTCAGCCCCCACATTACCCCTTGGCCAAGCAATCTCTGACCTGCTGCTACAGCCTGGTTTTTAATGACCACATAATATTCCATCATAAGATATGCCCTAACTTGGCTGTTTCCTGACTGTTGAACATAAGGTTGGTGTCTAATTTTTCCCTGAAAAAAATTACAATACAATTAACAGTCTTTGATCACACTTCTGATTATTTCCTTAGGATAAATGCCCAGAATTGCCTGGAATTGTAAGGTCAAAGGGTATATGCAGTTTTAAGACTGATGATAGACATTTGAGCAAGTCCCATTTAATCCCTCTTCGCCTCAGTCTTCTCATTTGTAAAATAGGGATTAAAAGTTTCAATCTTGCCAGGCCAGTGTGGCTCAGTGGGTGAATGTCAACCCATGAACCAAGAAGTCACTGGTTCAATTCCTGGTCAGGAGGGGGTGTGCAGGATGCAGCTGATCGATGTTTCTTTTCCATCGATGTTTCTCTCTCTGTCTCTCTCTCTCTCTGTCTAAAAAACCAATAAAAACATATTTTTAAAAAAGTTTCAACCTCAAGGGCTTGTGAGGATTACATGAGACAAGGTCCAAGGCACTTTGAATAAGTAGTAAACCAATCCACAGGTACTTGGGGACTTGATTAGAAGGAGGACCTCGGAGTCAGATGGATCTGGATTTGAATCCTGACTCTGCTTCTTTTGTAGCTGTTTATCCTGAGCAAGCTACTTAACCTCAGCAAGCCTCAATGTTCTCATCTGTCAAATGGGCATAACAGGTTCCATTCTCATGAAGGTTAAGTGAGATACTCCATGTAAAGAGTTTAGAATGATTCCTAGCTCATTGCTGCTCAGTAATTTGTAGTGATTAGTTTCAGTCAAGATTCATGGTTACAAATAAGTAGGCACCAACTCTGGTAAACTTAAGAACAGGAAGTTATTGAAAGGATATTGGATGGTTCACAGAATCAACAGGAAGGCTAGGGAACCAGGTGTGGGAAATGGGCAGGAACCAAGGTAGACTGGGCAGCTGAGAAGTCAGCCCCGGCTCTGCCCCAGGGAATGTCTGGTTACCACCTGTGGCTGGTGCTGCTGCTACCAGACACCAAATCCTGTGCCTGTGATCATCTCTGGCCACCGTCCTGTCTTTGTACCACTTGCTCCAGATATAAAGTTCCGGGTGGAGGCATCCAAATGGCTGAGCCCAGCATCCAGGCTGGAGTCCTGGCTGCCAGGGAATGAGATGAAAACACACACATACACACACACACACACACACACACACACACACACACCTGCTTTCTTTTGGCTTCTGTGGAGGGGAAACGGTCCCTGCTTCTTCCCAGAACTCAAGGGATGAGAGGAATCCCTAAAACAGGCAGCAGCCTCAGATGCTGGGGAGCTGGAAATGATGAATCCACTGTGCTAGTATTTCTAATAACACGATGACTGAGTAAATACGTAGGGAATTGCATTTATTCTATAAATACATGGTGACTATTTTAGGTCAAGCATTATTTTAAAGAAGCTTCTTGATGAATGCTCGGATAAAAGACATGGCAAATTTGCACATTTGGATAGTGTCATATTGGGTTTTCTTCCCTTGGGAACAGGTCTGCCCAGCCTTCTTGTGGCTTTCATGTGTGTGTGTGTGTGTGTGTGTGTGTGTGTGTGTGTGTGTGTGTGTGTTGGGGGGGGCATGGAGAGGACACAGGGAGAAGGTGAAATTTATGATTTATTGAAAATGAGAACTCCTGATCAAATCTTCAAATTCCATTGTTGTTTTCCTTTTGGTTTGAGTTCATATAACTTTTCACTAAAACTGGGGAAGTCCAGTCACTTAAGATGAGGTAGACAGTTCAGCTGGCACAGGTAAGGGTAACCTGAGGCTGGGCTGATGTCAATGGGGATAAGTTGAACATAGTCAACAGCAGATTCCTGTTGTTTATCTCTTTTCAAGCTGTGATTTTTTAAGGCTTTAACGGGCATTGTCTTAGTGAACTCTCACCATCACCCCGTGGTGGGAGAACGGAGGCTCAGAGGATAAGGATACTTTTGTCAAGGTCACACAGCTAGTAAGTGAAAAGTCTGAGATTTCAAGTCAAGTCTGCCTGCCATAGAATGCAAAGGTCTTAGCTACAAATCTCGCAAAGCAAACAGCAGGCAGCTGCCTGTGGGGGCTGGGGCTGGGCCACGTTGGCAGGTGGACAGCACGAGGAAGAGTGGGAAGCGAGTTCTCTGGGAGATGAGTTCTTCAACAGTCAGGTCAGGCACAGGGCTCAGGGCCCCGTCCCAGAGAGGTGGACCAGCCATTTGTACCAGAGATATTTTTAAAAGTTGTTTGTTTTTGCCTTAAAAACTTTTTCTTTGTTGTAAAAGATTAAATGAATTCTCTCTCTCTCTCTCTCTCTCTCTCTCTCTCTCTCTCTCTCTCTTCTCCCTCTCCCTCTCCCTCTCCCCCTGACTTTGCTCCTCCATCTCTCAAGACAACTAATATTATCAGTTTTTACCTATTCTCTCAGAGATCTTTCTATGAATTCACAAATATAAGTAACTATTTTTATATCTTTCCGTTTACAACATAAATGGTGTCATGCTATGTGCAGTATTCTATTTTGTTCACTTAACAATACCCCTTGGAGATTGTTCCATGATGCAATATAATTTCCCCTGGCTGTGACCATTGTGTGAACAGACCATCATTTACTTAACACTGTCTATTAATAAAGATTTGGGATGCTTCTGATTTTTTGTGTTATTTAAAGAATGCTGCAATGACCCACAAGTTATTTTTCTGCCGCGAAACCATACTCAGATGGAATGTATAAGTGCCACCTGCTTCACTGACTTGTAGGTTTGCAGGTCTCACTGATTTGTCACCTCGAGGAGAAGATTGCAGGTTTAACTCAGCTCAGACCCTCCTCTGAGAAGCCTCTCTGAATGGCCCCCTTTCCTTGAGATGTCACTTCTTCCTCGTGTTTCCTTTGAACTCCATATGCCTTTAAAATAGGTTTTTATTGATTTCAGAGAGAGGAAGGGAGAGGAAGAGAGAGCTAGAAACATCAATGATGAGAGAGAATCATTGATCCACTGCCTCCTGCACGCCCCCTATTGGGGATCGAGCCCACAACCCGGGCATGTGCCCTGACTGGGAATCAAACCATGACTTCCTGGTTTATAGGTCAATGCTCAACCACTGAGCCACACCGGCTGGGCCATTCTATATGCCTTTCAATTATTGTGCTCAATTCTCTGAGGTGTAATTAATTACACACTCATGCTTTTCCTACCTGATTGTGAGTTCCTTGAAAGCAGGGACTGTACTTCCTAGGTCTCCACCCCAGTGCCTAGCACATGATAGGATCAATAAATATTTAACCTAAACTGAAATCTATGTGCTTAACACTCTTCAAGAATTTGAATGTCGGCCCGGTCAGCGTGTTTCAGTGGTTGAGCATCGACCTATGAACCAAGAGGTCACGGTTCAATTCCTGGTCAGGGCACATGCCCGGGTTGAGGCTTGGTCCCCAGTGTGGGGCGTGCAGGAGGCAGCTGATCAATGGTTCTCTCTCATCATTGATGTTTCTATCTCTCACTCCTTCTCCCTACCTCTCTGAAATCAATAAAAATATATTTTAAAAAAGCATTTGAGTGTCTTGGTTACTCTCTGTCTTGTACCCATCATACATATAAATATACGCAGAGAGACTAAACTGTCCTGGGAAATACTTGAATTCACCAATGATTAGGAAAGACCTGGATGGGGTCCTTTGTTCTTGGTCTAAAGAAGAGTTGCTGTTTCTTTCTTCATTGGTTTCTTAGGGGTGCTGGAACAAAGCAACACAGGCTGGTGGCTTATACAACAGACATGTATTGTCTCACAGTTCTGGAGGCTGGGAGTTCAAAATCAATGGTGTTGCAGCACTGGCTCCCCAGGAGGGCCATGCGGAGGGATCTGTTCCCTGGCCTCTTCCCTTGACTTGCAGACGGCTTTCTATGTCTCTTCCCATTGCCGTCCCTCTGTGCCTGTCCGGGTCCAAATTTCCCCTTCTTGGAAAGACACTAGTCATTATTGAATTAGGGCCCACCCTCTTGACCTCACTTTAACTCGATTACCCCTGTAAAGACCTTATCTCCTAACAAGGTCACATTCCAAAGTCCTGCAGGTTAGAACTTCAACATGTGGGTTTTGGAGCGGGCTCAACTCAATCCATAACACTCTCATTTTGAAAATTATCTTGAAAATCACATCAAGAAATCTGACCAGCGGGAGTCTTCTGGGACTGTAAAACTTACATTTTAGAAACACGGTCTTTGAGAATGGGACTTACAGTTGAACAAGATTGGTGGGACTTTCCCTTCCCAGCCAGAAATGTAAGAGTCACTCCTCCTCCCAATTCGGGGCCCACAGCATCTAGAGCCCAACTTCTCTCCACCTTTAAACACAGGAGTTTCTCTACTCACTGCTAATCACACTGCCGGCCCTTCCCCGCAGCCTTGCACATATTTCTCTGATGATATCAAATCCGAGCTGCCGTGACTGATAAGAAGCTTTCGTTTTCATAGGACTCGGGCGCTCCAGGTGCTTTTCCAGCCCGGGATAAATCAGGCAGCCTCGCCATGTGTCATCCGTACACGCTCTATTTAGGATGAGGGTCTGTGAGGGAGCCTCCTTGGGGTCTACTGGGGATCCTGCCCCCTGTGTGGGTTACGGCCCCTCCTCGGGCCTCTCCCTGGCTTCTCTCTGACCCAGCTCCAATGCCGATGTCATCGTCTCTCTATTCATCTGTCTCTCCCACTGGACTGTCTGTCTTGTTCACTGTGTTTCTTAACAGCTGACACTGGCAGCTGATCTTTCTGGACTAGTCAGCAAATCCCCCTGCTTTTGTTGGAACCCCGCCTCCTGAGCAGTGCACGGCTTTGGCAAACTCAGCCATCTGAGGGGAAAGGGACCCAGAGAGCAAGTTTGGGCATTGAGTGTGGGAGTTGGAGGAAGAGCTGCACATGAGGGTGTGTGATTGGGAGAGTAAGGAGTGGAAGGCTGGGGAAAGTACACACAGAAGTCTTCCAGAAGAGGTCAGTGGATCCATCTGTCTGTCTGCCCATCCGTTGGTCCATCCAACCATCCATTCATCCATCTATCTGTCTACAACTATGTGTAAGCACCTGCTAAATGGAAGACCCTAGTGATATAGTGAGCAAAACAAAGTTCCTGTCTTTGGGGAGATGGCTTTTTACTGTGGACATAACAAAACTCAGATAAAGTGGTGCACACGTTCTGCGTTGGGCTCTCTACTGTAAGTGCGTCATGATGAACCCCGAGCCGGGCATGGCGTGCTTTCAGGCAGGGCCTACAGGGAAGGCGTCTGAGGAAGTTATGCTTCCTACATGCAGTCAGGGAGGAAGCCATGTGAATACCTGGGGACGCCATGCCAGGCAAGGAAAAGAGAGGCGCAAAGGCCCTGAGGCACGAATAGGCCAGCACTTTAGAGCAACAGGAAGTGAGGTGTGAACAGAAGTCAGCAACAGATGCTGACAGCTTAGAGCTGACTCTCCTAGTGTTTCTACACAGTTCCTAAGCTGACATTTATTAAGAGCTTACACTGTATCAGACTGTTTAAGGGCTTCACATACATTAACTCATTTCTTTCTTACAAAAAACACGAGATAGGTATTCTTATCTCTGTTTCATACAAGAAGCAAAGGAGGCCCAGAGGGGTCGAACAGCGTGCCCAAGCACACAGCCAGTAAGCGCTGGAGCCAGACTCGCACTCCAGGCCCACTCCCAACTCCTACGCTGTCCCTGATCAGAGCCTCAACTTTAGTTAAGAGTCCCGATAGCCCCACCAGCCCCTCGCTGGCTCCTGCAAGGAGCAGCCAGCGCTCATTCATTCACTCCACACAGTGGAGGTGTTGGCTAGCCTCCGCGATGTACACGCAGGGTGCTGGGTGCACAGGAGCCCGCAGGAAGGACAGTCTAGGTGGGAAGGACGGGAAGTGAGGAGGCAGTGCCTGGGTGGTCAGAGCCACCAAGGAGAGAAGCGCAGGATGGTGACGGGACACACGGAGGACCACGTGTCCATGCTCCGGCAGCTCAGGGGTTGCAGAAGCCTTCCTGGAGAAAGGTGACCCTGAGCCAGGCCATCCCATGCCCCAGGGGACAGGCCATGTAAAGCCTCTCCCATCTCTCTCAGGCTGAGGACCTGGACCTGCAAACCCTGCTGCTCACACGCCCCATCAGTACATACCCCTTGCCCACAAATCCCCTTGTAACTGGTCGCTAACCATTATTATTCTCTTTCTCAAAACATGCCTCCTGTCCTCCCACCCTCACCCCCATCGCCACCCCTGCTGGGATCTCTAGTGTTATTTTGTTTGTTTGTTTGTTTGTTTTTAAATATATTTTATTGATTTTTTACAGAGAGGAAGGGAGAGGGATAGAGATTTAGAAACATCGATGAGAGAGAAACATCAATCAGCCACCTCCTGCACACTCCCCACTGGGGATGTGCCCGCAACCAAGGTACATGCCATGCCCTTGACTGGAATCGAACCTGGGACCCTTCAGTCCACAGGCCGACACTCTATCCACTGAGCCAAACTGGTCAGGGCAGATCTCAAGTGCTGAGCAGCTAAACAGGGCCCCTCTCCCCAAAACAGAGCGATTCTGAAGAACTGCGGAAGATTTGACGCATGCATGTCAGCTTTTCCTCACTGATGGGAAAGGATTTTGGATGCCACAGCACCTTTTGCACCCCCCTGGAGTCCCAGCGCCAGGGCAGCTGTGGCAGGGAGATGAGGGGATGGGGCCAGGCCGTGCCTACTCATCCAGCTGGTCCCGGAGGGAGACAGGCAGGCAGGAAGGAACCTCAGGCCCTGGAAGCACAGGAAAGGGAAAGCCAACGGCGGGTCCAGAGAACCCCCTCAGCCTGGCCAGCCCCGGAGCTTTCCCTGCCAACAGTAAATCCTGGGGTGCTGCAGCCCACAAACTTTGGCCCTTATTTTCTTCCTCAGAGAGGAGGGGGAGGGGGAGAGAGAAAGCAAGGAAGTAGGTAGCTCTGGGAAGATTGTTAGGATTGCAAAGTCAAAAGGACTTGTTTCTGCTGTCTGCCCAGAGATCGAGCCAGGTCCCAGGAGGCTGCATTTGTGGTTCCCGTAAAAGAAGCGATGTTGACATGGAGTTCTTGGATTGGCCTTATTTCACAAAAAACAAGCTGCCAAACCGAATGGGAAATGGAGTTCAGCGGAGAAGTATGTGCTGACTCCCCGCCCCCCCCAAACTTGGCGTCGAGTGCCAGTCAGCACACCACTTAGGCTCTCTAACCAAAGTTCCGGCATCAGGGGACTTTGCTGGCAGGTCCCCGAGTTCACAGGACATGCAGTTTTTGCTCCTGACGGGCTATTTCTCAACAGGGTCGGCCTGTGCCCAAGGCCTGTCACTTGTCAAGCTTCCTGCTCTTTAGTGGGGAGAAAAGCACTGAGCAGAGCGGTGATTGGAACCAGACCAGCTGTCCTAAGAAGGTGTCCCAGAGTCGGAGATCTCTAAGGAAGCTTCAGGCCTCTAGTTCCTCCTTCCCGCGCCCCAGCGCAGGGTATCTGCCACTCTTCACAGCCTCATGCATGCCTAAAAGCCAGGCCAAGTTTCTATGCATCAGCCATTGAAGATGAAAGACGAAGTCCATTCCCACTTTACCACCCACCAGCTCTGTGACCTGGGACAACTTGCTTAACCTCTCTGTGTCTTCAGTTGCCGAATGTGTCTTCAGCTGTCAAACTTTATATTATGAGTTTCCTGTGAGGAATAAATAAAAACATGCATGTAAAATGCCAAGGCACAGTGCTCAGACACATAAGCGCTCAATAAATTGTAGTAGTTATTATTTTTATTATTAATATCAGTCAATGTATGTTCTTTTTTAAAAAAATATATTTTTATTGATTTCAGAGAGGAAGGGAGAGGGAGATAGAAACATCAATGATGAGAGAGAATCATTGATTGGCTGCCTTCTGCACACCCCACACTGGGGATCGAGCCTGCAACCCGGGCACATGCCCTGACCAGGAATTGAACTGTGACCTCCTGGTTCATAGGTCGATGCTCAACTACTGAGCCACGCTGGCTGGGCTCAATGTATGTTTTTAGTTCAAATTCTTTTGAATAGAAAAAGCTAAAATAAGAACTAAAATCCACTCTAGCTCTAGAAAAAGGCAGTGATGGGAGAAGTAAGGTGGTGAATGCAAATTATAAGGATGCAAATTACCTCATGGCATATGGGGCAGGAGGTATGGGCAGTTGAACTTCAGTGACTTGGAATCAGGCATTGAACCCTGAAGCTAAGACTCCTGACTCTCTCCCCCAGCGGGTCTTGAGTATCTAATGTTATCCAAATAAAAGAATTCGAATTTAAACAAGGTAACTTAAATCAATCAGTTGATTAAGTTATTTAAATAGAATTAAATGGTCACATGTGGCTACTGCATTATACAGCATGGTTCTAGACTTTGCTTCTCTCTCTCTTTGTCTCTGTCTCTCTGTCTTTCTCTTTTGCTCTCTCTCCCACCCCCGCCCCATCCTCTGCACCCTCCACACATGGCCCACCACAGTTACTAGCTCCACTTTGCCTCGCCTCCTTGCCCAGGGCCCACTTTAGACTATCAGCCTCTGCTTCTAGTTCCAAATCTCAGGGGAGAAATTTGACTGCACTCATCTTTTCATGCTGAGTTGCAACGTAAAGGCCATTCCATGTAGGAAACCCTTTGGGTCGGGGTTCATCCTGGACCATCAGGCCATGGCATCTTATATTTGTTCAACAGGCTGGGTGGGGGTTCCCCAGAAGGCGCTGCGGGGGCCAGGCGGCTCTGGCACTCTGAGCCTTTTATGCGAGCGTAGCAGTGATCGGTGGTGGGTGCCCATGTCTCCGCCTGGCCCAGGAACCGAGGAGCTAGGACAGGAAGTATGACCACACCTTTCCCGGGCTTCTGGGTGATTCAGGCCGTTTGGGATGAAAGCCCTAAGGGCCTGCGTCAAGGAGTGAATCCGGGAGGAAGCATATAAAGTGTGATGTGCCCTTCTGATCCACATCCAACCTCATGCAACAAACACTGAACACTTGAAAATAACTAGGTTTGGAAAAGGGTGTTTTAATTTCCTTCAGATTCCTGAAAGGACAGAGACGCGGCTGAACACTGGCGACAGAGAGCCATGGCCAGTGGGGACTCTGAGTCGTTGGGAACTCTTGGCTTTGCCCCATTAATTGGGCTTGACAGGCCTTCTCGGTCAAGCAACTGACCATGGCCGGCCAACAGCTGCTCCGTCTGGCCTTTGTTTTTAGGCCTTTTAATTGATTTGTCCGATTCTTTGAAGACATGGAATCAATGGGTTGTTTAACTTATTAATCAAACATCAAATGTTATTAAAGGGACAGCTGCAAGCCCCATACTGTGGCGGGCTTTGTGGAAAGTATACAAATAGGACCCTCATTGACATCTGGGCGTATTAACTCCTACCTCTCAGGGTTGTCACGAGGAAGTGGAGACTGCAAAGAAAGACAGCACAGGTGGGGTTAGAGCGGGAAGGAGCTGTGTTCTTCATCCCGGCTTCCTGCCGGCTCCCCTGGCCCAGATCTGCCCTCCAGGCAGCAGCCAGAGACGCTGGTCATGTCAACAAGCACCGCGGTGACTCTGCTGCTGAAGCCTCTGATGACTTCCCATGGTGCTTAGGGTAAAATCCGAGCTCTGACCTGCAAGACGCCCTGCTCTGGCTGCCACCCCCTTCCCTGAGCCCCTCTCCTGTGGCTCTCTGTGCACCCCACTCCGGCCACACAGGCTTCTCACCACCTCCACACTCAGCTCAGCCTCACCTTTTGGCCTTTGCACCGGCAGGTCCCTCCCTCCGAGCATGTTCTTCTCCTGGAGATTTTTGCATGGCCGGCTCTGGTTATTCACAACACACCCTCAGATAGGCTTTCTGGGTCATCCAGTTTAAAGTGTCTCCCTGTCACTCTCGATCGTACTCGCTTTGTTTTCATTGTAGTATTTATCATTCGCTTTAGGTGGTGGTTCGTCTTCGCCAATCAGAATAGCCCGTCCAGTAAAAGAAGTCCTTCACGTGGGACTTTGCCTTCTTCATCTTTTGAATTCGCAGCTCCTAGGCCCGTCCCGGCACAGCTACTGGGTCCTCAGCTGCTGTTGGTGAGTAAGTGGCTGACTTAGAGGACACACTCAGGGTACAGAGGAGCAGTTCTGCAAAGATCCAGGGTTGAGTCTAATTGTATGATGTAGATTTAAATTTTAAGAAGAGAAAACTAAGGAAGTAAGCCTCTAGTTTGTGGAGTGAGGGTTTTGGATCTTTCTGGGCCTCAGTTTCCTCTGCTGTACATGGCGATTACCCCATCACCAACCGAAAGTAACCATTCAGAAGTGGGCTTGGTCCATTTGTTAAAAATGCTCGAAAACCCAGATGGAGCATGAATCCACGGCAGCCTCCGCCATGATCTTGAGTATCTAGCTGCGCCCTGACCTGCAGCATTTGGATGTTTCTCAGGCTCCTCCACTGAGCATGCTCCACTGAGCATGTCTGGACTGAGGTCAGCATCTTCCAGGTTCTTCCTCAAACCCTCTCTTCCTCCCCTGCCCTGCCTTCATGGCTGGCCCGGTCCTCCTTCCAGGCTCATAGCCAGAACCCTGGGCCTAACTCTCAACTCTCTTCTCCCTCTGCCTTCATGTTGAATCAGCTGATCCCACCTCCTGTCATTTAAGTCTGCTCAAATCTGTCATCTTGTCTCCATCCCCACTGCCCCTGCCATAGTCCAGGCCCCTTTTATATTAATTTCAGAAAGGGAGGGAGAGGGAGAGAGAGATAGAAACATCAATGATGGGAGAGAAGCATTGATTGGCTGACTCCTGCACGCTCCCCACTGGGGATCGAGCCTACAACCTGGGCATGTGCCCTTGACCAGAATTGAACCTGGGACCCTTTAGTCCAAAAGTTGACACTCTATCCACTGAGCCAAATCGGCTAGGGCCCCCTTTTGTTTCTTGCTCAGATTACTGAGACTGCCTCCTCACAGGTCTCCTTGACTCCATTCTTTCTGATCTCCAATCATTCTCCACACCACAAATACCATCAGTTAAAAATCATCTTTCCTTTAGTCGTTCCCCATTGCCCTGGAATGAAAATCCGAACTCCTTACTGTGGTCTGCGAGGCCTTTACATCGCTCACTTCACTGGCCTCACTTCTGCAACTTCCTTCTCCCTCTCCCTCAACTTCTTTCTGTCCCCCAGCCCTGTGTCTGCATCTTCAGTGCTGGTGTCTCTGCCCAGCCCTGTGTCTGCATCTTCAGTGCTGGTGTCTATGCTGTTCTCTGTGCCCAGAACATCCAGCCTTCGCTTTGCCTGGGTGCCCAATGGTGCCTTCAGCCTTGCATATGTGTCGGGACTTCAGTGCCTCAGGTTGGAGACAGGTGTCCCTCCTTAGCACACCATGATAATTGTTACTATTAGAACTACTACTTCAGCATATTAATGAGATTAAGAGGGGCATTAGAATATTATATGGTGGCTTGGGGCTCAAACAAGATAGAAGTGTATTTCTTTTTTTTGTTAATCCTCACCCGAGGATATTTTTCCATTGCTTCTTAGAGAGCGTGGAAGGGACAGGGAGAGACAGAGAGAAAGAAACATCAATGTGAGAGAGACACATCCACTGGTTGACTTCCACATGCGCCCTGACTGGGGCTGGGGATCGAGCCTGAAACCAAGATACATGCCCTTGACCAGAATCAAACCCATGATCCTTCAGTCCAAGGACGGACACTCTATCCACTGAGCCAAACCGGCCCAGAAGTATATTTCTTTCTCATTGAATAAACTAGAAGTTGGGGGATAGGCAGCAGGTCACATCTCCTGCTGTCTTGTTGCTTCACCATCCTCAGGAGTGGCTCCTGTTGGCATGGTCCCAGATGGCTCACTACCACATCTGACAACCCATCCATCCAGCGAGGATGGTGATTCCTATGGACTGAATGTTTGTAAATCCCCCCCAGCCCCCCCTCCCTGCTCAAATTCATATGTTGAAACTCTAGTCCCCAATGTGGTAGTTGTTGGAGATGAGGCCTTTGGGAGGTAATTAGATCATGAGAGAAGAGTCCTCATGATAAGATTAGTGCCCTTATAAGAAGAGACACAAGAGAGCTTCCTTTATTTCTCTCCCTCCATCTCCCTTCTTTCCTCCTTCCTCCTCCCCCATCCCTCTCCTCCCCTTCCCTCAACCTCCCTCCTACACACACACACACACACACACACACACACACACACACACACACACACACACCTGCTACGTAACCAGACAATGAGAAGATGGCTTGCTGGCTATAAACCGGGACGAGAGCCTTCACCAAGAACCAGACCAAACCCTGGTCCCTTACTTCCAGGCTCCAGAGCTGTGGGAAAGATGTGTTGAAGCGATCCAGTCGACAGTATTCTCTTCCAGCAGCCAGAGATGACTAAGGCAGTGGTAGAAGGGGAAGCAGAGAGAGGAAGCCCCGCCCCGCTGGAGATCATTATACACTTACAACAGAGGGTGGGGAGCAGAGGGCCACGTGCCAGATTTACAGAGCTCTCTGCTGAGAATGTGCTTTTTCTCGTCTGACCCAGTCAACACCCTTGGGGGTGGGGGGTGTGGGGGGGGGACTCCCATTTTTAAGCAAATGATGTTTTTACCAACAAGTCAACTTCGCAAATCTGAGACATAATATGAAGGCCAGCCAGCCTGGCCCACCATGTGATGGCAGCTCTTTCCCAGAAAAATCTTCATGTGATGTGCACATGGCTTTTGTGTTTGGTCACAAACACAGCCGGGAATGTCAGCACTCCCTGTTCTTGTGTCGCTATTATTTTAAGTTTAGATTTATGATGATCAAAGTGATATGTGCATGGAGAGTCAGAAAGTACTGCGTGCTTTGACACAAAGGATGCTAGTTACCTCCCTGCTCCCCACTCTTTCCCCAACCCCACGCGATGCAATTTCCCAAGGTCCAGACTTGTAACCCCTTGTAACATGTGAGCAGACTTTTTGTTACTCACTTGCATATCTCCCCATAACATGCTTATCCTGCTACTTTGAGATTTCTCGGTTTTAGGCATTATCTATTGGCTGCCCACCATTAGAACATGAGGATTTAGCGTTGCCATCGACTCACCACCCCACCTACAACACTCTTACAGACACATTTCCCCTGTTCTCCCATCTATGCCCCATCAGTATTTTCACAGCTGTGCCATCTAGCATTATTTTCCTGCATAATTATTTTTTATTTCCCCTGGAATTATCTTCTTATGTTTTAAGCGTGCTTGATTTTCTGTGTACTTATCTCTCATTCAACCTCAAACCTGTCTGCGTTGCATAAAATGTTTTCTAAATATTTTCAAACACATTTGGCATGTTATCAATTTCATCTTTTCAGAGCAACCTCTTTGGGGCCTTCCCACTGGCTCTGACCTGGACAGGTGGCATCTGGGCCTGGTGTCCAGCTGTCGTCGCGGGACCCGTCCCCGTCAGCCTGGGCCTTCCTTGCACCTCTCTCTCTCAGGCTGGAACTTCTTACTTCTGGGCCACATGTTTTCCTCTTTCTTAGGCCGCTCTTCATTCTGGAGCGTGGGAAAGAGGACATGGGAGGAGGATTTTTGTTTGTTTTGATCATATGTGCACCGTTTAAACTCCCATCTTCAACAGGGATTCTTAGTTTCATGTCAGAGATGATGCAATTGAAGTTCAGGAATATTAAGCAACTTGGAAGCTGTCGTTTCTCCATCAGAGCACCCGTCACACTGTTTTCTTATCTATTTTCCCTTCTGAGTTATAAGCTGCCTTAGGAGAAGGGCCAAATCCATCTTGTTCCCTTTTGTATGTCCAGTGGCAGGTCCATCCTAGGCATTCAACTATCGTTTTTGTTTTTAATATATTTTTATTGATTTCAGAGAGCAAGGGAGGGAGGGAGAGAGAGAGAGAGAGAGAGAGAGAGAGAGAGAGAGAGAGAGATGATGAAGAAAGAATCATTGATCACTGCCTCTGGCACGCCCCCCCCCCCCCCCCCCCCCCCGGGGACCGAGCCTGCAATCCTGGCATGTGCCCTGAGCAGGACTTGAACTGAGACCTTCTGGTTCATAGGTTGATGCTCAATCACTGAGCCACACTGGCAGACCCACTAATGTTTCTTAAGTGAATTGCTGGGTCTGACTTGGGAGGGCATCATTTCTTTCATCTCAGCAATATGCATTGTGCTTCTAACTCCTCAAACCCAAATAATCTGCCCTTGTTGTAATTGTGCCCCCTCCCCCTTGCTCCTTTGAGCTTGTTGTCATCTCAGGAGAAAGATAGACATCTTGTCTGCATCTGAAAGAGCTGGAAATATTTCCAGGAGAAGGTCTTGCCCATGCTTCATTCCTGAATCAGGGAACATTCTTCCAAAGTTTATTTGCACGAGATATACAATAGTGTAATCTCAAAATATGTTTTTCCTAAAAGAAAGGCTTACTCAAGCAGAGGCAATGCTATAGTTATGCCATTTTTTTTTTCCTGTTTTTAGGATACCTCATGGAAACTTGATAGAACAAAGGAATTATTTTTGTTAGGCTAACTCTGTGTGTCGGGCACTGTATGCTTGCTGCCCAGTAAGTCCGAAGATCTCAACTTGGGGAAAAAATAACATTCTCTGATTAATGTTAAAAACAACCTGAAACAGATCCCTCCAGCTGGGTGACTGCATTATGTAAAAACGTAATGTAACAAACACGGCCCCAGTGCCCTCCCCACCACCCAAACCTACCGCAGCTAAAAATAGCCCTGGGTCTTTCTCTGCGGCTCCAAAACAGGAACACCGTAACCTGTTTGCCTTGTTGGAGGTGCTGCACAGGGATCCGGCCCTTCTCCCGTCCTGGCTCTCACATGTGTAAGCACATTCTCATCAGCCAATTACAGATCCCACAGGCCCAACAAGAGGTGGTGAATTCTGCAGAAACATGGCTGCCCGGGGCCCCTAACCAGTGCATTTCTCTCCCTTGGCTCGGGTGAGAATAGCCACCCTAACCACCCACCACACAGAGGAGGCTGCTGTACCATTTGCCAGGCAAGACAGGTACTCTATGCGTATTAACCCTTTTAATCCTTCCCATCCATGGGGATAAGTCATATTATTATCGCCACTTTATAGACAAAAGGACTGAGGCCTCAGGAGATAAAGAAACTTGCCTGCTCACCCAAGATGGTATAGGAGTCATGTCTACACCCAGCTGGGTTTGGCTAATGAGCATCATACCAGGTGGCCTCATCGTGCTCCCATAATGCCACAGCCACTCAGAAGTAGAGGGAGATGAAGGACTGCCTTCCCTCTGCAGCCTAACTCTAATTGCTATTGGCCCGTGAAGATAAAGGCAGAAACTATAGCCTCTCGGAGTTGGGAGGGCCTCTGAGGATCGCCCATCCTTGAGGATCTTCTCTTCCACAGCAGATCTGACTCGTTCTCATCCAACTCTGGGGAAATCACAGGCTTTGGAGTTTGCCAGTTTTCATGTCTTAACTCTCCCCCTTCACGAATTGTGTAACTTTAGACAACACTGGTATGATAACGACGAATAGGTAATGAGTGTACTCCATGCGTCGGGCACTGGCTGAAGGATTCTAGGTGCACTATCTCCTGCGGCCCTTATCACGAACACTGAAGCATGTCTGTCATTTTATGGCCGAGGGCCCTGGAGCTGGAGGAGGTGGAATAGGGGTTCTGGGTGAGTGTGATGGTCAAAAGCACAAGCTATGGAATTAAACATTCCTGATTTAGGTCTTGCTTCCAATTCTGTGACCCTGGGCCAGCTACTTAACCTCTCTGAACCTGTTTCTCCATAAGCAAACGGGGTGTATAATGACAGGTACCCTGCATGGTTGTTGTGAGGTTCAGACAGCCCTTTGTGATAGGTTCTATGTAATAGTTCCTTGACTTGTTTTAAAAAATATATTTTATTAATTTTTTACAGAGAGGAAGGGAGAGGGATAGAGAGTTGGAAACATCGATGAGTGAGAAACATTGATCAGCTGCCTCCTGCACACCCCCTACTGGGGATGTGCCCTCAACCAAGGTACATACCCTTGACCGGAATCGAACCCGGGACTCTTCAGTCTGCAGGCCGATGCTCTAGCCACTGAGCCAAACCGGTCAGGGCAGGTCCTTGACTTTTATGCCTTTCCAGAAAACCCAATACATTCTTAGCCCTAATTATTTGAAATGCATTTTTATATTTTATCTGAAAAATTGTTCTCTTAATTACTCACGCTTCCTCTCACAGTACACCTAGCTACAGGGACAGATTCCAGACGTTGGAATGTGGAACACAGTTTATAGTCCATTCGTTCATTCATTAAGTAAGCTTTTGAGTACTAGGTACTCTTCTAGGCTAGTGAACAGGAAAAATATAGATTATAATCTAGAGTGTGTATGTAGTGGAGGTGGGGGAGGGAGGTAGACAGACACTAAGTAAACAAATAAATATAAAAATGACGAACAAATAAATATAAAAATTCTTTGCCAGCTATGAAGAATACATAATAAGATAGTGTGATGGCAAATGCATGTGTGTGATGGTGATGGTGGTGGGGTGATTGCTTAGGTTGGAGGACAAGGAAACACCTCTCTCTGAGGTTGCCACACTGCAGCTCGGTTTAAAATGGTACTCGAGTTGTGAGCTTGAACCACCAAGTGGGAGAATAAATATAGAAAAGAGCTCCAATATTTAAAGTCAAGGAGGAGAGAGCCAGCCAACAAAATGAAGACTTTGGTGTCACAGAAACAAGAGGGAAAAAGAAAGTCCTTCAGGAAGGAGGGTCTGGCAAACTGTGCGATATTCCTGCAAAGTTCCAGCAGGAACAGCAAAGCAACCATTGGGTCCAGTCGTCCGGAGGTCACGGCCACTGTGCCAAGAGCCATCTCCCTGAGTCATCTCAGAGGGAGGGGAGACAGAGCTCAGAGGGAGTGAGTGGAAAAGAGAATAGGAGTTAGTGGAGGGCAGATGGCAACTATAGATAACCACTTCTAAGAGGTTTTGCAGTAAAATAGGGTAGAGCTTCAGACCCATATCGGGAGGGGAATGTGGGGCTAAGAAAAGTTTGTTTAGTTTTGCTTTTCTGTTTGAGAACCTTGACACTCTGAGGAGGAGGAGGGAGGGCAAATAGAGTGATCCAGTAGGAAGGAAGGAATTAATGCAGGAAAGAAAAGAGATACTTAGAGAAGTGCTGCCCAAGATAAGGCAAGAGGGGACTCTATCTGGGCATACTGAGATGGGAGCAGGGAGGTGCCCCCCGGTGAAACTGGGGGAAGGCTCAGGATATGGCACAAGTTATGGTGGAAGTTTCATCAGAGAGATGTGGCAGTTTCTATGGGTTGTGTCTCTGTCAGCTAAGAGTGAGGGGAGGAGCAAGGTGGGAAGTTCGAGGAGAGAGAGGTGAGCAGTAGTTTTGGAGCGAGTGGGAAGTGGAGATAACGGAGAAGTCCGTGCCAGTCCGTGGAGAGTGCCCACTTGAGATTTGTGCCCGTCAAGATAAAAGGAATCCCATCATCAGAATCAGTGGATTCTGCGAGAAAGCGCAGCTGTGCGGGTGCAGTGGTGGAAGGTTGGAGCCTGGCGGGGGAGGTTGTCGGAGGGAGTTTGCAGGGGAGTGACCTTGAGAAAGAACTGTGAATCTGAGCCGAGGGAGATGAGAGTGCGGTGACTGGTGAGAAAGTGCTGGGTTCATAATCATCGAAGGTTCCTCTGAGGCTGAAAACTTATTGGACTGGAGGACCAGAGAGAGCGTGCTGCATGCACAGAGACCGGGATCTGTAGATTGAAGTTTCGGAGGGGCTGTATTTAGTGCGGTTAACAGCTTGAAAGGATCTGACTAAGGAAGAAGACAGCTAGGTAGGAAGGAGGAAAGACCATCAGTGTGAGAATAAGCAGCCTTCTGGTATTGGATGGATAAGCCATCTGAATTTTGAAGTCACCAAGAAGGGTGGCCTAAATAAAATATATAATGAAAAAATTTCATTACGAAAAGAATGGTGGTGCCCTGGCCCGTGTGCTTCAGTTGCCCCCAAAGGCTGCTGCTTGAATCGGTCAGGGAACATGCCGGGGTTGCAGTTCAGTCTCCAGTAGGGGGCGTGCAGGAGGCAGCCAATCAAGGTTCCACTCTCACCTTGATGCTTCTCTTCCTCTCTCTTTAAAAAAAAATCATTAAAAATATTTTAAAAAAGAATGGTGGTGATTAATGAACAACATAAACTGATGAACAAAAACAGATCCAGAGACAGAGAAACATCCATCAGGCAGTCAAACCTCAGAGGGAAGGTAGGGGAGGGTGGGGGTAAGGGGGAGAGATCAACCAAAGGACTTGTATGCATGCATATAGGCCTAACCAATGGACACAGACAACAGGGGGGTGAGGGCATGAGTGTGGGGGACAGGGGGTAACGTGGGGATAAGGACACATATGTAATAACTTAATAAAAATTTTTAAAAAATGGTGGCGATTGAAGGAAACAAGAGGACGCTAAATTCATTAGTGGGAGGGGTGACAGGGTGGGCAGCCATCAGGAAGGCCTGGGACAAAGTCTGATGAAATAAACTTCAGGGGAAGGCGGTGAAGGAGAAGGGAGTAAAATGGTTTGGAAGTGGCCATGGGAAGCAAGGCACACAGCCAGCCCGTCATGATGGAAGAAAAAAGTGCCAAACTGCTTTCAGGTAGCATTCCTGCCTCCTCAGCCTTCCCTCTGAGTCGGCCACAGCATTGAACTGAACCCGGCCATATTGTTTTTTTTGTTGTTGTTTTGTTCTGTTCTCTGTTCTTCTGATATCTTAGACAGTACAGAGATTCTGGTTCAGGACAATCTGGGCTCAAATCCTGGCTCTGCCACTTGCTAGCTCTGTGACCTTGGGCACATTATTTACCTGCTCTGAGCTTAGTGTTCACATCTGCAAGATGGAGCAAATAATAATACCTACCTGGGAGGGTGGTAGACATGCAAAAGTACTTAGATCTCTGTTTTGTGGGTTGTAATAATTATTCCTTATGCGTGCCATTCCCTTGGCCTGGAATATACCATCCTTGCTGGCCCCACCCCAACTCTTTCCTCCACCCACCCACCTACCTTCAAGTGTCACCTGAGACCTTACTTCGCATGGAAAGCTTTCATTGGCCACATTGGTCTCGGGGTCACAGGCTCCACACTGGACTCTTGGAGCTGCCAGCCGTGCCACGCTGCCTCTGTGACCCGGTTTTGACGAAGCTGGCTGGCTATGTGCCAATGTCTCCTCAGGGCCTGCCATCCTTCTGCCTGGCACACAGTGGGTGTACATAAATGTTTGTCGAATGGTAGGATAAAGGATGACTCCTCCAGAGGGAGAGGTCGCGGGGCCCAGGTTGAAGGGTACGTTGCCTGCCGACATTTGTGGAGCACATGTAACAAGGCATCTTGGCTCAGATCTGGGTAAGTCAGCCCCCTGCATACTTGCTCATGTAGAGAGACTTCTGGGACTTTTATTGCTCTTTCTCTTTTTAAAATTGGAAAAAGAATAGTTTAGAAAAGACAATATTTCCCCCTCCTCAATTTAAAAATTGGTGCTTTCAAACTCTTCTTCCAGCTCAAAGGTTTATAAGCTCAGCAGTACCCAGCCTTCCAGTGTGGGGCCCCGAGGGATAGCGTTGGTTCCTCCAGGATCTAGTGATTCAAGGATTGACAAAAGGTTTCTATGGAGTCAGTAACACAACCCAAATGAATGTTATTCATCTATAAGCTTACAGAATATGGTGTGTGCATGTGAGAAACATTATTGTTTCAGTCCCTGGGCAATGCTTGGTGTGGCTGTGGATTTGGTTCTGCCTGCAATACCCTGAGATAGCAAAGGGTGGGTAGCCCCTGGGCTGGGCGCCAGGGTTGGGGCCTACCCCGAGTTTCTAAAAACTGAAGTTCTCTGTTCGCCAAAGGAGGAACGAAGGCCCCAGGCTGATGGCAAAGGCCTGGCGGTGGGAATGCCCAGGCTGATGGCAGAGGCCTGGCGGTGGGAATGCCCAGGCTGATGGCAGAGGCCTGGCGGTGGGAATGCCCAGGCTGATGGCAGAGGCCTGGCGGTGGGAATGAGGCTGCCTCTGAAATTTTGCCTCAGACTGAGCCATCCACCTTGGCCTCTGACACTGTGGAGTGCTGCCTGCCACCCTGGCAGCAGCGTGTTGGGACAGGTATGGAGGAGACCAGAAGCCCTGCAGCTAAAGCGCAGACAGGCAGCGTCTGGGCCGGTGTCAGGCTGCAGTTGCTGGGAGAGCTTGAAGGCGAAGCATGGACGAAGGAACAGCCCCTAGGATGCAGAGTCTAACGGTCTCTTACTCACAGGCCTGAGACAGCCTGTCTGTCTAACAGCCATCAGTTTCTTTCCATAAGTATCAGCGGCCTCCAGCAATCAGAGGTGGATGGGGACCTTTTGGGGCGTACATCCGACCCCCTCATCGAGCTACCTGCGGATGTGCTATTATTTACAAAAGCGCATCTTAGACCAAATCCTGCCAGAGTTGTATTTATTAGCAAGTTAGGCACAAACCCATAATCAGTTCTAAGAGGGAGGGGCAGGAAGGGGCAATCTCAAAAGCACCCTGGATGAAAGATTCACTCCAAGAGAGACCAGCCCCTCACACGGACAGGCAGGCATGCAAGTCCTGCTGGAAGAGAACGGCTCCAAGGTCCATGTGGCCAAATTGGCTGATTTTTCTACCTCCTTCTGTAAGCAAGTTGAGCTGTGCAGTCTTTCTGGCTAAGCTACCTGGAATGTGGCTCTTTCTGAAGCAATGAATAATAATTTTTGACATTCCTGAGGCTAATTAACAACCCCTTAGTATAGATTTCTATATTTGAAAGCTTAAGCAGTTTCTCTTAGAGCCTGGGTTTCTAAATACTGACTTGAGGGTAAAGGTAATGTACACACATGCATTCTACTTTTCACAAAAATTTGATTTTAAGCAAATTGTCAAACATGCAAAATGATACAACCACAAAGCTGAAAGGGGTCTGGGAGACTCTCTTGTCAAATTGGTGTTTTTTTTTTAATTCATTTATTCATCTTTTCATATAACAGTTCCAGAATTCTCATGTTATGCCAGGCACTGTTCCAGGCACTGGAGTTAGAGTGGCGGACGGGAAATAAAATCCCTGACATCATGCAGTTTACATTCCAGTGGGAGAGGCTAATGATAAACAAATAAAATATAAATATATCATCTAGTGCTTGCTGGTGATCGCTCCCATGAAGGAAAATAAAGCAAAGCAGTGTCAGGGGCTAGAATAGCTCTGTCCAAGAGAAACATAATGAAAGGCACATCAAATTTTCTAGTAGCCACATTTAAAAGAATAAAGAGGAACAGGTAAAATGCATTTTAATGATATATTCTAGTTAACCTAATATACTATATCCAAATATTATCATTTGAACATATAATAAATATGAAAGTTATTGAGATAGTTTACATTAGTGTATATTTTAAAATTGATTTTTAGAGAGAAGAAGGGGGGAGAAAGAGTGGAGGGGAGGGAGAGAGGGAAATGTTAATGCTGGAGCGAAACATCAATCAGCTGCCTCCTGCACACTCCCTACTGGAGATTGAACCTGCAAACCAGGCATGTGCCCTGACCAGGAATAGAACTGGCAACCTTTTGGTTGCCACCCAACCAAATGAGCCACACTAGTCAAGGCTTTATTTATTTAATCCTCACCTGAGGACATGCTTAGAGAGCACCCTAAGTATGTGACACCCTTACCAGGAATCGGGAATTGAACCGGCAACCTTTCGGTGCACAGGCCGACACTCAACCAGCTGGGCCACGCTGGCCGGGCTCGTGTGTATTTTATAGTTCAAGCTCATCTCCATGGGACTAACCACATTTCACTGGTGGTTAGTGAAATGAGCTCCATAGGCACAAGGGGGGATGGCTACAATGTTGGACAGCACAAAGTAAAAGGACAGTGGGCCTATTTTGGACAGGGTGGCCAGAGAGAGCCTCTTCACTGAGGAGGTGCCATCCAAATGCAGATCTGAATGAAGTGAAGAAGCAAGCCAGGTGGTATCTGGAGAAAAGAAATACCAAGAACAAAGACAGTGAGCTGGGGGAATCAATTTGCCAGGACAGAAAAACCGCAAAGAGGCATGGGACTAGGCTGGTTTGTGTCTTTGCCCTTTACCTTCCCTTCTTCCTCCTTGGAATGCAGATATGGAGCCTGGAGGGGCAGCAGCCATCTTTCTACCTGGGTACAGGCTCTGGAGAGAGAATGTCTAGGTCAAGTCTCAGGCCTGCTATGCCAGCTGTTTCATTGCTTCTCCAGCGACCAGGGGCAAAGGAGTTGTTTTCCTCCCAGTCTATTGCAGATTAATGCTTTTGTAAGTGAATTACCTTAAAAACATGAGATGAACTAAAAAGAAATGAACATATGAAATACAAGGCCAACGTAAAAAGAATAATGTCATTGAACTGACATAGAATTGCTCTATCAAATTGCTACGAAACATTTTTACTCTATTTCTGTACTCACTTCGTAGCAATTCAGTCCAAGGACAACACTTTGCGTAGCATTGAGTTACAGTAATGTAGGTAAGCTTTTCAATCCATCTAAGCCTCAGTCTCCTCATCTGAAAAATGGAGTTATAATAATAGTACCTCTTTCACAGGTATAGTTGTATGGATTAAATAAAATAACCCTTGTGAAAGCTGGCCCAGCAGTGTTAGTAAATGTCAGCTATTACTAGTCACATGTTTGTTTCCCCAACTGGCTGCAAACTCCCTAAAGACAAGAGCTACCACGGCCTGGCTTTATGAAACCAGCACTCCGTGCTTCCTGCAGAGTAGATATTCAACAAATTATTGTTGAATTCTCAATTTTGAAATCCTCAAGTGAAAGGCATTGCACATTGCAATCCCCACAGTTTTCATTCATTCAGTCATTTATTCATTCATTCCCAATGTAGCATAATGAAACAGAGAGCGGCTTAATTTAGACAGACCTAAGTTCAAGTTAGTTTCTTCCACTTACTAGTTTGGGCAAGTCACTTCACCTCTCTGAACTTCAGTTTTCACACCTGAAAAATGGATATGATCACACACCCCCTATTAGGCTGTTGTGAAGATTGAATGAGATAATATATGCAACACACCAGGGCTCCCTAAATGGAGTCTATTGTTTCTGCTCTGAAGACAGTGCAAGATTTAGTGCAGATGGCTGTGCTGGGTGCTGACCAGGATGGAGGCCTGGCATTTCTGGCTTGGTGAGCATTCCTGAACCTTTTATTGGCAGCACTGAAAGATGCCAGCAGCTGGTAGCAAACTGGCACCAGTGTCTGGCGGAGACATAAAAATGGGACCTCACCCCATCAGGCCCCGTTCTTGCCCTACCCTGCCTGGAGGCTAGTTCCAAACACTCACTGAGCTTGTGGGCTGTGGGTGGTGAGAGGTGTCTGCTTTGAAGTTAGCAATTGCACCCAAAGTTCTCCCTGATTTTAAAAAAAGAAAAAACCCCAACTACCACCAACAATAAACCTCCCTGGGTGGCCTGCCACACTGGATAAAAGTCTTGCAGTGTTCATCACTTATTTAGGGTTGAAGGTATAGAAACCCTCTCTTAAAGTGCAGAGTCTGAGGGAGATGCTAAAGTTAAACCCTTAGTGCAATTATAGTTTATCTCATGCAACCCTCACAACAGTCCTTCCAACTAAATTAGTTTTTTTTTTTAATTTATTTTTAAAATTGTGATAAAATACAATAAAACTTACATCTTGATCATTTAAAAAATATATTCTTATTGATTTTTAGAGAGAGGGGCAGGGAGAGGGAGAGAAAGATCGATGTGAGAGTGGAACATTGATCGGCTGCCTCCTCCACGCCCCCTACTGGGGATTGAGCTTGCAACCCAGACATGTGCCCTGACCGAGAATCAAACCAGCAACCTTTTGGGGCAGTGGATGCTGCCCAACCAACTGAGCCACACAGGCCAGGGCTGTCTTGACTATTTTTAAGTGTATAGTTCAGTGGTGTGAAGTACATTCACATAGTGAATCTCCAGACCTCTTTTCATCTTGCAAAACTGAAACTATATTTCCATTAAAAAAACCCTCCCCATTCTCTCCTCCCTTCAACCCCTGTCACCCACTCTTCTACTTTCTGTTTCTATGAATGTGACTACTCTAGGTCCCTCACATAGTAGGATCATATAGTATTTTTTGTGTGATTGCCTTATTTCACTTAGCATATCTGTAAGTTACATCCATATTGTAATATGTATCAGAATGTCCTTCCTTTTTGTGGCTGAATAGTAGTCCAGTGTATGTATATACCACATTTAGTGTATCTATTTATCCTTTGATGGACACTTACTTACTGTAGGTTGCTTTTACCTTTTGGCTATTTGAATAATGCTGCTATGAACATACGTGTACAAATATTTTTCTGAGATCCTGCTTTCATTTTGGGGGACTATATGCCCAGAAGCAGAATTGCTGAATCACACGATAATTCTATGTTTAGTTCTTTGAGTAACAGCCAAACTGTTTTCCAATAGCTGCCGCACCATTTTACTTTCTTAAGGACAGTGCACAAGGGTTCCCATTTCTCCACATCCTTGCTAATCTTGTTTTCTTTTTTTATGGCAGCCACCCCAAAGGGTATGAGGTGATATTTTTTTAAATTTATCTTTATTGTTGAAAGTATTACAGATGTTCCCTTTGTTTTTCTGTTTATTTGTTTGTTTGTTTTCCCCAATGACCCCCTCCACCCCGTGGGTGTGAGGTGATATTTATTATAGTTTTGATCTCCTGGTTTGTTTCTTTAAATCACCATTTCGCATGAGAGGAAACTGAGGTATCAGAATAGGAGGTAACTTGCCCAAGGTTGTCCAGAGAATCCGTAAAGTGACCAGCCTGCACATTTTCTGTTCTCAGGGCAGGTCTGGACTCACAGCTGCAGCCACAGGCCTGACTGTGACCCCTGCTGCACCCGGGCACCTATCTCCTCAGCCAGCTCCCCTCCCACCCACCTGTCTCGTCTACAAACATCTGTCCAGGCAGCAGGCGGATGGGTGACCATGAGGAGAGGACTCTGGAGCCTGACTATGTGCCTGAGGGGCCCTGCCACTCACTAGCTATAGAATGCCAGCAAGCCAGGACCCTGCCGTGCCTCACATCCCATATGGTCAAGCAGTGCTGAGTCCCGCTGCAGAGGGTGGCAGCAGGAGGATCTCAGGGCATCCCGCCTGTCATGAGCCCAGGCACAACAGGCAGCACCAGGCTCTGGAGGTTCAACCGGGACCCCACCATCAGGGCCCCTGCCCTCCTCAGGTCACCCTGGGGCAGGATGGGGAGACAGCCATGCACTAAATATTTACACAAGCCTGCGCTCAGGGGCAATGGTGATAAGTGAGTGCTGAAGGCTGGTAGGAACCGGTCTTTCTCACAGTCTCGGGAACAGGGCAAGTTCTTCCCTTATTTCCACTGCGCCAGGCTCCCATTTACATAACAGGTCAAACAACAACTGGGGATAATGCACCATGGACTTGAAGGTTAAGAGACTTCTTCCAGCATTTTCACTTTAAAATTCTTAGCTAATTTGGGGTGTTCTAAACTTACCATCCCCTTTAATTCTTAGAGTAGAATCAAACGTGTTTTTCTTCTAGGCAAACTTTTTTATTTATTTATTTATTTTTTTTATTGAGAGAGAGAGAGAGAGAGAGAGAGAGAGAGAGGGAGAAACCCACACACATCCGTTTGTTGTTCCACTTATTCATGCCCTCACTGGTAGATTCTTGCTTGAGCCCTGACCGGGGATGGAACTCGCAACCTTGGCTATCAGGACGCTGCTCTAACCGACTGAGCTACCCGGCTAGAGCCAGGCAAACATTCTTGTGAGCAGGTTTTAGTATTTTTATTTTTAAAAAGTTCTCAAGCCATGTGTTTTAAGAGCAGAAGCAAGGCATCGAAGGAATCTGTGAGTTTATGGAGGTTTTCATCTGATATACACCTCAGCTCTGTGAGGCCAGAACTGTGTCTACAGCTCATGGTACCCCCGGGGCACGCAGTGCCCATTTTCTCCGGTGCACAACAGATAGCTCAGTAACTATTTGTTGAATAAAAGAGTTCAATCCAACCAATAATTTAAGCAGCTATTATGTGCCAGGCGGTATTATTAACTTTAATAAAAACACGCTCTTATTGGGGTCCAGAGCAAACAAATCTAAGCCTTACAACTCTGAGGCAGGAACTATTATTCCAATTTGGGCAAAGGAAGAACCAGTCTCGAGATGAGTGGATGTTTTGCCAGAGGTCTCCTACCTAGTAAATGCAGAGTCGAGATTTGAACCTATGTCCCTCTCGCCCCACGGCGGAACTCAATGACCTCTACACGCTGCTTGCCTCACTGTGTATTCATGCAGATCGGCCTGTGTTGCGATGAAAAGGATGAGAGTTGCACCTTTTCCTTCTCTCAGTCAGAGTAGAGAGGTGCACACATCTTTTCCTCCACCCAGGAGGAGTCATAGAATAATGGAGGAAAATGTGGAAGACTCTGAGTCCCACTGCTGAAGGCTTGGGTGGGATTCGCAGAAGCCCCTCCCAGGAGCTATAACGAGCTCTCTGGTGAGTTCAGGGTGAGTCCGCCCTGCCTGCGGTCATTGCTGGCCTTGCTAATTAGATCTCCTTTCATCTACTGAGCTCCAAGAGCTTTTACCCACATTAACTTGTTAATCTCAGCCCCATCCTTCTGATGCAGATGACAAGCATAATTAGGTCTAGTCAGGAGACAAAACAGAGCCGGGAGACAGCGGCAGAGCCAGAAGAAAAACACTGGGCAGCTTCCTCCTCCTTCTCCTTGCCTCACTGTCTCTCCTGCTGACAGAAGTGCTTTCAGCTTTGCCGAGCCTAAGTCTGGAAATAATGCATAGTCAGTTTGAATCTCAAGGCACACATTTGGGTGTGAAAAAATATCACGTTGTTTTCCTTTTATTTTTTTCCCCCGACATATTTTTATTGATTTCAGAGAGGAAGGGAGAAGGAGAGAGATAGAAACATCAATGGGATCAAGCCTATAACCCAGGCATGTGCCCTTGACCGGAATCTAATTCAGGACCCTTCAGTCTGTAGTCCAACACTCCATCCACTGAGCCAAACCAGTTAGGGCTGTTTTCCTTTTAGCTTTAAGTTCAGCTCAGTCTAACATGGGCCCTTCACTCTCTGAGCTGATGGGAGCTACAATCGCAGCTTATACTGGGGCTACATGCATCCAAGTCATCCGGGAACATACCAGTTCTAAGGCCCCAGCGCAGAGAACACTTCTTTGTGGATCCTGCCCGCAGTCTTGGATCTGTACCGGCAGGTGCTGCAGTGCCCATGCTCTGTGCTTGAGGGTCCAGTGCTCTGTTGCGTGAACATTTAGGCCTGGCCAGCCAAGTCCGTTGCCCAACGGCCACTCCCTGTATTGCTACAAGGAAATGAGGCTTGGGTGCCCCTTGGTGGCACCCTTAGATTGCCATCACCTCTTCACCTCGGAGAATCTGCCTCTACCACATAAGGCCCTCCCATCTCTCCCCCCTCCCCGCCTCCCACACTAGGACACACTCTACAATCTCCTCAATACATTTTGGCTCTTACAAAAGCTAGGAAGAGACATGGTCTCCTAGCAGCTTTGGTCCAGCAGCTGCCCTGAGGCAAGAGATGCAGTGGGTCAGAGCCAGATCTTTCATTCTACAGCAGAGAAAAACAAAACACAATTAACAGGCCTGAAGTTTTCCCACCATCAAAGCAATGGCCCCGAAGGAGAAACAGGTGTGTGGTACTAGTATTTTGCTAGGGCTACCAGAGCAGAATACCTCAGCCTGGGAGACCTAACAGCAGACGTTTATTGCCTCAATGTCTTGGAGACTAGATGTCACAGATTCAGTTGTCAGCAGGTTTGATGTCTCCCAAGGCCTCTCCCCTTGGCGTGCACGGGCCACCTTCTCATTATATCCTCATGCGGTCTTTCCTCTACGTGTCTCTTTCTGTGTCCAAATGTCCAGCATATTGGATCAGGGCCCACCCTAATGACCTCATTTTAACATAGTCATGTCTTTAAGAACCTTATCTCCAAATATAGTCCAATTTACTGGAGACGGGACTTCAACATATGCATTCTAGGGGGACACAATCCGGCCCATAATGCAAGGTTTCACTGTGTTTAAAAAAAAAAATTCCCAGTCACTGCCCTGTGTAAACAGCAATCACCTTGGGTCAGGCTTTGGAATCTATGGCCCTGGTTTCAAATCCTGCTTTAATGGGTCCTAGATATGTGGCTTTAGGCAAATTGTTTCGTGTTTGTAGGCTTCAGCGTCCCCATCTGTAAAATAGGGATAACAAGAGTATCAACCTTGGAAGGCGTTTCAGGGGCTGAATGAGATAGTGTTGGTGACATACTCAGTACGGTGGCTAAAACAGAGAAAGTGCTCCATAGTGAAAACTGCCCTTTATCCACCCCTCCCGTGATTAATTCTAATTCTACCTTGAAGTCTCAGCACACAGGCCACTTTCTCCAGGAAGTCCTCCCTGATGTTCCAAGCGTTGGTTGGGAGCAGCTCTTTGATATCTCCCCGATCGTAACACTTCACACACTGGCGTGTAAAGGTCTGCTGAAGTGTCTGTAGCCCACGGCCAGGGGGCCCTGCAGGAAGCAGGTCTCCAGTCTCACCTGTCTTCCTCACAGCTGACTGTCCGAGCTTGGCAAGCCAGTTATAAGCTGCTGGATGCCGAGAAAATGGGGTAGGAAATGAGGAAGGGAAGGCTGGATGGAGGTGGGGTGCCTCAGAGCAGGGCTCCCCACCTTGGCACCATTGACTGACATTTTGGCCAATAATTCTTTGCTGAGGGGACTGCCCTGTGCATGGTAGGATGGCTGGTTAGCAGCATCCCTGGCCTCTACCCACTGGATGCCAGTGATACCACCACCCTCAGCATTGTGATGACGGAGCATGTCTCCAGGCGCTGCCTAATGCCTTCCAGTGGGGGGTGGGGGAGACACACAGGAACAGCCCGAGTTGAGAGCCACTGCCTTAGAGTGGCAGTGGTTCTCAACCTTCTGGCCCTTTAAATACAGTTCCTCATGTTGTGACCCAACCATAAAATTATTTTCGTTGCTACTTCATAACTGTAATGTTGCTACTGTTATGAATCATCATGTAAATATCTGATAGGCAGGATGGTCTTAGGCAACCCCTGTGAAAGCGTTGTTCGACCGCCAAAGGGGTCGCGACCCACAGGTTGAGAACCGCTGCTCTAAGGCTTAGATGGGTGGTTTGCACGCTTTAGCATGCATCGGAATCTCCTGCCCTGAAACCTCAGAAACAGACTCCTGGGCCTCTGCTAGGGCCTAAGGGTGTCCCCCTCTTATTCTTACGTTGAAACCTAACCCCCAAGGGGATATTATTAGGAGGAGGGGCCTTTGGGAGGTATTAGGTTGGAGCCCTCCTGAGGGGGGTCAGTGAGCTTATACAGGGGCCCCACATTGCTCCCCCACCCTCCCACCATGTGCGGGTGCAGTGAGAAGTCAGCCCGGGAGAGGCCCTCACCAGCCCTGCTGGCGCTCTGATCGCAGACGTCTGTTGTTTGTATGCTGCCCAGTCTGTGGCATTTTGTTATAGCAACCCCAACAGACGAAGCTTCATTCCCAGAATTTCTGATTCGGTATGTCTGGGGTGGGGCCTGCGATGGGCATTTCCAATGAGGCGCTGCTGGTGCTGCCAGTCCACGGCCGCTTGGGAACCCCTGCCCTGGAGGTGGCAGAGCACTGGTCTCCGGGTCGTGCTGAGTAAGTTTGGCCAGTGACTGGAGCTGGCCGCGTGAAGAGAAATCCCCAGAGTGGGGCCCTAGAGCAACACATTTACACAGGCTCTCCCTCAGGCTCAGGCAGCAAGGAGACTGTGGGGACAGAGGGGGACAGAGGGAGGAGGAGAAAGAGGGCCACCTCAAGTCAGGTGGGCCTGCCTGCCAGGAAGACAACCCCGAATGAAGGCAAGGGGGTGGGAGGGGCCTCTGCTCCCACCAGTCTTACCCACAGAGACTCCAGCCTTCACCAACATTTATATCACCAACAACTAATATTCAGTACAGATTTGTGAGTAACAGCGAGGTGCCAGGCACTCTTCTGGCTGTGGGAATACATGAAGGACATAATAGGAAAAAAATTTTTCCCTCCTGGATCTTACATTCTGATGCAGTGAGAGAAAATAATGATCCTAAACAAACTGTGCAATATGTTAGAGAGCAGTAAGTTCTATAAAAAAAAAATAGAATAAATGGGACTGGAAATGAGAAAGTTACTGCAATTTTAAATAGGGTAGTTAGCAGGGAGGGGTGTGCTGTAAATGTTGAACGATTTTCTGGTGGGGGAGGGGTGAGGGTGTTGGTGAGGGATGACCTGATTTGTAACATGGCCAATTGCAATGGTGTAAATATTCCAGTCACGACAGATTGCAAGCAATGAATGTAACATCATTAAACATAAAATTAGGAAGAAGTGCACAGTAGCACAACATTTTATATGAATCTACTATACAGATACAGTAGATGTAAATAACCTAGGTGATGGTAAATATAAAATAATCAAGAAGTGATGACTTGGGGTACTTTAAATCTTGGTTTCTACTACAGTTATTTTTAAATTTGAAGTTTACACAGTTTAACTTTTCCTTAGTGACTACATATATGATCTGGCTCACAGATTCCATGAAAATTTAACCATCAGCTTTCGAGAGCTGCTGTTAGCCGGCTCCAGGAGACCACTGGTGGTTGGGGAAGGCCTTGTTGAGAAAATGACATTTGACAGAAAATTGAAAGAGGTGAGGGTGTAAGGCAGGGGTGGGCAAACTTTTTGACTCGAGGGCCACAATGGGTTCTTAAACTGGACCGGAGGGCCGGAACAAAAGCATGGATGGAGTGTTTGTGTGAACTAATATAAATTCAAAGTAAACATCATTACATAAAAGGGTACGGTCTTTTTTTTTGTTTTGTTTTTTGTTTTATTCATTTCAAACGGGCTCGTAGTTTGCCCATGGCTGGTGTAAGGCGTGCAGTTATCTGGAGAAGCACCATCTTGGATCTGGTGTGTCCACATGGCCACGCCCTTACACATCCTGTCCCCTGGCCTGGAGAACCTCTGTCCTCCCTGCTATGCCTAGTGATAGCCTTCGGGGCCAAGCTCACAGAGGACCTCTTGGGTAAGGTTCCTTAAATCCTATCTGGAAACACAGGTGGCTATGAAGGTGGCGTGAATAAAGGAATGACCGCAAGCAAACAATTTCCCTCCAAGTTCCATAGCTCTTTAAACCCAGCCGTTTTTAGCCCATTTCATTATTATTCTGACGTGTCTGTCTCCCCGTGGAGCCCCGTTCAGGTGTATTAAAATGCCAGGCTCGCCCGACCGGCATGGCTCAGGGGTTGAGCATCGACCAGGAGGTCACTGATTCCCAGTCAAGGCACATGCCTGGGTTGCGGGCTCGATCCCCAGTGTGGGGCATGCAGAAGGCAGCCAGTCAATGATTCTCTCTCACCACTGATGTTTCTATCTCTCCCTCTCCCTTCCTCTCTGAATTCAGTAAACATATATTTTTTAAAAATGCCAGGCTCATAATTGATGTGTCACAAGTGCTTAGCTATTGAGTGAACCATCGTTGGTCTTGATCGGGGGTGGTTCAGGCAGGGGTGGGTGTTCCTGCCTGCCCTTCTGCGGGGCGAGGTCCTCGAGCAGAGTCCGCACTGTGAGCACGGCCCCCTCGCCCTCTGCACAGGTGAGGCCACAACCACAGTTATTCACAGCAGCAGCCGCCGCCTGTCAGGCCACAGGCTGGGGCTCTATTTAGGTCATGTTACTTAATCCTCCCAGCAATCACGCAGGTGGGTGTTCGTATCCCCATTTTACCTATGAGCAAAATGAGGCTGGGAGAAGCCGGGTGCGTCACCCAAGGTCACCTGGACAGTAGGTGGCAAAGCTTTCACTTCGCTGCAGAGGTTGAGTAAGAACTGGTTCCAGGGAGGAAGGAGGTCAGTCATGTAAAATATTAACTGTAATCATACCAGGCAGCAGGGCTGGCTGCTCGTTAGGACCGCCAGGCATGCTTGGGAGCAGGGGAGGGAACCTGTGGGCCCACGAGGGGCAGCGGGACCGGCGCACTCTCCCCTCAGATGCTGCAGCAGGAGCTCAGACTTCTGGGTGGGAAAGTGGGGGGCGGGGGAAGGGGGGAGAAACACGTGTTAGTGGCACCTCAGGAGAGAGGTTTTCCATGAAGCTGGCTCAGGATCTCCCCAGAGCTCCCCTAAGTACCATGTGTTCATGTATTTTTTTTTCTTCACCAAAACAAGCTGGAATAATGTTTTTTAAATATTAACTTTTTTTTTTCTTCTTTTCTTGGTATTTCCCCTTTGAGGCAATAGACTGGTCTGGGTCCATGCCTGGGGAGGGGAAGTACAGGAGGAAGACCCTAAGAGCCTGAGGCAGGTGTCTTCCTGGCTTTGCTTTCCAAAACCTGAGGAGTCCTTAAGCCTTAAGGGAATGGAGAGGGTTGGGACATCCCCCAAATGTCTGGGGAAATACACTAATGAGAGCTAAAAGATTCCTCTAATCTGGCTGGGTGTGCAGAGGTAGATGGGGAAGCTAATGAGAGAAAGGGTGGGATGGGGGTGGGGGTGGGCTGTGGGTCCTCCAAAAGCTTTGGGAATTCCAGAGGCAGGGGTTCCCCATTTCCTTCCCAGGCACAGGCCTGGGGGAAACAGGGAGCCCCCATGAGGGGGAGGCTGCAGAGAGAAGCCTCAGACAGATCCAGAGAAACTTCGGAGCTTGGGCCTGACACTCAGGGCACAGAGGGATCCTGTGCCAGGAGCGGCCTGGAGCTGCTCCAGAGCCCGGCCAGACCTTGGGGGGCATTCAGAGGGGAGCAAGGTCTATGGGGCCTGCTGCCTCAGGACCAATCAGGATACTGGGGGGTCCCATCAGCAGCCTGGTGGGCCAGAGCAATAAAAACCAGCTTCCAGGCCTCTGCTCTAGGTCCTGGCCTGAGGTGATTGACTAAAATGTCGCCACAACCCCAGGAAATTGACAGTGTCAGTTTCTTTCACCCTGGGAGTATAGTGGCTGAAAATTAACATTAAGTTGAGTTACAGAGTCATAAGCTGCCGAAAATATTTACCGAGTCCCTAAGATCCTTGGCACTGGGCTAGGCACCCGGGGTGGAGGGTGGAGACAAGAGATGAGTCAAATCGGGGCCTGTCAGTGGCCCCTCTGTCTGCATTCCTGAATTAGAAGTGATGCCGGGCTTGACCTCTGTTGTGTGCAGTAGTACCTGGTAACCACCCATGTTTGTTAGGCGCTTAGTTTGTGCTAATCCTTGTACCAAGGGTGCTCTTCATCCCATTTTAGACAGGTTCCTGGGGTGAGAGACATGAAGACGTTTTTGCAAGCCCACACAGCCAGTAATTTTCCCAAGACCACACAGCCAGTAAAGTGGCCAAGATGGGATTCAAACTTCCATGTCTGCCAGGGGTTGAATTGTGTCCTCTTAAAAAGACATTAAGACCCGAACTCCCAGGACCTGTGAATGTGACTTGACTGGGAGAGAGGGTCTTCTCAGAGGTAATCTAGTTAACATGTGGTCATTAGGGTGGGCCCAAAAGGGGACATTTGGACACAGATGCAGGCCTGAACACAGAGAGAACGCTGTGGGAAGATGAAGGCTGAGGACAGGGTGATGCATCTACAAACCAAGGAGCGGCAAGGATGCCAGCGAGCCACCAGAAGCTAGGAGAAAGGCATGGAACAGATTCTCCCTCAAAGGACTGGGAAGGAACCAACCGTGCCAACGCTTTGATCTCAGACTTCTAGCCTCCGGAACTGTGAGACAATGCATTTCTGATGGTTAAGCCACCCAGTGTGTGGTACTTTGTTACGACAGCCCTGGGACCCCAATGCCGTGGCTGCTTCAAGAGTGACTTACACCAAGTTCTACAGCTGCTTTGCGGAGCCCTGTGCTGCTGGGACAGCTGGGTTCCACGGGACAGAATATCTCCTGCTCTCTGCTCCATTTACCCTCATCCCGTCTCCTTTGCACTATTTTATCTGTATTTTTAATCAAAGTCATCTCTACTCTTTCTTATCGGAGACTGGGCTCGAGTGCCCTATGACTTTACTCTCCCAGGTCACTGGGAATTCCAGAAACATGCCTTGAACTCCAGACCTCCGAGGTGTGGCTCATGCTGCTCCCTGCCTAACGAGCCTCCTCTGTACGCCTGTGTGACCACGTGGAAAATCTTAGTCCTCAAGCCCCTTCCATGAAACACCCCTCAGTCCCCCTGAAGCACCAACAGCATGAAAACATTTTCCCAGGGGATCATTGTTGGTAATGGACATGGTTGTCTTCTTTGTACCTTGTATGCTTCCTGCAGGCCCAGGAATAGTAGGTGTTTTCAAACATCCCCATGTTCCAAGACAACCACATCTGCAGACTTCAACCTGGCATTCCTCACCCCTTTTTCTCTTCCCCTTTTCTCAAATTCACCTTCCCATGAAAAATAAATATCTTCAAATTACCCCACACTTGGCACATATAGCTATCCAATTAACAGATTTTCAATCCAGGCAAGCAAAGCTTTCCCACTTCCTTCCTATCTCCTTCCTGTATTTTGACAAGAGTTTGTCATCTCCGTGAGCTAGCCACAGCACAGCCGGTTCGGCTGGGAGCGTTTTATTTTGGCATTTGAGGATGGTGTTGGTGGGAACCTCCTATCCGTGTACTGTAAGAGAACATAAACTGAACAAAAACATTCAGGGTTAGGCCAGGGGTTCTGTCCAGGTCCAGATGAAGGCAGAGGGTTGCTCATGCGGGATGGGCCTGCAGGCTGGCTCCCTGAGAGATCAGGAGTGAGGAGCAGGCGACTGGTGGCCGCTGCTGCCCAGTGGGACACCTGTCCTCAGCAGCCGCAGGGGTTTGGAGGAGCTGCAGGCCTGGCCCTTTGCAGGGACTATGCTGAGAACTCTCCTCCTTTTGGGGAAAACAAGTCAACCTCCTGCAAGGAAACCTCAGTCTGGACAGGTTTTCCTTGAGAAGAATTCATTCTGACTTATGCCTGTCCGGGGTGGCTTTCTGCCTCAGACTTTTGACAGTCAAGGCCACTCCCTGCTGCCATGGGCTGCTTCTCCGAGAAGCCTCAGAGCTCTGCCTTTTATAAGAGGTGACCCAAGAAGCCTGTACTTGCCTGGCCAAGGGAAAATGTGGTGACTTCAACACTCTTCTTATTTATCAACACAGCCCAATGGGTGGACAGGCACAATTTCATCCAACAGATATTTAAGGAGCTCCCCTACAGCATGTTGAAAGACTGGGCTAGCTCTGCGGTGGGGAAGGGGTGGTGGGAGACTTTTCTTGCTGCCTTTTAAATCCTGTATCAGACAGGTAATGCTCTAAGATGCTACAACAAGACCCTAACAGGCAGTGGCTTTTTAAAGATACAAATTTAGTTCTGCTTCATGTACTGGTCCAGAGGTAGATAGTCTGCTAGGGTGGTCCTGCCACATGCATTGTGTATCTTCCTTCTTAGGGTCCCACCCAAATCTCTGTATCCCAGTCAGGATAAGAGAGAAAGGAATGCTTACCCAGCGTTCCACTCACATCCCACTAGCCACAAATTGGTAATGTGGCCACCTCTAGTTGTAAGAGATATTGGGAAATATAGTCCCCAATGGAGTGCTCATGTGCCTAGCTAAAAATAAAAAAAATTAATTATTGAAGAACCAATATTGATGGATATGTACTAGACTCTGCCAACCTTCCTTTCATTTAGTCATCCAATCAACAATTATATATTGAGTGCCAGTCATATGTTTGGCACTGTTTTTACACCACTGCTTATAATTCCTTGGTAGTTAGGAACATATGCTCAGCTAAAAAGTCACATGTGCTGTGTTTCCTAATTAGGATTTCAAATACTATGGATCGTCAGGGAAGGAAAGACTCATTCTGACAATAGGGATTCATCTATTTGTTCAATATATTTATTGAGCAATGTGCTAGGCAGCCTCTGGCCCCAATGACCCCCACCTCCTGCAATTTATGTCCTTGTGCAATCTCTTCCCATTGAGTGTGGGCTAGACCTAGTGATTTTCTTCAAACAAATAGAATACAGCAAAAGTGATGGAAGGTCACTTCTGGGATTAAGTTACAAAAAAGACTGTAACTCCCATCTTGCTAGAATACTTCCTTTCGCTGTGTGTGAGCCTCTCTCTCTCTCTCATATATATATATATATCCCTATCTCTGTCTTTACTCTGGAAAAATACAGCTGCCATATTTTGAGTAACTCTATGAAGTGCCTTATGTGGCAAGTAAATAATGTCTTCAGTCAACAGTCCACAAAGACCTGAAACCTGCCGACAACCACGTACTTGAGGTGACAGTGGATTTTCTGAGGCTGCTAACAGCCTCATGAGGGAGTTTGGAAGCAGATCCTTCTGTAGTTGACCCCTGAGGTGACTGCAGCCTGGCTGACACCTGGAGTGCTGCCTTGTAAGAAATCCTGAGCCATAGTCCCCCCATGGAGCCCCACCTGCTCCTGAATTCCTGCCCCACAGAAACTGTGAGATAATAAATGTTGTGACTTGAAGCTGCTGAATTTTGAGGTAATTCCTTATGCAGCAATAGATAACTGATGCAAGTATTTACTGTTCAGTACTGTGCTAGGCCATAAGAAGGTGAACAAAGAGTGAATCTAGGTCCTGCGTTTGGGGAGAGGACGAGGCAGGTGTCCACACAAACATGGCCTTACAACACATGCGGAAAGTGCAATGATGGAGACACTGAGTGTGAGATAGGAGCACAAAGGAAGGGCTCCTTATCCAGAGGAGGAAGGAGAGGAGGAAGGTCATCCTGGAGAAGACCCTGCCATCAGGGAAAATTGGGGGAGGGTCATTCCATGGAGAGGGGGCATGAGTAAGGGCTGGTGGTGAAATGGCGTGGCGTCTGCATGGGAACGGAGCACTTCAGCTTGTGTGCAAAGCAAGAGGTGAAGACAGATGAGGCTGGAGAAGTGACTAGAGACTTACTTGTCTAGCCTTGTACCAGGGATTTATTTAAAAATAATCAACATTATAAACTTCTGTATTGAGTGAAAGGGGGTGAAAACAAAATAATTAATAAAGGAACTAGCATGTTCTTCTCAATAGTCCAACACCTAAATGTTAAGAAGCCAAATTTAATTATCTAGAGAACATAGGCAAGTGAATTTGCTTCATTGTTTTTGCTCATAAAAATTGCGTGGAGAACAAGCTGTTGACATGTTTCTGTGGTTCCTATTGAAAAACTGGCCCAGGTGATGTCTGATGATTTCACAATTGAAAATGGCCCTTCCTACTCTAGGATTTCTTGAGCCTGTATTTTGAAAACCTGAGGAGGGGTCTGGGCAGCATTGTATATATTTTCTTCTTTTTCCTCCTCCCTCCCTCCCTCCCTTCCTTCGTTCCTTTCTTACTTCCTTCCTTCCTTCCTTCCTTCCTTCCTTCCTTCCTTCCTTCCTCTCACTCCTTCCCCATCTCTTCCTTTCAGTTCTTTGCAACGTTGAAGGCTCCATAATGTTTCTGGGCGCTAAGCATGAGCTCTGCTGGAAATTTAAAGGAACCGAAAGCACTCCTCTTCCCCTGCCTGGAGGACTGACTCTAAATATTCTTCCCCTGGCCCTTGGAAGGTCCTCTGGTCTGGATCACTACTGCTCAGGAGTGAGTCTGATGATTCCGCAGGTAACAAGATTATTTAGAGCCAAGAACGCTACAAAAGTAAGCTTGTGGATAATGGTTGGCCCAGAATAGGAAAAAATACAACTATTTAAATTAACTTTTAAAATTAAAATGCTTCATACTACCATTTCAGAATGGCTTCCTGTATGTGGAATCCACAATCATTAACATGAAATCATGGTCATGTGCCCCCTTGCACAATTCCTTGACTCTGGAGTCCCTGCTCATGCTTGTGGGGGCAGGTGTTTTGAGACTCCTAGAAACAAAACACCACTTGCTGTGTTGGGTTATGCTGGAGGTTGCACAATTCCCTTCCAGATGTAATCAGGCACCTTTCTCATATCATGAGGTTATTCCCTCTTCTGATCCTCATATCTGAGTGGCTTGTGCCTCTGTTACTACTTGCAGGAATGATAGTAAAATGCTATCAACTGAAAAGGCAAAGGAATCAACCAGGCAGAGGCGACATGGTGCTGGGACAGCATCCTGGACTCTCTCTTCTATGCCAGCCATCACCCCTTTTGTAAGGAGGTCTGGGGGTTCCAGAGGATGGACAGGGTGGCAAGAGGATCTTTCAGGGTTCCAGGGTTCCTTGAGGCTCAGATTTGTGCAGGCTGAAAAGTTGTTTTAACATCTGTCTTCCCCACCAGACTGTGAGCAGTTAGAAGGTATGGGTCCTATTTTCTCATCTTTGTCTCCATTACCTAACACAATGTCAGCCCATAGCAGGTGCTTAGTAAATATTTGTTGGTGCAATTGAAATATACTTGTTTACTCAGACACTCAGTATTCACTGAGGCTCTGCCTTGAGTTAGACACTGCACCAGGCCCTTTGGGAGATGTGAAGAGAAGTAAAAGTTGGCTTTTACCTTTGAAGAGTTTTCAGTCTAGTTACTAGACTCTGGTAGACACTGTCTCATACATCTTGGTATCTCAGTGCCCGGTACAGAGCTTGGCCATAACAAGTACTCAGTAAACAGCTGTAGATTAACTGGCACTTTATTAGAGTCTGTGCCAGAAGAGTTGCTTCAGACTTGTCATTCACTGTCCACCCCTCCAAATCTGCCAGCCCAGCGAACCCAGTCCTGCTGACTCTCTCCCAGTGACCCAACACACTATCATGCTTAGCCAGGAACAACAGCCACTGGGAAAATAACGCATCACTTTTCATCCGAGTGTTTCAAAAGGAACTGAGGTATTCAAAGAAGGTCCCAGTTGTCCCAATCAGATCAGCTTTTCAAAGGAATTACAGGGTTGGGAGCCAGCGGCGACCACATACACCTTTGCAGTCATCAGAATCCGTGTTCTCGACACTGAAAGCAAAATCAAATAAACAAGGTTGTGTTGTGCACTTCCTTGACCCAGACTTTCAGGAAGGAGCTGACACACTGCCCAGACTCGCGCTCACCCACATAGCTCTGAAGCCAAACAAACTCGAGAAGAGAAGCTCATGTTTTCCCAGCTGTATGATGCACTCACTTCACCAAACGACTGGCCAGAAAACAAGGAAAAGAAAAAAATATGCCTCGTTCAGACCAGGCAAGGAAAGAAGAATGACTTCAGCTGGCCTTTGTGTGTGTGTGGGGGGGGGGGGGGGGCGCGGGGGGGTTAATTTTCACAAAGCATAAGAAATATAAAAATGGGGAAAGTGAGATCTATGGCTTTTAGTTCCCCAGAAAAGGAAACAAAATATTTTTTTTTTCTTTAAACGTCTGATCATGTTACTATCCTGCTTAAAACTTCTACTTTATAATCTTCGAACCCTTTCGTATCCCTTCCAGGCCTTTTACAACGTGTTTCTAGCCCCATCTGCCCCATTTCCTCCCACTCAAAGCTGTTCAGAGTGTTGGCAGGCTCCCACCATCTTAAAAACGTCATGTGCTCTCTTGTGCACATGCTTCTGCTCATGCTATTCCTTCTGCTTGTAATACCCTTCCTTGCCTATATCTCTAGGGAAACTAACTCATCTTTCAAGACCAGTTAAAAAACATTTTCACTGTCACTCACCCAGTAGCAGAATTAGCTGCTCCTATATGTCTCCCTATAGGACTACTGCATGTGTACCTCTTATTGTACTTATACCTGTATCATCCATTCATTCAATAGCATTTATTGTCTTTGTACTTTGTACTGATATGCTGCTAGGCACTGGGCACTTAGGTATGAAAGTCCCTAACTAGTGTGTGTGTGTGTGTTGGGGCGGGGGGGCGGGGTAGGGGAGACTCACAAAGAAATCAATTGTTGCAAGACAGAATGGTAAGTTCTTTGGTAACGGTAAGCACAGGTGCTTTGGAGAATCAGAAGAGGCTCACAAACCCCAGTCTGATGAGTGGAAGAGGATCTAGGAGGGTTCCTGGAGGAGGTGGCACCTAAAGAGCCCGAAGAACAAGGAATTTTTGTATGCATCTTCTCATTCGTGGCAGAGCACTCAGTCCTTGAGTAACGAGGTCAGCCATACAGCATACCAAATCAGGTCATTTACTTCACATGTGCCTATTGAATCCTCTGCTGGGAGAGAAGCTCTGTTATTCCCGGTGCAGCTCAGGGACTGGAGAGCAGCAGCTGAGAGGGAGAGAAGTGGAGGAGAGAACTATCTGAGGAAAGCAAGAATGATTCCCAGGCTGCTAGCTTAGGCAGATGGGTGGAGAGTGCATAGAGTGCATCAGGGTTGCCATGTGCAGGTGTGTAGGTTGTGGACTCATGATAAGCAGGGCCATGCAGAAGGAAGAGCAAATTCGGTGCAGAAGAATCTCATTCTTTTTTTAAAAAATGTGTCTTTATTGACTTTTAGAGAGAGAGGAAGGGAGAGGGAGAGAGAGATACAAGCATTGATGAGAGAGAAACATCCATTGGCTGCCTCCTGCACTACCGGGCATGTGCCTTGACCTGGAATCAAACTGGAGACCTCGTGACGCACAGGTCCATGCTCACCCACTGAGCCACACCGGCCAGGCAATAGTGTTCTTCTTCATATGACAGTCCCCAACGCGATGTATGATGGTGGCACAGGTTGGACTTGAGGGAATTGTTTTGTTTTCGTAAGGCAGGCCCTCTGTTCTCAGTAGGGTGGATGGGAAATCCACTTTCCTGCTCTATTCACTTGGCTCCTTATTTTCAGGCTGAATCAGTCAGGTCTTTCCCACATCTCCTCTCTCTTCAAATCATTTACAACTCTGAAGGGGGTGTTAGGATTTCTGGCTTAAGTGAAGCTTGAAAATTAGGTGTAAAACAGAATAATTTATTCAGTTATTAGCATTAATTATTAACTAACAAATGGGGTTATTACAACATCTATTATTGCTATTTACCAAAACTTACCTTTAGTTATTAGAGTTAATTCAAGCTATAATTTGATCATCTCACAATAGTGGTGCCGCTACATTTACCTGAAGTTTTATTTTTTTTACTTTTATCCCATTTTCCCTTTTACGTAGTGGAAGACATCTAAGCAGGAGTTTTTTTTGTTGTTGTTGTTTTTAAAATATATTTTATTGATTTTCTACAAAGAGGAAGGGAGAGGGATAGAGAGTCAGACACATCGATGAGAGGGGAACATCGATCAGCTGCCGCCTGCCCACTGGGCACGTGCCCGCAACCAAGGTACATGCCCTTGACCGGAATCGAACCTGGGACCCTTGAGTCCGCAGGCTGATGCTCTATCCACTGAGCCAAACTGGTCAGGGCTAAGCAGGAGTTTTGATTGTCAAAGATTCTTTACCAAAGTAAACAATCCCTTCACTAAATGTTTTCATGCTTCCTGCACACACACCAAGTAATTCCCTTCTTCTGAGAAGCCTGACTCTCTCTAAAATAGCCCCTGGGTTACCATTTGACTTCCTGTTACATTTAGCAAGAAACACACATCTTTTAATAAATATGCTGCTTTAAAGTTTGTCCAAAACTTTCCATAAAATCAGCTCTTCATTATTCTTGATTGCTGTTCTTTGCCTTTTCCTTCTCTTTCTAGAAATTCTGGAAGCATGTATCACATAAAAGCAGACAATATGTTCTACAAAAGACAATTGGGGTGGAAGGTTTCACTGTCCTCCCTAAGCACTGCCCAGTCTTCCTACTATTTCTGTTATGAGTCTTATCCCTGTCTTTCTTTTTTTTTGTATTTTGTTCTCCAAATGTATTTCTCTTTTAAGCTACTTGATCATGGACTATATTATCTTCTTGTTCATAGCTTAGATGGAATATTAATAAATGAATAACGTTGGATTCCAAACACCTGTCTTTTGTGATTAAGTAGGAGAGAGACAGAAGGTAAAGTTTATCTTTGCATTATCTGTGTGTAAAAGTTTGCTGGACACATGTATAATATACAGGCAGTGAGTTTAATTAGCCTCTTTAAGAAGAACAAATGGTTGTAAAAGCACTGTTTCCACAATATCATTCTTAATTACTTGCTGTTTTTATCTCTTTATGAATGCAGACCCTCTAATGCAATGATCTTCACATTTTGCCTGCATACTCCTCTAATTTTTTAAAAACTACATATCCCTCATCCATCATAAAGTAAACATTTTAAAAGTTTCATGGTAAGTTTAAATAGTTACAAAGAATGTGATTTATGACATATGATAAATATTGCCACTTAAAAATAAAACTCTTATATTACTCTCTTAAATATTTCTCAAGGAATTCTAAACATCACAGCAATTTGATACCAATAGCCATGAATTGATATCCATCACTGTCTCGTTAAAAAGTACACTAGCAAGCTTCTCTTTAATAAACATTTTCACCATCTATTTTGCCAGCAGAATTTTATTCTAAAATCATGTTTTAGTGCTTGAAAGTCTTTTATTGGTCGATCTCCCATACTTCTCTACACACACACACACACACACACACACACACTGTAAGTTGAGAGCTGCCAAGTATTTAAATTTTTTTCTTTTGGATTTAGTTATCATTAGCACAAAATTAGTAAAAAAAACAATAGACAAATGTTGCAAATTTGCTGCATAATTTTTAAACAGAAAGAGCAAATTTGTATTGGGATTGCATTAATTAATAAGCTGAGTAGCTCTCTTTTCCCCCAATTGTTTCTTATATCCATGGGTGAGTTATTTATTACTACAATGAGACAGAGTGCCACATCCATTCTATCCTATTTATTATTTTTACAGATACAGACATTGAGAAACTGTGCTTACATAAATAAGTAGGTGAGAATGGATTTAATAGCGTTGCCACTCAAGTCTAACCTATTTCAGAGGTATAAGACATCATGTAGTTACCATTAAAAATATTTCTAATGATTGACCAGCTGACAGTTTAATTAGACATCCTTCAACTCTGTTGAAAGCAAAGAACTGCAGACCACACGGCTTGCAAAAGGATTTATTTCAGTCACTAGAATCCGATTGAACACCAATATTTGGAGTTGTCCCATTGTAGCACAGAGGTTTCTACCCTGCTGTGCAATGCCCCAGCGTAGTTTCTGGTTGGGCAGGTGGTGTGCCTGTCTTTTGTAAGGTGGGAGGATGGACGTGAGGAAAGAACAGGATGGAGAGGAGATCATATGAGGAGTCCTCAGGTTAATTTTTGGAAAGAGTACCTATGGTAGCGAAGGATCTGAAATGGATTCTTTAAAATCATCCTTTCACACATTATCCTTTGGAAAGACCTCAAATAGTGTACCAACTTGAAACCACTGTGACAAAGATCTCCACCAAGTATCACCAGTTCTTCAACTTGGCAATAGAGCCTTTTCTTTTCTCAGAACACCTATTAATATCTGGAAGAATCAATGTTTCTTGGAATACTCCCTAGGAAATGATACCTTAGAGGTTTACTTAAAAAAATCATAATTGGATCCCCAATTAGATAATAAAATCTAAAGCTGTGAGCTAGAGGTTGTTGCAGGAGAACAGATATGATGATGATGATGATGATGATGATGATGATGATGATGATGATGCTGCTGCTGATGGTGATGATGATGATGTGGATGATGATGATAGCTATTGTTATTAATTGTGTTTGCTTCACATGGCAGAAACCCCAACAAATATTGGCAAATACCAGTAAGAAGATATTTGTCTCGCGCAACAACACATTTCTGGGCAGGTGGCCAGGGACTAAAATAGCAGCTCCACAGTGTCATTAAGTACCCAGTGCGTTCTGTCTTGTCACCTCATCATCCTTCACTTGTGATCTTTGTGCTGGTTACCTCATGACTGCAAGACGGCTTCTCTACCTCTGCCCTCAGAGCTGAGCTCCAGGCAAGAAGGTGTGGAGAGAAGGGCAAGGACTTCTGCTCAGAAGCTCCGCCTTTTTATTTGGAAAAGTCAAGGACTTCTATCTACACCTCAGTGGATGTCACTGGGTTTTGTGGCCACCCTAGCTAAAGGGGAACTGGAAGTTTGAGTATTATTTCCTTTTCTACCCTCTCCAGAAGAGGATGGCTAAGAACAACACACTTGAGAATACATTTTGAGTGAACCAACTCACAGGACCTGTCACACCCTCTTATTCTGAGCCAGGCATTTTCCATATATTACATCTGTTACAACGATCCTACCAGGTAGGATCACTATCTCCATTTCTTCAGATGAGGGAACTGAGGCTTATTGAGGTTAAAGTGACTTTACAAAGGACCATGGCTAATTTGTGACGAAACTGGAATTGGAAACAGTTCTAATGCCGGAGTCGATACAGACTGCAGCTGATTGGTGATACCACCTGATATATTCCATCTACCTCATAGCATTGGACCTAAACCGTCTGCGGGTGTGGAGATGCCCAAAGCCTGTGGCAAGTGCAAAGGGGTGGAATGGAGGAGTGGGAATAAATAAGAAGGCCTCACTCTTCCCATCTCAGACCCCTGCCCCAATTCTCTTGACCTTGGAAAGAATGGGTGAAAATTGAGAGGTGGCCTGGCTGGTGTGCTCAGTGGTTAAGCATGAAATTATGAACCAGGAGGTCACTGTTGGATTCCTGGTCAGGGCATATGCCTAGGTTGTGGGCTCGGTCCCCAGTAGGGTGCGTTCAGAAGGCAGCCGATCCATGATTCTCTCTCATCATTGACGTTTGTCTCTCTCTCTCCCTTCCTCTTTCTGACATCAATGAAAATGCCTTTTTAAAAAGAGAGAGGGAGAGGAGCAGGAGAAAGAAGCAGCAGCTCTAAGCTAGGAGGCAGGACACTGGGGTTCCCTTTCTGACTCTGACTCTGGCTTCTTAGGTCATTTTGACTCTGCAGGCCTTCGTCTCTTCACCTAGCTTTTCAGTGTGTATTTGAGTGATTTGTCTGATGGAAGACAGGTGGCCAGGCTGCAGAATTATGATCACTCCTGGGGAGGTTCTGTGCTCTGGGGGCACATTCATCAGCAGGTTCTATGTGCAGGACCTGGCTCAGAATCTGCCTATTTCTCAGCCCTGGCACTGGACACCCCACTTCCCCCAATCTCCACCCCACCAGGACTCTGGGCTGCAGAGTCATTGAAGTATGGAAGCTCCAGAAACTTCACCCCATGGCACAGAGTTCCTAAAACTTCCAGAATTCAAGTGCTTCTCACCAGCACTCCCATCCTGGTCCACGCCACCATCACCTCCCACTTGGATGACTGATCTCCCTGCCCCTATAGTCTATTCTCTACAGAAGAGCCAGACTAGTCACATTAAAGCTCACTCTCTTCTGCTCCAATTCTACAGCCATTTCTTTCCTCTTAGAATGAGCATGTTGACAAATGGCCTGCAGGCCCTACTCTATCTGCACCCTGTTTCTCTCCCTTCATCCCATCTCCTCATCCTCACTTCCTGCCACTCTGTTCTCACAACATCTTCCTGCCTCAGGGCCTTTGTACAGACTGTTCCCTGTGCTGAGACCACTCTTCTCCCAGGTATTTCAAAAGCACCCTCATCTCCTTTAGGGCTTTGTTCAAATGCCACCTTCTCAGCGAGGCCCACTGTGACCGCCCTGTTTAAAAATGCTGCCTAAGCTAGCCAGCATGACTCAGTGGTTGAGCGTCAATCTATGAACCAGAAAGTCACAGTTCGATTCCCAGTCAGGCCATATGTCCTAGTTGCAGGATCAATCCCCAGTGTGGGGTGTGTAGGAGGCAACTCATCAATGATTCTCTCTCATCAGTGATGTTTCTATCTCTCTCTCCCTCTCTGTTCCTATCTGAAATTAATACAAATAGATTTTTAAAATGTTGCTTATACTCCCTCCCTTCCTCCCCACATTGTCTGTCCTCCTTGCCCTGCTCTACTCTCTTCCTGTGACACTTCCCACTTCCTTCTATAGCACATAACATCTACTCATCAAATCTATAGAAGATTTGCCCCCACACAACAGATATGCTCACCAAATACTCCATTTGCTTCCCCGCTCTGATTTCCTTGCCTCTTTGTCATTAGGTGAGTTCACATGACTAGTCGAGAGAAAGTGCGGTGGGTCATTTCCAGGCAGCAGTCCTGACAAGCCCAGGACAAGTTCTCCCGTCTGTCTTTTCCTTTGCCAGAGCAACCAAGGAACCTCAGGCGGAGGTGGAGAAGCCCTCTGGACTCCTGGGTCACTGCATGGAGGACAGTTGCCCTGGAGAATCACACTGGACTTTGTGTGAAGGAGAATTAAATGAAGCATTGTCTTACAGATAACTTGGATTCTCCTGTCTGTTACCCCCCTTAGAATACAAGGTCCATGAGAGCAGGGTTTTGGTCTGTTTTGTTCTCTAATGTATTCTCAGCATTGGGATCAGTGCCTGGCATATAACAACCCCTCAGTAAATTTGTCAAATCAATGAATAGGCTCGTGGACACCAGATCGGTATTGCTGACCAGACCAGTTTCTAACTTCCTCTGGAATGTAGCTAATTCCCAGGCTCTAAGTTTGCCAGGTCCTTATGAGTAGGGGCTAAATTAACATCATCCTTGTATTGCCCTCAGTTACTTGACTAAGGCCTTGTACATTGTTCGTACTCAGTCGATACTTACTGACTTACTAATAGCAATGACTAAATGCTGGATCAAACTCATCCTGTGACCCTCAAATACAAAGCTCCCTGTGGAAGAAGAAGGACGACCAGCTTTAGGGAACGTATCCCCCACAGTCTCATCACATAATCTTGTTTCATCAAGAACATTAAGGCTGTTTTGTTTGCTTTCCTTCAGCTCCTCACTCTCTGACATAAATTCTGTTCTCACCTCTTTGTTGTCCTTGCCCTCTTTGAGGACAATCCTTGTGACTATGCAGGTTGTCCTATTCTTCCCAGTTTCTTACCTCCTGCTCATACCTGAGCCTACTGTTTTCTGGCCTCCAACACCACAATTCTACTGAAATTCCTCTTGCTGTGGTACCCAAGGCCTCCTGATGGTCAAGCCTGGTGGCATGCAATTTTTTATGGCATGTGACACATTGTGAACATTAAATCCAATCTCCTTGGCACTTGCTACCCCTTTGGTCCTTTGGAACCACACTTTCCAGGTTTTTCTTGTATCTTCCTGGCCTTTCCTGCTCTTTGATAGGCTCCTCTTCCTCTACCCACTCCTTGTAAGCGTCTCAGACCACTGCTCTTTGCACTCAACACACTCTCCCTGTGGCTTTAGCCACCACCTGTACCCTGACGATTCCCAAACCTTTGTCTCCAGCCCTGACCTCCCTCCAGAGCTTTAGGTTATTTATATACCTGCCAACTGAACAGCCCCACCTAGATCCCATGAATGGGACGCCTCTTGTACATCATCTCGCAGCCTCTTGGCCTCACCCCTGAGTCTCGAAGCAGCTCTGGCAGGCAGTTCTGTATCACTTACCTTGGCAAGTGACTTTATACCTTGCTTCATGACTTGGGGTTTCTCCGATGCCCCTGGACACCTATTGATTTATACAAGATGCCTGCAGAAGTAGCTGACATTTATGCATGTGCAACCCAGATGGGGGGATGGGAAGAATAAGGAGGTGAGCATAACACTCCATGGGAAACCCTGGACTAATGAGGTATAAGAACCACTGCATAGCATTCTCCCTTTTGTCTCTTGGGTGAGCAATCCTGAGATGCAGTGTGAAGGCTCCCCAGGAGGCCCCAGAGGGATCCAGTGCCAGGTCCCGTGAGGGTGGCCAACATGATACACATTCTTTTTTAAACATATAATTTATTGACCAAGTATTGTATTTTAAAGTAGATATTTACTATTTTTACTAAAGACTCAGCACACACTTCCATGTATACATACAAAGACAATGGAACGATGCCCCCAGGGGAAAGCTTTGGTTACACCTTTGGACTATGGAGTTGCTTTTCCCTTGAACTTACATCTGTGAGAAATGTTTAGCTAACTGGGAAGACTGCTTTTTTAAATTGAATTTATTGGGGTGAATTGGTTAATAAAATTATATAGATTTCAGATGTACAGTTCTATAAAACATCCTCTGTATATTGTACTGTGTGTTCACCTTTCTTGATTGACTTTCTATCCTGCCTTATATCACCCTCCCTGATCCCTCACCCCTGTTCCCTGGGATCATTTCTCAAATAGCCAGCATGTAAATCTTTGTCCAGGTCTTGCATTGGGGGACATCCCGGCTAAAATACCCCTTAGGTATCTCTATCTCAAACTCTCTAAACCAAAACTCGCAATCTTTCCTTTAGTCCTGCGTCTTCCTCTCCTCTATTCCATTCAGCCATCAAAGCTCAAAATGAGACTCATTCTGGATCCTCCCTCTTCCTCATCTCGACCTCAGTCTGCCCCTCCACTGCTGTCCTAAAACCGTTGCATAAGCCCCCATCATCTCACCTAAGCAGCTACCTCCTCTCACTTCTTTCTGCCTCTCCTCCCACCCTCTCAAACCCACCCTCACTCAACTGCCTTCATGAAATACCTCCAGCACAAATCTTACCGTGGCATATCTTTGCTTAGACCCCACTAAAGTCTCCACAGGTCACCCCAAATCTAAGTATCCTAATATGGACTGGGGCCTCTGTGATCTCCCCTTGCCTACCTCTCCAGCATCATATCTGAGCTGCTTATGCATTACAGGATGTTCCCAGTTGTTCACTAGAGAGAAAGAAAATGCCCATCCTGAGGATATTATTTATTTTGTCCCCAGGAGGAGCATCCCAATAGCCCTGCGGCTCTGGAGACAACGTCAGCAGTTATTCTCTAGAGTCAGTGATCACGGGGCCCTTCAGGCCCATAGCTTCATCATATACAGATCACAGAACAGACAGTGTGTGGACTGGAAGAACTCTGTGGGTAGAACCGGACCTGGGTTCCAGGCCCGCTCCACTGGTGAGCTGTGTGGCCCTCAGTAAATTACCTGGTTTCTGCATCATCCACAAAGTGGGAAGACTATCTAATTGCTACAGGGTGTGTGAAGTGCATGTAATAGTAAGTGAGGATGATGATGATGGCTAACACTTACTGAGTACTTACCACTCGGGGCAATGAAAGTAGGAGATACCTTGTGAGCGGGTCTTGGCTCTGCTAACTTGGCCATGTTCTCTGAGTAAGTCATTTCCCAGGCCTTGACCTCAGTCGCACATGGGAAACAATGGGTTGAACTACTTCAGGGGTGTTGGACGGGGTGGTCACTAATATCCTTCCCAGATATAAAATTCTGCGTTTATAAAGCAAGAACTCGGAGCTATTGCTGTCCCAAAGAGGGCTGGACATCCATCTCTTTTGCTCTGCTGTGCCTGCCGGGACACACACAGCACACTGAAGGTGACCTTACCAGCCCTTACATCAGCCTCAGTAACAATGAGGATAATTCTGTCCAAAAAAGCAATCCTGATTTTTTTTTTTTTTGGCATGAATTGTATTGTTCAAATTCACAAAATTTACTGTCACATCGCTACCCAGCTGGACAGATTCTTATTAGAGCCAGGTCAGGTCCAGGTGGAGCCCAAGGCTGGTTGTCCCCCTCACAAGGCCCAGCCTCCTCTCCCTCCCCCTGCATCACCTCCACCATCTTGATGAAGGTGGTACTGCTCCTCTGACTCTATCTCAAATGTTCTAAACCAGAACTCTTAGTCTTTTCCTTAGCCCCTCCCCCATCTGCCTCTCAATGGGGGCTTTGCTGAAATGGAAGGTTTCGTGTTCTTTCTCAGTTGACTTCTTCCCATCCTTCAATACCTTATTTGTATTTTCCAGTTTGAAGTGAAAATGTGATGGGGTAAATATATTCTGGATATTTTCTCCTTGCAGTTCTTACTGAAAGACACACACACACACACACACACACACACACACACACACACACACACTTTTGGATTCGTTCTTTTCATAGCTGATCATATTAATGCAATTTTCAGTAACTCACTGCTTCCTACATAATTGAGGGAGTCAGAATAGAAAGTCCCAAAGTGGATGTAAACTGAAAGGCGCTTATCTGGCCATGGTGAGAGTAGTCAAAATGCCTCCATCCCAAGGAAGCCGCAAAGCCAGGCAGAGTAAGTGTCCTTCTTTGGTCCCCAAAGCTGATGGTTCTGGGAAGGGGGTTCCTGGGTAGGTTTTCACCAGTGGGAGAGCTGAGGACAGGGAATGTAGAATGATGCTTGACTTCATGTATCCCTTGACATCTCCTATCTTTGGCATCTAGTTGGCTATGAATTGCCTGACTGTTGGTAGGGTGGGGGAGGAGAGGATGGGGCTGGGAAAGGGGAGATCGGCTACCTCTGACTTTCCCTCAGGACTCCCATGTAAATATGAGCACTCACAGGATATATTTAAAAGCGTTTTGTTCATTTATTCCACAAGTATTTACTGAGCATATACTTTGTATATATGCCAGGCTCTGTACTAGATGCTGGCGATATGATGAAAGCAGACATAACCCCTCCTTAGGATAGTCCACAATCTAATGCATTAGATATGCCAACTGGACGTGGAAAATGTCAGATGAGTGCTGTAGAGTCTGACTAACTTGAATCCCTTACTTACAGCATTATTGCCAGCATAATTAAGTAATTATCTGAGGAATTATTGGTGAGTGTTAGTCTTTCCTTTTAAAGTAAACATCCCATAAAAACACATACATGTAACCATTAGCACAATACCTAGCCCACTAGTAAATGCTCCATAAACATTTGTGAAAGAAAGGAAGAAGAAAAAAAGAAAGAAAGGAGAGAGGGAGGGAGGACAAGGTGGCAGAAGGGAAGGAGAAGGTAGGATGAAATGGAAAGAAAAAGAAAGACAGGATGAGAGAGGAAGGAGAGGAGAGGAGATGGGTAGATTAGGATCCTGGAAGATGGTGAAGTGACCTTGTGAAGATGCTCAGGCCTGTAAAGGGAAGCTGGTGTTGAGAAAGAAAGGAAGTGGTTGAAAGTGAGAGGAGGTCAAGGCGGCCGGAACTAAGCTGTACAGGAAGGGGTTGTTTCACTTGGGAAAATCCTGTGGCAGAATGTCTAGAAGCTGCTGTGCTGGAGGCTGGGGACTGGCCACAGTGTGCCCCCCTGACCTGGGCTGAGAGGCATCCTGACTGCCTCGGGCCTGACCTGTGACTGAGGCTGTGCCAAATGGGGCTGAGGACACTGGACTCTGGACTCAGACAGACCTGATTTGCTTGTAGCCGGGCTGCCAAGAATCTAGCAGTAGTTTCCCCTATAGGGTTGTTTGAGTGCGGGAGGTTGTGCTAAGGAGGATGGGGATAACACCTTCGGTTGGAGGCACCCTCAGACCCCCTTGATCTTGGCTAATTAGACCTCATGAACCCCTGTTCTAGTTTACTGTTTCTCGTCCTTAGCAATAATAGTACTGTAATTATACCTTTCTCACAGTTTTTTAATTTAGATGCCTTCTATTTCAAGTTGAACTTTGGTCTTACCCATGACAACCTTATTTCCCAAATAAACATGTGATGGATGATCTGAAAAGCACAAGTTCACTTGTGGGGAGAACTCTAGAAAAAAATAGCCTTTTATGGAGTGTATAATATGTGCCAGGTCTTGTGCTGTGTACTCTCATTGCAATATTTCCTCGGATCTTTGCAACACCCCATACGAAGCAGGCACTATTGTTGTCTTCAGCTGACAGGAAGGAAACAGGCTCAGATAGCTTGCCACCTCCCTGTGGGTCTCTCAAGCGCAGCTGGTGGAAATAGGACCCACATGCAGGGCTAACTCGGGTCAGGCCCGGATACTCCAGCCAAAGGCAGGCTAAGGGGAAGCCAGGTACCTCTGATGGCAGTGAGCTACAATTTTAGGTGAAACATGAACAAATAGGTTAATAGTTAAAGCTATTTTTATGAGTTCCTGCTTTATTTTTGACAAGTGATCCTCATTATTTACTATACTAATAGGAGGTTTTATTTAATTAAGTTAGTAAGTAAATTAAAAAAAAATTACGTGATAGTGCAGTGGGTTGTGGATAAGGAAGAAGAGTGAAGACGGACCCAGGGCCTGCAAGGCTCGGTTTTGATCTTTCTCACTGGACTCTGACTCTGTTCATTGGCCGACCCTCAGGGGACATGCAACTGACGCTTGCTGTGTCCCCAGGGACTTTCCCAATCTGTCTCGCTTCTGTGGGTCTGTCTGTTCTCTGGGTCATAGCCACACCCCCTCTGACAGAGTAAAACACCAGGAATTAGGTAAAAGGTGGTTTGGCAAAAGTCAAGAAAAGAAATGCCTTCGGCGGCAATTTGCTCAGGACACATAAGGGCTTTGGGGGAAGGGACACCAAAGAGGAGGATCCCTACTGCCTTCGGCACAGGATTTGGAACAATCTGGAGAGGTGATTGGCTGGTGCAGGGCTGTGAGAAGGGTCTCGGGAGAGAAGGGGTTGTTGGTTGACCAGAAGGCTGCAGCCTCAGAGCGTTCCTGCTGTGCCACAGCGAAGGCAACCTATGGCAGGCCTGGAGGACCTGTGACTCAGACCTGTATGCTCTCCCTGGCACGAGGCCTCATACTGACTAGACCAGCGGTGGGCAACCCTTGGCACGCGTGCCAAACATGGCACGCCAGTAACTTTTGCTGGCACGCAAAACCCTCTCTTATAATCTTCCATTTAGAATTTTTTTCTTAATATCGCCGTTTTTATTTTTCAGATAAATTCAGTGTAGGTGCATCTTAAATAAATAAATAATTTTACATAACAAGTTATCTTAAAGACCATAGACATGGTTTGATGAGAGAAGGGAAGAGCAATTTCTATGCCTCTGCCTTAACTCTCCCTGCCTTCCTAGATCCGACCAGTGTTTTGGTTTCATCCATATACACTTGTGAATCTTTGTTCTCAGTGATGAATTTTTTTAAGTCTCGTAATAGGAGTAGCCTGACGGATGAAAGTAGTAGCTCGTGCATACCTCTGAAGGTCACGAAATATAAACCTGATGTAAAATCTCTGTCATCGGTGATGCAGCAGCAAAAGTCCCACTGATAATATCAAATGGAGTCAAAGTTTTCTGTCAGACTATCAGTGTACATGTATACATTAAAAAATAAATGTATTTTTCATCATCATATACTGTGTTTTTGTCGCTCGAATGAATTTTATTATTTCTTCAAGGTTCTTCACATACGTACACCTTAAGAGATATCAAGTAGGCGTAACATGTTCTCAAAAAATTAGGGTTGGCACGCAGAAGAATTTTGAGTCAGAGATTTTGCTGGTTTTGGCACGCACTCACAAAAAGGTTGCCCACCCCTGGACTAGACACTCACAGAATTTGTTCTGGATTCACTCCCCTTGCCACTTCACCTGGAAACCTTTCTACAAGGAAGAGGACGTTCTACATGGAGAACCACAGTTAGGACTGATTTGGCACCTCACTCTGTTTCTCCATAACCAAAAACGACATTAGCTGCAATCTAATGATTGCTGGAAATTTCTTGCCTGACCCCGTTCTTCCAGGGCCATTCCCTGGGTGAATGGATAACCAGGTCCCAGAACTGCAAGGCTCTAACCAGTGACTGGAAGAGTAATTATGAATCTATCTCTTGACATGTCCCTGCTCCCAATCCTACCCCCCCATCCCCCTCCTCTCCTCCGCCCCGTCCCCTCCCCGCCCCCCCTCCACACACACACACATAGCTGACTAGGTCAAAGCACTGCTTTCCTTCAGTATACTCAGAAGCAACGATTCCCTTATGTTGAATATGGTTAACCCATAATACTTACCAATGGGCCAATAATGGCAAGTCACTTGGTTTACTAATTTGAAAGTTGTGTGCCCCTTATGTTTGTTTTCAAGGTAGGAAAAGCTAGCAGTCTGAGCAGATATTTCTGAGCATATAATTTCTGCTGCTGTAATAGTCACAATATGCCTATGGACGAGGGCTTCAGAGACAAACAAATATGAGTGTGAATGTCCGTTCTGTTTGCTGTGGCAGTTTGGGCAAGTTACTTAACCTCGCTGAGCCTCTGTGTCTTCGTGTGCACATGGGAATGCTGCCTGGCACGGAGCAGCAACTCCTTCAGACACACTCTGTAATGAGCTCCTGGCAAGGCCTGGCGAGGGGGGCAGGCATCTCATGCAAAGCAGGAAACACTCAGTGGCTGGACTTTCAGAGGCTGGAATTGGGCCCCGGGCATGGAAGTGTGGACTTTACTCTGGTACCCATCCGCTACACTCCAAGAGTGGGCTTCTTGAGTCTGCTTCTCTTCCCTCTCTGCACCAGCTTCTCCATCCTCCCCCAAGGGTCTTGTCTCTCTGCCTCGCTGCTTCTGCTTGCTCACACTTTGACTTCCTTCTACCCTCAACTCACTCAGCCATGCCATTGCTTCTTTCTCTAGCCTCTGAGCTTTCAACTTTCATTTCTGCAATTAAACGCATTTCCTTTACATATCCTAACTTGAAATTTCTAAAAGTAAGGATCTATTTGGATGAGGCTTTTTGTATTATGATACCCTAAAAACTGCTGGTTGGCCAGTGGATTGGTTGCTGGCACCACCCCTGATCCAATCAGAGTGGGTGGTGTGTGTGTGTGTGTATTTGAGGATGATCACATTAGACAAATCAAAGCCACTGGAAGCAGCCCCCATTCAGCAGAGGTGACAGGCATAGGAGTTTCCCTTACAAGGGGTGGCAGACATAATAATTGACACGTGCAGTTAAAAAAAAACCCACACACACCTCATAAGTTTGTTGTGAAAATTAAGTGAGATAGAGTTATAGAGGGTCTAGCACAGAGCTAGGACACATAGTAAATGCTCAAAAAATGATAGCCATTGTTCTTTATTCTTATTTTTTTTACCTTCACCTGATGATATTTTTTTTTATTGATGTGAAAAAGAAACATCAATCGGTTGCCTCCTGTATGCACCCTGACTGGGGATCGAACCTGCACCCTAGGTATGTTCCCTGACTGGGAATAGAACTCATAACTTTTTTGATGTACGGGATGACGCTCCGACCAACTGAGAACCTGGCCAGGGCAGTAGCTGTCATTCTCACTATGGGATTATTGTTGTTATTATAATAATCTACCACCAACAGGCTTGGTTCCAAATGTACAGGGTGGCTTGCAGCCCTCTCATAGAAAATACACAGGGTGATTATTTTTCTTGAACGTATTTAGTCCAACTTCACTAAAGGGAGGGAGCAAGAAGGGAAGTAGGCTCTCTATGTGTACAGCATCGTGTGTACAACATCAAGGGTTAAAAATACTCTCTGGAACAAATATTACAAGTTTCTTTTCGTTTCAAACCACAAATGTGATTCTGTAAGCCTACCTAACTTCTTGTAATGGCTTCCCATTTTTCTTAAATAGAGACAAAAATTTTTTAGAAGGCCTTGTATGTCTTCATCCCTCTCCCCCCACCACACACACCCCCGCTTCCCAGCTGTGGCTGGCCCGATGCACAAGCTGCTTGGGGTGCTGCAGCCACACTGGCTGCCACCAGGCCCCCGGGACACCTGTTCACAGTGCACAGAGCTCCTGCCAGGCTCTTCTCCTCCCTTCCCAGCCCTTTCCTACTTATTCTTTCCTCCCCTTTCTGGTCTCTGTTTTCTCTGGGACAGGATCTTTTGTAGTATGCATTCTTTTTTCTTCAGCCCATTGTTTCACTAAGGGGATGGTGTGATTCAATCTGCTTCTCTCACTAGACTATAAACCCACAAGGGCAGGTAATGTCTGTTTTTGCTCACCTTTGTGTCCCCCAAAGCTGACAGTGCTTGGAACACATGGGCACTCACTAAATATCTGTTGAGTAAATGAGTCATTAATTGTTTTGCTACTGACTGCAACTAAATTATTGCCTATCAGAAGCTATGACAATACCAGCAGGTAAGAGTAATGCAATATTAAGCCTTTTTTAAAAAAATGAAAGCACACATGCAGAGCTCACCAAATTTGCTCTGTTCTATGCCCAAAGGAAATAGCAACACATTTTAAAAAACTGATATTATACAGGCTGCATTCATTGGCCAGAATGCAATAAATTTAGAAATTAGCAAACAGGGAGCCAAAAACAGTCTATACTTCTAAAATATAAACACACACTTCTGAAGCTCTCTTGGTTTAAAGAGGAAGTAAACTACTTGGAACTGAACCACAATGAAAATAGCACACATCAAAACCAATGGGATTTGGCCAAAGCAATTTTCAGGAAAAAAAAAAAAAAAAAAAAAAAAAAACAAACAAAAAAACATAAAAAAAAAAACTCTAGCCTTGCATCTGTTTATTAGATCATAAGAATGATTGAAAAGGAAAAAATGAAGCCAAAGTAAATAGTAAGAAATGAATTAATTAGTGTAGAAACAGAAATGAATGAGGTAGAGAAAAAACTCAGCAAAATTAAAACCATGGGTTTGCTTTTGTTGTTGTTAATCCTCACCTGAGGATACATTTTCCATTGCTTTTCAGAGAGTGTAGAAGGGAGGGAGGGAGGTGAAGAGAGAGAGAAACATCCATATGAGAGAGACACATCATCGACTGGTTGCTACTGGCTGCCTTCCACAGGTGCCCCAACTGCGGACGGGGAGCGAACCTGCAATCTAGGTATGTGCTCTAGACAGGAATCAAACTCTTTGGTGCACAGGCTGATGCTCTAACGCAGGCCAGGGCTACAGGTTCACTTTTTTAAGGTAAAAAATATTTGGCTAGAACAACTAATAAAAGAGAGAAAATGCTAGGCAATATCAGGCATGAAGAGGGATAGATATACATATGTAAAGAACACTTTTAAAAGAAAACAGTATGAATAACTTTACAACAATGAATTTGAGACCCGGATGAAATTAATGATTTTCAAGGAAAATATAAAAAACCAACAAAATTTGTTCAACAACCATTAAAGAAATTGAACTATTAATTTAAAATGTATCTCCTTTCTGCCCCTGAAAAGGGCATCAGAGTCAAAAAGCTTATAAGCAAGTTTTTCTACTAAAATCTGAAAGAACAAATAGTATGTTTGTGACCTCTGGGGTATAGAGGCCTTCTTAAATAAATCATAAAAATAAAAAGCCATAGAAGAAAAGATGAGTAAATTTGACTAAACTAAACTAAAAATTTCTCTATGACCAAAGATATGATTAAAAAAATTAAAAGGCAATTTATGGTTTAGGAGAAAATGCAATATATGTGTGTGTGTGTGTGTATATATATATATATATATATATATATATATATATATATATATATACATATGTATATATATACACACAAACACATACACATGTATGCAAACTTAAACAACAAGCAAAAGAATAGTATTATCCTGGTGCTATGGACTGCATTGTGTCTCCACCAAAATTGCTATGCTGAAGCTCTAACCCCCATGTGATGCTATTTGAAGAGAAAGCTTTGAGGAGGTAGTTAGGTTAAATGATCATAGTCACATAGGATTGGTGGCCTCACAAGGAGAATAAGAAGGAGGTCTTTCACTCTCCACATGGACACATCGAGGAAAGGCCATGTGAAGACACAGCGAGGAAAGGCCATGTGAAGACACAGCAAGACTCTGTCTGCAACTCCAGGGAAGAGCTCTCACCAGACACCCCTTTGATGGGCACCTTGATCTTGGTCTTTCCTGACTCCCGAACTGGAAGAAAATAAATTTCTCTTGTGTAAACTACCCAGTAGAAGGTATTTTGTTATGGCAGCCCAAACTGACTAGACATTTAGATATATAAATCCAAAAGAAAAAAATTGATGAAAAAGAAGTCAAAGATATGAACAGGAAATTCACAGAATAGATATGGTCAATAAGCAAGAAAAATGCTTAGCAATACTAAAATATCTGTTTCACAACCATCAGATTGGCCAACTTGATAAAGTTTGATAATCTTCAGAATTAACCTGGGTGTGCAACAATAAAGTATAAATTGGTAATAATGACTTTGGAGGTAAATAAGGGACCATCTTAAAATATAACCTATAATCCCACAATTCCATTCCTGTGTATCTGTTCCTGGAAAGCATCCCCCCACCCCACAAGGTTTTATTTGTGAGAGCAAACTTCTAAAGGATGATGTGATGGTGCTGGCAGTGTGGTCAACCAGAGCGAGGCAGGATCCAGAAGGGGCTGAGGACTGAGCCGTGCAGAATGCCAGAGAGGTTGCTGTATTTGGGTAAAGTTCCAGAGAGAGGGCTGCAGAGCTGATTGCCTGAGTTAGCATAGCCTGGGAATCATGGCCAGGCCTCAGAGTGGCCACAGCCCCCACAGGAACTCAGCTGACACGGAATCAGACCGGCAGCACCACCAGGAGTGCTACCACCAGAGTGATAAAATGACTAGTTACCAGCTTCAGATGTCAGCTGCCAATGTCTGTAGGACAAGCAGCAAGCAGGTGGAGTAGGGCACTACCCTGGAGATCAAAGGAGTGAGAGGACATGGCCCCAAGGACTCTAGCTCTTCCATTAGTCCAGGAAGCATCGATAGCTATAGCACCCCCCCCCCCACCCCCCACACACACACCCTTGACATCCAGAGACCATCTTAGTGAGGAAACCAGGAGGAGGAAAGACTGTCTAAGAGACAGAGCATTTTATCCAAGACATGATGCCCTCTAAAAAGAACTGTTTAAATGATCAGATTAAACTACTCTTTAAATCAGATTGACTCTTGAGCAGACCTTTTCTCCAACTCACCAATGAGTACGATTTAGTGAGGAAGGCCAGAACAGCACAGCAATGACATTGTCTTTGAATAACAGAGTTAAGAAACAGTGCATTTTGTGCTATCCTATGCTTTTTATTTTTCTTTCATGAGAGTATGTCATGAAATGTCAAAGAGAGAAGGCACTAAAATTTTCCAGAAGCAATCCTGATTTCACAAAAAAACATATATCAGAAAGCTCTTGGCATTTTGAAGGTGAACTCCAGAGACAGTGATGACCTTTCACTCCAAGAGCCACACCTCAAGAGGGAAGCAGAAAGCAGGCATGTAGACTGGAAAGCCCTGAGGATTCCCCGTGGAGGCCTGCCCGGGCTTGTGCCAGGGAGAGTAGGGATTTTTGTGTTGATTCCAGTACTCCTTGGGTGATGATTAGCATGTTATTGATTTTATGAAATAAAGAAAGAGAAGAGAAGTGAATTTTAGAAAGAACTTGAACAACTTCCACCCTGATTGGAATAAAATAGCAATAATAATAATAATAATGATTGCAATCATAATTAATGCACATCTTTTGTGCATTATCACAATCTTCACTCCAATATTATAAAGATAGCCACTGTTATTACTCCCATTTTACAAATGAGGAAACAGAGGCTTAGAGATGATGGGTTGCCTGCAAAGATGGCCACCAATTCTTCCCACTCCAGAGTGCACATGCCCTTACCCCCACCACGTGTTAAGTCTATTTCCATTCCTGTTAAGTCTCAACTGACCTGTGGCCGCTTTCAACAATAGAGTATATTGAAAGAGCTGCTGATCTCCTTCTGGCCTATATCCCAAGATGACTATCAATTTCCATTCTTGTTCTCCAAAATATGGAAGCCAATTACCATGTAAAGAAGTCTGTCTATGAGAGGACTCAAATAAATAAAATCAGAAATAAAAGAGAAGTGACAGCTGATACCACACAAATGCAAAGGTTTGTAAGACAATACTATGAATAATTACAAGCCAACAAATTGGACAATCTGGAAGAAAAGGACACATTCCTAGAAACATACAATTTTTTAAGACTGAATCAAGAATAAACAGAAAACCCGAACAGACTGATTACTACCAATGAATCTAATCAGTGATCAAAAAACTCCCAACAAACAAAAGTCTTGGACCAAATGACTTCACAGGTGAATTTTACCAAATCTTCAAAGAAGAATTAACACCTATTCTTCTCAAACTATTCCAAGAAATTCAAGAGGCGGGAAAACTCCCAAGCTCATTTTACCAGGCCAGCATTATCCTGATTTCAAAACCAGACAAAGACACTACAAAAAAGAATATTTTAGGCCAATGTCCCTGATAAAGGTAGTTGCAAAAATCCTCAACAAAATACTAGCAAACCAAATTCATCAACACATTAAAAAGGTCATTCACTATGAACAAGTAGGATTTATTCCTGGAATGTAAGGTTGGTCCAATATCTGCAAATTAATATGATACTCCACATAGTCCAAATGAAGAATAAAAATCATATGATCATATAAATTAATGCAGAAAAAGCATTTGACAAAATCCAGCATCCATTTATGATAAAAACTCTCAGCAAAGTGGGAATAGAGGGAGCATACCTCAGAATAATAAAGGCCATATATGACAAACCCACAGCTAACATCATACTTAATGGGGAAAAGCTAAAAGTGTTTTCTTTAAGATCAAGAATAAGACAGGATTATCCACTTTCACCACTTTTATTCTATATCATATTGGAATTCTAGCCATAGCAATCAGACAAGAAAAATAAATAAAAGGCATCCAAATTTGAAAGGAAAAAGTAAAACTGTTACTATTTGAAGATGACATAATACTATATGTAGGGAACCCTAAATATTCCACCAAAAAGTGACTAGAACTGATAAATTAGTTCAGAAAAGTAGCAGGATACAAAATTAATATTTAGAAATCAGTTGCATTTTTATATACCAATAATAGACTATCAGAAAGAAAATTAAGAAAACATTCCAGTTTAGAATTACATAAAAAAAATCTAGGAATAAATTTACCTATAAGGGAAGAGACCTGTACTAAAAAAATTATAAGACATTGAAGAAAGAAATTGAAAAAGATGGAAATAAGTGGAAGCATATACCATGTTCACAAATAGGAAGAATTAAAACCATTAAAATGTCCCTACTACCCAAAGCAATCTATGGGTGTAATGCAATCCCTACCAAAATACTAATGGCATTTCTCACATATCTAGAACAAATAGCTCTAAAATTTATAGAGACTCACAAAAGATCCCAAATAGCCATAGCAATCTTGAGAAAGAAGAACAAAGTTAGAGGTAACATGCTACCTGATATCAAACTATACTACAGAGCTATAACATTCGAAACAGCAAGATACTCACAAAAAGAAGACACAGTGATCAATAGTACAGAATAGAGAGCCCAGGAATAAACCCATGCCTATATGATCAATTAATTTGTGCCAAAGAAAGCAAAAACAATGGGGTAAAGACAGTCTACTCAATAAACAGTGTTGAGAAAATTGGGCAGGTACATAAAAAACAAACACAAAAAAACAACAAATAAATACTAGATCACCTTTTATACCATATATAAGATAAACTCAAAATGGATTAGAACCAAATGTAAGACCCGAAACCATAAAACTCCTAGATGAAAAGATAGACAGTAAACTGTCTGAAGTTTCTCTTAGTAATATTTTTTTCTGATATAGCTCCTTGGGAAAGAGAAACAAAAGAAAAAAGAAAAAAAATAAAACAAATGAGACTACATCTAACTAACAAGTTTTTCACAGCTAAGGAGACCATCAACAAAAAGAAACGACAAACTATTGAATGTGGAAGATATTTGCCAATGATATCCCTGATGAGGTGTTAATATCCACAAATTTATAAAGAACTGATACTACTCAACACCAATTCCTCCCAAACAATTAATTAAAAGACAGAGGACCTGAACAGATACTTCTCCAAAGAGGATATACAGATAGCCAATAGGCATCTGAAAAGATGTTCAATGTCACTAATCATGAGAGAAATGCAAGTTAAAAGCACAGTGAGGTACCACCACACACCAGTCAGGATGGCTATTATCAGTAAATCAACAAACGAGTGTCAGTGAGGATGTGGAGCAAAGGGGCCCTCAGACACTTTTGGTGAGGTTGCAAATTGGTGCAGCCACTATAGAACACAGGATGAGGGTTCCTAAAAAAATTAAAAATAGAACTACCTTATGACCCAGCAATTCCACTTCTGAAAGAAAACTAATTCAAAAAGATATATGCACTCCTGTATTTATTGCAGTGTTATTTACTATAGCCAAGATATGGAAGCAACCCCAAGTGTCCACCAATAGACAAGTGTATAAAAACATGGTGGTACATATATATAATGGAATGTTACATGGCCATAGAAAAGAATGAAATCTTACCATTTACAACAACATGGATGAATCTAAGAGGGTATTATGCTAAGTGAAATAAGACAGACAGAGAAAGACAAATACCATATGATTTCACTTATATGTGGAACCTAAAGAAAACTGCAAATGAACCAAACAGAAAGAATCATAGACATGGAGAAAAAAACTGAGGGTGGTCAGATGGGAGGAGTGTGGGTGCTGGCTGAGAAAGGCGAAGGACTCAGAAGTACAAATGGGAAGTTACAAAATAGTCACAGGGATGTAAGGTACTGCATACAGAATATAATCAATAATATTGTAATAACTATGAATGGTGTCAGGTGGGTTCTGGAAATATCTCAATAACTTGTTGTGAGAGCTAGAATCTTCACAGAAAAAGGGGCCCAGTTTTTATGAAAGACTAAGAAGAAAGAGGGAAAGACCTAGCTGTCCCCGGTTGTGCTAGCTACCCCTACTGAGGTACCAGACGTGGGACTGATGCCCTCATAGTCATGTGACCCCTGGCCAAGCTCGCTGATGAATGCAGCCCTGTGAGTGATCCCAGAAGATACCACGTGGGAGAAAGAATTAACCCAGTAGACCCACAGAATAGTAAGGAGTAATAAAATTATTGTTTTAAGCAGCTAAGTTTTTTTAAAAATATATATATTTTTATTGATTTCAGAGAGGAAGGGAGAAGGAGAGAGAGATAGTCTCATTAATGATGAGAGAGAATCAAACCGCGGCTCGCGAGCTACATGCGGCTCTTTGGCCCCTTGAGTGTGGCTCTTCCACAAAATACCGACTTCTGCACATGGGTCACGAAGTTTCAATTGCACTGTACGTGCGTGCCCACATGTGGTATTTTGTGGAAGAGCCACACTCAAGGGGCCAAAGAGACACATGTGGCTCGGGAGCCGCCGTTTGCCAAGCCCCAGTTTGCCGACCACTGGCCTGCTTCCCACACGCCCCCCACTGGGGATTGAGCCTGCACCCAGGCATATGCCCCTGACCGGAATCAAACCTGGGACCTCCCCCATCCACTGAGCCAAGCCAGCCGGGGCAAGCAACTAAGTTTTGAAGTGTCCTATTATGCAGCAATAACATCTGAAAGAAGAGGTTAGAATCTTGTCCGGGGTCATATAACTTGTAAGTGGCAGAGCCAGGGCTTGAGGCCAGTCTTTCTGACTCCAGTGCCATGCTCTTGACAGCTGCATGGCACAGAAAGAAGGAGTTGCCTGACCAAAGGTTAAAAATGATTAAAGATAAGGAAATGACTAGCAGAGGTCCGTGAAACCACAGTCTATGAGAGCTCAGAGAAGAGCCGGGAAGAGAAGAAGGAACACACCAAGAGTGGACATGAGCTTCTACACGCTGGGGAAAGGGAAACTTGTGTTCATCCAGTGTTTATGGGGCAATTTTCTAGTTGCTCTGAGGAATTCAGAAGTGGATGCACTGGATCTCAAGATGATAACTTAATGAAGGAGAAGACAAGTGAGTGAAAAACAACACTGTAAAATGTAAACTGGTGCAGCCATGAACAAGAAACAGTTTGGAAGATCCTTGCAAAGTTAAAAATAGAACTACCATATGATCCAGCCATCGCTACTTCAAGGAAAATAATTGCTCAAGCAGATATTTGTACACGCATGCTCATAGCAGTATTATTCACAATAGTCAAAAGGTAGAAGTAACCCAAGTGTCCATCAACAGATAAATAGATAAATGAAATGTGTTAGGCACATACAGTGGAATATTAGACTTAAAAAGGAAGGAAATTCTGACACATGCTACAACATGGATGGACTTTGAAGACATTATGCTAAGTGAAATGAGCCGGGTACAGAAGGACAAATATTGTCTGATTATGCTTATATGAGGTACCCAGAGTAATCAAATTCATTCAGACAGGAAGTGGAATGGGGATTTCCAGGGACTGGGAAGAGAAAGGAATGTGGAGTCTGTGTTTAAGGGGTGCAGAGTTACAGCTTGGGAATATGAAAATTCCTGGAGATAAATGATGGTGATTGTTGCCCAACAATGCGAATGCACTAAATACCAAGAACCGTATACTTAAAAATGGTTAAAGTGGTTATTTTATGAAATATATATATATATATATATATATATCCACAATAAAAAAGAAATTAATTACTTATAAAAAAAATTTACCAATATGCAAAGCAGAGTGGTGAGGGGAATAAATCTAGGTAGAGGGGGAAGGAATCATTACGGGTCAACCACTGGCATTCTTTGTATCATGCAGTCTTCCCAGTAGCCTGGGAAGGTAAGTAGTATTACCTCATGTGATATCAGGAAGTAAGTTTATGGATTTAATAGCAATGTGCCATAAACATCATTTGTCACAATGTTATAAATTGGTTCAAAAGTTTTAAATAAAGTTAGGTGTGAAGATCCCGAGTGAGTATTTAAAGAAATGAAGAGATGTTAGGGGGTGACTCGTTACAAAAAATATTTATAATTCCATAGAGGAGAGCAATGTCACTGCACCAGATCTCTTTTAAATTTTTATTATTGGGTTTTCCCACTGCCTGCATCTCGGGCCCCAGCAGCTCAGAATGCCCAAGAGGAAGGCTAGCTCCGCCAAGGGGGTGTTGAAGGAGGAGCCGAAGAGGAAATCTGCAAGGTTGTCAGCTAAACCTGCTCCTGCAAAAGTGGAAATGAAGACAAAAAAAAAAAAAAAAAAGGCAGCAGGAAAGGATAAATCTGCAGACAGAAGAAGTGCAAAAAAGAAAAGAAAAGGGGTGAGGGGAAGCAAAGGGAAAACAGCTGGAAGTGGCTAACCAGGAAACTAACAAGGGTCTGTCTACCTGCAGAAAACGGAGAAACTAAAAACAAGGCGGGTCCAGACTCAGATGAAGCAGGAGAGCAAGAAGCCAAGTCTGATTAATATCACATACCACGTCCTGTCAGGGGATCCTGTCTTCCTTCTTGTACAATCCTAAGGGATATTTTTTATCAGCTGTTTTGTAAATGCAAGGTTTTTAATAGCTCTATAAACACTGTTAAGAGGGGTAGGATTGTACCCCACCCTATTTTTTAAATGCAAATGCTTTAAAAAAAGTAAGAGAGAGGTAAAATCATTTGCTGGTTGTTTATTTTTTGGTACAACCAGAAAATAATGACATATTGAATATGGGAGACTTTGATTGTCTTTGGTGGCAGCTTAACATTCGATAGATGGGGATAGTATTTATATCCTATAATACAAAGCATATTTTTTAAATATATTTTATTGATTTTTTACAGAGAGAAGGGAGAGAGATAGTTAGAAACATCGATGAGAGAGAAACATCAATCAGCTGCCTCCTGCACATCCCCTCACTGGGGAAGTGCCCGCAACCCAGGTACATGCCCTTGACCGGAATCGAACCTGGGACCCTTCAGTCCGCAGGCCGACACACTATCCACTGAGCCAAACCGGTTTCGGCTACAAAGCATATTAAAAGGCCATTTGGAGTCAGTCATGCATTTAATATGTCCTGAACATTTTCAGTTACTTCCAGTCTCATATTTTTGGTAGAATTGTTCTCTTGATCTTGGCTCTCCCTGTCAGAATTTTGTGCACTCTGTAACATCTTTGGTGTGGTAGTCCAGTTTTCCTAGTAACTTTGTTAATGTGCCGTGAAAAACTGAAAATGAGATTATGTAGTGCATATGATATTAAATTGTGAATTAGTGGGACCTTGATAGAACAGCATATCAACATTTGAAGATATTGTTACTTGATACTCTATGAAAGAAAATTAGCCTTCAGATTTTAAGCTGGAAAGTCACTGGAATAACTGTTTAGAAAAGAATCACAACTACACAACTCTTTAGGTTTTTGGTTTGTACGTTAAGAATTGTGTAGAACTTGAATGTCTGTGTACTTATCCTCAAAACAATCAATAAAGTCACAATTACAAAAGAAAAATTATTCTTCTCTTATTACAAAAATAGTAAACAATTATGCAGAACATTTAAAAATATACAGTGTAAAGAAGAAAAACTTTAAAAGCATGCATAATTTCACCCCCAGAGATACATTGTTAATTGATTATATAGCCGTCTAGTCTTATCGTATTTTCTCTGCATATGTCGATATTCCCCCAAATTGACAACATATACAATGTATGTTTTAATAGCCCAAGTTTTAAATCTTAATATATAAGCAAAACATTTCCTCACATCACTATATATTTTTTAGGACTTGATTTGTAATGATTTGCCATCATATAGACTGGCCCCAATTTTATCAAACCTCTCTTATTCAACATTTAGAGGGTTTCCGTGGTTTTGCTCCCTAACACTGCAGTGACCACCCATATGTACAATGCTTTGACCATTTATCTGATTATTTCCTTAAAATCGATTCCTGGAGTTACACCAAAATTTTTAATACCACTGGCAGAGATGAAACAATTGGTTCAGAGAAACCCTAGTTTTGAACCAGGATGGCGAGTATACTATTTAAGCAAAGATGCAGCTTTGGCTTATACTCTTAAAAGTTTTTATCTGTGCCGCTCTTCGCCTCTGATAGTTCAGACACATTTAGACATATTGTACTTGTAGTTCAGCTACAGAAGTAATTTATGTTTGGTTCAGACCAGTAAATCAGTATGTGTTATCTCAGGCACTCCCATTGCTTGGTACACAGCAATACGGTATTCAATAAATATTTGTTGAATGAATGTCTATTGAATGAAATCCTGCGTAAATGAAGACACTTTCAGTGTGAACAGGAGGATGTAAAATGGCAAATATGGAATGGCTGTGCTTTCACTTGAGCGTCTGATTCGCAGGCCCAGACGGCTTTGTGTGTGTGTTTCGGGAGAGGCTCGGCTCTGTAATGATTACAGTCTGGGGAATGGACTCAGTGCAGTTCCAGCAAGCCTTCTGGGTCAGGGTCTAACAAAGGCATTGCTCTCTGAGCCACCAGAGTGCCAAGCCTCTCCGGCGAGCAGCAAGCAGTGTGGGTGGCCCGTTTCTCGCCTTTCCTCCAGTGTGCACACACCGCCTACGTTACTCCTGTCTGTTTTGTGTCACCAGAGCCCTGGGAATAGCAAGAAATCTGCCCAGAAGTGTAAAACCACCCTTTTACTGAAAGAACTTTCAGAATGAGAACGTACAATGAAATGACTGGAGAGCTCAGGAAAGACACCCAGAAACGGTAAAATATGAAACACAAATGCCCTCTGAGATTTGGCATCCTAAATCAGTTCCTCCTCGCCTCCAGAAAGGGCTCCATTTTCTCTAAGCCTCTGCCTTTATAGAACCTCAACACAGGCCCTTCCCTCCCCTCCATGGGGAAAGTCTCTGTCCTGCAGGTGGACATGAGAACGTGACCAGGAAGCATAGTGTGGCCTAGAGGAGGCTACAAGGCATGATGGAAAGAAAGAGGGAGTGGGGATCGAAGGCACCTGAGACTCGGCTTTTCTAAGTGACCTTGGTCAAGTCACTGAGCTCATGCATTCGTTCAGTCAGTGAACAATTGAGTGCTCACTGTTTACCAGCTCAGCACTGTCTAAGAGAAACACAGTGCAAGCCACGTGGGTGACTTAAGATTTTTCTAGCAGTGACTTTGAAAGAGTAAAAAGAAACAAGTGAGATTAATTTTAATATATTTCATTTAACCCAATATGTTCCAAATATTATCTTTGTATAATGTAAGCCATATAAAAACTTATTTGAGATTTTTTTGTTTACACTCTTTTTCCATGCTAAGGCTTTAAAATCCAATCTTTTATACTTACGGCACATCTAAACTCAGATGCTAAGATTTCATCAGAAACAATCAGTCTATATCTAGATTTCATAAAATGCCTGGCCTGACCTGCAGACCCTGAGCAACAGATGAATAGATTACTCTGACACACATTTCTGTGAAAGCGAGGCTAAGGGGCTGTTTTGCTTTAGGAGCAAAAAGCCCTGTTCACCTGCCTCCTTAGGCTTTTATTGTCACAACAGCTACAGCTTGAACTAAAATTAACTATTAGATACTATCAACAGGGTAAGCATTCTTAAGAAAACACCTGCATCTGTAGTTTCTTTCAAACAAAGACATTTTGAAGTCTAAACATAAAGATTCTAGTCAAACACCTGGGGGCGGGGGGAGCAGACTTGTTTTGAAAAGTCAAGCAGGGGCTGCTGCCTTCGGCAAGGTCCCCCAGAGGCCTCCAACCTTTCAGAGATTCCTCCTTACAGACCTTCCAACCAAGTCCCGTGCCTCCCACAATAAAATCTACACTGGGAAAGTAGATTGCCATACCTGAGTTGTTTCAAGAATACTTGAAAGTTTTCCAATAACTGAATCAGATTTAAATTTTTAAATTAATTAAAACTTAATACAATTAATTCAGTTCCTCAGTCTCATTAGCCACATTTCAAATGCTCAGTAGCCTTATGTGTGACCAGTAGCTACTATATGGAATGCGCAGTTCTAGCGCTCCGGGCACAGACTTGTTTAAGACATGAGCTCCGTCCACTAGATTTCAATCCAGTAGGACAGTGGTTTTCACGCAATGGGCCACAAGAATTTTTAAAACATGAAGTACCTGACTATTTAGTCAGGAGCACTGACCTCTTTTCCCTTAGATTGTCAAAGTAAAAAAAAAAAAAGGCAACGGCTAACACAACAATAGCCTTACAGTGTGAAGGAATAAAAATGATACCTATTTGTTTTGTCAGATCGGCAAATCTATATTTTTTTGGTGTGCCATGAGATAAAAAGGGTTGAAAATTGCTGCAGTAGGGAATTTAGGGCAAAATAACCTAAACACAAACAAACAGAAAAACCCTAAAGTTTATAATATAAGGAGCCCTGTTATCTAAAAGCAGTTATCTAGAGATTGGTTGGTTCATTTTTAGCCAGTTTAGTTAAGTAGGGGAGTTGTAAAAATGACTCCTAACTTTAACAGTTTTTAAACTTAAAAACATACAAAAGCACATTCATTCACCAATTTTATGAGGTATGGCCAAGGCATTTTCTCTGAATAAGGGCTGGCTGATTGGAGTTTTCAACTACCTCTCCTGCATAGATCAGATCCATGATGCAGGAACAATACGTTTTAAGAAGTGGGAAAGCGAGTTGTAACTGAAGGCCAGGGTCAGGGGCTGCTGTAGCTCAGGAAGATGCAGGTGGCAGCCTTTAAAGGAGCCGCACTGGCAGGGACTTAGCTCTGGTGAAGGTGGCAGACTTTGTTCACCATGTGTTCGCCCATCATGCCCGCTGTCTTCTCTGCCAAAGAGAACTCTGGTTTTATTCAGAAGGTGAGTAGAGATCCCTTGATCTCATGAAAGCTGGGCGTCTACCCCAGTCCAAGGGGATGAATCATAAGTGGCTTTGCCAGTAATTGGCTAGACATAAGCATCTGATTCAGTTCTGGCTCGTGAGGTTTTAGGGGAAATCTGCTGGAGAACCCCGTCAAAGACTTTCCTCTTGGGTGGAAAGACAGCCACGGGAGAAGGATGCTGGTGGCCCCTGCCCCTTTCTGCAGGCTTAGGTCCAGTTCTGTGGAGCTGCAGCTGCCATTCTTGTGCCGATGCGGGGGGGGGGGGGGGGGGGGGGGGGGAGGACATAAGCCTAAAGGCACGTGAAACCCTTCCACTGAAGGTGGCAGTGAAAGAAATAGCTTGGGCAGCTATTCATGATATATGTGGGCAGCGATAGCAACCGTAGGCTTCTTGTTTAGCAAGATAATTAAACATCTTTATTGATTAGCCTGCTGTTAAGCAAGCATTCTGTTATTGGCGCTGAATGCATCGGGAACCTCTATCTTGGCTCTCCAGGTCACAGAACACGCCTTCCTGATGTGTAACGTGATAAGACATCTGAAACTCGGGACATCTGAGCACTTAGCCCAAAAGTCAGAAACCAGATGTTTGCCAAGGTTTTGGAAGCCAGCAAAGGTATCCTGTGTTGATTTTAACTTGAGACAGTTCTTCTACAGTTTGTTATGTACAACGAGAACTCAGAAATCTTCACTAAGCACGAGGATTCCTCGTTTCCTTTTCAGTCTTACCTATGCATCAGGTCCCTTCCAGGCTCACCTTCTCCATGGACCCTCTTGATCCCCTCAAGTCCCCAGGGTACTTCCTCATGAAGACACATGGTACCTTTTTAATCAATACTTAGTCAAGTTCTCTTGCAGTACCCTTTGTTTCTTTCTCCTAACTTAACTTTCATGGGTCTGGCTATCTTGAGGGCATGCATGAAGTGTTCTACTTCTTTATAGTTCCCACAGCATCTAGAATGAGGCAGGTACTTGGCTGGTGTTCAAAAATATCTGTAAAATAGGTCTGTGAAAGAATGAAAGAGTAAGGCCAGGCGTGGAGGGATTGAGGGAAAAAAGAGAGAGAGAGAACTCATGGACATGAACAACAGTGTAGCGATGGTTGGGGACAGGAGTGGGGGGAAGTCGAAGAAGGCATAGAGGGGATAAATGGTGATCGAAAAAATAAAATAAAAATTATTTCAAAAAAAGAAAGAGTGAAGCCAGACAGCCTCACTCTTTTGATCATGAAGGGGTATTTACCATTAAGCCAATTGTGAATGGGTCTGGATTATTATTATTACATTTTACCACGGATCTGATTCTTACACAGATTCTCAAGTTCAACTCTAATATTTGTTCCTATTTCTTAGAAATTTTACAAATTTTGGATTCATGATATTCTCCCCACCCCTCCCCCATGATTTTCTTAACTGCTTGACTGATACTCTAATTTTTTCACCTTTATTTAAAAAAAAATTTTAAACATGTTTTTATTTGCTTCAGAGAGGAAGGGAGAGGGAGAGAGGGATAGAAACATCAATGATGAGAGAGAATCATCAATCAGTTACCTCCTGCATGAACTGTGACCTCCTGGTCCATAGGTCCATGCTCAACCACTGAGCAATGCCGGCCGGGTGCAAAGAACTTATTCTAAACCTCTTTCCACTTCTTTCTTTTATATTCTCTCTTCTCTCATTTCTGCCACCAAAGGACAAGCATCTTTCCAATACTCCCTGTAAACTCCATGTGTTGCACCATGGCCCACCCACACCCATCTCCCAAACCCTACAGCTTCTGAAGGCTGGGCAGAGAGGGAGAGCCTGAGGGTAGCACCTAGAGTGAGCTCAAAATGGGACCAAAACTAGTTGTGGGGTGTTGTACCTGGTGCAGCCAAGAATCGAAACAGCTTAATCCCCAGGGAGTGCTGACAGTGCAAACACAGAAAAATCAAGGGCCAACAGCAATTTCTAGAAGCAAACAGACGGGTCAAAGGTCAGCAGCTCTGCTGAGCTGGAATGAAGTGGAAGTGGGCTAAGAAATGGAGCAAGGATGGCCATGGGCAATTTCTAAGAAGCGCCCTGGAGTGGCCTCACTCCCCATTGTCAGAAACCACATGCAAAACAAAGAACAGGAGGACATCTCCTGTTACATTTTTTTCTTTTCCCCCCGCCCCATAGATTTTATAGTTAACTTTGTCTGGCTATTTTATCTGTTAAACGGAGTTCATTTTCTCCGTATCTTCTCAGGATTGGGTTGTCCCAGAGTCAGCTGGCCAGTTGCCAGGCTGCCTGCACATTTGCAATTGAAGGACACTGTCACTTTGAACACTTCCAAGGTCTCTGCTAAGATAGTGGTTCCCCGAGGCTGCCTGCCTTCTGGGGAGCTTTTGATAACTCCTGTTCTCAACTGGAAGTAGACAAGGAGGAAAAACTCAGAGAGAAAAGCAATAAAACACGGATAGCAAAATGCTAGTGTAAGAGGCTACTTCGAAAAACAAACAGATCTATATCTAGTCCTAGAACAGCAGCAATGTCCACAGGGCAGCCAAAAACCCAGTGGAGCAAGTAAAAGATAACAGACAACAAGCAGCAGGCAGCAGCTGACAGATTTCTCAGAGCAGGCAGGAGGCCGTCTGAGCAATTACACAGGGAGGGGGCTGAGACCCGCAGAGCAGGGAAGAGAGGTGGGGCAATGCCAACAAAGGCTACGGGTAAATGGGGCATCGCGGGAAGTCGGAGCAGAGCTTCATATTTGCTATCAGATACCAGATAAAGAAAGTTCCAGATCAAAAAGATAGAGTGGGTCATCCAGGAGGAAGGGAGGAGGCTGGGAATGGATTTTCCAGTACAATTGCTTAGAAAACTTCTGATTATTTTCTATTTACAAAGATGAGCTCAAAATGAGATCACTGGGGACTTTGTCACTGCAGCCCACAGCTGCCATTGCAGAGTAGAAAGGGCAAGGCTTTCTAGAAGTGCAAAGTCACTGCCTTGACTCACTGAGGGGGTCCCTGAGGTCTTAGCCATCTGCTACTGATGGCCCTGGACTGGGCTGCAGGCTGCAGTCACTGAGCAATGAGGCAGGCACCCAGGGAGAATTCTGGTTCCTGAATGCAGCCAGAATGACCTTGATCTAGAAGGTCGGTTTTCCCTGGCTAGGAAGACAGTCTAGAGACAGAGAGGGCTCTGGACAAGGGCAGGCGCAGAGGAACATTGCAATTGATTGGACAGGATAAGATAATAGGGTCTAAGTCCTCGACAGCCACACTCCTTATTTGAACCGGGAGAGCTCTGCGAGGCCGTGGGTTTGTTTAGGTATGCAATGCTCAGCACTTCGGCATCTAGCCTCCCTCCCCTCCCTTGACCTTCTGCCACATCCTCTGGCCCATTTCCAAACCTGGATCATTTCCATGATCCATTTTCTCCACCTGGCCCTGGAGCCCTGAAGCCCACCGAGTGACCTGACCTCGCAAACATCCTGCTAGCCTTCTCGTGATTTCTTAGCCATTTCTCAGCACACTTGCCACAAATCTTCTTCACTCTCTGCCCTTCTGTGAGTTTGATTTTAATAAAAAGGAATTTCTTCTGCTCTGACCCCCACTCCTCACACATATTTCACTGGGTCCTTTCTTTGTCTCTGTCCTTTGATCATTTATCTTCCCATCATCTCCCAATTGCATTCCTCTTGCCACAACTATGAATCAACCCTCTCTTTCCTCAATTCCAACCTCACTTTCACCCCAGTTCCTGTACTGGTCAGCAGTGACATCACCTTTACTTAAGAAATTAGGTCATCTGACATCCTCTCTTTTTCAGAATCCTGTGACTTTTCTCCTTGTCACATCTCCTTGGTTTCTGGCCATAATAAATTCCTCTCAGTAGCCAGCAGCTCGCCCTCGCCTGTCTCCTGCGCCATGCACTGCCACTCATTCCCCCAACTCCTGCATTCCTCATCATTCCCTTCAACTCTCTTCCTCTCTTTTGTATGAAAGAAGGTTTTCAACCCTAGCTGTGCGTCAAATCACCTGAAGCACCTTAAAAAAGCATAGATGTATCCCAAATAATTGAAAATAGAATTGTAAAGAGATATTCATACACCCATGTTCGAAGCAGATTATTCAAAATAGTCAAAAGGTGGAAGCAACCCAGGTTTCTGAGCACACTTAGAGTGTCTATCTACAGATGAATAAACAAAACGGGACATATACATGCAATGGAATATTATTCAGCCTTAAAAAGGAAGGGAATTCTAGCACATGCTACAACATCGGTGGACCTTGAGGACATTATTCTAAGTGAAATAAGTTAGTCACAAAAAGACAAATACTATATGATTCCAGTCAAACTCATAGAGACAGAAAATAGAATGGGGGTTGCCAGGGGCAGGGTGGAGGGGGTAATGGGGAGTTGCTTCGTGAGTATTCAGTTTTAGTTTTGCAAGATGAAAAGAGTTCTGGAGGTGGATGGTGGTGATAGATGCACAACAATGTGAATGTACTTTATGCCGCAGAGCTATGCACTTAAAAAGAGTTAAAATGGTTATTATGTATATTTCACCACAAATTAAAAAAATATATATTACAAAAGGAGGGATGCTCCTTCTCCATCCCAGGTCCCCTACCCCAGAGTCTCCAAAGTGGAAGAGAATGCTTTTCATTCACACAACAGATAGTGATTTTGTGCCAGGCACTGTGCACGGGGCTGGGATGCAGGCATACATACCCCACCCCCTTCTTACAGAGTGCGTGGCCTAGTGAGGGGAACCGGCGCTTTCCATTACAGGAGCAGGGTGCACAAACGCAAAGGGTGGGTGGGAGCTGAGAGAGCGATTTCCAGCCCTGGGGTCAGAGGGTGGATGTGGGCAGCACGGAAGGATTCCTTCCTGGAGGCAGAACTGAGTTACCTCCACTTCCTTGCAACTACCCCCCCCCCCCCCCCCCGCTTACTCACTTGTTGCATTTGGACTGTCTGCTCACTCTACAAAAATACTGGATGAGTTTAAACTTCCCCGTCTCTGTCCCTGCCCGACTAGACTGGCTCAGCGAGGATTAAAAAAATTTTTTTAAATTTAATGTCCCCATCCTTTTCCCAACCTTTCATGTATACACTCATCTTTTTGAAGGTGTGTAGTTAGTTCCTAGTTGCCAAGCACTATGGCATTTTACATGTGGCTGAGATAATGGGTTTACCCAGCCTTGTTTCACCCAGGGACAGATCTTTCCTTCCCCCTCCCTCCCTGTGAGATTGAGGCCATGTGTCTGGGTTTCTGGCAAATGGGGTGTGAGAAGAAGTGATGCAGACTACTCCCAAGTCAGACCTTTAAAAACCCTCCAACCCCATGCTCCCTCCTCCCTCTCTTGGCACCGACAGCAACGCCTGCTTTATGTGGACAGCCACAGAGCAAGGCCTTCTGACCAGCACTGGTCTTGCTGCGAGTGAAAAAACAAACCTTCGCAGGATAAAACCAACTGAGGTCTGGGGGTTTTCTGCTGCAGCTGCTGGCTTTACGTGCCCTACTAGTTCTCCATTTCTGTTTATTCGTTCAGTCAGCACTGTTGTAGCACCGACTGTTACGCCTGGCAGGTAGCCGCGCGGATTCTCACTACCATTTCCTCTCCCGAATCCAACCGGAGACCATCCTCCTGAGATCTGTTCTCTCCACGTTGCGGCGACAGGGCTGCTGAGTTTCCTCCTAACGCGATGGCGTTCTGCATGGTCCTCTTCTCACTTACAAAACAACGGTGCTGCATTTCCAAATATGTCCCCCTTGGTGTCTCCCCCTGTCTCGCGGTGTGTCAGCTCAAGGAGAGGGTAGCAGAGTCCGTGGGGAGAGCCTTGCACTGTGATGTGATGTGGATCTGACACCTGCAAAAGGAGGGGGGGGAAGGAGGGTCAGGCAGAAGTCGCTGGGCTGCCTGACGGCTGCTCTGCAAGTGCTGGTTCCAGACTCCCCTGGGGGGCAGGAATGACGTGGCCCTTTCCATGTCCTGACAAGGCCAGGAGCAGCCCCGGAAGTGTCCCCTCCGCTTGACCTTTGAGGTGGACGCTGGAGGGGCAGCGGCTGGAGGCTGTCCCCGCCCACGCTCCTCACATCCGGTTCTTTCAGAGGGAGATCCCGGGGTGCAGCGCCCTGGCTGCCACATCCCTCTGCTCCCTCTGTCTCCTGCTCACGCTGTTCCTCCTCTTAGAAGCTCCGGGTTTCCCGCGTGTCCACTGACACTTCCTGGGAGGTGAAGCGCAAGACTAGACCATCTGGGAGAGTGCACTTGGGATGGCGCCTCAGCTCAAACTTCAGCTTCCCTGTGAAGCCCGTGTGCCCCCACACATCCCTGCTCTGGAACACTCGTGCTCCCACCGCTGTCTCCGCACTTGCCAAATTCGGTTCTTAAAGAAAAGCTTGTTTTCCCCAATGGTGTGCGGGCATTACACACAGTTATCTCCGCCTTCCTATAGCTTGCTGCTATATGAGACGGACAGTGGGGGCTCAAGTGCTTGTTGGATGAATTATGTAGAACTAATTATCCGGCTGGTAATGCAGAGTGTGGAAAACAGAAGAAGCTGGGAGCAAAGGAGTCCTGTCCAAGTCCTCGCTCCAACACTTACTGGCTCTGTGAGCTCGGGCAAGTTACTTAACACCTGTGACTCTCATTGTCTTGTCTACAAACAAGAAAGTGACTTTGATTAAGTATCCACTTGAGGGTAGGCGTCTCACATGTGATCATCAGTGGGAGTTACCTGTCTACCCTCATGACTAGGTCAGTGGTTGGCAAACTGCGGCTCGCGAGCCACATGCGGCTCTTTGGCCCCTTGAGTGTGGCTCTTCCTAAGCCTTAGGAGTACCCTAATTAAGTTAATAACAATGTACCTACCTATACAGTTAAGTTTAAAAAATTTGGCTCTCAAAAGAAATTTCAATCGTTGTACTGTTGATATTTGGCTCTCTTGACTAATGAGTTTGCCGACCACTGGACTAGGTTATTGTGAGCATCAGCAAAAACCCTGCATTGACACATGTACCAAGAGGTCACTGGTTCGATTCCCGGTCAGGACACATCCTCGGGTTATGGGTTCAATCCCCAGGTGGGGGTGTGCAAGAGATAGCTGATGGATGTGTCTCTGTCTTCGATGTTTCTAACTCTCTCTTCCTCTCTCTTCCTTCCTCTTTCTGAAATCAATAGAAAACTGTTTTTTAAAAGAAGCTTTTGTTAAAAAAAAAATTAAAAAAACAAAACAAAAAAACACCATGTACAAATGCTCCAAACTGAAACAACCTGAGAAAACATTCTGTTTAGCAGTGGCCTAGCTGGAAACATTAGATTAGCAAGCAAACCCTCCATGGATTACAAAATGCTGTAAACAGGTCTCTAGCAATGTTTTTGACGGCAGATCTAGGACGAGGAGACTGCCAGGAAGACAGCTGTCTCCTCTGCTGACTCTTACTCATAGCGAGCACTTCTCCCCTCCAGACCACAGCCACGAGAGTAAGTAACCCTCAGCCACAAAGGCACCAAGTTTAGCTGATGTGGAAGGCAGGGTGCTGTGTACAGGCGATAGGCATACACTCCCTGTTGGGATCTTTGCTGCACTCTCCAAATGGTCATTTCTAACACTCTCCTCAAATCGCCTATTCCTTCCCACTTCTATTTATGGCCTTAACTCACACTTATGGCCTTGACTCAGAAGGAAATTGCTTCATTTTCCCACCACTACGTTCCTAAGCCTAAATGAATCTGTACCCATCTCCTTATTCCTTCTTGTTACCAGAAAGGAAGAAACCCTCCCATGACTAAGGCCAGTCTCTCCACTTGACTTCAGAAGCCATCTCCTCTTGTCATCCCAAGAACTTTTTCTCCCATCAATATTCTCCCCCGTTTCCAGGGAGTCATTCACATTGGTATAACAGGCTTGAGCATCTCTGAAATTTACATGCAGACAAAAGCTTTGCCATCACATTTTTAGCCTCTTCCTTAATTCGCCAAGGTTATCTGCATGTGTGCACATTTCTTCTCCCCTACTAACTCATTTCCCTCTACTACTGTAAATTTTAACTTAATATACAGAAAAAACTATGAAAACCAACACCAGTATTCTTATGTGCATATTTCATATTCCAGCTCCCTGCAACTCAGCCAACGGTAACCACTATATGAATTTTGTTTTTACCATTCCCTGGCTTTTTTCTTAATCACATGTACTATCAAATAATGTACATGCAATAAAATTCACATAATTTAAGAGTACAATTCAATGAATTTTGCTAAATATATACCATTATGTAACCATCATCATAATCATAATCTACCACATTTCTTTTATCTCAAAAAGTTCTCTCTTGTTTCTTTGCAGATAATTTCTCTCTCCACCCTCAGCCCCTAACAACCACTTATTTCTGTAAGTATAGTCTTGCCTTTTCTAGAATTTTGTAAAAACTGAATCATACAATATGTAGCCCTTTGTGCTTGACTTCTTGCAGTTAGAATAATAATTTTGAGATTCACCCATGTTGTTAAATTATATATATCTATACTTAAAAGGGTAATATGCTAATTAGACCAGGAGACCTTCCGGGCATCCTTCCGGACAAAGCCATGGTGGCAGGTCTGAGGCAGAGGTGGTTAGGGGAGATCAGGCCAGCAGGGGAGGGCAGTTGGGGGTGAGCAGGCCAGCAGGCAGAGTGGTTAAGGGGTGATCAGGCAGGCAGGCAGGCAGGTGAGCAGTTAGGAGCCAGAGGTCCCGGATTGTGAGAGGGATGTCTGACTGCTGGTTTAGGCCTGACCACTGTGGGATGGGGCCTAATCCAGCAGTTGGACATCCCCCGACGGGTCCCAGATTGGAGATGGTGCAGGCCGGGCTGAGGGACACCCTTCCCGCCCTCCCCCCACCCCCCCCCCCACCCCGTGCACGAATTTTGTGCACCGGGCCACTAGTATATATATAAATTTTCTTATATATTTTAATATATATATATATATATACATACAAATTTTGTGTACCGGGCCACTAGTACACTGAGTGGCCAGATTATTATGACTACCTGACTTTAGTGGGCAAATTAGCTATAATTTCACGCTGAAGTTGCTAGAGGGCCAGGCCATTATAAATAGGGAAGCAGGTTGTTTACCACGACAGTAGAAGTGATTTTTTTCTGAAGATATGGGTAAACAACACGATTTAACAGCCTTTGAACATAGGATATATACATATACACTGAGTGGCCAGATTATTATGGCCACCTGATGTTTGTAGGCACTCAGTGTATATATAGTATAATTCCTTATGCTGAATAATCTTCCATTGTATGAATATACTACAATGTATTTATCTATTCCACCAGTTGAGGGACATTTGGATTGTTTCCAGGGTTGGGCTGCTTTGAATATTCAGGTACAGGTCTTTATGTAAACATATGTTTTCATTTCTCTTGGGTAAGTACCCAAGGATGGGATTGCTGGGTTCTATGTTTAACTTTTATAAGAAATTGCCAAGCTTTTTGCAAAGTGATTGCACCATTTTTTCATCCCCACTGGTAATGTGTAAGAGGGCCAGCTGTTTCATCATATTCTCATTGGCTCTTGGTCTGGATGATCTTTTTAACAGTAACCATTCTAGTGAGAATATAGTAATAGCTCAATGTGGTTTCAATTTGCATTTCTCTACTGACTAATGATGTTGAGCATCCTTTTATGTGTTTGTCATCTAAATATTTTCTTTGGTGAAGTATCTTTGCATATAGTTTGCCCATCTTTTAAATTAGATTTTTGTCCCCTTATTAAGTTATAGGACTTCTTTATATATTATGGATACAAGACTTTTTTCCCCAAAGTGGGAAATAAGTCATTAAAGAGATTGATTTAGACCATCAGTAACCATCAGACTCCTATATATGACATCAATGTAATTCAACTCAACCTCCCTTAACAATTTAAAAGTTTTAAGAATGTATTTCAAGGTCATAATTCATTTCAAACCAATTTTCATAAAGTCACATGCACTAATTTGTATCTATATATTCTCTATGTGTCATTTTAAAGTATCTCAAACATCTTTGATAATTAAAATTGAATAGCCAGTTGAATTTAAAAGTTTAGACAAATTGTCATTGACTTGAATATATTATTTTTATGAAAATATATTTTTATTGATTTCAGAGAGGAAGAAAGAGGGAGAGAGAGAGACAGAAACATCAATAATGAGAATCATTGATCGGCTGCCTTCTGCAGGCCCCACACTGGGGATAGAGTCTGCAACCCAGGCATGTGCCCTGATCAGGAAGCAAACCGTGACCTCCTGGTTCACAGGTCGACACTTAACCACTGAGCCATGCTGGATGTGCTTGAATACATTATTGACCACAAAAAGGTAGTTCAAAGCTTTACATTTGAATGAACTTGATAAAAACATGTCAAGGCATGTTTAAGAAATTTGTCCTTGTTACCTGACCACCTTTCTATTTTGATCAGTGAATTCTGTAAGAAAAGAATACATTAAACAAAGTAGTATACATAGTGCTTTGAAATGAAAAACAATAACTTGAAACCTCACATCACTTTGGTAAAGCAGAACATCAGTTCAGAATTACATATGCCAAAGTTAAAGATAAGTGGAATGGATAAAATTAATCCAGTTGGTATTAAAAGCATTGGAAGAAGAAATGTCACAGAAAAATAAAGAAGAAAAGATGCTATGAAAAAAATTGAATGTACATTTGGATAATTTACAGTCTGTAATTATATAAAAATTGCTATAATTCAAACATCGTTCTCACATATTTCTGGTGAAATCAAAGTCAAAATGTAATACGTGGGATTCCTCTTTCTCCAAAGAAGAAATTAAAATAATCAGGTAATTTGTTCTCTGAAATATTCTGCAAATTCCAATTTACAAGAAGCATACAAAATAAGATAAACAAGTGTGTATGGATGAAAAGCTATAATAATTCCAATTTTTGCTGCCTTGGCAAGGTATTGTACATATTCCACATCAACAAAATAGAAATGGCACAGTTTGTGAGGACACAATCCACATTTTATTTACTTTTTTTTAATTGAAGAAAATTTTAAATTTTTATTGAAGTCTCTCAAACAATACTAAATGTAAAATAATAAAAAACAAAAATTCTTTTAAGACTGACTTTAATCCCTAAATCATACCTTCATACACCTATTTCCTTTTTGCTGATTTCACTTAAACTTATATGCATGGTTTGTCAAACAAAGACTGTAAACAATTATTTACCATGTCTGTTACATGTAACATACAGAAACAGCTTTTAATAGAAATTCATCAACCTTTCTCATGACATTTTAAAATTATAAATACAGGTATCCAAACAATCCTGAACATATTTTTTATACTACTGGGGTAGTGAGCACTCACACCACTTCAAAAATTAAAACAATTTGTAGTAATATTCATTGCACCTGCTACATAAAACAATTTAAATAGAAGCTCTTTCACTAAACAAGATGGATAAAGCATGCCATTTCCCTTTTCCTTCTAGAGATTTTTACTTTTTAGAAACACACATGACACTTCTCACCATACATTCATCTCCAAGTTTAAGTTAATTTTATTTTTTAAAATATTTGTATTGATTTTAGAGAGGAAGGGAGAGGGAGGGAAGGAGGAAGGGGAGAGAGAGAGAGAGAGAGAGAGAGAGAGAGAGAGAGAGAGAGAGAGAGAGAGAGAAACATCAGTGATGAAAGAGAACCATTGATTAGCTGCCTCCTGCACAACCCCCACTGGGGATCGAGTCCGCAACCTGGGCATGTGCCCTGAACAGGAATTAAACTGTGACCTCCTGGTTCATAGGTTGACGCTCACTGAGCCATGCAGGTTGGGCCAGGTTTATGTTTAAATCACAGATCCTTACAAAAGTGTGCTGCATTTTTCTTCCTGTTACCTGAAAACATAATGTGTGTATATATATATTAAACATATTCTCACAAATGCCCAGGTCATGTTCACCAGCTGGAATTCCTTTACTTAATGTGTGGGTATTTTGCATTGTGACATTTAATTAAGACATTAACGTGAGTAGAAGACTATTGATTTAAGACAAGTTTGAGCTCCACTAAAATTAATTGTTGTATGTTTGTCCTTCTGGTGGCTGTGGAATTCATATTTTCATTGGACATCATTAGATATCTTTCTTAAAGTACAAGTTTAATGCTACGTGAATTTTACCATTTTGCTAACACTGCTATGCTCCCTGCATCTGTCATTCCACCGGAATTACTTATTCCATTCATATTAATTTTGGTTACAAATCTAACTGATGGAGGGGCTTCTGGGTATTTCAGTCCATATGCTGTTTTCAGGCTATAATTCTGTTTTCATAATGTGTCTTTTCTCCTCTCTGTCTGAATGTTCTCCATCCCCGTTACCACCTTCTGAAATCCTACCTGTCAGTTCTTCAAGGCTCATTGCAAAGGCAACTTCCTCCACTGTTCAGCCTTCCTCAATTATTCCAGTCTTGGTGGCCCAATAATCATGCCTGCCCACCGTATAAGTGTCATAACTTTATCATCTTTAAGGCCCCAGCTAACCGTACCATTGCCTACTTTTTGTCCTTCTTCAAGCTCCTCCAACAAGGGAAAATTATGAGGAACTTGAACTCCTTTTGCAACAGTATAGATGGACGCTGGAGAGTGTCATGCTAAGTGAAATATATGCCAGTCAGAGAAAAACTGAATACAAGTGTTTTACCAGATACATGTTTTGCAAACTTTTATCCCAGTTGGTGGCTTGGCTTTCCATTTTTTTAACAAAGGCTTTCCAAGAAAAAATGATTTTAATTTTGATACAATCTAATTTATTGACTTTTCTTTTATAGTTTATACTTTTTGTGCCCCATCAAAAAATATCTGCTTACTCAAAGTCATAAAGATCTTCTAAGTTTTGTTCTCTATATTTTTAATAGTCTTAGCTCTTAGATCTAGGTCTATGATACATATCAAAGTTAATTTGTGTGTGTGTGTTGTAAGGTAAGGGTCAACTGTAGCATCATTTGTTTGAAAAGCTATCCTTTCCCCATTGAAATTCTTCAGCACTTTTGTCAAAAATAAATTGACCATATATGATTGGGCCTGTTTCTATCTGTTTCCATTGGCCTATGTGTCTCTCCTTATGCTAATATCACATTAGTTATACAGTAAGTCTTGGAGATGTAGAATAAGTTTCTTTTACTTTTTCAAACTTATTTGACTATTCTAAGATTCATTTTCTATGACTCTTGAATCAATTTGTAAAATTCTACAAAAAATGCCTGCTTGGAGACTCTACCAGAAAACAGACCCTATAAAAAATCCAGTGGAAATTCTCGTGTTGAGAAGTACCATACTGAAATGAAAAGTTTACTAGAGGAGCCCATCAGAAGATTCGACTTGAAAAAAGAACGTCAGGGAGCTTAAAGAGAGGTCAATAGAAATTAAAATCTGTGGAGTTGGGAGGGAAACGAGATAAAGAAAAATAAACAGAAACTCAGAGACCTGTGTGGGATCATATGAAACAGTCTATTCCACATCTACTTGAAATTCCAAAAGGGAGGTAAGCAGAAGGGGCAGAAAATATATTTGAATGAATAAAGGGTAAAAACAATACCAATAATGCTTGACTTCTTGTCAGAAACAATAGAAGCCTGACAACATTGCAATGGTGATTCAGATGTTAAAAGAAAAATTTGTCAACCAAGAATTATATATCTAAACTATTCTTAAAAATGAAGACAAAATAGAGATAATTCAAAATAAACAAACTGAGGGAATCTGTTGCTAGCATATCTGCATTACAAGAAATGCTAAAGAAAGTCCATCGGGCTAAAGGAAAATGACACCAGATGGTAATTCAGATGCAGAGGGAGAAAGGGAAAACACTGGAATTGGTAAATATCTGTATAAATGTGAAAAATTATACTTACTTATATATTTTCTCTTTTATTATCTTAATTTCTTTAAAAGGTACATGAATCTTTAAAGCAAACATTATACACTTTATCGTGAGGTTTACAACATACATACTAGTATATGGCAGTGATAGCACAAAAGGAAGGGAACCGCTACTAGACTGTTGATAAGTTCCTGTATTTTGTCGGAAGTACATTAGTGTTTACTTGAGGTAGACTGGGATAAGTTAAGGATGCATACTGCATCTTTAGAGGAACTACTAAAATATAAGGCAAAGAAATATAGTTATCAAATTCACAGAGGGGATAAGATAGAATGCAAAATATAATTTTCTCAGCACAGAAAGTAGTAAAGGAGGAACAGAGAGCAACAACAACAAAAAAGATGAGATAAAAATAAAAGAGCAAAATGGCCTACTTCAACCAACTATATTAATAGTTACATTTATATGAATGGGCTAAACACTCCAATCAAAAGTCAGAGATTATTAGATTGGATTTTTAAAATCAAGATTCAGTATATTTTTTTTTTTACCAGAGATGCACTTTAAATTCAGTGACACAGCCCTGGTTGGCATGGCTCAGTGGTTAGAGCAGTGGTTCTTAACCTTGGCTGCACATTAGAATCACCTGGGAATCTTTTTAAAATCCTGATTTCTGGGCCTCATCCTCCGGAAATTGTCTCTTTGTTACTAATGTTGTGGCCCCACCCCATAACAAAGAAACAGAATTTCCAGAGGATGAGGCCCAGAAATCAGGATTTTAAAAAGATTCCCAGGTGATTCTAATGTGCAGCCAAGGTTGAGAACCACTGGGTTAGAGTGTTGGCCTGTGCACTGAAGGGTCATGTGTTTGATTCCCTGCAAGGGCACCTACCTAGGTTGCAGGTTCCGTCCCTGGCCCCAGGTCGGGGATCATGTGGGAGGCAAACAATCAATGTGTCTCTCTCACATCAATATTTCTCTCTCTCTCTCTGTCCCCTACCCCTTCTCCTTTCCACTCTTGTAGAAAAAAACAATGGAAAAAAATATCATTGGGTGAGGATTAAAAAAAAAATTCAGTGGCATAAATGCTATCCAGTGTATTTTTTACTTTGGATATTGCATTTTTATCTCTAGACATCCACTTGGGTCTTTTCCACATCTTTAAATTCTCTCTTTATTATTGCTATATTTTATTCTACCTTTTGAACATATTTATAATAACTGTTTCAATGCCCTTATCTACTAGTTCAATCATTAGTATTATTTCTGTGCCTGTTTCTATTGATTGGTTTTTGTCTAGGTTCTGGGTCATTTTCCTGCTTCTTTGCATGCCTCGGTTATTTTGTTTTTCACCCAGCATCACCAAATAATTTATTTGGAATCAGAATTAAAAGAACAATGGACAGTTGTGAAATGTATGTTTATTCTGATACTTCTGACCAGTTGTACCACTTATCTAGGACAGATTACCAGTTAAATTTTACATTATTTCTTCAGGACTGAGGTTTTTTGATGACTTCAGATTTGGTATTTTCAAATTTGGTATACTCAAATTTGAAGTCATGCCTGCTTTACCGTACATTTGCTTAAGCTTAAAAAGCTCTCTCTCCAACTCGAGCTTGATACTCTGGGCCAGTACCAACAGGCCCTCCAGATGACTGTTGCTTAGTTCTGTATTCTCTAATTTTGTCCAAGTTCCTTATTAAGTTCCACGTCTGTACCACCAGTATCCCTCCTCAAATGGACTGAGACTGCAGACTGAGTGACAGAGGAAACCTGAGGAGTTCCTGAGGAATCAGGTGATCCTGTTATGCGCTTTCATCCCAAGATGCCAGTCACTGCCACCGTCCCTGTTCTCATAGTCATTATCATTTTTTAAATCGGACACTGGCCATTGTGAATCTATATTGCTGGTTGCTAGATTTTCTTGTATTTCTTTAAATCATGTGGCTGTTTTATTTCCCCTGGCACTCAGTTAAGTTATTTGGATCATACTTGGATCATTTGAAGCTTGCTTTTAAGCTTTTTATGTTGGGTCCACAGCAGCCTTTAGTAAGGTTTCAGGCCCACTAGCAAAGCTTGACTTCTAAGATTCTTACCTGATACTCCATATATTGTGAGATGGTTGACGTGTGGGAATAAGAACTTTTCCCAGTGCTGTGTGAGGCCCAGGGATTGTTCTGCTTATTCCTTTCCTACAGGTCCTTCCCTGACCCCCAGTATGTCAGTGTCACTCAAGCATAGACAGGTACTCAGCCAATGGGCGACCCTCCTGCAGATCTCTGGAGTTCTCATTCCCTGCAGCTCCCTCCTCTCGGTACACTGCCCAGCAAATTGTGGCTGCCTGATTCTTCCCCCAGTTCCAGTCTGTTTCCTCCACTCAGCAAGACCAATGGATGTGGGGTTTCCCCTTCCTATGCTACCAACTGGAAACTCATTCCAGGGGGTAAGATGGTGCAATCAGCTCACCTTGTTTGTTTTTGTTTGTTTTTCTTCGCTCAGGCATGGCAGTCCTGCTTGGCTGCCGTCCAGGTCTGAAAACCATTGTTTCATATGTAATTTGCTAGTTTCCTAGTTGTTTAAAGCAGAAGGGTAAATTTACTCTCTAGTCCAACATCTTGTTGGCCAGAAACAGACGTTTCAATCCCCTTGCTTTTAAAAAATGCTTTTATAAAACAAAACAAACAAACAAAGACCTTTTACAGTATACTATGTATCCACAACAATTAATATTTTAAAATTTTGGGTACCCTAAGATCATTTAAAATACATAGTAAATAATACTGTAAGTTGTTTTTTAATGATTTTTTTCTCCACTCAAAATAATGTTTATAAGAGGCATCTTTGGTGGTCCGAGGAGCCATAATTCATTCATTTTCACTACTGTGTGAATGCTTCTCCTTTCTTCTGTCAATGTTTGTTGTTTTAGTTTTGTGCTATCATGAACAAAGCTTGGTGCTACTAGGAGTGTTCTTATAATAGACACAGGCAAGAATTTTTCGGACGCATACTCAGGAATGGAATTATTGGGGTTTGGGATAGACAATATTCATTTTGTGGGATAATGCCCTCTTTTTTATTTTTCAATCTACGAGGCTACTTTCAGTGTCTCAACTCCTCTTTATCAACCCAGGGCCTTTGCACAAACCACTTCCCATACTTGAAACCCTTCTCTCATTTGCTCTTTACTATGTGTACCTTTGCATTCTTTCGATGTCAGTCTAAGTGTCACCTCTGCAGAGAGGCCTTACCTGACCACCCACTTGAAAGCAGCTCCCTCTACTAGTATTCTCTATCAGAGCCCCCGTTCATTTAGTGCCTCTCTCCCTCACCAGGCTGTAAGTTTCATGGGGGCAGGAACAATGTCTGTCTTATTAAATATTGTTCATCTACTGCCTAGCTCAAGGTCTGGGATGTAGTAGGTATTTTAAAACTGTTTTCTAGATGAATGAATATATAAACAAACCAATAAAAGACATTATCTTTAGTTTACAAAGAAGGTTATCAAAGCTCAGGAAAAGTTATGTAATACAGTAATAGGCTACAGATAGTGGCTGAAGAAGCCAGGATTTGACAATAGAGCAGGTTTTTCTCAAGGCTTTGGATTACACAGTTAAAACAGTATAATCTTCTAATAGTCACGAAGATGATCTCCCTTTGTTTCTGGGACCCCTTTAGTATCTTGTGTTCCAGGACTTTGGGCAACTCCTTGAGCAGGAACTGACTAGAATCCATTCACAGGCCACTGGGTATTTCATATTCTGCACACTAAACATAGGTACTTCATAACTTACTGCTACCTTTCTACAGAAAGTGGGGAATAGGATTAGTGGGCTATATTTTTCTAATTATACTTGGACTATTCCACTAATTTAAGATCAATCTTATCTGTGCTTTAAACATACACTAGAATAAGTTGCTATGTATTCCTTGAGTACTCAAGCCATGTCCTTATGTCTTTGTGTCCCGGATGGCTCGCAGAGTATCTCACCTGCAGTGGGCACTCAGTACATACTACAGGAATGAACAGCGGCAGAAGCTAGGTCCTGAGGTGGACACCATTTCACCTGAAATGGTGAAATAATGCAACTGAGATTATAGCCACCAGTTCTTCATATTATATGTGCATATACATAATATGGATTAAGTAAAATAATATAGTAGCATGTTCTGAAGACTATTATAGAAAACTAGTGGCCCAGTGCACAAAATTCATGCAGGGCGTGATTGTCCCTCAGCTAGGCCTGCACCCTCTTCAATCTGGGACCCCTCGGGGGATGTCTGACTGCTGGTTTAGGCCCGATTCCTGGGCCTAAACCAACAGTCAGACATCCCTCTTGCAATCCAGGATTGCTGGCTCCTAACCACTCACCTGCCTGCCTGCCTGATTGCCCTTAACCACTCTGCCTGCTGACCTGCTGGCCCCCAACTTCTCCCCCTCCCCCCTGCTGGCCTGATCACCCCCAACTGCCATCCTCTCCTGGTCTGATCTCCCCTAACCGCCTTGGCCTTGACCCCACCACCATGGCTTTGTCCAGAAGGACATCTGGAAGATCTCCTGGAAGGTCTCCTGGTCTAATTATCATATTACCCTTTTATTAGTGTAGATAAGCATTATAAGTAACAGTAAAATTAAGTTACATAACAAACCAATATATTCTGACCAAGAAGACACTTGGATCTGTGAAATTGTTGATAGAATTCTCCATCATGGCAGAATTAACTACAACCACATATTACACACACACACACACACACACACACACACACACACACGTGCATGCACGCGAGTATACTAGGGGAAAAAACTAACAAATGCAATTCTGGTAGAGACATGAAAGCAAAATTAAAATCTAAGGGAAAGCAACATGTTAATGCTGATTATTATTGTCGAAGGTTATGTGGCATCATGGCTAAAAATAAGGGCATGTGCATCAAATCTGGGTTCAAAATCAGCTCTGCCATGCAGTCCTCTAAGAACCCAGCAAGTCACAACTCTGAGCTTCAGTTTTCTCATCTGTAAAATGATGACAATAGCACCTACTTCGTTGAATTAATGCTAAGGTTAAATGACACAACAGGAGTGTTTACAGCAATCCCTGGCACATGCGAAAGTTCACTACATGAGAATGTTGCTACCGTCATCACCATTTTCATCATCATCATTGTATCATATTGGTAATTTGAACAACACACTTTAATGGTCAACTCGTGGAGCTGGAGATCTATTGTGTCTGGGACAGTACAGAAATTCTTGCCATGACCTTTTTCTGCTCAAACAATAGATCATTGTAAAGTACCTGGCCAACTGGACTGATCTGTTATAACAGTTAGTGACAAATGTATTAGAACTATAAACAATATTAATGCCCATTCCAGGGGAAGGTTACTATGCCTCATGATCATGGAGCAAAGAGGGTCTTGACCAACAATTAAAACAAGGAAGGCCTCGAGAAAGGCTTGAGTGGAAGTACCTCTCTTGCACACTAAGGGGGAAAGAAGCTGGGGAGACATATCCTGGCTTCATCCCATTACTTATGCTTGTTGAAGCTGGATATTACTGTGAGCAGTAGTTTCTTAATTTATAAAGAGTGACTATACCCGCCTATCAAAATTTCTATGAGAATTAAATAGTATAATCTCTGCTAAGTTGGTTAACAAAGCACCTGGCACAAATCAGAGAGAGAGAGAGAGAGAGAGAGAGAGAGAGAGAGAGAGAGAGAGAGAGAGAGAGATCCTCCTCTTTACTTGCCAAATCTCTTAATTGTTCTAGTCTCGATGGAAGGAAGCTTAAAACAAAACAAAACCCTTTCTGAGAACCAAGGGGCAGCTGGGTGGGAGGGTCTTGTTTGAGGCCCTGGAGGTCTTCCTGTTTTCACAAAAGCCTGAATTAAGGAAACAGCAAATAATTGAGCAGCAAAAGAAGAGGAGTTGCTCTGTGCCCTCTCTTTGATCTTCCTTTGACTTCCATTCCTTGTCTCCCTCATGGACCTTCTTCTGAGGGCTGCACTATAGCCAAGATGCTTCTAGAGCTGAATGTCCAGGTAACATGACCTTATAAATTAAGAATTGATTTTGGAAGCTATGACCAAGGTACCACATAGGCATACACCTTTAGTGGCTACACATTTTTATAAGGATTCATAATTCTGTGAAGTTCTCTTCTTTCAACATATAATTGTAGATTAGGAACTGTGCTAGAACCTAGTAACACAGACATAACACTGTGCAACTTGTTTGTATTCCACATCCTTTCTTCTTACCCTCCACCCCTGAAATGTGACTGCAAACAAGAATATTTTCACAAAGACAAGACTCTTCCATTCTGATCTATGACCAATGTCAGTCTTTATAATAGTAGGAAGTTCAAGGGAGGAAATGCCAGAAAGCCACAAAGACAAAACAGACACACAAGAAAGAGTGAAAACAGTTGGTCAATGTGGTACAACGTTTCATCTTCATCTCTGTATCTTCACTGATTCTTTTAATCATTTCTAGGTAGCATCTGAAAAATCTGCTTTTAGTCTTTTCATTGATAATAATTAAATCAGAAATGTCATTTATTTCAGTTTTCTTCTTGTTATGTGATAAGAACTCAAGTGTTGCTTGGCTTGAGTGTCTTGAGATACATACACTTTCTCATATGTTGTGCACTAATCCCACATATGAGCTCCATTGGGTTTCCTTACATTCCAATTCTCTCTGCCCCATCATTTGTAGTTATTTTAAATTATTTTTTCTTGCTATATTGCTTACACTGTTCTATACTATTTCAAATCAAGGGAAAAAAATCAATAGAAATATATGCCTATGGCTATTATACTAAACTAGAGGCCCGGTGCACAAAAATTTGTGCACTGGCCGGGGGGAGGGGGGGGTGTCCCTCAGCCCCACTTGTGCCCTCTCACAGTCTGGGACCCCTCGGGAGATAACGCCCTGCTGGCTTAGGCCCGCTCCCGGGTGGCAGAGGGCAGGCCCAATCCCTAGGTGCAGCCCCTGGTCGGGCTCAGAGCAGGGCTGATTGGGGAGTTGGGGCACCACCCCCTGTCATGCACAGAGCAAGGTGGATCGAGAGGTTGCGATGCCACCCCCAGTCACGCTCAGGGTAGGGCTGATTGGGGGGTTGGGGAGCTCCCCCCTGTCATGCACAGAGCAGGGCCAATAGGGGAGTTGGGGCACCACCCCCTGTCACACTCAAGACAGGGTCGATGGGGAGGTTGCGGCTCCACCCCCTGTCACCCACAGAGCAGGGCTGATCAGGGGGTTGGGGCACTCCCCCCGTCACACTCAGGGCAGGACCGATCAGGGGGTTGGGGAGCTCCCCTTTATCAGGCACAGAGCAGGGCTGATCAGGAGATTGGGGCACCTTCCCTTGTCATGAACAGAGCTGCAGTGCGATCAGGGGTTTGGCGCTGCCCCCTGTCACACTGCTCCAGGGGCCAGGAAGCCTCGCGGCTCCGCTGATCCCAGTGCTGGGAGGCCTCGCAGCTCTGATTGACACCGGGGCAGTGAGGCCTCGTTGCTCCACTGATCCCGGTGCCAGGAGGCCTCGTGGCTCTGCTGATCCTGGGGCATTAGGCCTCACGGCTCCACTGATCCCGGGTTCGGGATGCCTCACTGCTCCGCTGATTCCGGTGCTGGGAGGCATATTACCCTTTTACTATATAGGATAGAGGCCTGGTGCATGGGTGGGGGCCAGCTGGTTTGCTCTGAAGGGTGTCCTGGATCAGGGTGGGGATCCCGCTTGGGTACCTGGCCAGCCTGGATGAGGGGATGATGGCTGTTTGCAGCTGGTCACACCCCCTTCAGGGTGGGGGTCCCCACTGGAGTGCCTGGCCAGTCTGGGTGAGGGGCTGAGGGCTGTTTTCAGGCTGGCGGGTGACTGAAGCTCCCAACCTCTCCTTTTCTTCTTTTTTTTTTTTTCTGGGATTTATTTACATTCTATGGCTGTCACTAGAGCTGAGAGCTGTCTTTAGCTCTGAGGCTTGGCTCCAGCTCTGAGACCTCGGCTGCTGAAAGCAGGTATCTGGGTTTTTTTTGCTTCTATAATAAAAACACTGTTGCAACTCCAGCTCGGCCGGCTGGCTGAAAGCATGGGGTTTGTTTAGCTTCTATAATAGCAACATGGTTTCTTAGAGTGCAGCTCAGAGCCCAGCAGCGGCAGGTGGGGAACCTTGGCTTCCTCCATCACTGGAGCAAGCAAGCCTCCTGTTCGCTTCAGCTGCTTGGCTGCCAGCTGCCATCTTGGTTGGCAGTTAATTTGCATATCGCCCTGATTAGCCAATGGGAAGCATGTTGGAGGTACGGTTAATTACCATGTTTGTCTATTATTATATAGGATTTATTGAGGACAGCCTCCCTTTGTGTATCCTTTCTGAAGAAGAGATTTTCACAAAATATGTTTTAATGCAATAATAAGTGACAATTTTATAGTGTTTTCATAGTAAGAATAATAAGCCTGGGTATTTATTACTTTTTGAAATAGCCAAAATCTCAGAGCTGTCTCTACTTAGGTACCAATGAAATACCTATTAGCAATATTTATAAAAACATATTGATATATTTCTCTTTTAAAACATTACAATCTGTTTCTTCTGGTCCATTTCTTACTGCTTGATTTGTAATCAACAAGATGATTAAAGGTTCAAAAAGCCCCCTGGAAGTCTTTCTTTCGAGATACACCCAACTCATAGCATGAAATGTTATAGCTGCATCAATTATTAATGCCACTTCAATCCTCTGTTCGAAACTGCAGTGTGAATCAGACTATTTTACTGCGTAAATGACACCCAGGAGCATGTTAAGCACCTTTAGAGGCGGCTCTAATGCTTCTAGCACTCAGCACAGTGCTCTGAGCATGATCGGCTCTGCTAGGCATGTTTTATTTGCTGGGTTCACATTATTTGGGTGCATTTGACACACTAAATCATTAATAGGTGAAGTGGGGCTCATAGTTAGTTCAATCTGGCAAGCATTTATGGGACACCTATTATGTAATCTGATCGTGTCACTGCCATACTGAAAATGGTTCAATTATTCCCTATGGTTTTCAGGATAAAATACAACCTCCTAATACAGCATATGAGACTTCACATAATGTGTCAATAATGGCAGATATGTGACATGAAGGTTCCCACTCCCCTCTTCTCCTCCCAGAACAAATGGAACTAATGTGTCCCACCATCCTTTCCCACAGAGACTGGACATGGCTTCAGAATCCTTCTCTGTACAATGTTCCAGGCAGTGACCACCAATAGACCAGAGTTACAATCTATTTGCCAGTCCGGCCAGTCTCTCTCGTGTCCCTAAATGTCACCAAACACCATTTGCTTTAACCACATGTCATATATTTTCCTTAACACGTGAGACTTGTCACACTTACATGTTTTTACATGTGCTGTTCTGTCTCTGTAGACTAACCTTGTCCCTTTTCTGTGCTTAGCTAACTCCTGTTTATTCTGCACAATTCAGATCAGGTTTCGCCTCCACAGTCTGACTCGTATGCCTTTATTCTGTGCTCTCAAACTAACTTGCATTTAGTGTTTTATCAGCTGGACCATGATCGTTAATGGTTTATCTCTCTCCCTGACTACTAAAGTTAAATTCTTTGAGAGCAGAGGCCGTGTTTTATTCCCCTTTGTATCTCAGGCAGCCAGCACAGAGCCTGGTATTCAATAAATTCTCAGAAACAAATGTTCTAGCCACTATATTAGGTTTCAGGACCACAAAAGAGAATAATGTATAAGATGAGACATATTTATTGAGCACTTACTGTGTGCCAGGCCCTGTTGCAAGCACTTTGCATAGCTTATCTTATTCAAATCTCACAACAGCCCTTCAAGGTAGATTCCATGATTGTCCTTCTTTTAACAAGTGAGGAAACTAAAACAGAAAGAAGCCCGGTGACTTCTCTGGAATCACACCCAGCCAGATAGTCTGGTTCCAGAGTCCCTAACCATTATACTGCACTTCCTGACCTGGTGTGGACCATTGTCCTTGAGGAGATCAAAGTTTGGTAGAAGGAGACAGGCAGGTACGTGACTAATCACCACACATCCTGGAAGGACTATAGTAGATGTGTGAGCAATATAAAGGGATAGCATAGAAGAGGGAGTGATTAATGTAGTCAGAGTGGAAGCCAAGTGTTCAGGGAAGGTTTCACTAAAGAAGTGGCATTCAAATTAGGCTTGGAAGACTAAGAAGAGCACATGAGATGGAGATGAAGGGAAATTCATGCTGGGCAGAGAGCAGAGTACAGACAAGACAAGAGGAAGGAAGCAACATGCTATTTGGGCACCAAGACCAGCTACATAATTTGCAGAGCCCAGAGCAAAATGAAAACTCCGGGCCCCCTGTTCATAAATTATTAAGAATTTCAACACAGTTATAGCAGAGCATGAAATCAAACGGACCTTCTAAGCGCAGAGCCCCACATACAAAGGTACAGGTTTGCGTGTCCATAAAGCCAGACCTATAGGGCACCATAAATGCTTCAGCATTGCTGGAACAAGAAGTACCTGGGGCAGAAGTACTTTATGAGGCAGGAAATGACACTGGCGAGGACAGCAGAGGTCAGATCATATGCCATGCTGAGTAGCCTGGACTTTGCAGTCTTGTTGGATCATTTGCAAAAAGATACTTCCGGGACTCCCCCAGGGAGTAGAAGGAGGGAGGTTACCAGAGGAAAGCAGGGCAACAGCAGCAATTACACGGGCCCGAGAGGCTCAGATCTTGAACTTGGCCCTTTCCAGGGGATGTCTGAGAAGGGTAGATCTGAGAAATGAGTATAAGGCACAGATTACAGGAATTTACACTCAAGGTGCATAAGGAACCCGGGAGGAAAGAGGAAAGGACCACAGGCTCAAACAGGGGTGTGGGGTTCAAGAGAACACCTCACCATTTTGCTTAGGCCTACCAGACAGATTTAAAGCAGTGCTATAAAATGAATATATGTAATTATTTAGCATCATTTATATCAGGGACACCCCCGATCCCGGAGAATGTCAATGCACAGACTGCAAGAAAATAAAGCCCTTGTGTAGATTTCCATGTGTGCAACTCCCACAAGCAAAGCAGCACATGAAGAGTCTATTTATTTGTTTCTTGATCTCCTTCCAAAGAACCATGGCTTTTGGGGTCACTTGACTTTTTCCCATGAAACAGAAAAAGAAATGGTCCTTAAACCCTTCTGATGTGATTTCTCAATTGCCAAACTCTTTCCCGAGAAGCTCCCTGACTTCTCGTTGGTTCTCTGGCGCTATTTGAATGTGATCTTCAGTACAGTCAGGATAAAACTAAATTACGCATTAGTGCTTTGGAAATGGAAGTTCAATGCAAATACAGCAGTATTAGTTTCATCCTGGAATCCTGGGAGTCTGACAATGGTTCACACAACTCCATTATTTCTCCTCATCACTAATGCGAGCGTCCATCGCGTTTTTCAAAGTTCGGCCCATCTGTAGAAACTCCAGTGCTGATTACCCTTCCACCCCTTTGCCAATAAAACTCAGGGAGCCAGAATATCAGTGTACACAAACTTAAATAGTCAAAGCATGGACCTGCTCACCAATCATAATTATCTTTGTCAAATGACATTTTTTTTTAAATGGGAACATTGCAGATTGTAGTTGGGTTTACTCTGTAGTTCTGGGGCTCCCTGTCACTTTAAAAAACTTTAAAAAAAAATTTTCAAAGTGCCCCTAAGGAGGACAGCATTCTTCAAACAATAAGCTAACAATCGGGCAGCTCAGTGTAAGTGAAAGCTCATGGGCTTTCATGGGACAAAGGTTGGTACAGCTGTGATCTTAGGCAGGTTATTTAATCTCCCTCACCCTCAGCGACCCTGGGTGTGAGGGTTTATATCTGCATTGCAAAGTTAGTGGAGGATGGAGTGAGTTCACAGGTGTGTAAAACAGTTGCCCCAAAGCAGACCTCCAATAAAGTGAGGTTCCTGAGGCACCTGTGTGTGTGTGTGTGTGTGTGTGTGTGTGTGTGTGTGTGTGTGTGTGGTGAGGGAAATTAAGTGATACTGAATAGCTTTATACTCTCCACCCAATTTTAATTCACTGGTACTGAGGGTGCCTGAGTGGGTTTCTTTCCTTTGGTTGTAACCAAATGGGAGGATCCTTACAGAATCCAGCTTCAGAACACCAAGTCACCAAAGGTCATAGCCTGAGATTGTACCACCGCATTGGGAAACTCAAACTCTTCGCCTGCCAAACACCTGGGCAGCTCTTCTCTTTCCTTCCAGGAACTGCTTTTTGCCTTCATATTCAGTGCTTATTAGTAATCCCTCAGAAGTCTCCCCAACCTCCCTGACCTCCCCACTTGATTAGTTCTCCCTGCTGTAAATTCTCTTAGCAACCTGTAATTGTTTCTTTGTAGAACTTACCACAACTATAATTGATAAATTAATTATGTAACTAGTTGTTTCAAATGCATTTTCTTCAACAGAATATGAACTCCACTGAAACTGTCATGTTCATCACTGGGGACTCAGTGCCTGGTGCATGCTCTTGCACATGGTAGGTGCTTAACCATGTATAATTAAATGAATGAGTGGATACTTGTCCCTTATGAATTAATTTGGATAAATACATTATTTTTAGTTAAAGAACAGTTGATATAAAATATTATGTTAGTTTCAGATATGCAACATAGTAATTAGACATTTATATACCTTACTAGAGGCCCGGTGCACAAAAATTTGTGCACTCGGGGGGGGAGGGGGGTCCCTCAGCCCGGCTGTGCCCTCTCGAAGTCTGGGACCCCTCGGGAGATAACGACCTGCTGGCTTAGGCCTGCTCCTGGGTGGCAGAGGGCAGGCCCAATCCCTAGGTGCAGCCCCTGGTCGGGCTCAGAGCAGGGCCGATTGGGGAGTTGGGGCGCCACCCCCTGTCATGCACAGAGCAGGGTGGATCGGGAGGTTGCGATGCCACCCTCAGTCACGCTCAGGGTAGGGCCGATTGGGGGGTTGGGGCACCGCCCCCTGTCACACTCAAGGCAGGGTCGATGGGGAGGTTGCGGCGCCACCCCCGTCACGCACAGAGCAGGGCCCATCAGGGGGGTTGGGACTCCATACCCTGTTATGCACAGAGCAGGGCCCATCAGGGAGTTGGGGAGCTCCCCCTGTCACTCACAGAGTAGGGCCGATAGGGGAGTTGTGGCACCATCCCCTGTCACACACAGAGCAGGGCTGATGGGGAGGTTATGGCTCTACCCCGTCACACACAGAGCAGGGCCCGTGGGGGGGTGGGGGTGGGGGGTTGGGGCACCACCCTCTATCACCCACAGAGCAGGGCCGATCAGGGGGTTGGGGCGCCGCCACTGTCACACTCAGGGCAGAGCCGATGGGGAGGTTATGGCTCTACCCCGTCACACACAGAACAGGGCCCGTGGGGGGGGGGGGGTTTGGGGTGCCGCACCCTGTCACACACAGAGCTGAGCCGATCAGGGGGTTTGGGCGCTGCCCCCTGTCACGCTGATCCCGGTGCCAGGAGGCCTCGTGGCTCCGCTGATCCCGGTGCTGGGAGGCATATTACCCTTTTACTATATAGTATAGAGGCCTGGTGCATGGGTGGGGGCCGGTGGTTTGTCCTGAAGGGTGTCCTGGATCAGGGTGGGGGTCCCCACTGGGGTGCCTGGCCAGTCTGGGTGAGGGGCTGAGGGCAGTTTTCAGGCTGTGGGGTGACTGAAACTTCCAACTGCTCCTTTTTTTCTTTTTCTTTTTTTTTAATTCTGGGCCAGCTTTAGCTGTGGCTCCAGCTCTGCAGCCTCTGCTGCTGGGAAAGCGGAAACCCTCCGGCCCAGACTTGTTTGTGTTCTACAATTGAAACTCTGTATCAACTCCAGCTCTGAGATCCCAGCTCGCTGAAAGCAGGTTTCTGGAGTTTTTTTTAGCTTCTCTATGTTACTATTTTTCAAACTGCCCACTCAGAGGCCTGCAGCGGCAGGCGGGGAATGTTGGAGTCGGGGAACGTTGGAGTCCGCCATCACTGAAGCAAGCAAGCCTCATGTTCAGTTTAAGCTGCCTGGCTGCCGGTCGCCATCTTGGCTGTCAGTTAATTTGGATATCTCGCTGATTAGCCAATGGGAAGGGTAGCGGTCGTACGCCAATTACCATGTTTCTCTTTTATTAGTGTAGATGATGTGATCACCATGATACATCTAGTAACCATCTGTCACTGTACAAAGTTATTAAGATATTAGTGAATTCATTCCCTGTGCTGTACATTATATCCCATGATGTATTTATTTTATAACTAGAAGTTTGTATCTCTTATCCCCCTTCATGATTTTACTCACCCCTCAATTCCCTCCCCTTTGGCAATCATCAGTTTGTTTTCTGTATGTCTGAATCTGTTTCTGTTTTGTTTGCTTATTTTGCTTTTTTAGATTTCACATATAAGCAAAATCGTATGGTATTTGTCTTTCTCTGACTTATTTCACTTAGCATAATACACCCTAGTTCTATCCATGTTGTTACAAATAGCAAGATTTCATTCTCTTTTATTGTTGAATAATAATCCATTATATGCTAGTATATATACCACATCTTCTTTATCCATTCATCTATTGATGAATACTTAGGTTGCTTCCATATCTTGGCTTCTGTAAATAATGCTGCAATGAACATAGGGTACATAAATCTTTTCAACTTAGTATTTTTGTTTTCCTCAGATAAATACCTAAAAGTGGAATTGCTAGGTTGTATAGTAGTTTAATTTTTAATTTTTAGAGGAACTTCCATAGTGGCTGCACCAATTTACAATCCTACCAACAGTGCACGAGGGTTACCTTTTCTCCACAACCTCTCCAACACTTATTCTTTGTTGACTTATTGATAGCAGCTATTTTGACAGGTGTCAGGTGATATCTCAGTGTGGTTTTGATTTGAAATTCCCTGGTGATTAGTGTTAAGCATCTTTTCATATGTCTGTTGGCCATCTGTATGTCTTCTTTAGAGAAATGTCTAAGTTTTCTACTCACTTTTAATCAATTTTTTTTTATGTTAAGTTGTATGATTTCTTTATATATTTTAACTATTGACCCCTTATCTTATAGACTATATTTTTTCATTCTGTTTTTGGTTTCCTTTTCTGTGCAAAAGTTTCTTATTTTGATGTAGTTCCATTTACCCATTTTTGCTTTTGTTGCCACTGCCCAGGGAAACATATCCAAAAATATATCACTGAGATCAATGTCAAAGAGTTTACTGCCCATGTTTTCTTCTAGAAGTTTTATGGTTTCAAGTCTTACACTTAAGTCTTTAATCTATTTTGAGTTTATTTTTGTATATGGCATTAGAGAGTGGTTAAGTTTCTTTTTTTAATTTTTGCATGTATTTTCCAACATCAGAGTTCCCAACACCATTTATTGAAAAGACTGTCATTATCCATTGTATATTCTTACCTCCTTTATTATAGATTAATTGACTATATAATTGATGAAATATGGGTTTATTTCTGGGCTCTCTTTTTTGTTCCAAAAAATCTACGGAAATACATATATTATTAATAGATATAAATTATATGGGTGAGTTTGCTTGATTCATATGTGTATTCATCATATAGATAACTAGTCTTCATACACAAGAATGTATATGTACACTTATTGAATGCTTTTCTCATAGTAGAGATGGATTTGTGCAGACTAGCCTAATTCTCTCTCCTATTGTGTCCAGTGGCATATACTTACAACTTGGTGAGGCAAATGACCATTACTCAAAGACGACATGTCCTGTTGTAGTGGGCAAGTAAGGAGGGGAATAGAGATGAGAGAAACACTTCCAAAATCTGCTGTGGTGGTACCTTTAAGCTGTCTAGAGATGCTGAGTATGCCTGAGAGTGACTTCCTGAACCCATTTCCCAACAACTCCAGACAATGGAGCTAGTGAATGAGTAGGTGTGGAGGAGCAATTAACAGCGAGAAACTACCATGTAGAAGATATTGAATACACTGACATCAATATTATCCCCCAACTATAATTGAGGAAACTAAGGCTCAGAAATCTTAAGTACAATTTCTATGCTAACAGAGCTTGGATCCAAAATAAAGATAACTGGCAGGCAGAGAGTGCAAAGAAAATACTGAAAAGGGGCAAATAAGAAAATAACAGGATAAATAGAAAACCATAAGATGGCCCCAGTCTACACAGGCTGAGGACAGCCTCATTTGTCTAAGAAACTACAACTGTCTCTGTGACCCATTCTATCTCCCTAATATCCGTCCCATTCCTACTAAAAGGCAAAGGCTCAAGGTATGTGGGTTTGGGGGTGAGGGTGGGAAAAGGCAGCCCCATTTTTAGATCTGTAATTATCAGTAATTATTTTAGTAAGGATGAGTTCTCAGATACCCAAAAGAAAGAAAGGGAGGAGCATGCGCAACTGCAAGAACAGGTGTTGGGCATAAAATTCCTTCCACCATCACCACTGTCCCCTAAACCAGCCATTCCAAATCACCACCTTTGCATCTCAAGTATGCAATGGACACATGATAGGTCTGTGGTTTGGTCTCTGCCCAACAGAGGTATGGCTCTCAACATGGTCAATCTATGAGCTTGGCTTCTTTTGCATATAATATGAGAGAAAAAAATGAAGTGGTCCCACCATCAACCAATTTGCTCATGTCAGGGCCTGGAGTCATTCTTGCCACTTCTACTCATGTATTCAACAGAGCCAATCATTCGCCAAGGCTCACTTCTACTTTTAATTCTCCTGCTGGGACACTCTTCAAGATCCCCAACTCCCCCTTACTATAACAGTCTCTTGATAGTCTTCCTGTGTCTACCCTTGCCTTCATCCAAGCCATTCTCTCTCTGTCCACCAGCCAGAAAGATATTTTAAAAAACACAAAATTGATTGTCTCCTTCCCCTTCTTAAAATCCTTCAATGCTTTCTGTTGTTCTTGGGATAAAATCCTAAGCCCATCTGACAACCAACAAGGTCCCATCTGCATCATCTAGTCTTTGACTAACTCAGCAGCCCCATCTCCTGCTTCCTTAATCCCTGCTCATTGCACTGGCCTTCTCTCACTTCCTCAGACTCACCAAGCTCCTTCCTCTTTCATCCCTCACTAGTGCCATTCTACCTGCCTCTAAAACAATGTTAATATCAGTCTTCCTGACAAGATGCAATATAAGCTCCGTGAAGTTAAGGACCATGTCTATCATTTTTAGGGACCATTGGCTACCATTCTATATCCAGGAGTCAACATAATCCATATCACACAGTAACAGTCAATAAATATTTGTTGAAATAGTGAATAATTTCTGTTGACTGAGTAACTGAATAATAGTATATACTTATTCAGTCCACAAATATTTCTTGAGTCAGTACCTTTGCCACATAATGTGTAAGGCATTGAGGATGGAGTGAACAAAATAAATTAGTCCCTGACCTCTTAGAGCTTATATTCTAGTAGACTTTACCCCTTTTCTTCTGTTTTTCTTTTCTTTCCTCTTCTTTTCCTTCCTTTCTTTTCTTTTCCTTTCTTACATTTCCCCCTTTTTCTTTTCTATTGAAGCTAAATGGATCCAAGGATTTATAAAATCTTATGTGACTACCTTGCTCTTCTCTGAATTTTCTTGAGTTATATGATTTAGCTCTTAAATACTCTTTCCTAAGCTCTGTTATTTTTCTCATCTCTTCACTGACAAGGGAACTATTTCAATATTTTTTTTGGTTCCTATCTCAGTCTACACAGAAATTTCTTTTTAAAAAGCTGTACTCTGTTTTTTTAGTAACATATATATTTATTGATTTTATTGATTTCGGAGATGAAGGGAGAGGGAGAGAGTGATAGAAACATCAGTGCTGAGAGAGACTCATTGATTGGCTGCCTCCTGCACACCCGCTACTGGGGATTGAGCTTAGATCCCCAGCATGTGCCCTGACTGGGAATCAAACTGAAACCTCCTGGTTCATAGGTCAACATTCAACCACTGAGCCACACCAGCTGGGCAGTACTACGTTTTTTCATTAAAAGGTAACTTGCTCATCTATAGTGATAGAAATCAGAACAGTGGCTGCTTATGGGATGTATGGATTGATTGAAAGGGGATATAAGGGAGCTTTCTGGGACAATGGAAATGTTATATATCTTGATTGGGATTATATCATTATTGGGGTTATAACTTGATTGGACTATATGTCTTGATTGGGTTAATAAGTGTATACATTTGTCAAAATTCATCAGATTGTACACAAATGATCTGTGTCTTTCACTGAAGGTAAATTTACCTCTTAAAAATACTACTTCAAGTACAGTCAACAATAAAAAATACTCCTTTTAAAAAGGAACATATGCTGAAACATTATCAAATAAAAGTAAACAATCAGAAACCCAAAATGACTATAATACCATTACTCAAAGAGGAACATGGTTTACATTGTGATGTGTGTCCTTCCAAATTATTTCATTTTTAATACATAATGAAGTAATTTGGAAGGGCATACATCACAATATGTATTTAAATAGAATGTAGTGCCTCCTAATTTGCTTTTTTTTGATAAGTAGTATACAAAGAGCATTCATAAAAGGTTATTTTATTTTTTATTAAACTTATTGGGGTGACATTGGTTAATAAGGTCATATAGGTTTCAAATGTACATTTCTATGATACATGGTCTGTATATTGCATTGTGTGCCCACCATCCAAAGTCAAATCATCTTCTGTCATGATATATTTGGCCCCTTTGCCCTTTACTATCCCTCCACCTCTTTCCCTCTGGTAACCACTATACTGTTATCTGTGTCTATGAGGTTCAGTTCACATCCAAGTGAAATATGGTTCTTGGTTTTTTCTGACTTATTTTGCTTAACATAATATTCTCAAGGACCATTCATGTTGTCGCAAATGGCAGTATTTCATCTTTTCTTATAATTACTATTTAGAAGGATTAATTTGCTAAACTAGGATTCTAAATTTGTTTCAAAGTTTTTTGAGCCTAGGATAGTTCATCATCATCACCATCAGTAACACTTATTGAATGTGAAATGTCATCTCTATAGAGATTTCTTGACTATGAATAATCTTCAGACTGCAGCATTAAGACTGCTAAACTGAACAATCAATCACTAACAGTAAATCTTTAAGTTGGCACCAGATTTACAGTCAGATTTAACAAAGAACATTCTAGTGATTAAGTATAATCAATATCACCTCAGAATTCATTCTTCTGTCCTCCTCAGATTATGAAGCTGTTATAAAATCCAACTTATGGCATGCTGCCCTTATATTTATTGTTTAACTTGGGAGATTCTAATTCAATACAGGGACTCATATAATTGTATGGCTAGACTGTTGTGATCAACAGCTCCATAAAATTTACCACAGCATGAGATCAGACACGCAAATCTTACATTTTTATCAGAAATTCAAACCACATTAAACTGAAGACATACTATTTGAAGTCAACGCAGCCACAGCCCACCTCTAACACTTCCTAAAAATCTATTGCTAAATCTAGTTCACCCAGAAGGCTTGCATGTGGGTAAATATTTGAGTGGGTCCTTTGTTAAGCTTCCTGATGGTAGTGCATAGATTTAGACAGAAGAAGAATTATTTGAAACTACCCAGAAAATTAGAAAAGTAAGAACCAGAAGCAAAGATCTGTGAGAAAAAGGAGTGTCTTCAGCTTTACACTTTTGGCAAGTGATAAAAGGCAGCTTTAGTGACAGCAGCCAGATGGAGATCAAATGACAACTGTGAGTTCATAATGGTCTCCAGCATTCTGGCAAGCACCAGGGGCAGGAGGGGAAGTGGGAGGGGTCAGCTTTACTGGTACTACAAGCCAATCTGGAGCACATCAGCGTTATCTGACGTCAGCTCAAACCAGTTCTGAGGCATTGCAGCGGGACCAGCTGCTAGATACTGAACGCACCCTGGCCGCCTCTGAGCACTCCCGGAGCTCCCGCCCATTACATTTACAGGACCCTGCCAGTTAATTTATGTTCCCTACAGCAGGGAGGGTCCAGATGTTGAGGCTGCAGTTGCTGATTTGAAAGGACTTCACAAATACAGGAAGCTCTCAGAGGATAAAAGAAATGTAAGGGCATTCTACAGTTTGAGAAACCCATTGTTCTGTATTAAACACACACACACACACACACACACACACACACACACACGCACGCACACACCAGGCCCTTTCTTTAGCACGCAGAAGTACATCATTCAGGCTATCAAAACAATGTAAAGATCTAAAGTGCACAAATGGGGCACGCTGGGTAGTTAGAGAGGCAACACAGATTGCCTTCTTCGGTGGCTATATTCAAATTCTGTGGATTTTTTTTTTACCGCATTAGGCAGGGACAGGGAAGTCTTGCACTTTCACCATCAGCAAAGATGTCCCGAATTTGGAGAAAATGGAAATACAATGTTGTACTTAGATGAAGGAATTTACAGCAAGGAAAATTAGAGTGGGAATTGGAAAATGGACGCCATATAATTGACATTTATGGCATTCCGTGTGTCATGCAATGTAAGTGTTGTACGTATATTATCTCATGTAATCGTTATAATAAATGTATGAGACAGGTACTATCATTACTCAGGAAAGAGACAACAGAGGTTAGGCAACTTGCCCAAGCCTGACTGCACAGAGTCTGCGTTCTGAATGCTCTGCTCAGATGCTGGGTGAGTTACAGCTGTTCTAGAAGAAGGTAACCCATGGCTAAGAAGGTGAAATCTGGAGTCACGCAGATGTGCATTTGCATCCTGGCTCTGCCACTTAAAGATGGGTCGTTTGAGCTCGTAACAGCTTAACCTTTCCAATAGGCCAGCACTTCTTCAACAGGAAAATGAAGATAACAGTAATGACCTCAAAGATGGCTGTAAGTCAAGTGATGCCTTATAAATAAGAATGTATCATAGTGCCAAGCATATGATAAGCACTAAACAAATTAGCTGTTTTTATAAATAAATCACAAACCTAGTTAGAAATTTTCTGAAACATCTCTGGAAGCTAACTCCCTGTTGCTGACAGAGTTGAGAAGAAATTCTTTTAAAAGGGGTGCACACAGGTTGAAATTTTGATATATCAGATTCTTGGAAACTATGCTAATACCTGTTTTAGGTTAAAAGGGAGTTATTTTTATGAATAAAAATTAGAAAAAGAGCGAGGGGAAATGTCCATGTCAAAGTTGATAAGCAGTAACCTGAGAAAAAAGCAAACTGCAGAGTTCTGCCAAAGCCCCCCATTTAAGGGCTCCTCACAGCTCTAACCGAATAAATTGGGATTTACATTGTGGTTCAATTTAAGGTGAGAATAGCTTCAGGATCACAGATGGACTTGTTTATGAGAAAGACATAAACCCAAACTTATAAAAGGAGTAGAGGGTCCAGTTGCCAGGGATAATGAGAGACACACCAAATTAACCAAACTTAATTCAGATGGTCATTAAACAATGACCCCACCTGGTTTTCAGTCGTTTTACCATCTGTTGTAGCTGTTTCTTCTCAGAGGGGAGAGTTCCCACTAGCTCCCAGGTGCGACCTGTTTATTAAGACTCAGTGCCAAATCATGCTCCATAGAGTTTGCTAACCAGGCAATGTCTTAAGGTTAATAAGGCAAGTTGTTACATAATCTCAACTAACCTATAAAGTGGATTGAACTTGTTGGAAATTGGTATCACAGCAGAGGAATATGGATGTCTTTTTAATTCTTTAGGCAAATTGTCTGGTGATTAAAATTTTAAGGCCTAGGAAAATAACTTCTTTGTGTGTGATAAAATAAGCTATTAGAAGTACTTCAGTGGCTGCTGAAAATTATGGAATAATTATTAGAATAAAATTTTAGGCAAGAAATGCTAGAGCTAGAAGAGCCTTATAGAACAAACTTTTCAGTTTCCGACTGGGACCAATGTGTGTCTAAAACCATGGGTTGACTTGGGAGGGGGCTGAGAGAAGGCCTAAATCTACAGACCTCTATCCCTCAGCCCCACTTCCATTTGGCTGCTTCAGCCAGAACACTTTTGCTTTTATCTCTCTGAATGTGAGGATTATGCCTACTATTTCTTTTGGGGGGAAAGGAGTACTCTTCCAAAAAAATTTAAAAATATTTGACAAATGGGGAAACTGAGGAAAGTACTGCCAAAGAGTATGCATCATTCCAGCACCATTCTTGGAAGAACATCAAATTGGATTTATCATGTTGGCTGTGCATGCAAAGTAACCCCATAGATCTTTATTTTACATCATTTCAAAACTTCTTTAAAAGACAAACATAAAGTATAAAGTCAAATGCATCTATAAACAGGCCTTCTTGTATTTGGTGGTGAAGCGTTCTTAAACTAAGGATGGATGGCTTGACAAGGGTGATGTTCCAGCTGAAAAAGAAAAATCCCTGATGCATTTCTGCTTAGTGGCCAGTGATACTAATGTGTCCTCCCCCGGCTGTATCTTTAGGGGATGAGCTAGAACATATGGCAAAAATCCTTATAGGTCAACAACCAAATGTTAAATGCAATCCATCACTTTGCCACAAACTGATATGGTCCATGGAGCACAGGAGTAAAGTGTTCATAATGGACAACCAGATAGCAGTCTGCTCACTGCATTCTTTGGTTACTAAAAATGAGGCCACTTTGGACCTTTACAATATAAAGTCAAACAGTAGCCAGACAGGGTAGTGTTAAACCACCACTAAGACCAGCCATCCAGAAATGGGCACTTCAAAAGACTGTGTCTTAGACTTTCTTTAACAGATCAGTCTTTTAGGATTTAATAATAAATTATCCTGTTTTTATACTTAATATCTTCCAGTTTTTGAGGCTGACATTTCATGGCCAAAGTAAAGGAGGACCAAAGGGAAATAAGAATGAATATTATTCACAAAACAGACCCTACATCCAATTTCAAAGTGTGAACTCTACTGGCAGAAATTTCCAGTGAATAGAAATTAAATGCTTACAAGCATGGAAGCCAGAGTAAGAGGTAAAAGTTCAAATAGTAGTAAAGAATGCTCTAATTTTCCTTTACCCCTTGTCTCTTTTGTTTGCAGCCTCCTAAATATTTCAGTTTCTTTAATCTCATCTCCATTTTTGTTTCTTGTCATTTGCTTCTATAACAAAACACCCCATCTCTGCTCTTTTAAATCTTTCACTTCAAAACTCACCTTCATAAAACCTTTCAAGGTTGTTTTCCTCATCATTATAATGTCTTATGCTACATTGGAAGAGCAAGCCTTGAAGCTTGGCAATTAAGCACCTTTTAATCTAATGGGTTTTATGTGTATACAATACAAACTGGTTGAGGTCACAATCCTTAGTTTATAAAATGGGCCAGTTCCGGAAAATAATATTTTAAAAATCATTGGGGATGGGGGTAGAGAAAGTATGAGAAGAATTTAAAATGCAGATAAGGGTGAACAAGCATCTGTAATTAAAAATAATACAAACAACCAAAGTAGGATTCAATCAGGACATCTTCCTTTCTAATACATAAAAGACCAGAAGCTTTATGTTTTAGTTCATTAATTACATCTTGAAATCTGTATAATTTATTCATTCAACAATATCTGATTTAATAAATATTTACTGAGGATCCACTCTGTGCAAGGCACTCTTCTAACCATTTGGGGTCAACCAGTAAACAAAACAAATACTACTCCGTTAAACTTATACTTGGGGAATAGAGTGGGCAGGAGAAGGGAGCCAGATAATAGACAATATATAGAAGTAAAATGTGTTAGAAAGTGATCAGTGACGTAAGTTTTTGTTTGTTTGTTTGTTTTGAGAGAACAGGTTTTTAGGGGATAAATAATGCCAAGAATAGAGGCATTGCAATTTAAGAAGAGTGGACACGGTAGGCCTCATTGAGAAGGGAACTTGAAGGGAGTGAGCAATGGTTATTAAGAAAAAGAATAATCTGGGCCTATAGTCAGTACAAAGGCCCTAAGATAAAAGGAAGGCCAATGTGGCTACAGAGGAATGAGCATGGGGCATAGTAGTAAAATACAAGATTGCAGTAGGATCAATATTTTTTAATAACACATTTTTTAGATATGATTCATATTTTATACAATTCACCCTGCACATATTATTCAATTGCACTTAATCCTATGTAATAATAGAGAAACATGGTAATTAACCGTAACTTCACTACCCTTCCCATTGGCTAATCAGGGCGATATGCAAATTAACTGCCAACCAAGATGGCGGCTGGCAGCCAGGCAGCTGAAGCGAACAGGAGGCTTGCTTGCTCCAGCGAAGGAGGAAGCCAAGGTTCCCCGCCTGCCGCTGCCGGCCTCTGAGCTTGCACTCTAAGCAACTATGTTGCAATTATAGAACCTAAACAAACCCCAGAAACCTGCTTTCAGCCGTCAGAGCTGGAGCGAGTAGGACCACAACAGTGTTACAATTATAGAACCCAAACAAACCAGATACCTGCTTTCAGCAGCCGAGGTCTCAGAGCTGGAGCCAAGCCTCAGAGCTAATGCCAGCTCTCAGCTCCAGTGACAGCCATAGAAAGTAAATAAATCCCAAAATAAAAAAATAAAAAAATTTAAAAAGGAGAGGCTGGGAGCTTCATTCACCCTCCAGCCTGAAAACAGCCCTCAGCCCCTCACCCAGACTGGCCAGGCACCCCAGTGGGGACCCCCAACCTGAAGGGGGTGTGACCAGCTGCAAACAGCCATCGTCCCCTCATCCAGGCTGTCCAGGCACCCAAGCGGGACCCCCACCCTGATCTGGGGCACCCTTCAGGGCAAACCAGCCGGCCCCCACCAGTGCACCAGGCCTCTATCCTATATAGTAACAGAGTAATATGCCTCCCAGCACCAGGATCAGCGGAGCTGTGAGGCCTTCCAGCACCGGGATCAGCAGAGCCATGAGGTCTCCTGGCACCGGGATTAGCAGAGCCGCGAGGCCTCCTGGCCCCTGGAGCAGCATGACAGGGGGCAGCGCCCAAACCCTCTGATCAGCCCTGTTCTGTGCCTGACAGGGGGCGCTCCCCAACCCCCTGATCATCCCTGCTCTGTGAGTGATGGGGGGAGCTCCCCAACCCCCTGATCGGCCCTGCTCTGTGCGTGACAGGGGGCGGCGCCGCAACCTCCCCATCGACCCTGCCTTGAGTATGACAGGAGGTGGTGCCCCAACCCCCCAATCAGCTCTACCCTGAGTGTGACTGGGGGTGGCATCACAACCTCCTGATCCACCCTGCTCTGTGCATGACAGGGGGTGGCGCCGCAACCTTCCCATCGACCCTGCCTTGAGTGTGACTGGGCGGTGCCCAACCCCCCAATCAGCCCTACCCTGAGCGTGACTGGGGGTGGCATTGCAACCTCCTGATCCACCCTGCTCTGTGCATGACAGGGTGCAGCGCCCCAACTCCCCAGTCGGCCCTGCTCTGAGCCTGACCAGGGGCTGCAGGGCAGGCACCTAGGGATTGGGCCTGCCCTCTGCCATCGGGAGCAGGCCTAAGCCAGCAGGTCGTTATTTCCTGAGGGGTCCCAGGCTGTGAGAGAGCACAAGTGGGGCTGAGGGACCCCCCTTCCCCCTCCCCCCGAAGTGCACAAATTTTTGTGCACTGGGCCTCTAGTATATTAATACGAGTTGTGCATTATCATCAGCATCCATATTAGGATGTTTTCATCATGGTCAAGAGATTTTTGTGGTGTCTTTTAAGCCACAGTAAGAACTTTGGCTTTTACACTAAGTAAAAAAAAAGCGATCTCTTCTTGTATATTAGAAAGGAAAGGTATTCTGATTGCATCCTACTTCTGTTGGCTGCATTTTTTGGTAAGTTTGGTAAATTTGGGTCAGAGAATGGACTGTGATTTGACTTGCTATCCAATAGTCATTTTGGCTGCTGGAGGTGGGGGGGAAAGGGCAGAAGCAGAGAGAGAGAAACCAGTTGTTGCAGTTATTCAGGGGGAGATGATGGTGGTGGTGGCAGCCCTGAGAAATGGTTGAATTATTTTACATTTTGAAATAAACTGATAGGATTTGCTGATGGACTGGATGTGGGTTGTGAAGGAAAGAAGTAAAGGAAGACACCATGGTTTGGGGACTGAGCAATGGGAAGAATGGAGTTGCCATTGACCTACAAGAGGACAGTGAGGAGGCAAACCTTTGTCATTTCAAGTTTGAGGTGCTTATTGTACATTGAGACAGAGATGATGACTAAGCCTCTGCTTCAGAAGAGATGACTGAACAGATTAGAAATATACTTGGGAGTCATCAGCATATAAAAAATATTTAAGGCCATGAGAGTGGATGAGGTCACCTAGAGAGTGAGTATAGATAGAGAAGAAGTCCAAGGACTGAGCTGCTGAAAGTTGGGAAAAAGAAAACATTGTAATACATGACTAAAAAGAATCAAGTCTGCTGTTTCAGAGATAGAAACTTGAAAAATCTATTCAAGGTCCCAGAACAAACTATCAATGAACAATTACCAACTCAGACTACCTGCCTTCTTCATCAGTGATTAACCCACCAAGTAGAGACATTCACAGAAAGAACTATGTACAAGGCTTCTGACACACAATGAACTCAGGGGTGGAGGGGAAGAATGGGAAGAGGAGGTCTTTGAAAAATGTCCTAGTGAGTCTCTTTATTTGACACCTCCACTGGCTGGCCCCTGAATAACTGGTGAAATGTAAGCAGCTGATGGAAACACAGGTGGCTAGCCTAAAGCTCAGTGCAATACCATGACTCCACTGCTATGAATATTAATAGCTGAAGAAAATTTCCATAGAGTAAGGTTTTATTGAACACACAACAAAATGGTATTAAGGGGACTATATTAGGTTTTGGATGTTCCAAAAAATCACTACAAATTTAGTGGTTTAAAACAACAGTAAGCCATGGCTGGGTGTGGCTCCAATTGGTTGAGTGTCATCCTTTGCACTGAAAGGTTCCTGGTTCAATTCCTGATCAGGGCACATGCCTGGGTTGTAGGCTCAATAGGGGGCATGTAGGAGGCAGCTGATTGATATTACCCTCTCACATTGAAGTTTCTCTCTCTAAAAATCATATATATATGATTAAAACAACACTCATTTATTATCTCACAGTTTCTGCAGGTCAGAAATCCAGGCATAACTTAGCTGGGTTCTCTTCTCAGGGCTTCACAAGGCTAAAATCAATGTTGCCCAGGCTCATCTGAAGGCTTGACTTGGGAAGGAACTATTTCTAAGTTCCCTTGTGTTGTTACAAAATTAATTCCTTGCAGCTGTAGAATTATTTGAAGTTTGCTTCTTGAAAGCCACCAATGGAGAGACTCTCTGATGCCTATAGTCTCTTTTCAGAGAAGGCCTAGACTTTTTTCTAAAGGTCTTTCTGATTAGGTCAGGCCAACCTAGCATAATCCTCCTCTGGATTAACTCAAAGTCAACTGATTACGGACCTTAATCACATCTGCAAAATTTTTTAACCTTTGCCATTAAATGTGATAGCCCAACATCATTTGCATATTCTCTTAGACCAGTGGTCGACAAACTGGCCCCTTGAGTGTGGCTCTTCCACAAAATACTATGTGCGGGCATGCACGTACAGTGCAATTGAAACTTCGTGGCCCATGCCACAGGGCCAAAGAGCCGCATGTGGCTCGAAAGCCGCGGTTTGCCGACCACTGTCTTAGACATAGGCATGGGTTCTGCCCACACTCAAGGGAAGATTATGCAGAGTTTAATACCAGTTGTTACAGATCATTGAGGTCATCCTAGAATTTGCCCACCCCAGTATGGTCCAAGAAACTAAACATTTATGTTAAATTCAAATAGAAGTATTGATCCTAAGAAATGACACATTTTTAAGTGATGGTAAATCTTGTCTGAATAATCTTCTCTGAGGAAAAGAAAAAAAAAAGGAAATAGAGGGAAAATCAGAGCTGGCCTTTAGAAAATAACTTCACCAGACTTACGCACACAAAAATATTACATCAGGAACCTTATAGTTTTTAACAATAAAATACAATATAATACAGTAGGTAGTAGATGAATCTGTCATAGTCTCATTTCCTTGCATGTGAACAATGGTCTAATCCTATCTAATAAAGAGGGAATATGCTAATTGACCCTCACACCATTGCAAAGATGGCAGCGCCCATAGTCAATAAGGAGGGAATATGCTAATTGACTGCCCCACCCTCAAAGATGGCAGTTCCCAGTCCCCTCAGCCCCCAGCCTCCCAGGGCCAGCCCAAGTCGCAGGCAAGCCTCAGATGGCGGCTGCCCAGCCGCCCAGGGCCACACGAGGCTCAGGTAACCAGGGCCGGCTGAGGCTTGCACTGCCGGCAGTGGCAGCAGCAGAGGTGTGATGGGGTGTCACCTTCCCCTGAGGGCTCCCAGACTGTGAGAGGGGGCAGGCCAGGCTGAGGGACCCCTCCACCCCATGCATGAATTTTCATGCACTGGGCTTCTAGTATTGAAATAATAAGCATAAAATTTCTTTCAGATGTTAAAGGATTGACTAATTTTCGAAAGAGAGAAAAGTTGCCATTCAATACTATACAATACATAAGAATATATGTATGCTACAAGTGAAGAAAATATTCAAAGAGAGTAGCAGTGCTAAAGTAGTTTAACAATCTTAAGTACATATTTCCATCTCACTTCCAATAACTATTTGGCATCCTTACAAATATCCTTAGAAGGTCATTCAAGTCCTGTGCACTTGAAGTTCCTAGGAGCTACCTGGGGTAGTTTTAAAAATAATTTCGCATATAGAGTTATTTTATATGTGTATATAAAATACTGATCTAGGGCAGTTCCTCTGATTTATCATTAGATCCCAACTTCCCCTAGGACTAATAAGCATTTATGAAATGATCATCTCTGATCATCCTAATGTGTAATGCAAGGTAACTGTAGCTAAATGCAGCTTCTACTCCCAGCTATGAGGACCAACTTTGCAGACAATCACTGATGAAACATCCTAGATAGACTCAGCAATGAGGCAAAATGATGTAAGCTATCTGAGTCGGAAAGTATAACAAGTGACTGTGAATACTGGAAGACTAGGCTTATCTCACAGAGAACAACTCTTGAACAAATCATTTTCACATGAACCCAAATATAACATGCAGTATACTTTTTTGAGTGAAAGACTAGGCCTATATTAGAAGTAACCATTTTATGCCACATGTTTATTGCATATTATTTTACTTGGGTGGAGCATTATTAGAGCTGTGGTTCATTTGAATTGCCATAAACAATATGTGGGGTTTTACTCTCCTACAGTTTCTGTTCAGATGACTAAAGTCATGGGACTTTCAGCATAGCTAGCTGATGACATTGCATACTATTTTGTCCCCAAATCCAGATCAAGCATAGACATACCAATCGGATGATAAGCTCTTTAAAGGCAGAGGTCCAGGAATTGCACAGTTCTTGGTACATAGGGAGAAATCAAAGGTTTTTCAGACTTATGTTAAATATGAAATATATTAGAATTCATGCAATGCGCAGGGAGGCGGAATTCTGAGGTCTTGTTTAACTCTCAGATGCTATTCAGCTCCATAAACACTGACTATGCTTCCACGAAATGCAGAAATTGTGCGAGGTGCTGAGAACACCCAGTTGGTAAAGTCACAGTCCCTGCTATCAAGAAACTAACAGATTTCCTCATTCTTTGTCAGTTTGCTGTGATCACATTTTCTTCCAAAGAACCTCAAAGAAATGCCCTGTGGATAGAAACTTGGAGTTCCACAGAACACACAATTCAACAATCTCCAAATGATGACTCAGGCCAGATTGTGTAATTCAGGTTTTGTTTGCAAAACTGAAAGCGCTCAGCACTTACCTAAATTTCAAGTTTAAGTAATTTTTAAACAAAGACATTATGTGTTAGGATTTAAGGTATAGATATGAAATACACAAGCACCCTTGGATAAAATTATGAATTAGCCACTACCATTCCTTTACTCAAGCATTGTCCCTTGCTGACAATGCAGTTAGTGATTAAGTACAAAATAACAGCTCAAATAAATGAGCCAGAAAACTGACCTATCACTTTTCTTTTCCATTAAATTAAGACCAAGAGACCTGGAGAATATTTTGTTCAGAATGATATAAAAACTCCCATGTACCTTTGCAAAAAATTACTTCTGTGACCTTTGACTATAGAATAACCTTAGTAATGCAAGCACTGTTTTGAATGCAAACATAGGAGGGCATTTTCACCACTTTTGGTGACTTCAGGAGGTTTAAGACATGTTTTTTCATTTATTGCATAAACTCATAAAACAAAGGAAAGAACTTTCAGCCTATTCAGTGAAAGTCTGTACATTAAAGTTTGCTTTTCGAAAATATGCCACTACTGCTTACTTTCCACCCACAGGTTGCCATTATCTCAAAGGTGAAATTTTAGCATATGACTAAAGGTCCTATAGCTGCAGCTTCATGATTCAACATCTAACATCAATATTTCAGAGTGAGATCACAGGCTCGCTGTGGAAGGTAGTGACATACTTGCCTGATGCAAGAAAGCTTAGGGCATATTGAGAGCATTTTGAATTTAGACTGTGGCTTGTGTGGGTGTCAGACATTTGTCTCGTAGCTAGTGGGGGTGTAGAAGGATCCCACCTTGGGAAAGGCTCTCTGAGAGGTGAATTTGGGTTGTAAGGCTAGGATATCACACGTGTGGTAACCAACTCCTCCTGAGCATGGTTTTCCAGACTTACCCTGGGCAGGTGGGAAGCCCTTCTGCTTTCTGTGGAAAAGATTCCAACTTGGTTCCCGGCCACCACCAAACACAAATGTGTTGATTTTTCTTTTTTGAGCTCCCAACCCTTGCAACCTTCCAAAAATAAATCAAACCAGCCATCAGGGCACCAAAATAATACTACTGGTAGTAAGCAGCTTTGCCTAGGCTTTCATAAACAACACTTCTGAGGTAAACTTTGCCCCAGAGGTCTGGACACATTCTTTTTATGTAACCTGCTTAGTAATAATTACTAGACTTGGGTGCATTAACCCTGAAAATAGATTTTAATAGCAACCCCTAAAAACAAAAGACATGAAACTACAATAAAAAAAATGTGCACCAACTAGAAAAACACTTGGCAGCCTGCTCCAGCCCAAGCTGAAGACAACAACCTCTCCCCACTCCCCTCCAAGGCAAAGAACTCCTGTCCTGCAAACCCGGCCAAAGGGATAAGAGCCAGCTCCAGGCCCCGCCCTCCGTAACCCAGCCCCGCCCCCGCACCGGGCTAGCTTCCGCGCAGCTCCTCCCCCTTCCGCTCCTCAGCCTTGTTCCAGGAGCTGGGGTCAAATTGTCTCCAATGCTGATTTGCATAGCCCAATGGCCGCGCTTATGCAAATGAGGCTGGAGGTGGTTGGCTGGGGGTTGGCAGGATAACTCTCGTACGCGGGGGCCTTTGTCCTTCAGTGGCTGTGAGGCAGCTGAGGTGTAGGTTGCGCGGCTCTTGGTGGGGCTGAGTGTGGAGCCCGGCGGTGACGGGCGAACGATCCAGGCGGGAGGGCCGGACTGCGCGGTGGCGGCGGGCGCTGGAGGAGCCTGTGAGGGAGTACCGAGCCGGCGCCCGCGCGCCCTAGGGTGCAAGAGCTGCCCCGCCGCTCTCTCTCTGTGGGGGACCTGCAGTTGCAATATGACTTTGGAGGAATTCTCTGCTGGAGAGCAAAAGACCGAAAGGTAAGGCGGCCGGAGCCTCTCCCGGAACTCTGGCCCGCTGTGCACCCCAGTGCTGCCGGGCTGTGGGAGGCTTGCGGTGGGGTGAGCTTGCAAAAGTTTGCACAGAGTACCTCTCGTCTTTCTTCCTCGGGGACCCTCCCAGGGGTGCCCGCGGACGAAAAGAGCGTGCCCCTCCCCAACCCGGCTGAGCCCTTCTGAGCCCTTGCAAAGGGTAGAAGGACCCTCCTTGCCGGTGCGGCGCCTGCAGCTGGCATCCTGTGTCAGCGCCCGGCGCCAGGGACCGGCTGCGCCCTCGGGGGAGGGTGGTGGGTGGCACTCTTGGGGCTTCTCCCGGGACTCCCAGCTTCTACGGGTCATGAATGGTGAGGGGGTCGGGGGTTTGCAGAAAGCTGAGGTGCGCAGTGGCTCATGCACTCCCGAGGGAGGGTCGCGGTGCAGGGAGAGCGGGCGGCCACAGCCCCGAGGGGCCGGGACTGACGGGACCCCTTTCTCTGGCCGGCATTGCAGGATGGATAAGGTGGGGGATGCCCTGGAGGAAGTGCTGAGCAAAGCCCTGAGTCAGCGCACCATCACGGTCGGGGTGTACGAGGCGGCTAAGCTGCTCAATGTGTAAGTGGGGCCCTCGCGCGTCCTTCCTGGCACCCCCTCCCACCCGACCCCGGGAGGTCGCGCGCGCGGGCCGGCCCTCGCCCTGCAGCGTCGCTTCCTGCTGTTTTTCATCTGCGGGTGGGTGTCTGCCCCAGGGGGAGCGAGCGGATCGGGGCGTGACCCCCGGGACCTGGGCGGGTGTTGCGGGCACCCACCAGGGCTGGTGGTGCCTCTGCGCTCACCTGCCCCACCCGCTGCCCGCAGCGACCCGGACAACGTGGTGCTTTGCCTGCTGGCCGCCGACGAGGACGACGACAGGGATGTGGCACTGCAGATCCACTTCACCCTAATCCAGGCGTTCTGCTGCGAGAACGACATCAACATCCTGCGCGTCAGCAACCCGGGCCGCCTGGCCAAGCTCCTGCTGCTGGAGACCGACGCCAGCCCGGGGGCCAGCGAGGGCGCCGAGCAGCCCCCGGACCTGCACTGCGTGCTGGTGACGGTGAGGGAGAAGGGGTCTCCGTGCTGGTCGGGGTTAGCGTCCTGGAACTCAGGGCGCCAGGCCTGAGAGTGGCCAGACTGCAGAGTGGAATGGGTGGGGGTCAAGAGCGTGGCTGCCTTTGCCCCATTAGCGTGTGGCTGGACTTTCAGCCGAGATGTGCCAGTTTCATCATCAGGATTTTCTCTGGTACAGAACATGTCTAAGCACGTTGAAGGCTGCCAGCAGCGGAAGAGATCCTTGTGAGTCAGCACTGTCAGCCCAGCTACTCCCTACCTACATCTGCACCACCTCCCGTGACTAATTCCTTTAGCAGGGCAGATTAGATAAAGCCAAATAAATTCCTGGCTCACTCTCATTAAGGAGTAAGCTTCATTCTCTACCAGTCAAAGCTAAAAATAGAAATGGTGTAGGAGACAGACCTAATTAATTCCCTAGAAATGCATGAAGAGGATAGTGGAAATTTTTTCTTTGCAATCTTGCATTTTTTTTTTTTTATGGAGCTTTTGTTTTCCTGATTAAAAAAAACAACCCAACCTTTGGTAGGTAGATAACTTGTGGTTGCAGAGGTCCATGTGATAGCTTTGCCTCCTACATTTTACTACTTTTTGGCTGCCTCATTTTGTTACTGAAAAATACTACTCTGTCTTTTGGGAGGATAACAGGTGGCAATTCTAGTGAACTGCTATGCAGCTCTCAACTCACTGTGAGCACAGCATGGAAATATTTCTCAGTTGTTTCATTCAGGTCTCTGCCACAGTATAAGTTTGGTAAGACAGACCTGTGAATGATACTCACATGCAAAACTGAATAAATATTGTCATGCAAACATATGCATATGGCTCAGTGGATTGCATTAGTTCAAACTTTGCAGAGTATAGTTTAGTACACAATTACCCTTAGTGGTTTTGCAGGAAACCCAATGACTTGGAAGAAATTTTGTTTTTTATGGTTGTAACTGGTCTTCATGTCACACAGCCAAAGTATAGAATGTTCACGTGTCTTCCCCTCAACAGTAGTGTAATTATTAGCAAATGCTGAATCTTTAATAGTAAATTTATTTTTCTAAATTTGATCCTAGAATCCACATTCATCGCAATGGAAGGATCCCGCCTTAAGTCAACTTATTTGCTTTTGCCGGGAAAGTCGCTACATGGATCAGTGGGTTCCAGTAATTAATCTTCCTGAACGGTGATGGCATCTGAATGAAAATAACTGAACCAAATTGCACTGAAGTTTTGAAATACCTTTGTAGTTACTCAAGCAGTTACTCCCTACACTGATGCAAGGATTACAGAAACTGATGTCAAGGGGCTGAGTTCAACTACAAGCTCTGGGGGCCCAGAGTTAGATGACTTTGCAGATGGAAAGAGGTGAAAATGAAGAAGGAAACTGTGTTGAAACAGAAATGCAAGTCAAAAGGAACAAAAATTGCAAAGAACCACGCAGGAAGGAAAACAAACTATGTATTAATTTAGGATGGTTGAGTTACATTTAATTAAACCAAATATGCTTTGTTAAAGTTTAAATGTGCAGCAGTTGTTTGGGTATTTTGGGTTTATATGCCTGCAAGTAAAAGAAAAGCAGAAAGGGTTAATCATATTTTAAAACCATATTTTATTGTATTTTGATGAGATGTTAAATTCTCAAAGTTTTATTATAAATTGTACTAAGTTATTTTGACATGAAAGGTTATTTATGCTATAAAATTTTTGAAACAATACCTACAATAAACTGGTATGGAATAATTGCATTATTCCTTAAGGTGTGCTTTTGTTTCTTTTAACTTGGACTTTATTTTTAAAAAGCTTTTTAATATGAAAAAAAATTAAAATTTCTGAAATCATATGTATAATATGTGTGTGTCTATATATAGAAGGCCAGTATCTGTGTATATATGCATGTATATGTTTTTTTTTTTTTCTACTTTTTAAACACTTGGGCTGGACATGGGAGCATCCTTTGATTTTTTATTCTTTATTTAACAGACATTTTTCTGATGCCCTACTCTACACTATGCACAGTCAGAAAATGAAGAGGAGTTGGGTTTGCAGTTAGGAAAAAGAAGTATTAAAGCTTGTTCAAAGATTTAAGTGCTACAATTAGATGATATGCAAAATGCTAAGGATTCAAAGAGGAGAGTTACCTGCAAGACAAGTGAAGTTTTTACTGGAGAAAGATCATTCTGTGTGGATCTTAAAACATGAGTTTTATTTCCCTAGCTAGAGAGGGGAAAGGATATAGCTGGTAATGGCGCTAGTTTGTGCAAATGTGTGGAGCCTGAAAGACCAAAACCTGTTCCAGGCACAAAGAATGATCCTGTGAGTGCCGCTGGTGTAGAAAGATAGGGAGAGATAAAGGCGAACAAGTAGGGGGGGATTAGGCTCGACTGAAGGACATTCTGTCACCCTTAGGCATTTGGGCTTCCTTCTATAAACTTTGGGCAGTCAGCAGAGGCCTTCATGCAGGAGTGACGCGATCAGTGTTCTAGGAAGATAACGCTGGGGACTCAGAAAGACGGGCTTATTGGGATAAGCGACTGTAGGTAAGAAGGCCAGTTAGGAAATGGTTGTAACAGGGCTGTGCCTTTTGCAGAACCATACTTGGGGAATAAACAGGGACGTGGCTTGGCCAAGAGTTCGGATGCCTTTCTTTCTTCTCTTTTGAGAGCTGTGTGCCTTCCAGCTGGACATTTCTGCTATGGTTCTGAGGAGTCGGGTTAAATGATGTCAGATGGGAGAGATGGAAGAAAAGAGCAAAAGAAATAAAAGGCTTCCATAGAACAATCATCTTTTAGTTGGAACAATCACTTGATAATTAACTGCAACAATCTCATGTAGATATAGCCAAAGAAAGCAAAAATGCTTCTGAGGCCCTGACTGGTTTGGCTCAACGGATAGAGTGTCAGCCTGCGGACTCAAGGGTCCCAGGTTCGATTCTGGTCAAGGGCATGTGCCTTGGTTGCGGGCACATCCCCAGTGTGGGGCGTGCGGGGAGCAGCTGATCGATGTTTCTCTCTCATCGATGTTTCTGACTCTCTGTCCCTCTCCCCTCCTCTCTGTAAAAAAGTCAATAAAATATATTTTAAAAAAAAATGCTTCTGAGGCAAAAACTAAAACGTCGCGTTAGTCCACAGGATTTTTGCCTACTTCTCAAACCATACCCTCCATGGCACCCCTGCCATCTGCCTCCCATCTTTGTCGTGACTACATGCAATCAGTAAAAAGTAGAAATCAGAGTAGAGAAAAATAAACCAACTAATAAAAAGCTCCAAGTTTCTGCATAGCGTATGCATAGCATAGGCCCACGAGCCCTTCACCTTGCCATTAAGTTGCTGTTTTTCCACATCTGTGAAAAATGTGGGGTTTTGGGTCTTGTTAAGGCTTGTATTTTATGTAAGCCAGCCCCCAATCCAAAATATAACTGGTATTTAATATTTATTTTTTATGTTACCAAAAGATTGAGGGCAGTAAGTTTTAATTTTTTTTTTTTTACCTTCCCACTAAAGTAAGTATTTTCAATTATTTGCCAAATTACTTGATTGAAAACACTCCTGCAAAGGTGAGTTGAATTAAACTAGGAAAACAGAAGGGAGGGAAGCAGGGTTGTGGGTGCAAAGAGCATGGGGATTGGCCAGTATTAGTCCCTCCCCATCCTGTTTTCCTCATCTGTGAAATTGAGATAAAATTACCCATCTTGCAGAGCTGTTGCTTCCTACAAGACTGTTCCTTCCCTGAAGGTAAGAGCTAATGTCTGGTTCATAATTATAGCCCAGTAGTTAGCACACTTCTCAGTGAGCAGTAAGTGTTAATATTTGTTGACTAAATGAATGATTTAGAAATACTAATCAATGTAGACTACACGGCGTGTGATAGGTGCTCACTATAGTGTGTCTATTACTGAAACCCACGCGGATAGCAACGGGAAACCTTACGGCACCAGAGAAATGTTGCTTATAACATGTATTTTAGGAAAGGAGTTTATAACCTCTATTCTAAATCATGATAGTACCTAAAGATATGAAGTGATAGTATACATTCTGCAGGTTGTTTTGTTTCAACAAAATCTCAACAATAAATGCAAAGCTGTTGTTTTGATTTTTAAGTTTTAACTGTTGTTATTCTTTTCTGATTGAACATTATGTAAAGTTAACATGGCATTGAAAAATCCAATCATGAAACATAAGCTAATTGTAAACGTGTGGAATTACCTGCACGGCTTCTACCTCAAATTGATGCTAATATTTATTCTGTTGTCGCCTTAAATGCCATTAAACCTACTTATTGAAAGTTGGCGGAAATGTTACAACAGGAACAAAAATCCCCTTAGTGTTGTATGTGGAAAATACCTATTTTTCCACTGTCGACTTCACCTCAGCATCATAAAATAGCATTGCCTCCACCTTTCTACAATTAACCAAGGCTCTCAGGAGGTTAAACTTCTATAATGAATAGACTCATGAAGGTAACTAATCTCCTATAAGGCATATCATTTTCCAGCTAAAGAAAAAATGGTCATTTCTAGGAAAGAGCTGTTTTTATACTGTCAGTTGGAAGCATTTCCAAAGCATGTTTTGAGCTACCTTACTGTAACCTTTGTGAAATCACTGCTTCCTCAATTCTCAACCATGTGGGTTAAATTTTGTTCTTTGATTCGTGGTACAAGGCTTCAAACGGTAACGAATGTTTTCTTCAAATGAACAAAACTCGCAATGGCATGATTTAACACCATGCAGACTGAGTTGAATCTTTGTTTTTCCTCTCTAACAATCCTTAGATAAATATAAGAAATTCAGTGAGAAGGTTGTATTCATGAAGACTACCAAAAAATACTTAAGGAATGCTTACTGTGGGCAAGGGACTATGGTGGTGATTTTGAAGTCAGACACATACCCTGGCCTCAGGGAGTTTGTAGTCTAGTGAAGCAATAAGACATGTACATCGATAGATGTAATCCAAAGCAAAAGAAGTGCTCAGTACCATGAGAAAGGCCCAGAGAATTGCTCTGGGAGTTCAAAGGGTAGACATCTCTGGATGGCATATGGGGATGAAATGGGGGAAAGGTTGTAAGCTCTTTGATCAGAAGCTAGCATTATATTTTGCAAACAGCACAAATTACTATAGCTCCTCCAGTTACAGTCAAGTTGCATCAGGATAATCCCGCTGAAGGTGGAAAATGCATTTAATAACTGCACTCTGGAGTTTCGGCTGTTTCCCCTCATGATCCCAGGGCTGACCTGGAGTTGCGGCTGTTGCCACTGCCCAGCATCACAAGAGAGCATTGCATATCGCTAGCCCAGGAAAAGATGAAATTCAGATTTCAAAGTGCCTTTTCTACTGAATGAGTACTGTTTTCATGCCACCATGAAGTTGGAAATTGTCATTTGAATCACTGGAAATCGGGAACTGTCTGTATATAATTGATAATCCTGCGAGGTCCCGTGAAGGAGACATAGACATAGCCTATAGGAGTGCCTGTCCCTAAGAAGTTTATAATCAAAATCAAGGGCAGCACCTTCATTCCTTTAACACTGGTTATTGAAAGCCCATCGCATACCTGGTACTGTGTTAGGCCCTGGGATTACAGAAGTGAGAAGCAAGGTCTCTGCCCGCAAGGATGTGCACAGTTGTGGAGATGCCCAATACCTGCAATACTGGGTGTGAAGCAATGTCGGGGTAGACTCAAGGCCTAGGTGTTCCTGGGGGCAGGGAAGCTTTGCCAGATCAGTGAGACCCGAGGGATGAAGAGACCTGCCAAGGACTATGAAGAGCATGTGTTCCAGGAAGGGGAATTACAACTTTTGGGGGGTATGAATTCAACATGTTTGGGGTTGGCTTCTGGAGGCTACCTGCCAAGCACTGTTCTGTGCACTTTATTTATAGTAACTTATTAGCACTCACTACAACCAAATAGAAGTAGGTACTATTATTATCATCACCATTTTGAAGGTGAAGGGATTGATATGCAGAGATTAATTTGCTCAGGATCATTAGTAAGTGGCAAATCCATCCGGGATGCAAACCTAGGCAGTCTGTCTATGTTCTCTAATGACAGGTGGTGTGGGAAAGGTGGTATGAACCAGACCATGATCGGCCTTGCAAGCCAGGCTCTTCTCACTAGGTGATAAAAAGCCATTCATTTAAAAATAACTTAAAACATGAGAGAGGTAAGGAAAGGACAAAACTATGGCCCATAAAGTGTATCTTGGAAACTGGTAGCCAAGATAAATATGGCTTACACAATGTTCAGAAAAAAATTTTTTTTTTATTGTCAATTTTTAAATTGACAGCTGGTTTGGTTCAGTGGATAGAGCATCAGCCTATGGACTAAAGGGTCCCGGGTTCGATTTCGGTCAAGGGCATGTACCTGGATTGCAAGGTTAATCCCCGGCCCCGGTCAGGCCCATGTGGGAGGCAACCAATTGATGTGTCTCTTTCACATCGATGTTTTTCTCTCTCTGTTTCTCCCCTTCTAGTCTCTAAAATCAGTGGGAAAATATCCTTGGGTGAGGATTTTTTTTTTTTAAAGAATAAACATGGAGAAATTTCCTAGAAAAATCCTGATTTCTATTGTTTATTGAAAATTTGTTATCTGTGGCAACAATGGTTCCACATTCTGCATGGCAGCAATTGGCTAGAGCTGAGAGGAGCACCTCACTTTTATTTATTTTATTACTTGTTAATCCTCACCATTGATTTCTATAGAAAGTGTAAGGGAGGGGTGGGAGAGAGAGAAGCATCAACCTGAGAGAGACACGTTGATTGCTTGCCTCCCACACTCGCCCCTACCAGGGCTGGGGAACCTGCAACAGAGGTACATGCCCTTGACCAGGAATCAAACAGGAGACCCCTTGGTCTGCAGGCTGACGCTCTCACCACTAAACTGGCCAGGGCAGGTGCCTCCCTTTTAGATAAAAGGGTTTCCAGTTTGCCACAGACCTCACCCTTCACCCCCAACAACTAATATCTCTCAGTCTGGGGCTCAGAGTCTTTCTGTGTAAAAGACAAGCTGTTTGCACTGTCAGAATTTCTCAAATTGTTCTGATGATAACAAAGACCTGGAGGTGTTTATTTAAAAGACAGCTTCAAGACCTCTTTCCAGGAGCTTTAGATTAAGGGGGTTGGGATAGGCTGAGAATTTGTGTTTTTTTTAAACAAGGGTTTCAGGTAATTCTTATTATCAGGGAACTCTGAGGAATGCTGCACGCTCTCCGCGCTCTCGCTCTTGGAGTTCTCCCAGCTGCAACTCCGCAGAGCCACTCTACCGTCTCAGGGAGTCGGAGTGGGAGGCAGAGGCTTTCACTGGATTGGCTTCCAGTCTCTGGGCTGTCAGCCCACGAGGAGCTGAGGAATACACATCTCTGCAAGGGCTGAAGATATTTCCAAGGAAGAGTTTTAACTAAAACAATTTGCTCCCTGGGACAGAGAAGTCACCAGTTTACTAAAGTGATTACTGCACAAGAACCACAAAAGGTGGGGCCGTCCTCACGCAGAATGGCTCTTAGCACTGCCTTGAACTGACCGATGAGCTGACCTTATGTGCCGACCTTATGTGCCAGACACAGCGCAGGCACTTCAGACAGGGCAATGAAGACACTGATCAGCATGATAAAAGCCTGTTTTTGCGCAGCTTACTGTGCAATGTCAGGAACAAGGTGGGAGCTTGGGAAGTGAGTGGCATTCCCACTTTTCTTACGTCCATTAGTACTTTCTGCCTATTACATGTAGTCACATTGATTAATTCAGTTTCTTGCTAAAGCAACTGAAGCTCAGTGAGGTCAAGGGACACCTCCAAGGTCACATGGCAAGGAAGGGGAAAAATTCAGAATTGCACCTTGAGCTCAGGCCTCTGTGAACCTGTCTCTCAGAGGCCAACCAGACAGCAGAGGGTGGAACTAATTGGGCCTAGTCTTCGACTTATCCAGTAAGTGGGACCGAGCCTCAGGAAAACCAAAGGAGAGAAACAGCAGGAGGAGGGAATTCTAAGAATTGTTCTTTTTCATCTCAGAACCTTTAAGGCAGAAGTGATTTTTGTGTCCCTGGGTGCTCTTATGCTAACGGATTTTCTGCAATTAAGTGCTGAGAAAGAACTTAATGCAGAGAAGCTGCAAGCTTTCTTAGTATCACCACTTAACACCTGATTATATCCCCATATTGTAGTCATATTACCATCATCAAAATAATCCCTTGACAAGAAATGGCTCACCTGGAGAAGGACCTTCTGACTTCTTTTGTTTCTTTGTGTAACTAATAAAGACAGAGCTGGCCAAAGATAGAGAGTAAGAGTATAGCCTTTGAGACAATGGGCTGCTAGGGCCAGAAAAAGCTGGGCTTGGATCTTGGATCCTAGCTAGAACTTGGGAAAGTTAGTGTAACGTCTCTAAGCCTCAGTTATTTCCCCTATAAACAGGGAAAACGCCTGACTGGCATGGCTCAATGGTTGAGCACCAGGAAGTGGAACCAGGAGGTCACAGTTCAATTCCCGGTCAGGGCACAAGCCCAGGTTGCGGGCTCAATCCCCAGTGTGGGGTGTGCAGGAGGCAGCCGATCAATGATTCTCTCTCATTATTGATGTTCCTATCTCTCTCCCTCTCCCTTCCTCTCTGAAATCAATAAAAATATATCTAAAATAAAAAGGGAAAACGAACAAGGCTTATATCATAGGTTTGTTGTGAGAATTAAAGGAAACAATGCAGAGAGCACTTAGCTCAGTTTCTGAAAGCGGTCAACATATGTAACCCCATAACAATGACATCTCTCATGAGTCGGTAGTTTTCTATGTACGTGTGTTATGTATGTTTTCTAGGGAATTATGTGATGTTGGTAAATTAGAGGGTGATCTAAGTAAAAAAAAAAACCCCCGGTAAACTACATAGCCCAACAGAACTGAATATGGAAAGACACCATCCAATTAAGTTTTGTTAATTTCCACTAATCTAATGCTGTTTCTATTAACTCAATTTGGCTCTTTCTCACTCATTTGGATTATCAGAACAGTTTCTGTTCAAAATCAAAGGTTGAGCATGTACTGTGTGCCAAGTACTATGCTAGAACTTGCTACACAAAGGTGATTGTGGTACAATTTCTTCTACCTGCAGTCTAGAAGAGGAATCTGACAAACATAATTTTCAAGTCGGTGTGGTGCCATGGCAAGTTTGGGCATGTGCTGTGTGTGTGTGTGTGTGTGTGTGTGTGTAAGCTGGTGGTGGTGTAAGCTGGTGGTGGTGTAAGCTGGTGGTGGTGTAAGGAAGACTAAGACTTCGAGGCAAAGGAGATGCTTGACCTGAGTCTTGAAGCATGATTAGGAGCTGGTCAGGGGAGAACAGCGTGATGAATGAGGGACTTTTTTTTTTTTTTTAGTCTGCAGTGTTTGCTAGAAAATTAAGTGTTAGGAAGGGAGTGGAAAGAGAGAGGCTGAAAGGTAAACAGACAGCAGATCATAGAGAACCTTGTTTGCCCTTCTAAGGAGCATGGGCTTGTCCTGCAAGCAGTATGAGGGCTCTGAGGATTTTATGTAGAAAATGAAAATGGTCCAATTGGAGTGTTCTATGGCTCACTCTTCCCAGATGATCCAACTGCCCAGCCACAGTGTGCTAAGTGGGATCTCCGGGTGGGGGTGGGGGTGGGGGTGGGGTTAATGTAAAGGGACAGCTGTTCACTGTTCTTGTCTGTCCTGCCCATCCCCCTTTTCCTCCAGTGAACGTTCTTTCCTCTTAGCACCCCTCACCCCAGCCTCAAGGGTAAATTTGTAATATAGGCCTGGCCAACCGTCCTGGCCATGATGATTGGTTAGGGATCGATCTGTGACTTCAGCTGGGCCAATCGGATCTTCCTGAGACTTTTCTGCCCCAGTAGAGAATCTCCCTCTGGTGTTGCCCAGCTGGTCGATTGCTGGCCCGCTTGCCTGCCACAGAAAACAAGTCTATTCCAGAGCGAAGGACAGAAGGTGGAATCTGAAAGCAGAGCGCCTGCATCCAGCTGTACCTGAGGCGAGGCCCATGGCTTTTTAGTAATGTGCTTAATCTTGTTTTTGTTTGTTTCCAGAGCAATTTATTCATTCAAATCTATTAATATGCCACCAACAGTGCTCCTGTGTGTATTGTGCTGATAAATAGACACTGAGAGGATTTAACAAGTTCGTCATTTAATAAGTCTGAGTTCACTTTTATTACATGGTATTGTACACAGTCATCTGTGGAAACAGATTTCTCTTTAACAGATTTTAGTTTTAAAAAGTCACAGGTTATATACATTCTGTATAAACTGGTGGATAGCATGTTAGTACCTTTGTTTTGACTTAGAAGTCTCAACTTCATGCAAAATAAAGAATATAGGCCAAAGAAAGCATAATGGGTCACTCGCATAGCACAGTGTTGTGTCTGTAATTTGGAGCTTTCTGCAAGGACAGGTTCAGGCATGGTGCAGCTGTAAAAAGATTACTTAATGAATCAACTATGGAAATTGTACAAAATGTTGTTAACGTTTATAGCTTAAACTGCACTATGTTACTAATTGCTATTCAAACTCAAAAACCTGATTCTGAATCCTCAAGAAGGTGGCACGGGCACACAACCATGCCTTCTTATACTTAGGGGTGTGTCGGTACATATTTCAACAGAAACTTTGGCTTTAGGAATGAGTCACAAGCATTTAAAATAATGGCTTTCATCATCATTTTAAGTATACGGTAGGGGAAAGTGTACTTTAATTAAATACACATTATACCAGTGATGCTGGCAAGGTTGAAAGTTACTCCTAATGTTGATAACTATAAAAATCAGTTTGTACATGACAAGACAATGAGAGAAATAAGCAATCCCTTTGAAATGAATTCTTAAAATTAAAAAAAAAATGTTCAGTGGGTCGTACCAACAGTATGCATTTTATGACAATAACATGCACAGATTGAGCCTCTAAGGGCTCTCTTTATGAGCCTAAAGAAAATGAGCACTTATGTATTCATGGCTGTAATGAACTTAAAAAAAAAAAAAGGTCAATTATTCACTACCTCTTAGGATAAACTATCCGGGGGTGTACAGATTTAATACCCCCATTAAAACTGCTTGCAAAAGGAAGAGAGAATGAAATAAAACATTTTCGCCCCCCCCCCCCCCCCGCCCCTTTGGGAGTGAAATCTTTCATTTGCTATTATAACCAGCAAATGCCATTCATTAATTAACTCAAAAATGGAAGGGAGGCACAAACGCACTATTTGAGCAAGCCGACCAAAACACATTCCAGTTTTAAAACTGAAGGTTATGTATTCTATATTACAAAGTCTTGACTAGGCAGTGTCAAAAGACAGCTCTTTCTTTGCTTGCTTTGTGATCATACCCCTTGGAAGTGGTAGGATCTCGTGGCACTCAGCTTCCTTTTCTCTGTAGCTTTTAAAATCTGAAAGGATCACCTCTGTGTTTCGTCCACACTCATCATGGCACCTGCATCGCCAAACTCTCCACAGTAATGGGGTGCAGGAAACAGTGACCAACTGCCTCTTTGCAAAAAAATTCCTATCCATTTCCAACCACCGGATGGGCTTTCCATTATAAGATCCAAATCAAGCTTATGGAGAAATTCTGCAACCACCTCTGCACCAAATGTCAAGAACACGCCTGTCATGTTCACCCCAGCCTAAGATCTCATGGTTGGGGTCAGACCACAAAAGATCACAAAGAAGAACTTGATCTTGTCCATCAGTTGGTCACACAATTCGCCAAGCCTGCCCCATAGATTGCAGATCTGGTGTTAAGCCTCCATGACAGCAAATAGATTCTCATCCACAATGGGTGCTGTCGGTAAACAGTTAAAGCAGTCTGTGAAAGTTTTCCATAGTTCAATGTTATATCTTCTTTTACATTCATCATAAAATCCATAAATTCTATTGATGCTGGCGCACTTGTGGTCTTGGGGTATTTGACTTCGTATGCAAGTAAGAGGCAGATAGTCTCAATGACCGCTTCCCCCATCCACATAATCCCCCAACAGGTAGTTGCTTTCCGGCGGGAAACCACCGTCCTCAAAAAGTCTAAGCAAATAGTAGTGTTGCCCAAGGCTATCACTGCATATTTTGAGCAGTGCTTCAAGTTCCAGCAGGATAGGCTGACTGAGAAAGATCGCTGGGGATTTTAAGCGCAATCCTCTGATTTCATTCTCTGGTATCTGGACATTCTTACTAGGCTTGGACCTTCTCACTCCAGCAGCCTTTGGATGATGCTATGTTGAGTTTTTCTGTATCCACCATCCCTTTCCCACCACTGACCCTCTTGACCCTCTGGGCTCCGCTCAGGGACTCATGCCCCCATTTCCAAGCTACACACACAGCAGGCCACCCCTCACTGCACGCTCCCTGCTTCCTCCTCCTCTCCCCACTGGAACCAAAAGAAGAAAAATGGCCTTAAGCTAGTTTCATTTGCAACTAAAAGTAGGGTGAACAATGGAGGCTGAAGGATTTCTGGGATGCAAGATTTTCTGGGCTAACACCTGGACAGTCCCAAGTGAACCCAGGCAGTTGATTACCCTAATACCAGGGGCAACCACAGAGGCTGCAGTCTAGACAGAGGCTTTTAGAGTAATTCAGTCAAGAGATGAAACGGGCCTGAACTTGTAGTTGATGAGAAAAATCAGGGATGGATTTCAGAAGTACTTGGGGAAATAGAATAGGCAAGACTGGGTAAGAAATGAGGAGAATTCTTGAATGCCTCTCAGGTTTCCAGCGAGGGCAATTTAGTGATGATAGTGCCACCAATGAAATTTTGGGGAGGGGAAATGGGTTGTGTTTCTGGTCCTTGGGTGACCATCTATCAAAATGTCCAGGAGGATAGGCAAGTCTGATGCTTGGACAAAATATAGGCTGGATGTTTCGATTTGGTTTGGTTTTGTTCTGAGCACACAATAATTATAAGAATGGGTGAGATCTTTAAGAATGGGTATAATGAGAAGAGCAGCAGTGGGCTAAGATAGAAACTTGAGACTAAGGATGGGATTTTAGGAGGTAGACATAAGAAGAGGAGACAGAGGGGGAAAATGAGAGTGATGTCATAAAGATGGTAGTACAGCCCTCGCTGGTTTTCTCAGTGGATAGAGCATTGGCCTGCAGACCAAAGGGTCCCGGGTTTGATTCCGGTCCAGGCCACGTACCTTGGTGTACAGGAGGCAACCAATCGATGTGTTTCTCTCACATCAATGCCTGTCTCTGTTTTTTCTTCTGTCTTTCACTCTCAAAAAAAATCAATGAAAAAATATCCTCAGGTGAGGATTAACATAAAACAAACAAAGACAAACAAAAAGATGGTAGTACCAACAGGAGAGTTTACAGAAGAAAGTGGTTCACATGTTAGAGGGGACCTGGAGGCAGAGACTAAAGCAGCCGTGGGCAAACTACGGCCCGCGGCCAGATCCGGCCTGTTTGAAATGGATAAAACTAAAAAAAAAAAAAAAAGACCGTACCCTTTTATGTAATGATGTTTACTTTGAATTTATATTAGTTCACACAAACACTCCATCCATGCTTTTGTTTCGGCCCTCAGGTCTAGTTTAAGAACCCATTGTGGCCCTCGAGTCAAAAAGTTTGCCCACCCCTGGACTAAAGGGTTCCACTGAACTTGGAAATTAGATATTCACTGGCCATTCTATTGAGAAAAAAAATCAGTTTCATTACATAGGTGGGAGGAAAAGCCAGATTGCAGCCAATTGAGAAGATGGGAGGTGGGGAAAAGAAGACAGAGAAGGTGGACCACTCTCTGGAACATTTTAATAAAGGAGAGAAGAGGATTAGGGACTTGGGGAATAGCTGGAAGACTTGGCCTTGAACCATAGGTTGCTTCTCAGCCTGAGCATCTGATGGAAGATACTCAGATGAGTATGATGGAGACATTTGGATGTGGGAAGTTTTAAGAATTCAGGACAAATGGTCCCAACATTTTACTTTATGGAGAAGGCAGGATTTTTTTTTTTGCATGATGGGAAGGAGATAAATAGCAGGGTTTGAGGAGGGTGATAAAGGTTTGGAATGGGGGAGTTGAATAATCCTAATAAAGGGATTGTGAAATACCATTGGGGCTCAACAAAGATTAGAAATACTATTGACAAAAAATACCTTAGAATAAAATTTGTTAAAAAAAAAAGAGAAAGAAATACTACTACTGCCAGTTTGTCTCCACTAATTTATTCTCCTTGTTCAGTCTAATTATCTTTATGAAAACAAAGATTATCATGTCAAGACCTTATTTTAAAATTTCTACCAACTCCCTTCCTTTGTTTATATAGTCAATACAAACTCTTACACTTTGGACCCAAACTTCCTTTCTAGCCTAACATTCTCCTTCCCATACTCCCACCACAAAGATCTGTGATATCTTAGAAATCTTTAGAACTTAGAATTTGGATCCACTGTTGTTTTTGCTGCTGAGAAGATCTTTCCCTATTCTTATGAACAAACTCCTACTCATCCTTCAAGGCCCAACTGATCTATTGCCTCCTCTGTGCAACCTTTTCTGACTCATTAAGTTAGAGCAGCTTCTTATAATAGCACTTACCACATTGTATAATGATTTATCTGTTTACCTCTTATTGCCCCACCCCCACTCCAACTATCCTGGGAGATCCTTGTCTTTTCTGGGTTTATCCTAGGACACACTTAGCATAGTGCGAACAGGAGCTACAATATTCGGAGTAGAAGCTCAACAAATGAATAAATTCACCCTGCTTCTAAAAAAGCAAATGTTCTGTTATTGAAATGGAATGTTTGAGTGGACTAGTTTAATTTTTTGTATTATGTTTTATGAGATCTTCTTATAGGGCATTGAGATCTTTGTTGAAGAACTTTGCTCATTTAATTCTATTAATTGCCTATATACAAAATACCTTTCTATATTCACTTTTCCTTAAAAATTCTTCCCAGTCCTGCTGATGAGTCAGCAGCTGAAGTATCAGGAAGTGAATCTTTAAATATCTTTTAAATACCTATAATTATACACAGCAAACCCACATACCCTTCTCTGACCCCATACTCTAGACTTTGGTTCTTTTCCTCCTGATTTTCAATTCAAGAAGGAAAATGTAGAATGACGTGGGGTGGAGATGGCAAAAAACAACCAGAAGTGAAATGCTCTCCTTTCTCAAATTTGTATAAAATGTAAAGCTAGAAGAGATGTTAACAATTACTAGTCTAAATCTTTTTTAAAGAATAGATTATTTTTTTTCTGGAAACATGACCAGAAGTCATAAAGGTCCACAGGTTGGCAGCAAATTAATGGCAGTCAGACTAGAACCTACCTTCCCTGAGTCCAAGGCATGTGTTCTTTCTCTCACTTCACACTGACGACTTATGAAAAGTGCAGGTGTTGTTGTTTTTAAGTGTATCAAATATGCTTTGGATCTCTGCAAGCTTCCATTTCCGTACATGTAAAATGGGGTTAATAGCAACCTCATGGATGGTTGGTTGTGAGAATTAATAGGTACAAAATACTGAGAACAATACCTCACCAAAGTAAGTGACTACAATTTATTATTGTTTATCCTTAGTTAAGGTTTAGGCCATGACACTCTTGATTATTGAAGGACTTACTTGTCTTACGGGATTAATTTTAAATTTCCCCAATGTTATTTTGTTTTTCTCCCCCCTATTCCAGTGATGGCAAACCTCATTTTTTTGGTTGATTTTTTCTTTGTTAAATGGCACTTAAATATATAAAATAAATATCAAAAATATAAGTCTTTGTTTTACTATGGTTGCATATATCAAAAAATTTCTATATGTGACACGGCACCAGAGTTAAGTTAGGGTTTTTCAAAATGCTGACACGCCGAGCTCAAAAGGTTCGCCATCACTGCCCTATTCAAACAATGCTACAAGTATAAAGACAGGCCATTTGCTGTGGTGTCTGAATGACCTCCGTGTATGAAATTAGCAACTGTACTTTCTAATTGTAGGATCCTGGATAACTTTCTTAACTTATCTGAGCCGAAGTTCCTCATCTGGAGGATGGGGTAAAATAACATCTACTGTCCTTTTAAGAGTTGCTGTGAGGCTTAGAATGGGAGAACAGATGCAGAGTGCCAGCCTCGTGTCATTGTTGGGTCCTTCCTTTCCCCAACGCCTCACACAGATGTCTGGTAATATCGACAGATGTTATATGGCCCATATGGATGTCAGATCTACAAGGGTCTATTTAGAACCAATCCATCTAATGCTTTGGCCAATGGGAAAAATACATTGGCCTTTGAAGGTTAAAGGTAGCAATGCTCTGTTGCACACATGCAGGATGCTTGGAGTGCAGTTCTCCAAATGGATGCTTGTTTCCTGACACGCTGTAAGGCTCCTTTATGAATGTTAACATATCCAAGTACAAGTTACATACTACATATGTTTACATTTTTAAAAATACAGATTGGCTTACTTTTTATTGACATCTATTTTAGAAGGGAACTTTGTATCATAACTAACGCTAGTTCTAGATTTCCTAATGCAGTTGGCCCTTGAACAACACGGGAGTTAGGGGTGCTGACACCCCAGCAGTTGTGCATGACTTTTGACTTCTCAAAAACTTAGTTGTACCTTGGTTTGCATCGGAGGATTGGTTCCAGAACCTACTATGGTTACCCAAATCCGTGGATGCCCAAGTTCCCTATATAAAATGGAGTGCATCAATGCATACAGTCAGCTCTCTGCATCTGCAGACTCCCAACCACAGCTCAAAACAGTACAGGCATTTATTGAAAAATAATCCCCGTGTACGTGGACCCGCACCGTTCAAACCTGTGTTGTTCAGAGTCAGTGGTACATAAATCTGTGTACTATCTAAATCTCACTTGCCAATTTTTACGGTTATCTTTACCCTGACCTCAGGGACATTCATAATCAGGTCTATCAGCACCTGGCACAGAGTAGGTACCACTGGCCATCTGTTCAGTGAGTGACTGCCGTAGACCTGCCCCAACATAGCAACGTGTGGATCCAGTGTCCTTGTGATATCACATGGTGAATGTCCTATATCAGATTTAATAGGAGGTCTTTCATAGGAGGGAGCTCTCACTTCTGTCACTAAGCAGTGTGTGTGTAGAATAGGCAGGGGGAGGAGGGCGGACCCAGAGGCCAGAAGTAACAACTGGCACATAGCTGTCTCAGCTGCACATTTCTTAGATTCCCAAACTCATGATCTTACCATTAAGTAACTCAACCACTTAAATTACTTGCTTTCATGATGGAATGGATTGCCTAGGAGTATAGAAATGTTTCATATGTAAAATTAATTCTCAGTGATACCTAAAACTTAATTTTTTTCTTTATTGATTAAGGTATTACATATGTGTCCTTACTCCCCCCATTGCCTCCTCTCCCCCTCCCCGCCCCATACCTAAAACTTTAATTTCCATTCCTTTTCCTAAGCATTGCTTTCTCCATAGTTCTATTTTATAGGGCCAATGGTTTTCTATGGACTTGTATATTAAGCCATTAGCATTTTTAGGATGAACGTTTTTTTGAACTTTCATTTTCCTGCAGGGCAGAGAAAATACTAGTTTCTTTAAAAACTGATAGTGGAGGTGAGGGTTCCTGAGATCAACTGTACATGTTTGCCCAAGGGTAGCCTGCAGATGAACAACCTTTAATAGATGTGAATGACTCAGATAAGGAGATAGTCATTGGAGAAACAAAAGGGCTCTTCTGAAAACAGAGGTTATTAGGGGTTGGCAGTGGTAAGAGGGGTAGAGGAGCAAGGAGAATAGAACTGTACTCTGAAAAACAAGCTGAAGGCGATAGTCACACCAGGTTGTGCAGAGACGGTTAGAGCTGATCGTGGGACCAGGTTCTCCAGTCAGAGCTGTAAGCTAAATGTTTGCAAACTTGGGCATAGGGAAGGAAGGAGGGAGAAATACTCAAGACTGTCTACCTAGCTTTACATAAGGTGGCTTATAATGAGTATCCATGTGTTATGTGTATTTTGCCAATGAGAAGCTGATCACTGCTCATAACCAGGAGAGTTGAAAGGCCATGTGACATGCTCCCATCATTACCTGCAGGTCTGAGCTCCTTGTTCATGACATTAAGTGTAACATAACATCTGCCGTGATTGCTTACATAGTCTACCCATTTTGGCCTCATTAACCTTCCTCTCTTCACCTTGTTTTAAGCTCAATGCTACCCAACCCCATCTACCATCCCCCATGCAATTGTCTTCCATCGAAAGTCACAAGAACTTCTGGTAATTTGGCCTGTGCCAGAGAGTGTTTGTCAGTTGTTGCCTATTTTTCAGGTGAAAGTGTCTAAATTCTTCAGTCCTTTCCTAGAAAGGAAGAGGTGACTATCACGTGCTCCTATCCTTTGTAGTGTGTTGAGTACTGGTTCTCAGAAGCAGAGGCCACCTCTGCCCAGTCCATAACCAGGTGCTCACTGGCGGTTTTTCCCTTTTTTGGATGAAGTTGTCTTTCCTTCATCTCCGTGGGAATCCTAGCCCTAGGGAAAGGGGTTGGGGAGAAGGCTGGGCACCTTCAGCAAACGCTTGGTGACTATGAGTCATTGCGAGTCTAATGACCTTCCCATTTGTTATCTGTTGCCATGGTCACTGCTGGGTCTCAGCATGGAAAACAGCCCTCCACACATTGGGAATCCTTGTCACTCCCTGACAACCTCCACTGACTTCCTGTTTCTTGTGGGACAAACAGGTAGTACAGGAGACGCTCTGCACACGGGCTTTTGAGCTCCCTTTTTTCCTCTGTCATTTCCTCCTAAGACTTCATTCCAATGCTTAAAGGGTTTCTTCTCTGAAGACCCAGCTCAAACATCACCTCCCTGATAAGTCTTCTCATGTGGAACCTCTTTCTTCTGGGCTCTCATAGCACTGGGCATTCCCCTGAATTATGGCACGTTTCACATGGTGATGCAATTATTCTCTCTATGTCTGTGATTCCTACCCTCCTCACTCTAGACCAGCCGTGGGCAAACTACGGCCCGCGGGCCGGACCCGGCCCGTTTGAAATGAATAAAACTAAAAAAAAAAAAAGACCGTACCCTTTTATGTAATGATGTTTACTTTGAATTTATATTAGTTCACACAAACACTCCATCCATGCTTTTGTTCCGGCCCTCCGGTCCAGTTTAAGAACCCATGTGGCCCTCGAGTCAAAAAGTTTGCCCACCCCTGCTCTAGACTGTCAGCTTCTCATGGGCTGATGTGTGTCTGATTTGAGTGTCATCAGAGTCTGCATTCAACACCTGGCTCTCAGCAGGTGCTCAGAAAGTGTTAACTGAAGGAATGAAGGGAAAGGGGAAGAGAACTGGTCTTCTTTTCATTTGTTCAGCCAAACACGCGTAGGATGACACAATGAGGCACTGACCCAGGACATAGATCAATGGTGCTTTAATGAAACGTCTTTCAAATCTGTGAACATGTTAGCTGCAAAACAAATGCTTTTATTCTTTCCATAGGACAGATTTCCAAACAATGATCACAGTGTTTAGGTTAATCAGATGCTGGACAGATGAGTAGCCAAAAAATTTTATAAAATAACAAGATCCCATCAACTACATATCAAATTTTAACGAGACATCAAGAGAATATATGTTTATAGTTACACAGCTAAAAACAAGACATTATTACAGCAATCAAGTCCACAAAACTGGGGAAAAAAAGGCTGTATGACAAAACGGCCTTTCATAAGCTATTAAATGAGCATACATGATAGACAAACCAATTTTATATCTGAAGCAGCTTATAGCACCAACACGTTGGCAGACAAGTATTGGGGTGGGCCCTTGGACCGAGGCATCTGAGGGCGGGAAGGGATCTCAGCCATCATCTCCTTCAAGTCCCTTGTTTTACAGAAGGCGAAGTGGAGGCCCGGGGAGATGAAGTGCCTTGTCCAAAAGCCATAGGACACAGGGACACAGAAAACGATCTAAGCCACCCAACTTAGGTAAGTGCTCTATTTTAACATACATGTAATTCTATTGATTTAATGCACTTTTTCCTATTAATAGATACACCATAAAAGAAATCAATACAATTCAAAACATAGTCTGTATTCTGTTTATTTTATTGAGAAAGGACCGGCATGTAGTGTAATTCACTTCTTAGACCGATTCATTCTTAAAATTGGGTGGAGTCACTCAGACGACACTTTTGTAGTTGGAAATCGGTTGAAAAGAGGCATGTGAAGAGCAAATTTGGCACGTCCCCCATTACCTAAACTAACCTATGTCTCAAAATCATCGGTACAATTCTTTTTCTGGTAGTTTAAAAATCAGTCAAGTACAAAAACAGTCCAAATAAAGAGAAAGCAAATCACACCTTTCCTTTAAAAGGTAAGTATGGCACTTTTTATTTTAATAAAGTAAGGAAATATAAAAACCTGATTCCTTTTAGAAAAAAAGTACTTACAATCTATAACTTGGGAACCACCTGGTATACAGTGTTTTCTCTCTAGAAAATTCTTTGGAGTCATGACATTTTGTCTAGCATGCCTTGCCATGATCCTGAGGCCTCAACTGGACAGATTTATGATGAATGAATGAAGATATAAGAATTAAAAAAAAAAATCACTGTTAACAGAAGCAGCATCAAAGACAAAGCAGAGTGAACATATTTAAATGGCTTCATAGGTAGGAAGCCAAAAAAGCTGCATGTATATATGTGATTGTGTGTCATTACAGTGGTAGTCGGAAAAATAACACACACTGGGCATTTGTCCATCATCATAAACCAGCTGCTGCAGAAGAGGTGAACTGTGGCTTCATAAGGAGAATGAAGCCTGATAAATAAAAGTGACTTCTGCATATCATATATATGTATACATATATTATATTTTCTCACATAGACATCTAGCTATAAGTAAGTCAGCATTTAGCTACAATTCCCCCACCACCCCTTGGGTCCAGCATCGAAGGATTTGATTTCACTTTTCTTGAACAGGCCCTCTACCTAGTTAGGAAGTTATGTGACAATTATACTTATGGCCTTTATGCCTGGCCAGCAAAAATAAAATAAAATCTCCTGGGACCTCAATTCCATTCCTTATCACTACAAGCATATGAATAAGCATATAGCAAAATATATTTGTTTTCTGTTAGGTAAAAGAACATGTCTGAGTACTGAAGAATAAACTATGCCTGCTACCAAAATTGTGCACATACCTGTATAATAGACATAATTGCATGAAAATACTTTAACAAGACATATTATAAATATTTAAGGAAACATTAGTGTTCTGAAACTACCAGAAAAATATACCTATTTAAAAAAAGAATATCTCCTTAAGTGAAGCATTTAATGTAAAGTTGATTTTTTAGTGTACATTTCAAAGTTCACCATTGGAAAGGTGGACCGTTCTCCCCCCTGGACAGGTGGCTATCACTCATTTGGGAATTGGCCATGTTGCAGAACCAAGCTCCAGATGACAAGAGATGTAGGGCAGTGGCGAGATTCACATGGTCTTGGAAAAACGAGGGCAGTTTATAATGCTGAATAGATGGGTGGCGTGGAGAAATACTGAACATATTTGAGCAGTTTAAAAAATAGTCCTGCGTTTGTTTATCCACGATTACCATAATACTCCAAGCCCAGACATTCAGTTTTGAAAGGGGCTTGCACTGTAGGGCAAGATTGCACAGAACTAGGAAAAATCCGTTGTACATAATTCCTTCTTGGGGCTGAGTCCTTTTTGAGAATATGTTTGTAATCCTTCATTAGTAGTTATTTTGAATGAACTAAAGATGAATTAAAATATCAAAGGCCAAGGGTATGGTTTGGGCCCTTAAGTGAGCATTTAGTAAAAAAAAAGAACCTCTCCTCCCCTTTGACAAAGTTAACATACTCTCTGATTAGAGGAGGTTCCTTCTTGTGGGATCCCCGCTGGACACTGTGAGGAGGTGAGGGCTGCACTTGTGCCCAGAGGAAAATCAAGGAGCCCAACGCCCAGCGGCTGGAACCCTTGGTCCCGGGTCATATGCCACTGAATCCACGTCTCTCGGATGGTCTGTGGACAAGGTAGGGATGACACTGACACTGCAGATGTGTGGGAAGAGCTTGTGTCTTAATGCCTTTGTGTTTTTTGTTTGTTCAGTTCCCACCATGTTCCACCCACTTGGGCCGGGGAGGTGAACATTACCTCTGCAAAGAGTTGTTCTGGCAGGAGAGGAAGATAAAAGGCAAGGCAGCGAGAAAAAGAGGAGCTAAGTCACAAAGTCTGATCAGGAATAGCAGCTGGCTTTCAAACACCCCTGCTTCTCTCCCTGCCAGGCTCCTGAGCACCCTGTCTGCCCCATTCCCATCAGTAGGGTGGAAATTTCAGAGGTGTCTACCCTGATCCAGAGACCGTGAGCCCCCGGCACACCTGCCTGGTGTCCTCCCCTTCTCTCGACTCAGGATCACTGAAGCCGGAAAGGCCTCTTGTGAATGGATACCTCACATTATAGCAGGGCGTTCAGGTCACTTTAAACATTTTAATTGGCACAGTGTATTGTGGCCGGAGAGGGTCAGCAAGAGATGACTTCATTGCTTGATGGCAATGAATACAGCCTTTAGGATGGCCTTTAGTTTTTGTACAGTAACTATATAAAAAGAGTTTCTTATTCTACTCACACATAGCTTAAGATAAAGGGATAACTTCTGGAGCTGAGGGACTGATGGTGTGGAGAGCATTTTATTAAGCAAATAAGCTTTGATATGTGTATATACAAAGACACGTATATATATCTATATACACAAAACACTCCTCATCCGTATATACTGTACAGGTTGGTGCAACCCTATTAAGAACACATTATAATATAATGGTTTAAGGACTTAAGTTTTTCTTGGCATTTTCATCTAGACAGGGGCTTAGGTAATTTAGGTCTTGACATAAATGGATCATTCATATAGTTGAAAGCCTATCTTTGTGTTTTTTAAAAGGCCCAGAATGACATGCGTTAAGCAGCAACCCAATATGACACCACGGTTACCAAATGGAAAACAAGATTGTTACTTTGTATTAGATCAGTAAAGGGTATTTCAGAGAAAGGACAACTTGGAAAATAAAGACTTCAGAGTCTATTATTCCATATTAAGAGCATTTTAGTTATTAGCAGTGGTTACCAAATAAGCTGAAGGTACTTCTCTTCAAGGAGCTGCTCATAATTTGATTTGTTGAAGAGATGCGAGGAACTGGTTCACTCTCCTCTATAAGATGATGCACGTTTTCTTGTCCTTGAAAGGGTTTTCTGAGGTTGGTATCCCCATCAGCAGAGGGTCATTCCTGGCATGCTCCTCACAGTAGGACATGAGATCGGCTGATGCCTTTGATACCTAACATGCAGACAAGAAAGAAAGGGAATGCTTTATTTACAAACTGGGGGGAAAAAGTGTTTGAATGCTCATGCATTGGGTGGAACCATCAGAGAACAATGTCGGTCGCAGATTCCTTCTTAAAAGGGGGAAAGGTACGTTTAGACGGCGAAATCTGGCGGATAAGGCCTTCCTTAATCAAAAAATAAAACTAACATCATCTATCTCCTACTGTGAACACCAGCTAGCTAGTGTTCTGCCAGAACATTTAACTGGAATCTAATCGTCAGCAAGCAATTCCATCTCGACTGAGGGCCACTCTGCAGAGAGAGTGGCCTGGATTCTTCATGAATGAACTGTGTGTTAGATAATCTCAGCGGATCCTGAATGTTGTCACTGTATGGCGGTCATGTAGGAGAATGCTCTTGTACTTTGGTGAAGTATTTAGGGGTGATGAGTCATGATGTCTGCCAATAACTTTTAAGTAGTTCAAAGAAAAAAATTGTATTTTGTGAGTGTGTGTGTGCGGGGACAGAAAAAGAGAGGGCAAATGCTAACAATGGATGAATCCTGGTAAAGAGTACATGGGTGTTTGCTATTACAACTCTTCCATAGATTTGACATTTCTCAAAATAAAAAGTTGGGGGAGGTAAGAAAAATAATGAATCAATGGAAGATTGTATCTTAGTTTCTATCTCCCCCCTCCCCACCCCAAAAATCGTTTAGGATGCAGAACACAGTTAAAAAACCAAATTATGGGTTTAGAGCCAAATACTACTGGAGTTTCAAGATATCCTGATTGGGCTTGGGAAAGTAAAAAGAGACAAAGCCAGCATGGGAGGATGCAGGGCCTCGCTCTGGCTCGAGTTAAAAATGGAAAATGCCAGGCCCGGTTCAGAGGCTGGTGGGAGATCCCTGCGAATGCTCAGACCAGTGTCCTCAGCTGAACCCTGTCAACCTCAGCACAGCAGGCCTCGTGTTTTAAAGACAGGTGACCATCTCCAGGCCCAGAGGAATTTATCAGGTGACGGCTTGAGTTTCTAGGAAACAGCATTACTCACAACATTCCAGGGCACTCACCGCCTAGTCCTTCCTTGGGATTGGGGGGCGGGGGGGGGGGGGGGGGGGGATGGGGAAACTCCTAAGTCAGGTGACCTAGCACATACCTTCCGGTTTCTACCAGGGCTGGCATGGCTCACCCAGGTGCAGAACGTGGCTACTAAAGCCCACACACCGTTAAAAAGCTGCATTCTCCTAAAAAGGAGACCCCGATTGCCGACTTGTGATGCAGGCCTGCCTCAGCTGCACCGGTAAATCAGAACACTTAATTCCAGGGGGATGACGAGGAATCCCTGTGCCAACATAAAACCCAGCAATCCCAGGACCTGACCGTGTTGGCTCAGGGAAGGTAGGCCCTCAAGAAATCCTGCCACAGGTTTTAGGTTTTCTGTCCCAATAGAGAGGCTAACTCAGACACTCTGGCTCCCTAGTGCTTTTGAAATGGGGCCTGTGCTTGGTAGAAATGAAAATTAAAGGGATTAAGGCTTTCAGCTTGTTCTAGGAAAATCCCGGCACCAAGCTGCATTAAGTAGCAACACCTCCTCTGAAACGCAGCCTGGCCTTCAGAAAACACATCCAAGCAAATCATCTTACCTTTATTCTCTCGATGGAAGCTTCTAGTCTTAACTGCTGCACAGTTCTCCTTGCCTGGGTGATGTTGTTGGTGCTTGCTGTTTTGCTTGACATCTTCAATTGTTGTTTTTACCTGAAAGCTGGAGAGAATTTTTTAAAAGGTCAACAACAATCATCTCTATGTTGTTTAAACATTTTTAATGCTTTGTGTTACCTTAGGGGGAAAGGATGCATTTTCCCAGTCAACATCTCTGAGGTACCAAAATACCCCTTGGCAGTGAGTGGTAGCCTGGGTGTCTAAGCTTGCTACCCATTTGAGCACCTTCATAAATCTTCGGCCTGCAGAAACCCAGTACTAGTTAGTAGTTTACTAGTAATCCATGCACCCCATATACAGCACAAAGTAGCCTGTCCCAGGATTTTCCAAAGGAGAACAAATATACATAAACTTCTGCAGTAGGTAGAGGGCCCCCAGCAAACGTGATCATGTGCAACCCGAGCCACGGTACGCGTGCAGTTAGCACCACTGCTGTGTGCTTCAGTGGAAGGCTTGGTTTCATTTCATTCTGGCTCTCTTACCCAACTATCACACGGATGCAAGTTCTGGCAACAGAAGATGGCAAAAGGCAGTGTCCCTGGAGAACTCTGCACAAAGGGTGCAGTTTTAGGTGCCACCAGGATTTGCAACCGTTGGGAGAACATTGGTTAGGCAGATAAGGACGTCTTTATCCCAGTGACAGACAGATCCACAGCAAATAGCAAGCGGGGGTAAACTGAACAGCCCGACATATTTAATGAAACTTAATCATTCCCTCCTTTGACCTCTCGGGCCTCACCCTGGCAGCCAGGGCACTTGCTAATCCTGCACTCACTACATGCTCCCCGGGTAACTCTCCTCGCGGGCCTCAGCCCTTGGGTTCTAGGCTGCCTCTTCCTCCCTTTCCCCAGCCACCCAGTGAAAATCAAAGGAAGCCTCCTGGACCTTGAGCTTCAACCTATCTGGTTGTCCAGTGGTATATTCTAAGGGGAGGGCAGGCTGGAGCCCTGCCATATATGGCTAAGTTCTCTCTGGGCCTGGTGGCGTCTGCAGGGAAATGCAGAGCTGGCAGCCGTGTGGCAGTTCTATGACTCATAGGAGCAGGCGGATGACGGACGGTAGGTGTGCCGCTGGGTGCTGTGCGAGGGCTGAGCAGTCTGAGGGCACGGTGGCACCAGCAGCAAACCCAGGTTGTCTCAACTTTGTGGAGGGGCCACAGCTGCACAAAGCATGTCTGCCATCAACGCTTGGACCAGAGAAGGCTGCAAAACACAGGTGACCTGTGCGCTCCGCCGTGTCCACCAGAGCTCCACACTTAGAATGCTCCCAGTGGCTGAGGTCAAGGCCCGAGTTCCACACTTAGAATGCTCCCAGTGGCTGAGGTCAAGGCCCGAGTTCCACACTTAGAATGCTCCCAGTGGCTGAGGTCAAGGCCTTGGGTAGGGCTTCTGCCCTCTGAGGTCATAGGCAGCCTTGGGTCAAATGCACCAATAAAACTGTGGGCAAAACTCTGAAAATCCAGCCTAATCAGCAAGTGTCACATTCCTGGGTTTGGACCCTCCCTCTGCCTCACACTAGCTGGACGAAACTGGTTCCTGAAACAGGTTACTGAACCTCCACGAGCCTGGGTTTTCTCACTTGTAATATAAGGATACAATTATTTTTTAAAAAATATTTTATTGATTTTTTACAGAGAGGAAGGGAGAGAGATAGTTAGAAACATCGATCAGCTGCCTCCTGCACACCTCCCACTGGGGATGCGCCCGCAACCCAGGTACATGCCCTTGACCGGAATCGAACCCGGGACCCCTCAGTCCGCAGGCCGACGCTCTATTCACTGAGCCAAACCGGTTTCGGCAGGATACAATTATTTTTGAGGATCCAATTTGCTGACGCACACGTAGTGTTTCGCATAGGACCAAGGCACTCTACGAACAGCAGCTGCTGTTATATTTCTCCTCGGGGGTCACACCCAGCACAGCGAACCGAAATTCCCTGTGTACCTGTCTGCCTCCCCTGGTCAATGAGCCTCAAGGGTTTGGACTGACTAGGTCTGGGTGGTCTATAGGCATCAGACCCCCTTTTTATAGCATCCATAGGCAGTTCTGCTGCACGCTAGTGTCAGGACAGAATGGAATGGTTCGTGACATCCAACAGAGGAATCCCCTGAAATAAGGAAGCTCTAGCAGTGCAGGAAGCTGGGAGAAGGAATGCTGGGGTGGGGCTGGTGGCTTAGGGTGACCTCGTTTCAATGCACTCCCTGACCAGCTGCCTCGTCCTCAGATTCTTCAGTCGTCCCGCCCCAACCCTAGCAGGCCTAGGAGGTCCTCCCGGGATTTTGCTCACACCCACTGGCCTGGCCCAGCCCATTCCTGTGCTCCCAGGCACGAGCTTATGAACAGTCTTTGAAATGGGACCCAGGCAGCAGGCAGGCTCACTGTGAAAAGTATGAAGTGCCCTGGTTCACAGCACGCTGCTTCCATATTTTGTTCCCTGTGGCACGTTACCCTGGACTCCCCTGCCAGCTGGCCCTGGTTCTGAGCACTGGCCCCCCAGCCTCCAGAAAGCGAACATGACACCCTTTCTGACGGCCTGTGGTTTCCAGGCTGCACCCTAAGGACTTTCTAAATGTTCCCCTGGCATGAGAATAGCGCCAAGCATTCTCCTCCTCTTCTCAGCCTCCAGGGCTAAAGTTTCCAAGGCCTGAGCAAGCTTTCCTGTAACTGCGGAACAGTTCACACAAATCGGGACCAGATCAGTCATTGCTCCCACCCGCATGGCCATAAGCAAATAGTCCGCAGTCAGGTTCTGTTTATAAAATGCTTGGGTAGGCCTCTCGAACACTGGCCAGAAACTTTGCATCTAGTACATGAAGGACTTTCTTACTTCCTGACTCTATTATAGTCACGACTGAAAACAGCCAGCAATTCAAAATGCACACCCGCCAGCATGGCTCCTTGCAGCTTTCCCCTATCCTGATGTCTGTGTTCTGACCTGCCCCCTCCCAGACAGCCTCCCCTGTCACCAGACAGCTTCTCCACTGCTCAGGTAGCCTGCCATTCCCTTCTGCCCTACCAGCCTCTCTCGGGCTCCCAACTTGAATACAATTTCTCTTCTCCAAGAATAAAATCTTATAGCATTCTTCCTGTGGAGAAATCAGATCAAGGTTATATCGTTTCAACTTCAGAAGCTGAGCTGCCTCTTGTCTGTGCAAGGAGGGCCACTGCTGTTAATGCTTGGGGAGTGGGGCTGTGCACAGGGGCTGGAGGGCCAGCTGGGGATTTCCTCCCAAGCTGCAGCTGCGGCTTCGCATCTCAACAGCTGGGCCTGAGCAGAATCGGAGCAAGAGGCTGGGAAACAAACACCTCTGCACCTTCAGAGGGTTTTCTTTGGTCTTCCCTTAATGGCAAGGATATCTAGAGCTGTTTGTTTGTGCTACTAGGTGGATGAAAAGCATGCTTTCTTCTTACTCCAAGAATAGCTTCCAAGGCAAACAATACCTGCTCTTTGTATGGGACTGTAGACTGCACATGGTGCTTTCATATGCATTAGTCCATGAAGCCTGGCTCTACTTCCAGAAGGTATATTAGGATTTCATCCTTGTTTCAAAGATGAGACAACTCAGGTGAGAAAAACTTGCTCCAAGCTAACCTAGTTTGTAAGCCTTTTCACCCCAGAAGCCACGCTTCCCACGGTACCCCGCAAAGGATGCAATGCCAAGAGATTTGATGCACAGACACTCGGGTCATCACTGAACAGTCCACGATGTGGTCCTTCATCAAGGGTGACCTTGATGCTCCAAGACCTGGAGTTCCGAGCTTGCCGACTGCCTCATGTTTGTGCAATACCTGTTCTGGTGCAGAAGGTATCTGTTTATCTGTCTAATGCCCTGGAGGACTGGTCCCCCCGCCCTCCCTCCCCCCATCCGCAAGCTAAGCAAGAATGTTCTTGCTGCTGCTTCTAGGCAAGGACTGAGGTCGGCATCTGGAGATCTCGAGCCACTCAGAAAGGCCAAGGCCTGTGCATGCCTGTGCAGACCTCCAGTAGCCTTGTTTTCATTTTTGCATGTGGCTAACAGATTTGAATAAACATATGTAGCAGTTAGCTATTCAGATAATTTGCATTGGTTTTAATGCTGTTGTTCATCTGAATTCCCAGGGTCCTAGGAATTCCTGGGAACAGAATGTCCCCTTAGGGAAATACGGACATTTTAATGTTTGTCTAGAGAGACCTGAAGCAGGGAGAGGTGGGAAGAATATCACACTCTGGAAGGAAGACACCAGGCAGCCCCAGGATCTGCATCACAAGTCACCATGGCCTGGCAGGGAATTGAATCACTTGAGCGAAGCCAATGCTCATGAGCAAACACACCCCTTGTGGCTGTTAGAAAAGAGCAGCCAAAACAAAAAACAGGTTCCCACTTACCCTCTGGTCTTGCCTTCAGCTATCAGGGTATTACTCCAGCTCCTGCCTGTCCTCTCATTTGTTAAAGGGGGCACACTCCCTATCCCATAGGGTTGCTGGGAGTGCCTATCAGTAATGCACCCTGTACATACACATGCTCAGTGAGTGCTGGGCCCCTTGGCTCGTTAACAAGGCAGAAACCATGTATGTGGCGAGACACAAGAGGAAAATTCAGGCAGCACAAGAAGAATTTCAAGGTCATATGACCAGGTAGCAACATCTTTCTAATATGGCAGGAAGTGTGGGGAGTGCAGAGTCAGACCCTTGGGTCTGACTATTTTCATGAACAGTTATTTTCTGTCAGGGCCTGTGGGCTGGATCCACCCCGCAGATGTGTTTGGTTGGGGCCCATGAAAGGTTAACTCTAAAGTATCTGTGTTTTAACATTACAGTGATTGTCAAAGTTTGAAAATGAAAGATTTCTGGAAAAGTCGGAGAAACCTTATAATCTGGGCTGGATCTGAGTAGTGGCTGCCCCTTCAACATTTGCTGGGCCCTCTAGTTGAACGTATGCTGTGGCCTTCCTTTATACTATGCCTTGGCTCTCTAGTTCCAGGCGTACTCAAGGATTAGGCCAAGGGACTTGAGCTCACTCCTGCCCCTTCCTAGCTTTGGGGCCCTGGGAAGGACTTGTCACCTCTCTAAGCCTCAATTTTCTCATGGGAAAAATGGGGGATAATAATACTTTTGTATCTCAAAGGACTGTTAAGATCAGATAAAATAAGCATGTGAGTGTAATAAGTATAAAGAGTACTTTGGCTGAGCATTAAGTATGTGCACCCTCTGATCACATCCCAGACAAAGTGCTCGAAGCACTCCACAGTCCCTGATGGGTGGCGCTGGGCAGCTTGGGTCCCTTGCTGTACTGCAGGGATGGAAAGTAAGAGTCTAAGTCTCCTAGTGGTATCAGCTGATTGTGCTCCCTTCTCCCCATTTCATATGTTGAAGTCCTAACCCCCAGTACCTCAGAATGAACTGTATTTGGAGACAGGGTGTTTAAGGTAGTGATTAACTTAAAAGGGGATCATTAGAATGGGCCCTAATCCAGTATTATTGGTGGCCTCATAAGAAGAGAGAATGCAGACACAGATGGGTATAGAGCAGTGAAGGCGAACCTATAACACGAGTGTCAGAGGTGACACGCGAACTCATTTTTTTGGTTGATTTTTCTTTGTTAAATGGCATTTAAATATATAAAATAAATATCAAAAATATAAGTCTTTGTTTTACTATGGTTGCAAGTATCAAAAAATTTCTATATGTGACACGGCACCAGAGTTAAATTAGGGTTTTTCAAAATGCTGACACGCCGAGCTCAAAAGGTTCGCCATCACTGGTATAGAGGGATAACCATGTGAAGACACAGGGAGAAGAAAGCCACCAACCAGCCAAAGAAAGAGGCCTCGGAAGAAACCAACCCTGCCGACACCTTGTTCACAGACTTCCACCCTCCAAACCACTGAGAAAATTCATTTCTGTTGTTTAAGCCACCCAGTCGGTGGTGCCTTGTTATGGCAGCCTGAGCCAACTCAGACACCAGGTTCCCCAGCAGCTAGGGCTCTGGGTGGCCCAAGGGAGAAGGCCACTCTCCTGATGTTGGCTCCTTTCTGCTGGCGAGCAGGGTGGTGGGCAAGTTGCTCTTTATGGAGGCGGTGGCACTGGTGTCCAGTCACTAGCAGTATGGTGCTAAGAAGCTGTGTGGCTGCAGCAGCCTCCCAACTCTTCACTTCCTGCCTGGCCCTGGGGCCAGTTCTGCGGTGAAGCCTGGAAATGGGTGGAGGGCTCCATGCAGAGCCCTCCAGGCCTGCCTTTGATTATGCAAGCACCCCGTCCCCTGAATTAAAGCCCATTCTGCTGTTTCCGAGAACGTTTCTGTTTGCAGTAGCTGAATCCCAACTGACACACAATTGTTAATGTGCCGTTTTGTGACCCGTAAATAACTTGCAAAGGTCGGCTATGATTCCTATTAGTATCAGGCCACTATTGCTGAATATGCTAAATCCCAAACCTTTTTTTAAAAAATATATTTTTATTGATTTCAGAGAGGATGGTAGAGGGAGAGAGAGAAACATCAACAATGAGAGAGAATCATTGATCAGCTAGCTGCCTCCTGCACGCCCCCAACTGGGGATCGAGCCTGCAACCAGGGCATGTGCCTTTGCAAAGAGGGAAAGGTAAGACAAAATTCTTTTTCTCCTTCTCCCCGACCAAAGCCCGCAGGCCATGAGGCCAAGGGTGGTTGAAACTGTGACCTGTGCGATCCTGCTCCTGTCCAGCACTGAGAGCAAAGAGCAAAAAGAACTAAGTGCCTGCGGGGGAGGGAAATAGGAGAGAGATGAGGAGAGGCTGCTGGGAGCGGTGGGAATGGTGGTTGGAGATGGGGAGGCGACAGTGATCAGACCTCTTCTAAGAAGTTTATAGAGGCTCAGGATCAGCAGAGCGAAAAAGAACACGGGCAGCTCTCTCTCGACCTCAATAGAGCTCGGCTGCTAGAAGTTGTGCTTCTCTATTTGCAAACCCTTCTGAGGTCCTCATTTTTCATTTGTTGATTTTACCCGCCATCCAGGACACATGTCCCTGAATAATAATGATGATGATGAAGTTGCTGTTGTAATGATGAAAGTGGGTAACTACCGCCCTAGCTGGTTTGGTGCAGTGGATAGAGCATTGGCCTGTGAACTGAAGGGTCCCGGGTTCGATTCCAGTCAAGGGCACATGCCCAAGTTGTGGGCTCGATCCCCAGTAGGGGGTGTGCAGGAAGCAGCCGATCAATGATTCTCATCATTGATGTTTCTCTCTCTCTCTCTGAAATCAATAAAAAAATATATATTTTTAAAAGAAAGTGGATAACTACTACCACTTATTGAGTACGTAGTATGTGTCAGGTAAGTCAGTTCCATGTATCATTTCATTTAATCCTCTTAGAGATGAATTCTTTTATCATTTCTACTTGACAGATGAAGCACAGAGTGATCAAAAAGGTCTTGTCAAGATTACGGTGACTTAACGAAGCAGAGCTGGGACTCGGGCCACCTGACTCTCAAAGTCATCCTCTCAGTGACCCCTCTACACTGCTTGCCGGGAACATCACGGGTACAAGGAAGGAGTGGGAGGAAAGCAGGGGCAAGTGTGGGCCAGGAGCGCGGGCCTGTGCTCATTCTGATAGGTGGTCTCTATAACAAAGACAGCACAAAGTGCGGAGGGAAGGGGCCGTGGAAAACTGCCCCAGATTCCAGGTAAGACTGTTGCTAAAGAACAGGATGATCCCATCCTCCTCCCATCTTTAGCAAACCTGGCAGGGAACCACAAGGATGAGCCAATCCTGGGTAATAAATCCGGAGGAGAGAGCTGCCGAGCCTGAGCAGCGGGTTCCTCACTTCGCGGCGTATCTAGAACACTTGGGGCACCTGCTAAAAAAAACATCTGCTTCAGTCGGCCTGGGGCAAGGCCCAAGAATCTGTATTTAAGAGCTTCCAAAGTGATTCTGATGTAGGTCCTCACGAGAAAGGCTAATAATGACTATCAGAATCTCCGCCTCTTAGTCGTACCTGTGTTTCCTTCCGCCCGGCTACGAGAACTTACCGATTTAAAAGAATGCCCCTTCCTGTCTATGTTTACCTTTGCAAAGCTCTGAGCAAGCCCTGGAAAAGTCTCATTTTGAAAAATGTTCTTACCCAATGGGAGTAAGACTCCTTCCATCTGAAATGGCTCTTAGCACTTACTATCTTTCTTTGCTACAAAAGTCTAACTTTTTCTTAACAGCTGCGTCCTCCTGACAATGTCTCCTCCCTGGCTTCAGTGATGCTGGACTCCCCTGTCCTTGCCTGTGCCATGACATTCCGCACCTCTCCTCCTGACTTGGTTTCTTAGGGGCTCCATGGTGGGGGCCCGGTGTGGCAGAGTGAACAAGGGCTTTTACAGTCAGATGCAGTTCGAATCCTGGCTCATCACTTACTAGCTCAAGGGGCTTCAGTTCTCTGATTTTCAGTTCCCTCATCTTTGAAATGGGAAGGGATAATAATAGTGCCTCCCTCACAGGCTTGTTAGCGGGAGGAAACGAGAGAACAATATGTAAATTACTCAGCACCTGCCTGACCCACACTGGCCCTCAGTTACGGTAGATGATGCTCTCCCCTTCTGACTTCAGCTATGACCGCATACAGCTCTGACCCTTTACCCTCATCCCAATGTCTAAATGAAAGCCTATTTAAATTTACACCTGAATAGTGCACAGCTGCTTCAAACATAACACGCTGGAAGCAATGAAACATCGTTGTCCAGTCCCAACCTTTCCGATGTCCCTTTCTCAGTGAGTGACACCACCACGGCCTTGGTCATCGCGCATCCTGCCCCAGCCCTCCTACTGATTCCTTAGACCCGGTGCTGTCCAATAGAAATGTGAAATTTTAAATTCTGCAGGGGCCCCATTAAAAAAGTGACGTTGATTTGGATGAGCCACATTTCAAGTGATCAACGGTCACCTCACGTGACTGCCTGATTCGACAGTGCAACCTTACACCCTGGTATTTTCCAAATTATCTTGATTCTTACTTGGACAACCCCCCGTTTTTATTTTTCCCCATCCCCCTGGCTTCTAGTTTACCTCAGCGTTGGCTCCCAGAACCACTACAGCTACTGCGTCAGCTTTGGAACAGGGCTCATGCCTCTTACCTTCCCCAATCCAATCGCTCCTGACCCCTGTGCTCTGATACAGCAGCACTTCCAGCTTACTTCTGTCTCAAAAAAAAAAAAAAAAAAAAGAAAAGAAAAAAAAGGATTCCCTGGTTCCCCCAGGAAAAGTCCAAAGGGCTTAGCTTTGCAGTCAAAGTCCTCTCTAATACTTCTGCTACCATAATAGAAACCCTACTCATAAAAGCAGCGTGTGACCACATGGGGCTCACTGTACACCAGACGCCAGGCTATGTGCCAGTCACTGTCAGGACATTATCCTACTGAATACCCACACTGACCCTGTGAGGCAGGCTCTATTTCCACCGCCATTACCAATGAACAAACCACGGCACAGATGCCTAGTGTCAAAGGGCCAGCTGCTTGGCTGAGGTCGTCTGAACCAGAGGCCTGGCCCCAAGCCTGTACTGCGATGTGTACCACTGCTGCCTTCACAGGCGCCACCTGCAAGTCTCCACCAGGTTCTCTGCCTGCTTCTCTTGGCTACTTACATTCTCTTTTCCTTTTAGGCCTTAATTCCCAGTTTAACCTCTTCCAGGAAGAGCCTCCCTAACTACTTTTGCTTACACTGATTAATTCCCTTTGTGGACTCCTGCTATACGCTCAGGGGTTCAAGGACCTCTAAGGGGCTGGTTCATGCATGAGAAGGGCAGGTAGGGGGTGCATGCATTTACTAAAATTGTATGCAAAATTCACTGTGAGTGCCTATTTTGTTCTTTCCAAATTGATGATTTATTGCTATCACCAAGCTCTCAAAAGGGTCCATACCCATTTCTTTTGGTGCTTAATTGTATGTTATTTAATGCTTATTTTTACATAACGGACTGTGTGTGAATACTGTTTTCCCACCAAACTGTGGGAAGTCTAGCTCAATAATAATAGCATAGCAATTGCATTTTTTTTTTCATTACTTACTATGTGCCAGCTACTTTACCAAGTACTTTCTACATATATTAGTTCCTTTAATACTACCTACAACCACAGAGGTTGGATTTATCACATCCATTGAAGCTCAGGAAAGTGAAATAATTGGCATAAGATCAGACAGCTAGTAAGTGGTAGAAACAGGACTTAAACCCAGATCTCTCCTACTTCAAAGCCATGCCCTTAACCAGGCCAGTGAGTTATTCAATTCCACCGTCTCTCTCTCGTATTGACTAATGCAGAGAATGGGGCCTCCATAAGTAGATTAGGACACTCGATGTAGCAACCAACACATGGGATCAGCTCGAACCTCTCACCCTGGGGTGTTTATGTACACAGTGTTTGTTTTCTTAGAAACAGGATACACCCTGCTCACCTTTCCACAGGTATCCTGCAAATACTGAGTGTTCCAAGCCAAAGGTTACCCACCTGCTTGATTTCCTACACAGCTCCGAGAAGCCGGGGTGGAGTCTCTGGGACTCTCATGCGCTTGATTAAGGTCAGTTGCTGGTGCCATGAACTTTCACCTCCAGCACAGGCTGACCACATGTGTGGCACCCAGATTCCAAGGACAACGCTGCTTTGCACCCCCATCCTGTGCCCCAAACAGGTTCCTCCGGTGAAGGTGGGCACGGGGAGCAGCTCTGACGGTGACCCACAGAGGCACAGGAGCCAGCCCCTCATGTGGTATACTGGGCCCAGCCATGCAGAGACCTATGTTTATAGCCAACACTGAGAGTGACCTTTACAAATACGTTACATGCTCCACCTAGAGTAGCAAGTCTGGCTGAGAAATGATTTGCTCATATCTGCCTGGCTGACTTAGGAGGGCTGGATGTTTCATTTTGTTTATTCATAAATGAATACATAAATGAATTTAATGAATGCAACAACTATTTAATATTGAACAGAAAGGCTAACATTTACAAAGTGCTTTCTCTGTGTCATGCACTGTGGTAAAAGTTTATATAAAATTATTTAATTTACTCTTCATAACATCCCTGAATAGTTTTAAAAGAATATATGCATATGTAAAAATTATAAACAATTCTAAAGTGTATAAACAGAAACTAATTATCCTACTCTAGACTTCCCCAGGGGAATCATTGTAATCAATTTCTCATATTTCTTTCTGAAGACATCCTATGCATACACAAATATGATTATTCATAATCTGTCTTAAAAATATAAATGAAAGTATGTTGTATGCATTGCACTGCACCCTTCATAAAAATTTTAATTAACATTATATTCTGGAGAGCATGATAAAGGTATCATTAACCCACTTTCCAAATAAGGACATTGAAGCTCTCAAGGATACCCAGTGAGTCATGAGTAAGAGCCGGGGCTGACACCAGCCCTGGCGCTCCTAGTCATCACTGCACTACATCTGCCTGCAGGTCCCATATTAGGAGCTCACTGGGGCTGAGCAGAGGAAGTGGGACGGATCAGAGAAGCAGAAGTCTAAATTCCTGCCCTCAAAGGGCCCATTGCTTTGGGAGGGAAACAATGCTGTATGAAGTGAGAGAATGATTTCCAAAGAACAGAAGAACATATCGAAGATAGAGTTCTACTCTGGTCAAGTTGCTAAGCATTTGTGAAGGGACAAAGTAACTTTGTCACAACAGCTGGGGTAAGAGAGAGAATTTGGAGAGGAAAGGCAAAAGTCAGTGCTGTATAGATTATGTTTATTTGAAAATATATTTTAATCCAGAAAACATATTGGGAGAATATACAACAAAATGTAGCTATTGCTAGATGGTGAGAATTTTAGGAGATTTATAGTGTTTTTATGCATTCTAACATTTTTTAAATTTTTATTTTTTCTGGTCTTAATAGCTAATGCTTACATAGTACTTACAATTGCTAAGCACTGTCCTAACAGTTCACATAATGATGCTATGAGGTTGTTACTATGGCTTTCCCAATTTAGAACTAAAGGAAGTGAGGGCAGCAGTTTAGAACATAGCTAAGATCAGAGCCAAGGTCAGACAGAGCAAAGGTAAGTGAAGGAGGCAGCACTCTGATCCCGGCAGCCTGGCTCCAGTCTGTGCTCTTAACCACATGGGATACTTTTATGATTAAAAAAAAAAAATCCCAGTAATTGTTATTCACAAAGCCAGGAGGAAGAACAGTTCTTAGTCACTTTTCAGGGGCAAAGGAAGGAGAGAGAACAAGCACAGCTCAGAGGACTCGGTGATTGGGGCTTCCTGGGGACCTCGGCGCTAGTGGCTTTCACAGTGCGAAGGGCATGGAGGTCAAATAAGAAGGGGTTGAAGAGAAGAGAACTATTACTTCAGGAAATGAGGCAGTGAGTGTAGGAATATTTAGAGAAGTGTGGCAGTGTGGTGAAGACAAGGAATTGAATGGACATGTTTTAGGAAGAGGATTTAAGAGATGGTTGTCTTCTGAGCATTTTCAAAAGCAGAGGAGGAGTGTTGAGCAACTAGGGAGAGAGTGAAGACGCTGGAGAGAGAGAGAGGGTCACTGAGAGAGCCAGGCAGCATGGGCTCGGACTGAGCTTACACAGGTGGACAGCAGGGGCTGGGAGACGGAGACCTGAACGACACAGAGGTGGGAAAGCAGGGGAGCAGGGCGCCAGGAGGCTCAGCTGGACATCCTCTGAAAGGTGAGGGGACAAGGGAAACGGACCGACAGTGCGTGCAACAATACGGGCGAATCAGACATCACCCTGAGCTCGGAAAGCCAGTCCCCAAAGAGCACATACTATCGAATCCCATTTATATAAAGTTCAAGACAAAACTAATGCATGGTGACAGATACTAGGAGTGGAGAGAGTGGGTAAGGAGACAGACAGGTGAAGCAAGACTGGCCAGGAGGGAGTTGCTCATTGTTGCAAGAGAGTGAAGGGGACATGGGATGCCTTCTATGTCTGCACGTTTGAAAATTTCAGGCATAAAAAACTCAAAGTAAAATTCTATGATTCTAAACCCTTCGGAACCTATAACACGATAATTATTAACACTATAAGATGAACTCGGTCATTAAGGCATAGAAGTTACGTTAATTATTATCTACCATTTCCTCCGCCGGATCGTGATCTGGCAAGGACGTCCAATGTCCACAGTGCAGAGGAAGTAATTGCCTTTGGAGGAGGCACAGATGGGATTAAAACAGCCAGGATCTGGGCCCTCTGCCCATTTTACACAGTGCTCAGGCCCTGGGCCACTGATGCCAATGTGTAACTGGCCAGCAAGCATCTCTTCTTGCATTCCCCACCCCCCTCCCCTCAGACTCACACACAAAAGGCCCAACACTGTGGTTCAGACACCCATACCTTGTATGTGCCAAAAGATCACAAAATAGGATACTTTCATTTTTCTTTCTTCCTTCATCGTACCTTCTCCCAAGAAACTATAGCAAGAAACATGCCCCTAGTCCAGCCGTGGGCAAACTACGGCCTGCGGGCCGGATCCGGCCCGTTTGAAATGAATAAAACTAAAAAAAAAAATAAGACCGTACCCTTTTATGTAATGATATTTACTTTGAATTTATATTAGTGCACATAAACACTCCATCCATGCTTTTGTTCCAGCCCTCCGGTCCAGTTTAAGAACCCATTGTGGCCCTCGAGTCAAAAAGTTTGCCCACCCCTGCCCTAGTCCCTTCAAACATGTCGGGACGTGGTAAGTGCTTTGAGGAAGAGCAAAGTCTATCAAATTCCTGACCTGACCAGCAAAATGAACATAATATGTGGGCCCTCGCAGTTAAAGTACTTGTTGTTTTGAGCCCGTCCGTACCTAAATGTTTATATATTTTCAAAGGAAAAGTACTGAAGATACAAGGAATCCTCATGTTAGCTTCTTGCAGTTCTAATTCTCTATGTAAACTGATTAGAATTCTCCCTCTAAATGCAAACCTGTGGACTAATTCCTTTTTTGAAATAAAAGTTACTTGAGGGAAAACATGGAACAGGAAGCCAAGTCATTTCAGGTCCAAACCTCATCAGCAACATCAATACAATTTAAAGAATTTAGCACCCAAAAGGCAGACTTCCACTTCGGCCCACTGAGTTTTGTAAAATTTCAGAAATGTCTCCAGTTCGTCTCAAGGAGTGATATAAAATATTCCAGCAAGATGAAGTAATTCAAATGCATATATATATATATATATATATATATATATATATATGCATTTATATATATATATGCATTTATATAAAAGTTTATATATATATAAACTTTTGACAAAGAGAGTTGAGTCGAACAAAACAAATCGTGACACAGTATCACTTAAACAAATGGGAAAGATGACACCAATTTAAATACACAGCACGTTACTTACTATCAACAATTTGCTTATTAAGTTTTATTCTCTTAAAACTCAAGAATTTCACAAAACAAGCTCATCAAATGGAATGTAGTGGGAAAGATTTCTGCTTGTAAGCCCCGAAGAAGAACTTCTATGGCTACTCTCGGGCCCAGACTTCCCGGGCTAGAACCACTTCAATGGCTCTGCTGCGCTTGGTGTGCTAGTCACCTACCAGACCACGCATCCCAAGAGCTGGCTTTAAAACGACAGTCGTCATACTTCTCTCACAAATACTGACATCTCCTTTACCCACCAGAGCCTTTCTTTAAGTCTAATCCTCTATCTGGTGGTGGGTCCCTTTGAGACCAAGCACCCCGTATTACATGGTTCTTTACCTCTTCCACATGCAATACACAAAGAATGAAGACATACTGATTTGACTTGTTACGAGTCAGGTGAGTGGCCTTGGCAGGAAGGAACAGCCTTGCAAGTCTTCCTCATCATATATTAGGAAAGAGAAGGAACAATATATTTCTGGGGCTAGACACAGGGCAGGACATCAATAAACATCCAATGAAATGATGGCACAAAGACCTGGGGCAGTATTTTAGGTAACTGATAAGGGCCTGCACCCAATGCATAAAAGTCAGAATTTATGAGACAAATGGGGATCAATCATGTCACATTACTAAAGGACTCCTTCAGATAATACTTTCCTGATGCACTGTCTAGAGAACAAAGAAGGGAAGTCAAAGAAACTCAGTTTAACTCTGATTCTGATTAAATATTAAGTAGGAAACATAATAAAGATTTAAATCATGACATGACATTTTGCACAGCTCCTTGTATCTTCAGCATGGTCCTACTGGCACTTTCAAAGTCTAACGCTAGTGTGTATATTTTCCTCAACTGCACTTAGGAAAGAGAGGGTGATACAGACATTGGTGTTAGGCTACCCGCTATCCTTGGTTTCCAAAGCAGCTCCTTACCTGGCCGCTATCTTTGGTGGCACTTTCCCCCATGTATTAAGCACAGAGACAGGAAAGCCCAATTCTGATGCTGCGAGCTCTGGAAAGAAAGAAGTTCCCCTGGATGCCTCCATTGCTCAAATCTTCCTGTGCAGGTCAGCTAGTGCAAGTGGAGGAAAAGGGCTACTTCCCAAGGCTAATCCTCTTATGAATGGCACTGGGCATAGCATATACTTTCAAGCAAATCTTAGTAGCTAATACAACCATATTAGTGTATTTTATTTATTCGTGTATTTAATTCAGGTAATTAAACTTTCCTAACACTTAATGAGCCCAGGGACTAAAACTCCTGAGAGAAATCACCGGGAACAGCATTGGGTTGACTGTGACCAAATATGAGTTTTGGAAGCTTGAAGCCGACCCTCCCAAAAGTTTGTCCCTGGGATATTTTCAGCAGAGCATGAGATTCTTTGGAACACTTGAATGCACAATATAAGTCAAAATAAATGACACATGCTTATGTTACACGTCAAAATTATGAGACTGACTTTACTAGACTGAGTAAATAAATGCATACAAGTCTTCTAAACAGCCACGTATAAACGCACAGTCCGGGCGATGACATACTGCTGGATGCCTGTGCCTTCATTTATAAATGAAAACAATCCCCAGCTAAATTCTGGGGAATCATACCTAAGTGTCACATGCAGAGGCTACCACATACTTGTTTATCACTTCTGGTTTTACTCAGTGTAGAAATCTGGCATTCTATTTCTAATGTGCTAAGTCTGGTACAATGATAATGCCATACAAAACCGTTTATAAAGTACTTTCTCATATACCATCTATATTTGACAGGGTCAATGAATTTTATTTTAATATTTACTTATGTATTGGGACTTAAATTTAGCATGCAAATTTATATTATCAATAAATCAGATACTTTTTTGGAGAATTGGAAAAGTATCAGAATCCTTTTGTCTCCTGTGAATTCTTTATCTTAGTAGCCTTTGGTGCTTCCCTTCTTAATATTTAGTGTATTTTTACTTTTAATATTTCATGCAATTCCACATGCTTCTTAAATGGAGGAAAGCACGGGTGTTTCCTCTCTGAAATACAACCCACTTAATGACGTTTTCTTAGTAGATTAGACTTACACTTAAGAGATATGTCCAGTGAAAGACAGAAACCACAAGGTGACTAGAAGTTGGGTTCCTCACAGGGCTGCCTTTCAGAATCACCTTGGCAGCTCTTGCAACGCACCCAAGTCCAAACCTCACCCCCAAACCTCAGAATCAGGGTATCAGAGGTCAGTCCCAGGACAAGTACATTCTGAAACCGCTCCTGGCGATTTGCACATGCACTCTGGGGAAAGAGCCACGGGACTTGAACACATCAGGATTGCTCAGGCACAATAAATACCCAGGTCTCCCTGACTGCTCTGCCGAAGTAAGCAGGGGACTTGGGCTAGTCACTTCCCCTTTCTGAACTCCAGATTACTCATCCTGAACAAAGAACAACATAGATGCTCGGTGCCTCTTCTCTGCTTCTCCCTGAATGGTCCTCTCTTTCCTGCTCCTGGGAAATAGTCAGACCATTGGTTTAAGCTCTTAATGTTTGTATACTATCATAATGATCAAGGCAGGGGCTGTCACTTAAGTAAATGTGTAGGTGACACAAACATCTTGTGCCCTGAGAGAATTATGGGCTGCTTCAGAAGACTCAGAAGACTTTAAACTGGGGACCAGCCCAAATAGGCAGGGCGTCTTTCCTCACCAAGTGGGTTCTAAAGCAATCAAGCATACAGGACAGAAAATAGTGTTTATGGTTGTTTAAAAATAAAGCCGTGCCCACAAATACGGTAAGCTCTTTTTTAGCCAGAATGTTCTGGGAAAGGGTGTTAGAGCAAATTGAAATTTCTGGTTGAGTTACCATGTGCAAGGGCACACTCTTGCCAGTTTTCAAAGATAACAGCAAAATACACACATAACCCTGAGCGTAGCTGCTGGTTAAGAAGGCACTTCGGGACATTTCATCATTCCAGATACAAGTTCATTTTTGTTCAGCACTGAGCCTGCTGGGGTGTCCCACCCTCTGGACTATGTCCTTGCTCTCTGGGCTGTGCCCTCCCTGGACCCGTCTCTGACCATCCTGCTCTGTCTCCTGGGCTTACAACTTTCTCTCTCTAAATGCTCTAAGTTCAGCTGTCCTTGAGGATTTTGCCCAAGTTCCTGTTTTTCCTCTCTGTCCTCCCTTTCATTCACCCCCAAGGGCTCGCAGAGGACTCTGACATTTATATCTGGCCCTGGCTGTCTAGGAGACCCTCTTGCCTCAAACTCGACAGCAGCTGGAACCCCCTTCCTTGACCCAGGAGGCCCTTCTCTGGATTGGGCTTCTCAACCTCTCTGCTAATGAAACAACTTCTATCATAGTTCTCTAGACTCCAAACTTTAGTTCTGTTTCTGAGACCACCCCCTTGTTCCCTGACATCCAAAGAGGTTGTGACCAGTCCTACAGGTTCTACTGTCCCATCCAAACCTTCCTCCCTGGTGCCTTTGTCATCAACCTCTGGGTCAGGCCCTCCCTTGATCTGTGCTGGGAGATGACCGCAACAGCCTTCATTTCCTTGGTATCCCTGTGCTCTCCCCCAACCCTGTCAACCTGTCACATTGCTGGCCATGGACCAGTAATCCTAGATAATGGCCAAAGCTCATTAAACAGACATGAGCACGCCTGCGCTGTTGGGGGGTGGCTGGGAAGGAGGGACCTGAAGCACGACCACCAGTACAGCTTCCCCTCCTCTCTCCCTGGTGGCAGTGCCAGAGAGGATGCTCAGAGCCCCAGGGCTCCTGGAAACAATTGGAAACCCCTGCTCTGAGCCATCCTGGCTGCCACAGCCAGATATATCTTCTTAAAATTCATCTCTAATCATGCTGCCCCTCAAAAATCAACTGGTTGGTGGCGATGTATTCCCTTATTGCCATTCTAATCCCAGGTGTGTATCTGACAGAGAGGTGTACACATGTGCACCAGAACACATGCATTTCGATGTTCAGAGCAGCACCATTCATAACAGCCCCAAATGGAAACTGCCCCCAATGACCCACACAGAAGAATAACTCACTCAATGAAATACTCTACTGTAATGACAACAAATGAACTTCAAATACATGCAACAACGTGGATGAGCCTCACAAACATAAAGTTGAGTGAAACCACACAATAAAGTAAAAAAAGGAGTATATACCATAGGAGTTCAGTAAGTACAAAAACAGGTGAAACTATGCTGTCAGGCATGAGGCTAGGGTTACTTTAGAAGGGGCAGGTGGCTGAGGGGGCACCAGGGGGCTTTTCCCAGTGCTGGCGACATATGTGCATGTGTGTTTAGCCTGTAAAAAAATGATTACATTTATGATTTGGGTAAGGTGTTGTATGATATTATACTTCAGTTAAAAGTCACAAAAACAGCCCTAGCCGGTTTGGCTCAGTGGATAGAGAGAACGTCAACCTGAGGACTGAATGCCCAGGTTGCACGCTTGATCCCCAGTTGGGGCGTGTGGGCGGCAGTCGATCAATGATTCTCTCTCATCATTGATGTTTCAATTTTCTTCCCTCTCCCTTCCTCTCTGAAATTAATAAAAATATATTACACACACACACACACACACACACACACACACACACACACACACACACATCACATCACAAAAACAAAACAAAAACACCAACTGCTCCCAAATAAGTGCAACTTTGGCCCAGAAGCCCTTTACAATGTGGCTATAACATACGTTTTCAGTCTTCTCTCAACTATTTTTGTTTGTTTGTTTGTTTGTTTGGGGGGATTCTTTATCCCTTAAGGGTCCAGATACCTTCTGGGAGAAATTGTGAAATGCTATGGGTATGTACACTTTCTGGGGAGAGGGTCTGAAACATTAATCAAAGAGACCCGAAACCTAAAGGGATAAAGAAAAATCATCCTACCTGCAGTAACTCAAATGGTTCCTGGAACTGAACTCTGGACTTGCTCTATGATTTTTCCCCAGAAAGCCCTGGCCCCTCCCAACTCCCGCAAGTGAGATTCCACCCTTGTTTCCAGGTCAAGTCAGGTTACCTCTTCCACCAAGTCCCTGCTGATCCTCCAACCGGAGACTACTCCCTGCCTTCCCCCCATAGCTATTTATCAGGGGTTGGCTCCTATCCTTCGGTAGGCCCTGAGCATATACAAATAAACAAACCCTCAAAGCACTTTCAATCCAGTAGAGGGAAAACAAGATACACCCATAAATAACTTTGGGCAGAAAAGAAGCATAAAAGAAAGAGAGGTCAGTCCAAGGGGAGTTCAGAGGAGAGAATGATTCCTTTTGCCTGGGGGAAATCTGGGCAGGCTTCACGGAGGAGGTGGCACTGCACTGCAGGGCTTGTAGCTGGGAGGGGCGGGCATTCTAAACAGAGGGACAAAGGCTAGTGCCGTGAAAGCCCTGGCGCTGTGCAGGGAAAGGCAGGTAGCTGGGTTCATCCAGAGCAGAGACCATGAAGAAAAGCTTTGAAGGGGTGTGGGTTGGCATCAAAATGTTAGTCGCCAGGCTCAGAACTTTGAATTTTTAGATTGCAGGCAACTGAGAGCCACTGAAAAATGTTAAACAGGGAATGATTATGATCAGAAATGTGGCTTCTTGGAAAGTCAAACGGATGGAGGTGATCTATCCCTCCTTTGCGGGTCTAAAACACACTGTTCTGCCTCTATGGCACTTAACTGCCACTTGCTTATCTGTGTGCTTATCTTTTTGTGCTCCCCACCACCGCTGGGCTTGAGCTAATGAAAGACAAAAACGGTTTTAGTGCCAACATTCTGTCTTATGCACGGTGGCACTCAATAAATATTTACTTCAATGAAGGTGCAGTGTCTGCTTAAAATGGGCTTTGAACAAATGGGGAGAGTGGAAAGGTGAGAAAGAAAAAACACAGGGTGCAACATAAATGAGCTGGGCAGGTTCAGGTGCTCCATTCAACCTTACAATTCAGCGTCTCTGCCTAAATGTCCCCTGTGCTGAATGGCAGCCAGAGGAAAAATCGGCAGCCTTCAGTTACTTAAGGTCCTGTCCCAGGAAGTATGCGTGAGGAGCGCTGTCCCAGCCTATGTTCTCAGCGAACACTCTCAGTTTCAGGGGCGCCCTCAGTATAAAGGGGTCATTATTTCAAAAGAGTCCGCTTAAATGCCGATGAGCACCCAGAACATGGAGTCTGGGAGTCTGGCCTCACTCTGGGCGCTGTTTCCCGACTCCTGCTGGGATCTGGGAAGGTGGGGGAAAGAGATGGACTATGTGACCTCTCAGGCCCTTGGGTTTCTTATCTACAAACATGGCATTTCTACGACAGCAAGTACTTCGCTGCAGAGAAGGTGGCTCTGCCTGCAAATGAGCAAAACTGCATTGGAGAGCAATCCTCTCAGGCACTGAGCAGCTGTCCCCTAGCTCAGTACCATCTACACTAATAAAAGGGTAATATGCTAATTAGACCGGGAGACCTTACGGGAGACCAGGTGTCCTTCCAGACAAAGCCATGGTGGCAGGGCTGAGGCAGAGGCGGTTAGGGGCGAGCAGGCTGGCGGGGGGGGGGGGGGGGCAGTTGGTGGAGAGGACAGCAGGGGGGAGGGCAGTTGGGGGCAAGCAGGCCGGCGGGGGTGACAGTGGGGGCGAGCAGGCTGGTGGGGGGGGGGCAGTGGGGGTGAGCAGGCAGGCAGGGGGGGCAGTTGGGGGTGATCAGGCAGAGGCAGTTAGGAGAGATCAGGCAGGCAGGCAGGTGAGTGGTTAGGAGCCAGCGGTCCCAGATTGCGAGAGGGATGTCCGACTGCCAGACATCGGGCCTAAACTGGCAGTCGGACATCCATCCCCCAAGGGGTCCCCGAATGGAGGGGGTGCAGGCTGGGCTGAGGGAGCCCCCATCCATGCACGAATTTTGTGCACCGGGCCACTAGTTAATAATAATGTCCACTGGGCCGGTTTCTCTTTGTACATCACCACCTCTTCCCTTTTGAAGCTCTCCCGCTTCTATTATCACTCCTCAGAATCACCCTGTAATTAAATTACTTTGTACAGCCAGTGCATGAGAAAACAGAGGCAGAAGGAAATCGGACGCCTTGCCCAGGCCCCTCTGCACTGGGAAAGTACGCCAGTCCCCCACTTCCAGACAGGCTTTCCCCACTCCGCCTCACACTCTCTGATCTCTTCCGCCTTGGCGGGGCTCCAGGGTTTGGGGGAGGAACTTTGACGGGAGCCAGGACTCCGCAGAGGTGACCCAGTGATAACAACTGCCCTCACAACAGTTGTTCCCACTTGTGTTTGAGCTTAGGGTGGGCCCCTCCGCTTGGTCAGGGCCTGGGTGATGAAAGTGCTGTATCACGGCCAAGGGCAATACACGCAGAACCGAACCCCTGAGGATCGGAGCAGCCTGGGTGGCTTCCCTGAGGGAAGTCCTGGGAAAGCAAAAGCAAAACGTAGCACCGTTTGCAACTGCACAGGCCGAAAGCCGCACACTGCAAGGTCAGGCTGAGTGTGCACTGTGCTGACTGCGACAAGAACTGGTCCGTTTTCTGGTCTGAGTTTCCTTCCTTCTCCCAGCAAAGCCTCCAGCTCAGTCAGGCAACACACCCATTATTGGCCCCTACTATTTAGTCTAGCCCTATTTTTGGAGCTAGATCGGGGTGTTAGCCTTTTATTATTTTCTTTTTAAAAAGTAACAATAGGAATATGCTGAAAAAAATTCAAACTATATTGCATGTGTCTAGAATAGAAGCTCTTCCCTTCTGGTTCCACTCCAAGGGGGTAACTACTGTCCATAGTCTTTTTCCTTCCTCCCACCCCTTCTTTTGGCCGTCGCAAACACATTCATCATACCTGTGTATGTGGTTTTTTAAAATAAACATTATCATATTTACATATAGTTCTGCAAATTTCATTTTTCGCCCAACAATAAATATATCATGAGCAACCAGCTTTGCTCTTACCGGGGGTTGGCGCATTTCTCTAATTTTACATTTTTATCTTGAGACATTTAACATTTATAGAATAAAACACACAAAGGGAATATAATTATGTAGGATTCATTTTAAAAATTAGTTAATTCCTGCAACTGCTCTCTTTCCCCCCAATCATCCTGGGAGTCATTGCCAGACCAACCTCAGACCATGCAGGGAGGGGAGGAGCAAGACCACACAGTGATATCTGCCCGTTGCAGGACTTTCTAAGAGGTGGTTCAGGCCGGCTGGGTGCTGAGACACCAGTAGTACCTGGAAGCTGAGCCTGCAGAGCTGCAAGGCTCCTCACCCAGCGCCCACTCCCCGGGGAGGATCTGTTCTGGACAGTGGCAGGTGATAAGGGGGAGAGGCAAGTTCAGTGGAAGTACAATGCTTTGCAACTGTTTCCCCTTCTGGAAATCCAGGGGCCCACGGTTTGCAAGGGCAGCTGCTTTGTTTAAACATAGGGAACTTGAGTTCCTTTCTCACCAGCACATTCTCTCTGCAGACTCTGCCTGGGCCACCCACAAGCGTGTGGCTAACCCTGATAGCTATCCCCTGTCCAAGGAGGAGAGTAAGCTAATCCTGACTCCAGGGCAGAGACCGAGCCCAGGTCTGAGCTGCTATCTGGACCAACCAGATGGCGAGAGGCCGAAAGAATCCAGAGTAGCTACAGAGAACACCACGGAAAAGAGCAGGTCTCTGCCCTTAAGTCTGAGGGAGGGCAAGCTTCCTCTGCGATGTTTACTGAACACCGTGAAACAGCATTTTGGTTGTGGCCAGACCCAAGAGGTAGCCAATGTTTTGATTCCCAGCACTTCTCTCTGTGCACGACACTCTTCTAGGTCCTTCAGACACACTGACCAATACAGTTCTCCCCGTGGGAGAGCGCCGTTATAGTTCCCCATTACACGGATGGGGAAAGTGAGGCAGAGGAAGCTAAATAATTTACCTAGGTAGTAGCAGATAGAGGGTTTAAATCCAGGGTCTTTGGCTCCAAAGCCCACACACTTAACCAACAGGTTATATGCCTTCTTATGCTAGTGTGGTTTTTCTCAAGACGCATTATGACTGACTAGGTGTACTGTGTGTGGAAAAACAGTTCCATGGCACATCTATTTTGGAAAGCCCTAGTTCAAACAAAGATAGTGGGCTTTTTGCATTAAGATGCACTTACTGCAGCAGGCATATGGCTTGTAGCATTTCCCCCAATTATTTGAACACAGATATGTTTTTCTAGAAACAGCTTGTGAGAACAGTGTTCTGCTGGCCACACATTGAGTAAATGTGGGCAAAGGGAGTGGTTAGGAGCAGGGCTTAAGCTTTGGCTCTTGCCATTTAACTCATTTTGTAACTTTGGAAATTGCTTAACCTGAGACTCAATCTCTTCATCTGCAAAATGGGAACAACAATAGTCCCTGTACCTCAGGGAGCTGTTGTGAGAATTAAGTGCACATGTGAAGTTCTTAAAATGGTGCTTGGCTCTAAGCATTCAATAAATGGAAGATATAATAATGATAATCAAGAATCCTGAACAATTTTAAGAACAAAGGAATTATGAGAATTCATTAAAAGAAGCAGAGAATCCCAGTAAATATTAACACTCTGGAGCGATCTTTGCTGACAGTTCCTGTCAGAATAACATGAAAAACGTTTACTCAAAAGAAAATTCTAAAACACCATAAAGTGCATTACCATTCCAAGGGACGGAGAAACAAGGGGAACTATTTTTAAAAAGTAGCTCAGACAGAAAGTTTCTTTGGCCAAGAAGGTTTTCTGATTCAGTAACAGAAGCAGCCTGAGGACACCAGAGCCCATTTCCAGATCACCAACCCAAGCTGAGACTTCCTCCCCGAGGGACAGATCCAGGTGCTGGACCCACCACGCTCAGGGAAAGGAGGGAGGTGCAGGCTGACTTTTTATGGGGATAGATTCTCATACTTGAACTGAAAATGGCTTGGCATTAACAGGACGCCTTCCTGTTCCCATCTTACGGAGTGACTCACGCATCTGCCGTTTCACTTGCAGCCACTGTGGGAGAACTGCAGGAACTGACTCCACAAAAGGCACCCCCTTCCTGCCTGATGCAGCAGCCCCCACCCCCCTTTCCGGTCATGCCTGCCAAACATGTGACAGTTGACAAAAGCAACTCCCCACCCTCCAAAAAACCCCCATAAAACATCAACAACAACGAACGTCAAAATGTCAAGCCCTCCTCCCAGCTGCAGGAGAAGGCTGCTGCTCCCTGATGCAGAAGGGGAAGCTGAGGAGACAGCCCAGGGCTCCAGCACCCGGGGCACCTGAGGCAATTTGCTCTCAGTGGGCCAGAGTGGCTCTTAGCGCTGGACCAGCTTCCTGTTGTGCAACTATGTAAATGAACTTGTGCTTGGGCCAGGGCCAGCTGCAGTGTGGCAGGGATGTGTGAGTAATGGAGCCACTGGGGCAGCTTCAGCGAAACTTGCGCAGGCAGCCCACAGGCTCAGACTCCTGACGCCTGCCCCCGGGACAGGGGCCCCTCACGGGGCCACCTTCTCTGCCAGGGAAACGGTCCGTGTGGTAATGGACCGCCAACTTCCTGGCAAGCAGAGCCTGGGGAAGACAGGAGCCAGGAACATCGGGAGATAGGGAATGAGTTGGCGGGTAATTAAAACCTAGGGGACTGGACTCCAGGCTAGACTCGGGATGGTTTCTTTGGGTCCCTTCCAATCTGCCTCAGTTTCTTCATATGTAAGATGACATGGTCTCACCTCTTTCCCCAAGGCCTTGTCTGTGCAGGCATCAGATGCGTGTGTGCTTTCTGATGTCCACAATAACCCTGGAGGGTCAGCAGCTCACTCCCCAGTTTGCAGATGCAGAAACTGAGGCTTGGAGGAGTGAGTTCGCACGGCCAAGGTCTGAACGGATGCTGGCAAATTATCTACTGAAAATTAAAATCTTACTTTCAGGGATCCTTCTTTTGTATTGTCAAATGGAATGTGCTTCGGGAATTGTACATGGGTTTTGAAATTAGCTAAAAGCAAAATTTAATTATAATTCTCATATTAAATCATTAGCAAAAATAAATCACTAAAATAGTCCCATAGCCAAATATGAATGGTTTCTGTTCTAAGGCAACGCCTTGTTAATTGGTCTGAAGAAAGTTGGTTCTGAAAGACAGAACAGGCCTCTGGGTGGTGGAAAGAGCTTTGGGCCCAGGTTAAGGAGACCTAGGGTCATTCCAAGCCCAATCGTTAATTAGCTGCATAATTAAGCCAATCCCTTAATCCCGCTCCCCTTCCCTTTCTGTATCAGTAAAGCAAGGGGCCCGGATTAGATCCATGTTTGTCACTCATTTCCTTATGAAGACTCCTCTGAATGTACAGACACTCACTAAACTCTCTGCCCTCCAAAGACAGTTGTTCTTTGGGAATCCCCTGTTACAAAAATACACAATGACAAAATATTAACAGAAATGTTGTTCTCTTTTATTTTATTAACAGCAACATCTCCATATACTTGAACAAGAGCGCTGACGTTCAAGGCCTTACTTATTCAGGTTACAGTCGATGTGCGGCTCCTAGGAACATGCTCTCCGCCTTGGCAATACCCCGTCTGCTCCCCTTACCACCCTCTGTCCACACACTTTGAACTTTTCCATTAAATGGCTTCAAGCTCTGATTTTATCACATGCCAATCATTTCTTAAGAAACTACACACCAGGTTTCTATTTTTTGTTTGGAATAATAAAGCCACTTTTCGGTTAGTGATTTTTGTTTTGCACTAAACCACATTCATCATGCAACAGCTGAATAGCCACAGACTAATTGACACATCAGACACAGACCGAACGGTCGTGCTGGGCACAGAGGTGAATACCACCGGCGTGGTCACTGTCCACACAGCTCGCTCCAGTCCACGCCAAGTCTTTCCCATGATCCTGAGCCCTCTCTCTGGTTACCTCCAGCCTCGACCTCCCCTTGGAGCTCTGGCTTCTAATACCCACCTGCCTGCTTAACATCTCCACTTGGCTGTCTCTAAAACACACCTCAGTGCTCACTTTGGCAGCACATATACTAAAATTGGAAGGATACAGAGAAAACTGGCATTGCCCCTGTGCAAGGATGACATGCAAATTCGTGAAACGTTCCATATTTTAAAAAATTAAAATAAAAAATAAAACACACCTCAAACTTAACATGTGTAAACCACCTCCAATTCTTCCCCCCGTGTCGGCCAAAATCTTTCCTCCCTTGGCATTCCCCATTTCTAAAATGGCAACACCACTCGCCCAAATGCTCAGGCCCCAAACACTTGGAGTCATTTTGACTCCTTTCTTCCTCTTAACCCCAGAGGTAGCTCTGCTGGCACCACCTACAAAAACACATCCTGAACCGAGGCTTCTCTATAGCAACTCCCTGCTCCCAGCGTGGTCCAGGCCACCCTCATCTCTCTCCTAGACTCCTGCGATGGCCTTTTAGTTGGCCTTTCCCATTTCTCTCCCGCTGCCCTACAGTTTATTTCACAATCAGCAGCTGGAGGGAAGCTTTCTAAATTCAATCTGATCACATTGTTCTTTTTTTCTCCAATCCTTCAGTGGTTTCCCATCATTCCTAGAATAATTCCAAGTTCTTTACACGGTTTATGAGACCTTAGATCTGGCCTGTGGCCACTACTCCCGTCTTGTCTCCCACTCTCCTAATTCTTGTGGTTTACTAGCTTTCCCATAAATGTACAAGGCCTACTCCCGCCACAGGGCCTTAGCATATGCTGTTCCCCTGCCTGGAATGCTCTTTCCTTAGATATGTGCATGGGTTATCCTCTTCGTTTTCTCAGTTTTCTGCTCACAGCGCCTTCTCAGGAAGGCCTTTCTTGATTGCCCTGCCTGAAAGAACCATCACCCTACCTCACCTGTCACTTTGTTTCCTCTAATTTTGCTTCAATTTCCTTCTAAACGTGGATCACTCCCTGGCATATTCTACGTGTTTTTTGTCTGCCACTGCCCCAGGAATACCGTCTCTTCCATTGTGTTTGGCTTTTCACCAGTTCCAGGCTCAGAAGACCACCTTAATTCCAGTCTCTGCTGGAGAACAGAGCAAGTCCTTACAACCTTCTTTGTATCCACTGACCACCAACGCCCGGCAGGTTTTCCATGCAGGGGCAAGATTGCAATACAACCTAAGTTTACTGGGCACCTATTCATGCCAGGCCCCACGTGATGCTCCAGGGGTACGGCAGGGAGGCAAGGCCAACCTTATAAAGGTGATAAAACTTGTTATGGGTGTTGTATGGGCATGTGTGCTCCATGCCCAGGGCACCAGGGCTGGCCTTTTGGAAATGGTGTTCAAGACCTATGACTTCAAAGGAAGAGCCTGCTTCAGAGTTGTCTACTTGGAAAGTTAGAGATTTACTCCTCATGACCCTCCCATTACTGAGGCAGATGAGCCCCGGGGGTGAGGGAGGGAAGTGTGTTTCCACTCCGGCAGGCTAGCAAACCAGAGCTGGGCTCGAACAGACACAGTGAGGCCACATATTCAGAGACTAAAGGACATGCTTAATCTGAGTCTAATGTGGCCGTGAAGGCCCCTGTGAAACCAAACTGCTGTAGGCTTGTCCGTAGTCACAACTCTTTTAAAAACACTTTTCAATACTTTTCAAAGAGAAAAAAATGTTCATATATTTTTTAAAAATATATTTTTATTGCCCTGGCCGGCTTGGGTCAGTGGATAGAGCGTCGGCCTGCGGACCAATGGGTCCCAGGTTCGATTCCGGCCAGGGGCACGTGCCTGGGTTGTGGGTTCCATCCCCGGTGGGGGGTGTGCGGGAGGCGGCCAATCGGTGATTCTCTCTCATCGTTGATGTTTCTCTCTCTCTCTTCTCCCTTCCTCTCTGAAATCAATAAAGAAATATATTTATATATATATATATATATATATATATATATATATATATTATTGATTTTGGAGAGGGAGAGAGAGAGATAGAAACATCAATGATGAGAGAGAATCATTGATTGGCTGTCTCCTTCACGCCCCCTACTGGGGGTTGAGCCCACAACTCAGGCATGTGCCCAGGAATCAAACTGTGACCTCCTGGCTCATAGGTCGATGCTCAACCATTGAGCCACTAGGCTGGGCAAAAAAAATTCATATCTTTTGAACCAATAATCCCAACCCAGGGTATTTATCCTTAGGAAATAATCCAAAGTAAAAGGCATATGTATAGAGATATTCACTGTGGCATATTGATTAAAATATTTAAAATGAAGAAAATAAAAATTTATAACATGTAGAAATGGATAAATTACAGCATGTCAGCCAGATGGAGAATCCTATGCCACTGAAAGTATATGTTATGTAGGTTGTATTGCTATATTAAAATATTTAAGTTATTACATTAAATAAAATAGTTTTACCCATGCTATTCTAAGCTACATAAAAGTTATACATGGAAATGGACAGAGTGGTCAGAACATAGAAAGCAAAGTTAATTTGCTAAGTAGGACTATAAATATTCTTTTGTTATTATTGTTTTGAGCGAGAAAAACCTATATACATTGGGGCCTTGACTTACGAGTGTCCTGACTAACGAGTTTTTCGAGATACGAGCCGTCTCTTGGCCGACTTTTTGCTTAGAGCTGCGAGCTAAAATTCGGGTTACGAGCCAGCTTCAGATACCCCACCGCTAGATGGCGCAGCGAACGTCACAGTGAACGCCACATCAGCCCAGCATCACGTGTCTCACTCGTTCACTTTATGATTTGAAATACGAGTAATTTGAGTTACGAGCTCCGTCACAGAACAAATTAAACTCGTAAGTCAAGGCCCCACTGTATATATAAAAGCCTAAGCGACCGTTATGACCAGTTGACCGAACGATCTGTGGACCGGTCACTCTAATGTGCACCGACCACCAGGGGACAGATGCTCAATGCAGGAGCTGCCCTCTGGAGGTCAGTACTCCCACAGCCAATCTCCCGTGGTCCCTCCCCCCCAGCCAGCTAGGTGGTCAGTGTGCTCCCACAGCCAACCTCCTGCTCCCCCTTCTGGCCGGCCCCAACTAGGACTGGGTGAGATGGTCCTGATCGCCAGCCAGGCCAAGGGACCCCACCCGTGCACAAATTCATGCACTGGGGCTCTAGTAAGCATATAACACATAAACAAATATAATTAAGTCTTCCGTAGTTCTTTCTCACCTACCTAGAGCAAGGGTCTGCAAGTTACAGCCTATGGGCCAAATCCTGTCTGCAGTCATATTATTGGCAAATAAAGTTTTATTGAAACATAGAATGCCCACTTGCTTATGTATTATCCACTTTGCCGGCAGAACTGAGTAGTTGGGACAGAGCCTGGATAGTCCAAACAGCCTATAATAGTTACCAGCTGGCTCTCAGAGAGAAGTGTGCCAACCTCTGAACTAGAGTCAAGAAAGCTCCTGACTTCACTCAGAAGTCCACCTCATCTATAACCTAATAGCAGTCCATGAACAAATAGGAAATCACCTGTTTTATACTTTCATCCACTAGCTCTTTTTTTTTTCCCCCAAATGATGATTTTCTTGTGATTATTTAAAAATATATGTCTTTTTATTCATTTCAGAAGAGGAAGGGAGAGGGGAGAGATAGAAACATTAATGATGAGAGCGAATCATTGATCAGCTTCCTCCTGCATGCCCCCTACTAGGGATTAAGCCTGCAACTGGACATGTGCCCTGACCGGGAATCAAATCATGATCTCCTAGTTCATGGGTCTACGCTCTACCACTAAGCAACACCAGCCAGGCCATCCACTAGTTCTTAAAAGAGATTTTTTTTTAAACAAATGACTCCTTCAAATACATCTCCATGTTGTTTATTTCCACTTCGACTTGGGTATGTAAGTCATGCATTAATCATATAGCTTAGCTAATTTGACCTCAGTTCATTTTTATAAAATATACTAGAGGCCCGATGCACAAAAATTCATACAAAAATGGTCCTTCCTTCCCCTGGCTGCTGGCACCACCTTTGCTCCTGTCAGAGCAGCCTTTCTGCCTTCCCACGCTGCCCAGAGGCCCCACCCCTGGCCGCTCGGCGCCTCTGTCTGCACATTAACCTGCCATCTTTGTTGGGTTAATTTGCATGCTCACTCTTGATTGGCTGGTGGGTGTCGCAAAGATACAGTCAATTTGCATCTTTCTCTTTTATTAGTGTAGATAGTGGGGAAAGGAGACAGAGAAATACTTCTTTTTATTTTTATTTTTATTTATGTTTATTTTAAGAGTCTTGTAATTTTAGCTCTTACAGTGAATTAATTTTTGCATATGGTGTATATGGATATCCAGGTTTCCCAGCACCATTTGTTGAAAATATTATTTTTTTTTATTTTTATTTTTTATTGCTTAAAGTATTACAAAGGGTATTACATATGTGTCCATTTTATCCCCCCGCCCTAGACAGTCCCCCAGCCTCCCCTATCCCCCAGTGTCTTATGTCCATTGGTTATGCTTATATGCATGCATACAAGTCCTTTAGTTGATCTCTTACCCCCCTACCTCCTGCCCCCCAACCCTCCCCGGCCTTCCCGCTGCAGTTTGACAATCTGTTTGAGGCAGCTCTGCCTCTGTATCTATTATTGTTCAAAAGTTTATAATGGTCTCTATTATCCATGAATGAGTGAGATCATGTGGTATTTTTCCTTCATTGACTGGCTTATTTCACTTAGCATAATGCCCTCCAGTTCCATCCATGACGTTGCAAATGGTAAGAGTTCCTTCCTTTTTAGAGCAGCATAGTATTCCATCGTGTAGATGTACCACAGTTTTCTAATCCATTCATCTACTGATGGGCACTTAGGCTGTTTCCAGATCTTAGCTATGGTGAATTGTGCTGCTATGAACATAGGGGTGCATGTATCCTTTCTGATTGGTGTTTCTGGTTTCTTGGGATATATTCCTAGAAGTGGGATCACAGGGTCAAATGGGAGTTCCATTTTCAGTTTTTTAAGGAAACTCCATACTGTCTTCCATAGTGGCTGCACCAGTCAGCATTCCCACCAGCAGTGCACAAGTGTTCCTTTTTCTCCACATCCTCTCCAGCACTTGTCGTTTGTTGATTTGTTGATGATAGCCAGTCTGACAGGTGTGAGATGGTACCTCATTGTTGTTTTGATTTGCATCTCTCAGATGATTAGTGACTTTGAGCATGTTTTCATATGTCTCTTGGCCTTCTGAATGTCCTCTTTTGAAAGGTGTCTATTTAGGTCCTTTGCCCATTTTTTGATTGGATTGTTTATCTTCCTTTTGTTAAGTTGTATGAGTTCCCTATAAATTTTGGAGATTAGGCCCTTATCAGATATGACATTGGCAAATATGTTTTCCCACACAGTGGGTTTAGAGAAATACTTCTTAAAGATTAGTTCTGAGAATTAAAAAGCATTTCTTACAATTTACATTTTTTTGGTTTGCTTTTTAAAGCTTCTTTGGCCTTTGGGAAGAATAAACAAATGAGAGTTCCTGGCTATTCTGACTGATTGCACACCTGGACTTTAAGGTCATGATTTTCTTGTATAATGTCATTGACAAGTGCAGCCAACATGAACTTTTCTTTCAAGCTGTTTTTAAAGTTCCTGGAAGAAAGTTCACCATATCCTAAACCAAAGTCCCTACCAAGTTACCTGGCACCTGTTTCCTTTGTTTGCAAAGAGGGACAAAATTTCAGCCTCTGCTTTAGGTCCAAGAGCACAACCTCAGATTTTGAAGGCGCTGGCCACCAAAGTTACAAATCACCCCTCCATTCCAGCATTCTTAGAGTTTACAACAATTAGAATAGCTGTTTGACATTGGAATACATTATTGAGAAAATGTCTGTCTAAGGGCAAACTCTAAAATCCATCAAGGAAGCAAAATCTAAGTCAAAAGTCACAAACTGGCAGCTGGTGGGTAGAAGCTGGCCTACAGGCTTGTTTTACTTGGCCCGCAGAGAATTATTTAGACAACAACAACAAATGAAGCCAACATTTAGAAATTGGGCTTTTTCACTTAAAAGTCCAGGTTTCTGGCTTCTTTCCAAAGGCACACTCCCTTGAGGCTGCAGATCCCAGGTGGACCAGCCTCACTCACAGCTCTGCTGTCCTGGCCTGGGTCCTCGAGCATCTGAGTCCGACCCCAGGGTAAGCCATCTTTGGGAAAGGTGTCCCAACGTTTCAGGCAGGTGATGGGACCAATGATAAGTTTAGGTATTAAAAACCTCAAAGTCCTGCCTGACCTGCGTGGCTCAGTGGTTGAGTGTTGACCTATGAACTAGGAGGTCAAGGTTTGATTCCTGGTCAGAGCACATGCCCAGGGTACAGGCTCAATCCCCAGTGAGGGGCATGTAGGAGGCAGCCGATGGATGATTATCTCTCATCAGTGATGTTTCTATCTCTCTCTCCCTCTCCCTTCCTCTTTAAGTCAAATATATATATATATATATATATATATATATATATATATATATATATATGAAAGAACTCCCAAATTCCTGAGACTGAATTTCAGTTCTTTTTCCTTCTCCACCTAGAGGCAGCATGAATGAGGGGGAACTAGGCAGAGAGAGTCTCCCATGGCCTTTCAGGAATGCCTTGAAGAAGGGAGTCACCAAAGGGACTCATCCACATCACCGTGCACGAATACACTGCCACCAAGATATGTGTTATCCTCCCGACCCCAGTCTCTGCTATTTCCCCTGACTTCTACAACCACCACATGTTTAATCATTTACATAGATACGTGCTGGGCATCTTCTGAAGACAGGCTGCTATTACAATACGTTCACGAAAGAATTCAGGAATTCTCTGATCCCAAGAATTTGACGAACTGAGTTGGGAAGCAAACTCCCACACAAAGAGGAGAGACAGCCCCTCACTCTGTGCCAGGCACTGAGCACAGAGCTTCCGTCCCCACCATGGCTCTCTGAGTCAGTGTGACTATTATCTCAATAGAGGAACACAAAGAATGGTCAGTGGGGCCCAAATGATAGGTAGAGTCCAAAGAAGATGAAGAAAACTAGTGCAGAACATTGTGTTCAAAGTGACACATATTACCTCAAAAAAGAAACAGCAAATTATACCCTCTGATGGGTCTCTGCATCAAAATGCGATTTTCCAGTCTTTGGAACAGACAGTGACTTTTGGTGGTACTAGTACACAGTCATACATTCTTTATTTTAATAACTAATATTTACCTTAATGTTTATTAGGAGACGATAATGACATACTAGACCAATGGTTTTAAGGATGGCATTGTTTGAGAAATGGCTAAATTAACAAATGGGTTCATTTGAAATAGATTTAAAGAAAAACAATAAACATGTATTAGATGGCAAGTTGGTACCATAAATATTCTGATGATGGCATGTATAATATTGGTGTTTTACTCATTAGAAGAGTAAAGATACAAGAACAAAAGTCTCTGATTGCTTATTATAAAACTCTCAGTAACACTGGGTTTGCTAACAATAGTGTCTCTGGGTGGAACATTATCACCAAGTCACCTTCCCGGAATCTGAAGTAAGGAAGGAATGGGAAGCTGGGTGAAAAAATGCCCTCTAGTATTTTAGGAATTTAAATCTTGGATTCTCAGCATCAAGGTTTAGTACGTATTGTACCTCGTACCCGAAGCAGAAGCAAGGTTCGTCTTGCCACTGTCAGCTCGGCGTAGGCAAAACAACATCACAGCCCAATTAAATGAAACAAAATGCAACGCATGCTTGTTAGTAAGTAATAAAAACTGCACCTAATTCCATGGCACCGAAGTTTCTTGTATTTGCTGCAGATACAGCCTAAAGCAGTGATGGCGAACCTATGACACGCGTGTCAGAGGTGACACGCGAACTCATTTTTTTGGTTGATTTTTCTTTGTTAAATGGCATTTAAATATATAAAATAAATATCAAAAATATAAATCTTTGCTTTACTATGGTTGCAAATAGCAAAAAATTTCTATATGTGACACAGCACCAGAGTTAAGTTAGGATTTTTCAAAATGCTGACACGCCGAGCTCAAAAGGTTCGCCATCACTGGCCTAAAGCAACAGAACAGGAGTGAAACCTAGATAGGGCTGGATTAGATAAGGAGGAGGCCTTTTAGAGAGGAGGACCCTTTGCACGGTGGGTGAGGCCCCAGGGTAAGCGGACAGTTTAGGTTTACTCGTCTGCCTTTGTGTAAATTTGCTCCTTAACCTTGTCCCACATGCACAAAGAAGCCCTATTTAAATTTGACATATATTTTTAAAGCTTCAGAAAACTCAAAAGGGCGAGTAATAAAGGCTGCTGTAATGCTTAAGCTATTTCTATATTTCTGCTCATCAGTAAAAGGAATCTTTTTGTCTTTGGAAACAGGAGCTAAGTTATGAGGCAGGGCATGTCTACGTAAGAAATGTCCAAACCTGTAGAGAATTTTTATAAAAATTTGTTTGAGCCAAACAGGATACACCTGGAAGTGAGATCTCAACAGACTGAGAAAAATGTGTCAGAGAGTAACCGTTTGCCGTTTCTTTTATGCATGTGAGATGAAGGAGACCTGCAAGGAAGACTACATGAAAGTGGGAGGAATCAACTTGCAGGCCAGTCAAGATGGTGGCTCCCCTGGGGGTGGTTACGGTGTATTTCATAGGTGTGCTATCCTGATGCACAGAAACAATGGGCTTCCTGAAGGCGACGATAAACCTTTCACTAAAGACTTTATATGCCCGGGGAGTGACTACCCACCGTGAGGTGCCTAGTTAGGAATTTATGATCAGATCTCCCTGTGAGGTTACTTTCCATTGAACCCCCTTTTTTCCATCAAGCTTTTTTTTAAAAAGGGATTGGTCCCTAAGAGACTTGGGAACATCAGTCGGATGCTAAATAATTTTCTGAAGATGAAGAAAATGGGACTGATATGTAGACTACTGAAAATGGTCAATCTTAATAGTAATATAAACTAATATAATAATAATAAGCCACTTTGGGTATGTGAGAGAGGGGTGGGAGAGACAGAAGGAGGGAGGGAGAAAGAAAAGGAAGGAGAGAGATGGGGAGAGGAAGAGAGAAAGAGAATTCTCAAAAGCATTGCTTTAGAATGATGATAATACTGACAATAAGAAACAGTATTTATTGGGTTCTTTCTATATAGCAGGCACTGTGCTAAGGGCTATGCAAAGACCACTTTATCTTCACACTAACCCTGTCATCCCCACTTCAAAGTAAGGCATGAAAAAATTAAGTAAATTGGAGCTAGCAAATCAGTGCTGGGATCAGTAGACTGACTCCAGACCTTTGCTTTTAGATGCTGGTTTCTCAGTTGCCTTCTAAGCAAGATGGTTCCAGGCTCAGCAGCAGAAATGTGTGACTCCCAACTGCTTGCTGTAAGTGAGCCCGAGCCTGAGCTGTGACTCTCAGGGAGTCCGAGGAAAGACAGAGGCTACTGGTGGGTGGTGTTTCCTCTTCACTGTGTCCCACGCCATCGGGCACCTCTCCAAATCATTGACTTTCAGTAGATAAAGAACATTCATGAGAAGGGGTGCCAATTTGTGGTCTCTGGAGAGAGTCCACATATCTTTATGTAAACAGATAGAAACAAGAACGGGTACAGAATCAAGAATGTATAACCACGGAGCTGCTAGGAGGACGCAGGTGTTTTTGTGACGGGCCATGTAAACGCTATCCATTTCATCCTCCTCACTATAACCCTACCACATGTGCATTAGGCCCGTGTTAGAGATGGGAAGAGTGAGGCCCAGAGAATGTCAATCATTTGTGCCAAATCACACACCTAGGAAGGGGCCTTTTGAGCCCGGGCCTCTTTAGCTTCAAACCCTCCCTCCTAGCATATCACCAAGGGTGTATGTCAGCCCATTTAAAACACCAGCCAGAGTGGTGCCCAGGCTGGACCAGCTCAGCCACTTACCAGCTGTGTGACTGAGGGCCAATCACTCATGTTCTCTGTGCCTCCTTCCTCACCTGTAAGGTAGGAATATAATAGTACCTTTCCTCTCAGGTTGTATTGAGGAACGCATAAGTTAATATTTGTAAACTGTATACGCACATACGTGTTTGTGAAATAAATACAAACTCTGTCTCACAGAGGCTTTTACAGGCAGCTGACAAACCAAGTGCTAGTGGATACATTATCAATGGAAAATGCATCTAATTAGCTCCTGCAGAGGCCAACACAGCAAGCCTACCACCAGCACTGGCCGTGGGACCCAGGAGGCTTTGCTCTGAACTGCCGAACTGAAGAATACACTACGAACCAAGTCCCGGGCGTTAGTCCCAGATCCAATGTGAATGAGCTGCGTGACTTGGAGAAGGCATTTCCTTGTCTGGGCCTCGGTTCTCCCACGGTAAAAGCTGCCAGGTCGCAGCGCGACCATGTGGCATGGCACAGGGAAGGAGAGGACGGACAGACATGGGGTCCAAGTGCCCTGAGTTCTGGTTCCACCGGAATTTTATAACCTTCGACAAGTGGCTTCATTTCTTTGAATTTCGATTTCCTCCTATCCTCTAAACTGAAGAAAATGCTATCTCCGCCCCCCCCCTGCCCAACCCCCCAAATCTCACAGGGTTTGGGGCAAATAAGGAAGTGCATCTGAGAAACCCTTGGCAAAGACAGATCTATATGAGCATCTCCCGTTTCTGGGTATCAGGTGTGCACTTAGTAAATCTTAGCACAGTCTTATTTACTTGTCTTTCTGTCCTCCTAGAATCTAAGGTCCTCAAAGGCAGGGCATCTCTGTCTATATTCCTGCACTTGATAAAAAAGTAAGTACTTAGGAAAAATCCATTGATTGAATTTGTGGAAAGTAGGAATATGCAAATCAATGAATAAATGACTTTGAAGTTGCATAAGAAGCCCCTCCACCCCCCCCCCCCCCCGAACAACAACAACAAAAACAAAACCACCCTGACCTAAAGATTTTAATTAATGTCCAAAGTACTGAGAAGGGAAGATATGCAGGTATAAAGTTCTTCTGTATTACCCGCCTTCTTTTCTCTGGGGAGGTGGTTTGGGTGGGGAATGGCGAGTTCAGATACTATAAAGTGGTTAAATTAACATACTCAGCAGGTACACCAACTTTCCAGAGCTGAATACCAACTGAGATAATTAAAGGCCAGAGCCTTTGCCTTTTTTAAAATCGACTCCCCTATAAACTACCTGCTGACAAAGGCATAATTAAGTTGACTCTTGTAAGAAACAGAAGACAACTTTTCTCCTCCATTCTTAATTAAAAATGTAGTCCCCACTTTGCCCCCAAGCTCAATGAGCACTCAAATTCACTAGAACTGAAAGGAACTACACTTTTAGGGGTTTTTCTTTTCTTTTTAAAATGAAGCCTGCAATATCCTTTCTTTCCAGTTACCAATCCGTCAGACGCTCAGAAGTCGCTGTGCTGGAAAAAGCAACTGGAGGGAGGCAGCTACCCAGGCCAGGAGGTGGCCACACCAGCTCCGCCTGAGGGACGGAGACATGCCCAGGAGCCTCCCCCATCACTGTTCATCTGTGTGGCCTAAAATAAAATCTGCAATTTTTAAATGCTTGTTCTAAAAATAGGGAGTTTGGCTGAAACCCACCAGTTGGTGTTTTGATTTTTAAATTATGTACCGGTAAGCAATCCAGGGAGGTTGCAATTTTATTTTGATGTCAAGGTTCTAAAACATTTGTTCTCTTTGAATGTGGGGAAAGGTGAAAGGAGATAAAAGGAAGGTGGGGATGATGATGATGCAGAAGGCTTAACTTCCAGTTTGAAAGCAAAAGGCAGCTAGACATCCCTAAAACAAATAACATATTTTAAAAGTTTTATTTTGGGGGCAAGGGGGAGAGGAAAGAGCCAGGGGCTAAAACTTACTCAAAATGGAAGAGAAACTGGTAAGTTTCAACCTACTCATATCGTTCCTGATGTCGTTTCTGGAACCAACTCCTAATGGGCAGCTTTAAAAGCATTAAGAATTTTCTGAGTGTTGGGTGGTCCAAGACTTGGTCTTTGAGATAAGAATTTTAAAGTCTCCATAATCAGAATGCATTTCAAGAAAGATGTGCTATTATAGCATCTTAATGAATGAAGATTAATTTCACATGACATGGGGGCTATTTTTTAAAAGTTCTCGTATAATGGGAGTGGGGTGAGTGGGAAGTGTTATAAGAAGCTATGGGCTTTTGGACAAAAACACTGAAGTACCTTAAATACTTGATTTCACTTGTGAATTTTAGCAACGCAATTTTCAGCTGATCACTAGAGATTTGGAATGTCGTGTGCGTGTGTGGGTAGCATCATGTGTGAACCATGAGAGCCACCGTTTACCCCCCTCTCCCCGGAACAAACACCCACAAACCGATGGGGATGCTCTGAAGGTTAAATTGGTTAGTTTAGTTGTCCAGGAATGTACGCTATGCAAACAATGTCGGCTCCCTGTGCCAAGGCACAGATACTGTGGGACTGGAGGCTGCTGGCCACGAGAAGGATGGTGGAGCATGTAGTTCTACTCACTGGGGCAAAGTGGGAACTCTCAGAGAGTGGTTGTGACGTGTCAGCATGCTAATCTGCCAAGGACAAATCATTACAAAACTTGCTATATTAGAACCAGAGACTGTTAGTCTGTGTATGTGTGTGGGGGGGGGGAGGGGGGGGACAGAGGCGGGGAGGGCAGGAATAACGATCCCTCCTTTTAGGGATGAAAAAAGGGGAGAGAAGATACAAAGTGGACTACAGTTCACTTTCAAAAGGATTCTTCTGCCTGCAAAATGGTTCTTTTGAAGAGGGAAATCCTGGGTATTTAAGAGTTTGGTTAAAGATCAAACAAAAAATACCCTGGCTTTTCAAATGCTGGTGGCAGAAAGGCTAACGTGTTAGGAGGCAGGCTGCCAATCAAAGATCAATTCCATAGGAAGGTCAGAGAAGCACAGGAAGGAACCTGTGGGCTTCTGGGAAGAGGCAGTTTGCTTTACAAAAATCTGCTTTATGCATTTTTTTTTCCTTCAGAGAAACACAGGGGATGTGGGATCTTCAATCAAGACAGAAAAAAAGGGGAGAGGAAGGGAACAGGGGTCTGGGGCAGCTAGGAGAGAAGGCCCGCAGTGTCTCCTTGGATGGCAGGTGGTTTATTTGCACCCTCTAGGAGTTCCTGAAATAATTAACATGCACCGCCATTCTTGTTTTTCCAGTCGTGATTTCATCCAGTCCATGCAGAAACTCAGAATTAAATGTCATGGTTTTGTTCTTTGGAAAGCAAAACTCCCCCCAAACGAGGGAGTTCTGCATACCGCTGAGGGCATGTGAGCTCTGAAACGTTTGCAGAGCGCTAATCATTAACACGCCACTTCTGAAGGTAGAGCTTCCCCTTTCTTTGCTGATGGTAACAATTCCTTCCGTTGGAACCTGCCCTGTCCTGGTTTACTTTCTGTTTCTCCCCCTCGTTTCCACGCATTCTTCTGAAACACATGCGAGGCCCCGAATAGCCTCCCTCTCTGCAGGCCAGCTCAACACTTCCCTCACAAGCCCTCATTTTTCAAAATAAATTCATCACTGACTTATTTTTCCAAGACTTCTCCCTCTTCTCACTCCGCTGGAGGGAAGCTCCCTCCTCCTTAAATAATGCAGGAGAATAAAGAAGAGGTAATAAGATCTGTAAGAAACTGAATTTCAAAAAGGTGTCAGAGAAAGACTAGTCCGGCAATTAAAGATGGACACAGACAGCTCTGGGTTTGCATCCTGGCTTTGCCATTTAGTAGCAGTGAGGCTTTGGATTGGTTACTTAATCTCCCGAAGCCTCAGTTTTCTCATCTGCAAAATGGGGATAAGAAGAAAACCCTTCTAAACAGACTGAAGTATTTCAGAGGGAAGGTGGGGGTGGGAAGAGATTAACCAATGATGCATATGCATATATATGAATAGCCCATGGGCCTACAATAGTATGGGGAAGGCCTTGGGGGAGGGGGTGTGAGAGCAGGGTAGAGGGGATTAATGGGGGGAATCTGTAATATTTTCAACAATAAAGATCAATTTAAAGTAAGTAAGTAAGTAAGTAAATAAATAAATAAATAAATAAATAAATACTATCCTGGGGGGGGGGGGGATAATAAAACCCTTCCAGGGATGTAAGGGGGAGTAACTGAGAAAATCATATGAAGCACTTCTAGTTGCTAAAACATAGTAAACATTAGACAAATGTTTGCTTTATTATTATTATTATTACTATTATTATTTTAATGTAAACCCTTTGGATAGGAAGGGTTTACATTACACCATTCCCTTCTCCCCCCAATGCATAAAGAGTAACCAGAATCAGTGCTTCTAAAAGCTAAAGAACAACAGCATGAGGAAGGCTCAGTGCATTTTCAGACCACAGCCCCTGGGAAGCACTTCTCAGAGGCAATATGCGGAACAGAGCCAAGTGTCCAATTGTAGGTGTTTCCAATGAGGACACAGTGGTTGATCTGCATGCCTTACCTGGCGGACCAGCCTCAGCCCCGTCCCCCTCTCCACAGGCTGTCAGCCTTCCCAGGGAGATGCGACACAGCCCTGGACACAGGAATTTACAGCCAACTCCCCCCATGTCCCCCCCCCCCCCCAGGTCTCTTCTCCCTTTTGGTGACCTCAAGGCTTGAGGGGAATAAAAACAACGGCTCCTCCTCACAAATAGAGCAAAGACCCTGCCTGCTGGTAACCGAGTCACTGGCTAAGGCCTGTTCCATTTGTAGATTTTCCCAGACCATGACCCAAAACTCAAGAAGGCAGGCTCCAAATCTCAGACAGCTCTGTTCACCAGAGCGTACTTCAGGGCTGGAACTTTGGGGATGGGAGGTACACCACTACCAGCCTGCCAAAAGCCAATCCTCCTTTAACACACATACACACACACAAAAGAAAAGAAAAAAAGAAAGAAAAGAAAGAAAGGAAGAAAAAAGGCGAACCTTTCCTAATAAGGGAATGCCACATGCCATTTGTGGTTTTGAATTGCTCAGCATGGAAGGGTCACGTGACATTCACAGCCGCCATCCCTTCACGCTTGTGCCAGGCTCTGCAGGAAGAATGAGAGCGCGCCTTTGGTGTGCCTGGGGGGATTACAAATGAATGGGGAACATGCTTTGCCGGTGGAGCCCCACATTTTCCTGATTAACCACACTGGCCTCACGGCCTCCTGCACCGCTGCCTGCAGGACTATGGCTTTGCAGGCCCAGCACTGTGAAAACTCTCGGGCGGCTCTGCACGCACGCCTTCTCTCTCCAGCGAGGTACAAGCTTCTTGAGGGCAGAAGCGCTCCTTTATTTCTTTGGCCTCGCCCTGCTATGCTTATCACTGCGTAATCTACCCAGCAGTTAATAAATGCTTGACGATGGACTAGTGCTGGGAATTTTACAGAGCAGTAGGTGATTGCTTTATACCATGAGCCCCCAACTTATAAACCGGCAGGGTTTCAAAAGTTGGCTTCAAAGAAGGTACTTATAAAGCATATTTTCCCATAGAAACAGCGTTATAACTGGGGGTTAGGTTTCCAAGCCTGTTCATTTCTCAGAATATCCTATTCATATGTATCTACCCTCTTAATGGAGCCACTTCATTTCTCAGATTCACAATCAGGCTGGCCGTGCGTGTGTGGAGTATGTTTTTTCGATGTCATGATTTCGTTTAGTTACATCAGTGACTTGCACAGATTTCCCACCCTCTTCTTGGATGTATTTTCATATTTTATGATACTTTATGAAGGTAATGATTTGATACTTCCAAAATAAAATTAAGAAATTCTTTTTGCTCATCGTTGAAAAAGATGCATCTGCTTTTGTTACACACTCCTATATATCCATTTATATTCTACCTGTTTCCCAAAAAAGATATGTAGAAAAAAAAAATCACAACGTCCAGGACTGGCCATTTGTATTTTTGTGCACATACATATTTATTTATTTATGCATATATATTTATTTTGGGCCATTAAAATATTTTTTTTAGCCACTAAATAAATGAATGACATTCGCTTTAAAAGTAAAAGCTATAGTTCAAAAATAAGGCGGAGTCGGTAAGACTCTTGCTTGCTGGGGCACAGAGAGACCATTTAATGGTCTGCCTCTGGGAGTGACTCCGCATGTGTGGAGAAAAGCTTTCCATGGCTCGGGGAGGACAAACACTACCAGCCAGGCCATGTGTGGTGAGGACAGTCTGGGGCTCCAGGGCCCAGGCTCCGTCAGAGCCCGCAGAGTGGCAGCTCTGTGAGAACACTGTCCACTGTCCAGGGTGGGGCCTTCCAGAAGGTCAGGGTTACCGTGTTTGGGACCATTAGTACAAAATACATGCACCCAGATGCCTGTCTTTGTACTTCTCCTTGTAATAGCTCCCTGGACACGTAGGAACCTAAAAGGCCATCCCTTAGCTCTTGTTCCCGTGCAATAGCATCTTGAAAAGATGTATCCATATAATTTTCCAGGATGAAAGGCATGATGTCTCCTGTATTTCTAAGATTGGCAGAAAGGATTATCCTGTGGATATTCTAGAAGAGCCAAACCAAAATAACAAGCAGACAGGAAGCTCTCCCAAACCTAGCATGCTGAGCCCGGTACCAGACGTGCCTCTCCCCACCTTTTGGAGTTCACGGCTGCTTTTCTAGCCCAAATCAACATGTAACGCAGCACAACAGAGATGTCAGGTTAATGACCGTGAAGCGTGACAAGTACCGGTGCACTGGTGTCACAAGTGTCTTTCAGCAAGAATTACTACCAAGACACAAGAACTGCTGTCTCCCCTCCACCTTGAAGGATGTGGTGGGCCCTCTCATGGGAAGCCCTGAATCACTGGATATTCCCATTGCCTGCCCTTTTCTTACACCAGCTCGTAGAGAAAACCTAACACATATTCCTTTTCTCCATTACCATTGGGAGAAACAGAATTCCTGCTTCCAGCTCTGAGCAATGACAAGAGGGCAGCTGCCTGGTGGTAGCCGGTATGGGAGACTGGTCTGAATGTACCTGGATTCAACAGACCCTTTGAAAGGATGACTGCTTACTTTAAAACATTTCACACACCAACAGAGCGCTGCTGTTTGTCTGAAAAATGCCAAGTGTGCAGGGGTGGGGATCACAGGTTTTATGTGGTCAGATCCCAGTTATTTGAATGATACTAATTTTAGGATGGCAGATGTACACTGTCCCTTCCCCCTCCTGTACCCACGGCAGACATCACTAATGGATCAGTGCTCTTTCTTGTTGGACCCAGACATGAGTTAACGACAACACCTGGCTCCAATCCACTGTAGGTGGCACCCATGTTGAAGACAATGAGCTATTCCTGTTCCAGTTGATTTTGTACACTGTCAATTCCTACCTCGATGCAACTGACAGCTGGCTAAGGTATCATTACTTTATTTCAGCAACATCCTCTCTATTCTCAGCTAATCCCTCACTAGTCGGAGCTACAAATAACGTGAGCTGCCACCCATCCCATGTTTGCTACGTGCCAGACACTGTTAGACATGAAACGCTCATTTATGTCCCCATGTCTCTACAAACATCCCCAATCTGATTAAACCACAGCTTCCACTCTTTTCCTGGCGACTCCCAGGCTGGATTAGTGGCCGCCTACAGTGCCACCACCGTCCTCACGGTGTGCACTGACCTCACTGTCCTACAATGGCCAGTCCAGGCAACTGTCCTCCCTACTAACTGCATTAAAGCAAGACCCATGTCTCACTCACCTCTAAACGCCCAGCACCTGGGACCCGACTGAGTACACAGTGGGTGTTTCGTAAATAAATCGAATGCATAAAACACACACACACACACACACACACACACACACACACACACACACACAAACCTCCTTTTTAAAAAATACTCTCAGGGCTTCAACTCACGCTCTGCAATGAACACATGATCCAAAACAATTGCAACTGTAGGAAGACGTTTACCTCATCAAGCAAGGCTCTGGCTCAGATAAACTGGAGCTGAGGCAGGCAGGCAGGCAGGCATCTAACCCTAACCCTCACCACCACCGCCTGTCCCCCCCCCCCCGTGCACCGAAAGCACCATGGTCACTCATGCTCCGGAGCTGCCTTCATGCTTCACTGCTATTTTCTTTCTCCCTCTTCTTTTGCCTTTCCCTGCCCCCCATACTGCCCTCAGCGCCATAATCCTAGCTCTCAGTAAAGCGGTGAATAAAGATTCTTGGACGGGATCGGTAGTAAAAGGAGCACCGGCCCGAGTAGGGAGAGCAGGAACCTGCGTCCAGAACAGCCCTGTCCCTCGGGTGGTTTCGCTCTGTGCCGGTTGACGGGAGAAGCCCTGCCCAGCAGCACAGGCAGTGCGCCCTGCGCGTGACTGGATCGAGGGCTCTGCCAAGTTAAAAGCAGGCTATCACCTCTCCTTGTCGTGATGCTGCCGTGTGAAGGGGCAGCGGTCACTCTAGCGAATCCCCGCCCCTCTGTGGCCACCTCACACTATCTTCTGGCCCACTTGGTGCAGCTGGCTTTCCTGCCACCCACGAGAACCCTGCAGTCCCCAGCCCGTGCCCAGGCCTGCAGAGCTGTGACCTTTCTAATGTAGCTCAGGGCATATTCTGGCCTCCAGTTCTCGTCACCATTGTCTGCACAAATTCTTAGGAGGATCAAGTGTAACCAACCCGCCAGCAGGGCCCAGAGGCCCTGCGTGTCCTGGCTCCTGATTCTCTCTCCAGCTCGTTTCTGACCCCACCCGCCTCCCACGCACTGAGCGCCAGCCATACCTGAACTCACCATTCCCATCCCCACCACAAGCCTCCGCCTACTGCTGTGGTCTCCAGCTCAGGGAGTGGCATCCCTGCCTGGGCAGCTGCCCAAGCCAGACACTCTGGAGTCACCCTGGCCTCCCCTCTCTCCCACTGCACCTCCTTTTTTGCCTCCTAGTCCTGCTCCCTCTACCTCCGCAATATTTCTCAAATGAGTCGATATTTTTACCCACAGACTTGCCACCACCTGCAGTGCTTGCCACCACCCTAGTTGGGACTATAAGCAGCTCCCCACTTACTACTGCACCATTGCGACAGCTTCCTAGCTGGTCTACCTTCTGTCAGAATCCCTGCCAGTCCCTCATTTGCAGCCAGAGTGACTTTCTGATAAAAAAACAACACCTGACTTCTTCCATAATTTATGTCACTTCCTCCAAGAAGCCTTCCTGCTGTGCTCCCATAGCACCTGTATTTCTTCCATTAGAACAATGACTGTGCTGTGGGTCTTCTCCATTACAAGCAAACTCCGAGAGGGCTGCTCGCCCCTGAGCAATGTCAGATTTTTTTAATGTTTCCCTCAGTGGCAGGTGCTCTACCTCTGAGTAGCCCCCTCCCCCTTCCTCTCTGCTCCTTATAGTACCGACCACATGCTTTGCACAGAGTGATACTCAATGTGTTTGCTAAATGAATAATTTAGCCTCTGATGAGTCAAAGGCACTTAAGACTTTTATAGTGTCCTTGGGTCATGATGATGAACAGTAATTATCAGCAAATTGTGCTAAATATATCTTGGTCTTGGGACATCACCAGTGGTTAAGTTTTGTTTGTTTATACGAGAGCCTTGATACGGACACGATGTGAAGGCTTTGCAACAGAACAACAAGCAGAGCAAGACATTGCAGAAAGAGGCCAAATCTAAAGTCCGAGCAGCACAGGTGCCTGGTGAGTGCGCAATGAGCGTCCATCCTGCTTGCGCCAGGCCCTGGGGCTACAACCAGATAAGACAGGCCCACTGTCCTCAAGGGGCTTAGCATCTGGGGAGGCTAGGCGTGGGGGAAGGGGAGGAGAAAAACAGACAATTTCGAAACAATGTGGTGTTATAAGAACTAAGTGGAGGGTGCAATAGGAGGCCCATGCTGCCGTCGGTGAGTTGGGAAGACCTCCCAGAGGAACATCTATGCTGTATCTGAATGCAGAGGTGAAGTTAATTAATCCGGGGTGAAGGGAACAAAGAAAGATGAAAAAGGATGCCTGGCTAGTGTGGCTCAGTTAGTTGAGCATTGACTCATATACCAGGAGGTCACAGTTCAATTCCCGGTCAGGGCACATGCCCAGGTTGTGAGCTCGATCCCCAGTAGGGGGCGTGCAGGAGGCAGCCAATCAATGATTCTCTCTCATTATTGATGTCTCTCTCTCTCTCACTCTCCCTTCATCTCTGAAATCAACAAAAAACATATTTTAAAAAAGAAAGAAGAAAAGCTGTAGCGTGATCAGGCTTGTTTGTAACAAGCCCACTCAGGCTGCATTCTGGGGTGGTAGCGACCAGCGTGGAGCCAGGAACACCGGCCGGGAGGCTACTGCAGTCGTTCACTGCGGAGTACCAGAGGCTTCTCGGGACAGAACGGGTCGAGCGTGGGTCCCCAAGAGCTCATGGTGCTGCGGCGGTAGCTCAAAGGACGGCCGCTCTGGACATCAGCCTCCCACCTTCTGGGTTCGGGATGGGGAGTGGGAGGCCGCAAGGTTCAGTGCAGTGCTTTAAAATTTCTATTTGGTTGTTAGAATGAAATATGAAAATCTGATACTTTAAGAGAAGCAGAATGGGTCTGTTGAACCTAGAGGGTGTGTGTTTGCATGTGTGTATGTGTGTGCACACGTGCACGTGTGTGATATGAAGTCCTGCTTCCTTATCCACTCCTTTCGCGCAGTTATGTGAGCACAAGGACAGTTCTGGTCCCAACACTGCCACTGCTTCCTCTGTGACCCCGCTCAACCCTCAGTTTCCCCCACAAGTCCCACAAACAATCTGAATCTTAAAATCTCTAAAATCAACACCTACTCGGAAGTTCCAACTTTGGGCAACAGAACGGTTTGGTGAAAAGGGTACCGGATAACCGACTGCAGGGGGAATCTCCACTTTGAGGTTCGTGATTCTTTGAGGTTCAGAGCTTCTCAACCAGTTCCCCTGGCTGAGGTGGAGGTGTGTCTCAGCCCCAGGTGGCCAGGCAGGAACTGGCTGTCTGAAGCCTCAGGCCCCAGGCACTGTGGTCTGAGTGTTCCAAGGCTCTACATGTGCTCTTATGAGGAAACAGGTAGGAAGCCCTGTTCTAGGTGGGAGAGAGAAAAACCCACGGGCCAGAATCTCCTCTGGCCTATCCTGTTCACCTCTCCTATGTCTCTCAGGTGCCCACTAGCTCTCTCGTTAACAGAGCAAACACTAACCCACTTCCCGCTGTGTTCTGGGAAGTGAGCACCGGACCAGCAGGCCAGAAGGTGACAGGCAATAGGACTAAAGATGGAATGACAAGTAGGAGCCTTTCCTACTTGAGGAAGATCAAGGTGGCTCAGTGCACTCTGAGAGAAAGAGTAGCAAGGGACAGATGGTCACGAAAGCAAGTCCCAGACACAGGTCTGAGGAAAAAGTCTGTGTCTAACTTCATTTGGGTCTCCTAATGCAGTGACACATGAAAACACAAGGAACCAACCCCTGGGGCTGAATTATTACACCTGCAGAATGATTAATGTGGCCCGGGCCCTTCCTTCCTTCTTCACACCCCCTCGGCACCATGACGACTAAAAATTATTGTTTGGTAGCGACAGCCAGCTCGTTTACGGGGTAGCAGGTGCCCTCAGCTCTACACGTCCCCTGGCATCGGCCTGGCCTCAGGGCTGGGGAGCGTGCTCACCTGAGGCTTGGGGTGTGCCCTGTGCGTGTCAGAGCACACACTGATGGCGCAACACTGAGGGCTGGCTGGACAGACACCCTGGCAACCCTCCGGGCCTGGCTTTTAGAGGATAAGAGACGGGGCCGGACACCACTATCCCAGAACAAACAAACCCAAGACGTGTCTGCCAGAAAAATGTGAAACCAATAAAATTAGCTGGCTCCTCCCCGTGGAAGTGTTTCTTCAAAATATCTGCCACGGTGACAGCCTTTTTCTGACTGTTCCAATGGAAGAATATCTTATTGCAACAAAACGTTAGCATGGGGAGCAGCATATGTATCCCGTAACATTAACGAAGGCCAGGCCAGTACAGGACTATGAAGACCTGTATTGTTCTTCCTTACAGATTCTTTTCCATGTTGCTTATAGTGTGAGAACTACTCAATTCAATAAACTCTTATCATGTACCTAGTGTATACATGTACAAAGTACTGTGGGAGGCAGCATAAAACAGTGGTGAGAAAACAAAAGGAACTTTGAAGTCAAGTGGGCCAGAGTGAGTGTTCCGACTATTCTAATCAGTCCCCGTGTGACCTTAACAAAGCTACATAACCTCTCTGTGGCTCTAAAATGAAAGTAATAATAGTATCTACCTTATAGGGTGATTGTGAGAATGATACTTAAACATCTTAGACTAAATGATGCCTGACTTTCAGTAAGCAGGCAGTATTTGTTGGCTGTTATTATACTAGTAATCTTTCTGTACCTCAATTTCCTCATCTATAAAATGGGCATAACAATCAAACCTGCCTCATAGGGTTGTTGTGAGGATTACATAGAATAATGCATGTGTATGCTTAGCATAAGTTACACCTAGTAAATATGCAATCAATGCTAATTATTGTTATTCCTAGATTCTCCCCAAATTACTTTAAAATAAGACACTCTGATCTGAATGATGGTTCGTGCAACAAAGAAATTCTTTCTTTAAACAATTTCAGCAAAGGCCATTTTGTGACTGTGCTCTCATCACGCCCTGCCACCCAGTTATGCACAAAACACCCTGCTTCGGGCTCATCAAACTCCACAGTGGCTCTCCCAAGAGTTCTGCTGTCCCTCCAAGTAGTCCAGGCTTCCCTCCAACCTGCTACTGAAATGTCACCCCTCCTGCCATTGAAGGGGCTATTTAAAATTCTAGCTTCACGTAGTGCTCACTTCGGCAGTACTTGCATTCTGGCTTTATGAAACAGGGAGCAAGTCCACTTGACTTGGCAGGGAACAAAAGCGTGGCATTTTATTTTATACCAGAAGCAGCTCTCACAGCTGCTAACCTTAGAGAGCTCTTCCTCCATCCTGGCCAAGTGCTGAGCATGTTCAATGCCTGACATCACTGTAACAAGGCCCCTGGGAAGTTCCAAGGTGTTCAAGGTCCTAGAGCTGTGGGATCTAACCCCACACTTGGCTCCAAAGAACATGCACACAAATCCTGGGAGCGCTGCCTCCCCACGGTGAACTCCAAGTGCAACGAGTTTCCAAGGATAAGGCCACTCCCACTACACTCTCTGTGGGGCTGCTCCTTCAATGCTATGCACCCCCCACCCCCCACCCCCGTTTTTATTTTTTATTTTGCTTTCTCTGATATTTGGCCAACTCTGCCACCTAGTGGCCAGCAAAGCACACACATGTGTCTTCTCAAAAAGCTGGTGGGCCAAAGCACAGAGTGCTCAGAACAGGAAGGCACCTGATGGATCACATTCAAAGTAAAGAAACTGAAGCCCAGGGAAATGAAGCAAGTTCCCTAAAGTCAGAGAGAGAAGGAAGCTGACGTGCAACAGTGTGGAAAACCTGGACCTCAGAGTTAGGACTTGGGTTAGGACTTGAAGTAAATACTACCCTCAGCAAGACACTTCCTCCAGCCATTCAAAAAACACTGACTGCGCACCTCCTGTGATCCAGTCACTGTGCCGGGTGGCGGGGACATAATGATAAGTAAGGAGAGCAGGTCTCTCTCTTCACAGTCAAATGGGTGATGGAGATAATTACAGGGAGTCCCCAATAACAACACTACTTAATACGAATTAAGGACTCACTCTGCTGCCAGATACTTACTGTGCCAAGAGTTTGAGGGACACTGGCTTGTAATCCTTGCAACAATCATAGGATGGGGATGCGGTTATTACTCCAGCCCGAGAAATGAGTTGGAAAACATTTAAGCTGTAAGTAATAAAGTCATACTTTTCTGAGCTTCTGAGAAGGAGGTGGTTGGATTAGATGCTGAGAGATTTCTCAGGCCTCCTCCCAGCTCAGCTTCTCTTTACTTCAAGGATTTGGAGGTAGAGCTGGAACTAGAAGCCAGGTCTCCTGACCAAGAGCCCGGTGCTCTTCCCGCATACACTGTGCTGGTCTTCAGTAATTATTAACTGGGAGTTAGCGAACGCTCACTATGTGCCATGCCCTGAATTTATATCAGCTCCTGCAATCCTCCTAACAACCTATGCGATATCTTCAAAACAGAAATAATACCTGAGTAAAATATCAAGCTCTCAAATGGTTAAAACAAAACAAGAAAAGGTCCCAAGATAAATGGAGACGCTTTCAACTGGAACCCAGCTGCAGGATTCCTAACCACTGTTTTACATCTGCTTACTTAGCTATGTGGTGGGTCACAAATACTTATACATTGGTGTCCTGGGGCTCTCATGACCTGAATGGAGGATGGGTCCGGGCAAATGATGGAAAAAGATGAGTTACTGTCCAGGAGAAGAGGGAGCACATTTCTTAACAGCAACACTGCTCTGGGGTAATGTTGGGACTCCAGACACAGCGACAGAGCCTGCAAGGCCCAGTGCCAAACCCAACGCTTTGGTTTTATTTTTTATTCCAAATGAATAAAGCTCGTTCCAGCAGTTCCACTGAGTACATCACTCTTCAGTCTGCCCTCCCTGGGGATACCTAGGCAACATCCCTTTCCATGGTGTGGGCCTCCAGGCAAACTCCCCGAGTGATTCTGCAAATGGAGGATTGAGCTCAGGGCTGGAGGCCTTGCTCCAGAGCCACAGAAGCACCTCCTACTGCTCGCGGCAAGACCACGTACCCAACGCCCTCTCCACCTGGGAAAGCAGGCCCTGCAGCCCCCCGCCCCCCCCAAGTCTTGTGCAGACTGGCCTCCAAGCCAGGTCTCCAGGGTGATACTGCGTGGGCCACAGTGAGAACATCTGCCAGATACATTGGAACACTCAGCCCAGCATGCTCTGCTACCCTTCTCGGACTGGCCAGATTTCACCTGGCTTTCTAGGTCTAGAGATCAATGCTCGCCTTGCCTGACTGTCACCCTGGTCACCCAGTCGAGCTAGTCTTCATAGGAACATCTACACTCTCCTAGTACCTAGCACAGGATGGTAATCACAGATTTATCTGTGCACAGGGAACGTCTTTAGAAAATGGAGCGGGTGGCTCCTGCATCCCTATGTATTCAGTACCCAGAACCGTGTACGGACTGCAAGGTACTGACTTCCAAAGAACTGGCAAGTAAAGCAAGGAATTTCAGTTTACAAGGTCACCTGGTTTAAACTGCCCAATGTAGGATTTCCCTCAAAATACCATTAAAGAAAGCAAATGTTTAAAAAAGTTTGTGTGTATGTGCTTGTGTGTATATGTATACCTAGTATGTGTGTATGCATGTGCATGTGTGCAGTGTATGTGTATGTGTGTATGCACATATCCTTTTAACAGAATGAGGTGCATGGCTGTAAAGACACAAAGAGCAATTTCACTCAGATCTTTGAGAGAAAGCTGCATCTTCATTTAGATTTTTTCCTCCTAATTTTTCAAGAAATACGTTACTTAGAGAAAAAGCGTAAAATATATTAACTCAGATAAGAGATAAAAGTTAACATGTTGCTATATTTCCTTCTAATCTTTTGTCCATGCGTTTTTGTTCTTTTTATTTTTGTTTAATATTAGAACATTAGACTAATAATATACATACCTGCTCTTTGTGAATAGTGAAACATTAGAAGTAAGACTAAAGTCCTGTTTGATCTTGCCCTAAAAAGGTCCCTCTTTTTATAGAACATACTAAGTATTTACACACACACTTATATCTATAAAAAACACATATTAGTATCAATTAAAAAGCATCATATTGTACCTACTCTTTTTGTCCATGAATTTTTTAAAGTCACTGAAATCACACACTATTATACCATTTTATATTCTTCTCCTTCTCTATTCTTCTCCACACTCTTCATAAGCACCATGTTTTACATAATCTCAGACTTCTGAGAGGAGTTACAGGAATAATACAAAGAATTCTCTGATACCCTTCACCCAGATTTGGATTCCTGAAATGCCAACATTTTATATCCTGTATGCTCCCTGCAAGAAAGAGAGAGAGAGAGAGAGCGAGAGAGAGAGAGCGAGAGCGAGAGAATATGTTGCTTTATCCCTAAATACTTCACTGTATTTTCTATAAATAAGGAGTTCCTTACACAACCACACTACAATCAACACACTATTATCTAATCAACAACCTTATTCAAATTTCAGCAACTATCCAAAGAATTGGCAAGTAAAGCAAGGAATTTCAGCTCCAGAGCCATAGGAAGCACCTCCTACTGCTTGCAGAACGTCCTTTACAGCAAAAGAAAATCCAAAGTTCTACACTGCATTTCATTGTCCTATCATCTCTTTAGTTTCCTTTCATCGGGGATGGTTCTTGAGTCTTTCTTTGTTTCATGACATCGATTTTTTAAAGAGTAAAGATCAATTATTTTGTGGCCTGCCCCTCAATTTGGGTTTGTCAGCTGTTTTTTCCTGATCAGGTTCAGGTTATTCACTTTGGATCCACAAAAGTGAATTTGCATGGTTTTTAAGGATTGTAGTAAGATTATTTTACATGAACATTCCCTTAATGTAAAATCTTGGGCTGTTTTATCATTTTGCTATAATTCCAAAATGAAGCTTTCTCTCTCTTCCTACCAACTATCTATTGACTTTTATTAATTAATACATTAATGATTTATTTGTAGCATTAGAAATTAATATTTTAAGGCTGTTGATAGATAAATAATTTTTTTGTTATTGTTAATCCTCATCTGAGGATATTTTTCCATTGATCTTTAGTGAGAATGGAAGAGAGAGGGAAAGTCAGAGAGAAACATCAATGTGAGAGAAACACACCGATTGGTAGGCTCCTGCATGAGCCCTAACCAGGGCCCGGGCCGGGGAGGAGCCTGCAACCAAGGTACGTGCCCTTGACCAGAATTGAACCCAGGACCCTTTGATCTGCAGGCCGATGCTGTATCCACTGAGCCAAACCGGCTAGGGCTAAATAACTTTTTTTTCAAAAAGCTCCTGCCAGCCCTAGCCAGTTTGGCTCAGTGGACAGAGCAGCGGCCCTTGGGTTGAAGGATTGCAGGTTCAATTCCAGCCAAGGGCATGTACCTTGGTTGCAGGCTCCATCCCTGGCCCTGGTCCAGGTACCTGTGGGAGACAACCAACTGATATGCATGTGTCTCTCTCACATCGATGTTTCTCTCTCTCTTTGTCTCTCCCCCTTCCTTCTACTATCTCTAAAAATCAATGGGAAAATGTTCTCCATGAAGATTACCAAAAAAACAAAAACAAAAATGCTCCTGTCCATTTGTGCTCCCACACTGATGTGTCTACTCCACCTCAGGCTGACTGGCCTTGCATACTGGCATGTTGTAAGATATATTTTGACCCAGAAAGACAAAAAATAATATTGCATTGCTGTATTAGTCAACTTCATCTTAAAGCAGAGGTGGGAATGTCCAGCCCAAGAGCTGTATAAGGCCCATGCAATCATTTGGACTGGCCCTGCCAAGGCATTAGGGTGAGTTAATTAAATGTTTGACCAAAGCCCAGCTGGCGTGGCTCAGTGGTTGAGCATCGCCTTATAAACCAGGAGGTCACAGTTCAGTTCCCGGTCAGGGCACATGCTCAATCCCCAGTAGGGGGCATGCAGGAGGCAGCTGATCAATGATTCTCTCATCATTGATGTTTCTATCTCTCTCTCCTTCTCCCTTCCTCTCTGAAGTAAAAAATATATATATTAAAAAATTTTTTTAAGTTTAACCAAATATAGAAGGCTAATTTTTAAGTTTATAATTTTGCATGGCCCTCAAATGATGTTATAAATATCCAAGTGGCCCTTGGAAGAAAAAAGGTTCCCCACCCCTGTTTAAAGCATGGTTATGAAGGTCATTGTCCCTCCCACGACATCGCATATATTCGTTCCTGTGTTCGGACTTTCATTCATTCAGCGAATATCCACTGAGAATCTGCTTTGCACCAGTATTTTTCTGGATGCTGACATCAAGCTCTCATGTAAAGAAATAAACAATACAATGCAGTTGGTGCTAATGGCTATGAAATATTCCGGTGACAAGTCACTGGAGGGAGCGCTCCAGGTGGAGACAGACAAGAGCCTGGTACTTTGCGAAACAGGACAGAGGTGGCTGCAGCTGGGGAGCAGGAGAGAAATCACGGAACCTCTCCAGTTCCATCTCACAGTGTTTACCACGAAATTCCACCAAAATGTCTACAGCACATCGTCCTTTGCTAAAAATATAAACCCCTATCCTGCCCTATCTCAACAACCATTTCTAAAGCCCGCCCTTCTCCTCCCTGTCTGTCTGTCCGGTCAGCAGTCTGAACTCCAGCGTGTTGCAATTTGTGAATAGTAACCAAAGCTTGCAAATACTCCGAAATTAGAGGGAACTCACAAACCATTCTGTGTTGCTCAGCCCTGCAATTACCTGAGCATCAAGGAATCATTAATGAACCAGCCCGTCTCCCATCAGATTCATGGCCACTTTCAACAGGAAAGGGGACAGATGCCCCAGAAGAGAGGGAGGTCCATGTGTGTTTTCTCCTCCAAATAACAGGGGTGGTGGCTGCAGCCACAGGCAAGGAGGGTGGATGTTCGGAAAGAAGAGGAACCAGCCTGTGCCATGGACTGAGACCGGATCAGCAGGAATGCCAGGTCCCCCGGCCCATTCTGTGCTTTGTCAGAGTGAGTCAGGATGCCAGATACCAGAGAACTCTCCCAGGAAGGAATCCTGCAGGAAATGTATGCACCCACCCCCACTCCCCCTTAATAATGCCTGTTTAGTGCTTGGGACAGTTTATTTCTACGCACCAGGGAAAAAGCAAACAGACAGGACTGTCAAAAGTTTTTTCTTACATAAAAATTACATGAAATGACAAATTAGACACAAATATATAAAAATATGACCAATAAGCATTAGACACCTCTGCCAAATACTGAAGAAGAAATCACAATAACTCAGAAGGTGTTTGTACACTCTTTTCTTTTCACATCCTTCTTTTGAGGAAAAACAGCCCCCAAATAGGCAATTAATCTGATGTAACACCTTCTTAACATGCCATTTCCTGTAGTGCAGCTCAGGGTTGCCAACCAGAGAAAGGTAAAAAAAGAAACAACAAAAACACTATTATGAGCATCACTAATATAAATGCCAGGATTGTCCCTCCTCTTGGGAGATCGGAAACAATGAGGATGACAAACATTCATCCAGGGACACAAATGAACGACCACTTGGTGAACAAAAGACAGATTTTCAATATGAAAGCACTTATTATAGAAAACACAATTCAAGCTAAATATTCGGGTCATGTCTCTATTGAAACAAACCTACGTTTCTATGAAAGTTGAAGCATTTGTTTTTTTGTGGCCCACTTAAACCTTGTTTATTTGGCCCATGTTAGCCTTTGAGTTTGTCCTATGGGGCTCATTTTAAGCAATTCTCCATTTCTCCTCCAGGGGGCGAAGTTGGCTAGCATTTCGCTGAAAAGGGACCTTATTTTCAAACTTGGATTTTCACGTAGTGTTAGAAAGATGCTCGCATTTAAAAAGGCCTTTCCCTCCTCCCACTCCTTCTCAATACACTGAATCCTGGCTGATTCGAAAAGCACTCCAGGCCTTTTGTGGAATGAGAGGGAAGGGCCATGATTAAGGGCCAAGAGTGAGCAGAACACTTCATTAGCACAGTTCTAGACTGGCTGGCCCATTCTCCTACAGCTTGAGATCAGGATTACGGTTTTGCCAAAACTGACATCGCTTCAAGGATACGCCTCTTCTTTTTTCTTTCTTTGGAGAAGTTTTCGCTGGGCCTCTATTGGACAGCTGATACCGCCCTCATGCAGGCAGGCCTGGCTCCCTCCTACCCACTCCTCTGCAGGGGCTCCCTCGGAGCAACCACAAAGTCTGGAGGTCTGAGAACACCTCTCCTGCCTTCCTGCAGGGATGGTGGGACCTTCCCACTCCGTGGAGGGTGTCTGGTCGCCAGGAAGGACCCCAGACGGCAATTCCTCAATGCGCCCCCTGCCCCCTCACTTACGTAAAGGGTTAGGAGCTCCCAGGGGAACTCAGGTTCAGGTGCAGAAGAGGACACACACACGGGGCAAAGCCTGTTCCCGAGGGAGGAGGAAACTGGAGATTTAGTGTGTTGGTGATGGTGAAACAGAGCTGAGGGGAAGACCCAAAGAGGGTTACAATTCTCCCTGGCCCAGGGACAGATGCAGTGTTTGTGGGTCCTGAGCCTTATGTAATGCTTTAGAAAAGGAATGCAAACGTTAGGACTATCACATTAGCTACAGGGCTCCGGAGGGGTCCTCGGCACTGCAAGGCCCTGAAGCCTAAGCTCCATGCTGGCACTGCTCTGCCGCTGGTCCTGCGGGTGGAGGAGCGTGTTGGTGAGAGGTTTCCCTTGCCCACACAATGCCAGTGTGAGGTCCTAAGGCTCAGCTGAGGAGCTGGGGAGCCATGCAGGTGGTCGGTGGCCCGGAGTCTCCCTTCGGTTCTGCTCCCTCTCACCCTGCCCCAAGCACATAGCAGATGCTCAATAAACACTTGTTGACCAACCGATGGGAGTGGCTGCACTGCTTCCCTTTAAAAAAAAAAAAAATAACATATATATTTTTAAATTCTCACCTGAGGATATGCTTATTGATTTGAGAGAGAGAAACATCAATGTGAGAGAAACATCGATCAGTTGCCTCCCATAAGCACCCTGACCAGGGATCGAACATGCAACCTGGGTATGTGCCCTGACCAGGAATCAAACCCACAATCTTTTTGGTGTATGGGATGATGCTCCAACCAACCGAGCCAGCTGGGGTGTCTTTGGAGGTCAGAGGGGCACATGCTTACAAGGCTTGACTTTGCAGCGTTCATAAACTCTGGATGGAGCCCTGATTAACATGCCCCCCATGAAGCACCGGAAATCAGCTCTCAGATCAAGAGACACTATGTCATGAGCATGAAAAATGGCCACTGAGCACAGTGTTTGCAAATACCAGCTTCCTCTTGGGGTTACTGTCAAGTGCACTTTGGTGTGAGGGTGGAGAAAACCCACCCAGAGACGAGGCCCAAGGCCTCTCTGTGGTTTTGGAAAGGGTGTCAGCGAAAGCCTGGCTGCCACTCAGAATCTCTCCCACCCAGGCAGACTTCCTCAGGCCCCATTCATGGGGCGTTACCGGAGCCAGGCCTAGCTTCACAGCAGCAACACCTTTCCAACAATTGCAAGTTATCCGGATATCGAATGGGATGCCCAGGAGGGCGTGCCCCGCCTGGACAGGCTTCAAGCGCAGGATGAAGGACAGCTTGCACGGGGGCTGAAGAGGAGTGCCTTGCACTGGGGAATCACAATGACGATCACAGAGCCTAAAGTGGCCGTTTCCACTGCCGCATCAAGAGTCAACAGATGGGAAATTCCAGAGCAAGGGGCCAGGCCACTATGTGTAAATCTTAAAGCAGTTGGCCTCGCTGGCAGGAAGACCCAGAAGGAGAACATAAACGGGCTCAAAACAGGGGAAAGTGATGGGGCATTTTGAGGCAAATTCCTCAGAAATGCTCAGATTCTGGCCTCCCGAAGGTGGGTGGGTGGAGGGGTCCAGCCTTGGAGAGAGGGTTTCAAAGGCAACATCTGGAGGGCTTGGTATGCGCCTCCTGGAGTGTGGGGACTGGTATGTGACACCTGCCTGAGAAGCCAAGTGTGGGTTGGGGAGGGAGGGGGCAAAGTGGCCTAGTCAAAGGTGAGAGAGGACAGAGTGACTGCTTGCCCCCTTCCCTCATGCAGGGGCCGGGGGGGGGGGGGGGGGGGGCAGTTAAAGGAATATGAACTCTGGGCACCAGGAAGGCCAGCCTGGGGGTCTTTAAAAACAGGTTCTATCCAAAAGGGCTTCAGCCTGAGGGTGAGAGGCCCCCAAAGAGAACATCTGAATGGAAGCCAGAAGCTGCTGGCAGACGTAGCAGCTGCAGAAGGAGAGGCACTGCCGAGTCCTGGGAGATCCCGGACAGAAAGTTCCAGTGGGGTCCTTGAGAAAGCCACAGAAGCAGCCAAGAGAGCAGAGTCCCTTCCCTGTTAGCCAGGCTCAGAGAACCCAGTGTAAGGCGGGACAGGAGCAGTCAGGTAAGAACTTTCCCTCTCTCCCCTCTGCAGCACCTGGGGAGGCCTGGGGCGGTGGGTAGGCAGCTGGAGGAGGGGGACCTCACTGGTAAGATGGAGGAAAGTCTCCTCTTGGAATGAATACTGACTGTCCCTAGAGTACGGTGAGCATTTCCAGGTTCCAAAGTGAGTGAGTGAGTGTGTGTGTGTGTGACTTAAAGTGGCCTTAGGATTTTTCATTACCTAAGAGTAACCAGAAAAGTCATAGGCCTGACCAAGTTTTTATCAGGAATCGGGGGAGAACACAGCCCACTGAATAAACTTTAGAGGAACAGTGGGAGACGAGAATAAAGCTGCGTCTTAGTTATGTGCCACAAGTCACACTGTGCCATGTGCTAGTGACAGCTAACCTTCACTAAGCACTGACTATGTGCGAGGCACAGGTCAAGATCTTTACAGAGCTTCTTACATCATTCAGTCCCCCTAACAACTCCATGAGGCTGGTATTATTATCCCCTTTTCAAATGAAGGGGATTTGTAAATTTCCCCTTCAGAGAGGTTAGGCAGTTTTCCCAGAGTCACACAGGAAGATAAGTAAAGCAGTAGCCTGGACTCAGCCTCATGTCTGACCTCTAACCCTGAACTCTTTTATCGTCCCAGGCGAGTGAATTTCAGCAGATAGTTGTGACCGAAGCAGGACAGGGACTTGGGTCCTGCTCCTCTTTCTCAGGTGTCCTTGAGCTAGAAAACCAAAGGGCAGAGTCCAAAAACCACTGCATTTTGTGATCTTAGTGGTCACTCCCAACTCTGAGATTCCATGACTCTATCATCTGGAGGTGGGAAGGTGGAGCCAGGTGGACCCACAATAGCAGACATAAAGCAAAAGAGAAACTTAGGGTCTGTACCCATGTTTCCAGGGAGACAGCTGGAAGGAGCTGGTTCTAGCAGGTGGTGCTATACACAGACCTGAGGTTCGCAGAATTACAGTCATGCGTGTTAAGTACATAGTTCCATAATGCATGTAAAGCACTAAGCACCGAGCCTGGCACCAAGCAAGCATTAGGTACACGGCAACTACAACTCTGAAGAGTTGACATACATGCCCAAAAACCTCAACATGTAATTTAATGCAGCATACTCAGCCACTGACATCACTGTCTCTGCTCCATAAGGAGCTATGTTTATCATGGACGCTAAACTTCACCAGTGGAGCCAGGACAAGAAATGAACGCATAAAATTACAGCAGCCAAATCTAAAACAATTCAAATAAGTCTGAAGCCATGGCTCTTAAGCAGCAAGGGACCATGGAACCCTATGAGAAATGACGGAAGCATGATCCTTTTCTCCAGTAAAAAAGTAAATAATAATAATTATAGAAGCCCATTCGTTGATTCCTTCCATGGATTATAGATCCACTGAAGGCCATTCCTTGTCTCCAGGTTAATATCCACTCCTATGGGTCCTGAGGTCCTCAGGTCGAAAGCTATCTACCTGCAATGGAGCCATTTATCCTCATCCTCTCCGAATGCTCGCTGTGGCTAGTCTGATCATGACACCGAATTTGCAATGGGTAGTCAATGTAATTGATGCTGAATCTAAGTTTAAACCTTTCAAGGTTAGTGGACCCCAAATTAATAATTTCAAAATCAGTGGACTCTGGTACCTAGAAATTTTATCTTTTCTTCCTTCTTCTGGTAAAAAAAAAAAAATTTACCTTTTTACATAGGGGACCCCATTCCCTGTGATTCTGGTGGTATTCACCTTCTCTCAAGGAACACATGAACGAGGCATGGCCAACAGGTATTGCTTATTGTCTACTACCTACTTCCGGCTAAGTTGATTCAGGCAAGAAATCTGAACTGAGCCCATTTTGAATGCTCCTTGGGCCCTAGCCAGTTTGGCTCAGTGGATAGAGCATCGGCTGGGGGACTGAAGGGTCCTTGGATTCAATTCTGGTCATGGACAGACATATAAGTAAATCCCACCTGAAACCAAAAGAATCACACAGCTGAGCCCAGCCCAAATCGCCAATCCACAGAATTGTGGGATGAAGAAGTGATTGTCATTTTGCATCAGTAAATTTCAGCTCAAATTTTTGGCTGTGAATTTGGGAATGGTATGTTATGCAGCAAAAGCTATCTGCTACACACTGCAAATAACAGTACTGCCACAATATCAGGGAGTGATATCACATGAAAGCCCCCAAAGCTTTTTCACTTATAAAGTATATTGCTTTCCTAGATCTAAAGGCAGTTTTCTACCCCAGAACTCTTCTCTCACAACAATCACATTCAGGTTCAAAGAGAGATGAGAGAAAAAATAGAGCAATAAGAAAGCTAATATGTCATAGCTGTCAGCCAATTTTCATTATAACACACTGCAAGGGACTGTCTGCATTCCTTGGCTGAAGTGACACTGTTGTTGTGGATACTGCTTGAAACAAGCAGACCATCAACAGGGGCCTGGAAATAGTTCCATTACAAAAGAAAAAAATTTTTTTTTATTTTAATAGTATTTGGCACATAATCCCAGATCTGTTCCCTGACCATGATCCTAGCAAAAGAAAAATGGATTGATTTTTTTTCTTTTTAAGGCATGAAAACTTCTTAAATCATTTCAGGGAGAGGAAAAATAGTGTGAATAAATAGACATCTAATCATAGTACTGGTAGAGATGCATCTAATTTAGAAGTGTGAATGTCATTTCAAAAATAATGTCAAACAGTCACTTTGTTTTAAAAGTGAAAGAGAACTTACCAGTCAGACTGTGTGTGGCCCACCGTTTTCAGGTTTCAAGTGGAGGAGTGAATCTGAAACAGAATTAAACAAAACACTCCCTAAGTAAATCTCATTTGGAATCACTTTCGGTCCCAAGTGACTGACATAATGTTGAGTGGTTATTCTTTTAGTTTAAAGATGAGCAAAGCCTTTTCTGGCTCCTGATGGAATAGGGGGAGTTTTTCGCCGACATATTTCAACTTCCTGAAGAGAAAGCAATCTCTCATCCACTTCAGGGAGTGCTGAAAGGCTGAGCCCAGTATAACTATAAATGGTAGTGTTTTCATCCCAAACCCCTCCAAGTCAGCAGAAGCCTCCCTCGTTATTGCTCTTGCCTTCAACCCTCAATCCCCTTCTGCTAGGACCAAGCCATGGCTCCTTGAAGGAACTAATTTAAAAAATGGCCGGTCCAATAGAACTTGAATGGCAATGGGAAGCATGTACAAGGCTTTCCAATAGTGGCCACCTTATCGCAACCACAAAATGTTGTTTTCGTGATCATGGTGAGTCTAAGGCAATGCTGCTCAGTAGAAATATAGAACAAGCCACGCAAATAACTTTATATTTTCTAGTAGCCACAAGAAGCAAGCAAAAGAAACCGACAAAATTAATTTTAATAATACATTTCATTTAACCGAATTTATTAAAAATATTATTTCATCGTAACTAGTATAAAAATTATTCATGAGACATTTTACCGTTTTTTTTTTTTCATGCTAAATCTTTAAGACCCAGTACATCTCAACTCAGGCTAGTCACACTTCCAGCACTCAACAGTCATGGGGGCCGGTGACTACCCCACCAGACAGTACAGACGTAGAGAATCTATTCCTGGCCGCCAGGTACTGGCAAGGCTCCAAAGTGAGTCAAATGCATATGGAGATTTTACTCATCTATTTTCCTGCTCCTTGTAATCCACAGTATCCCATTCATGATGTCATTTCAGTAGAAATAATAATGTAATAATACTTGTATAGCACTTACTCTGTGCCAGGAACTGTTCTTGGCATGTTCCTATGTCACCTAAATTAATCCTCACAATAACTTCATGAGGGAAGCATATGATAGCATTCCCATTTTGTAATGAGGAAACTGAGGCACAGGGAGATTGAGTAACTTACTCAAGGTTATAAGACCGTGACAGAGCTGGGATTCTAATCCACACAGCCTGCCCCCGCCCCGCCCCCCCCCCCCCCGCCCCGTCTCCCCCTAGGGCCATGTCCTCAGCCACTATACTCACAATTAAATTTGAACGGCTCAGTATAAGATAATTGCTTTCAGTTTTAATTATAACCTCCAAGTGATCCAAGGCTGCTCTCATGATACATGGTCAGATAACAGCAGTGATGGCAGACGGAAGAGTGGATGTGCTAGCAAGTTAACAATTTGGGGTAAGAACACAAAAACCACAAGCAGGCCTGGGGTCAAAAGGTGGCACTGGGTCTGGGAGCCTATTTGGATGACCACGGAGGGGTGCAGGGGAAGGGAAATGTGAAGGCTCTGGAAAATGTTGTCTTCATGATTTTTCCAAGAGAAGGATCTATCACTTTCATCCAATTCTCAAAGGGGTAAGACAGCCATCCCCGTATCTGTCTTAGCAGGGATAGGGAGTAAGAGAGGAAGGATCAGGTAGAAAGGAATCAAGAAAACACATCCTTTCCACTTTATTAATCTGTGGTCCCAAAGAAATCACATCTGGTGAGAAATATCAGGTCCACATATGGGAACTCCCTATCCCAGCGGTCGGCAAACTCATTAGTCAACAGAGCCAAATATCAACAGTACAACGATTGAAATTTCTTTTGAGAGCCAAATTTTTTAAACTTAAACTATATAGGTAGGTACATTGTTATTAACTTCATTAGGGTACTCCTAAGGCTTAGGAAGAGCCACACTCAAGGGGCCAAAGAGCCGCAGTTTGCTGCTGACCACGGCCCTATCCAAATCATAGAGAAGGAAGTTGGTCAGTGACACTTAGAATCAACAGGCTACAGGCCGAGGCCATTGAGAGACACTGCTGCCCAGTCTTGCATGCTGAGCGCCGAACCTGCTGAACGTCCTTCAGTGCTTCCTCTAGGTTTTAGGATCAAGTCCAAGTTCCTTAGCCCAGTCTCCAAAGCCCCGGTGATCTCAGGCCTGCCCCCTTCCAGGGCACTCTTCCCAGGCACCCTGTCCTGTATCCACACAGACCTATTCACAAGACCATAAACACCCCACACTCTCACTCCTCTAAGGCTTTGCAGATTCTGTTCTTTCTATCAAACCTGTCCTTTCCTGACAATATTAGCCTATCTTCAAATTTCAGTTCAAAAGTCACCCTCTCTGGGAAGCCTTTGTCAAGTCCCCTGGCTGGCTTACAGACAACTTCTCCGCAGTAATAGTGTTCACTCAATTCAATCGATAATTATGTACTACCGCTACTGATGATAACAAAGGCTGGTTTTTATGGAGCTGTGTTCCAAGTGCTTAGTGTGCTTCTTTAACCCACTTAGTAACCATATGGGGTAGGTGCTTTTATTACCCCATTAAACAGGTGAGCAAACTGAGGCACAGAGGTTAAGTCAGTAGCCTAAGGTCACACAGTTTATAAGTCGGTTTATAATCGCAGAGTGAGATTGTGAAGCCAGACAATGTGGTTCCAGAGCCTGCACTCTTCACCGCTCACTGCCTTCTACTCTCATTGTCACTGCATTTTCCTGTTACCGCAAGTGGCTTCTGTTTCGTTTTTGTTTATTTGTTTTTGTTTCTTGGTCTCTGCCCACTTCTTTGCAGAATATCTGAAGCTTGAGAATGTTTAACTCATCTTTGTCTTTCCAGGACCTAGCAAAGTTTTTGGCACATAGTAGTTGCTCAATAAAGGCACACACAGAAAAACACTGGGACTGCCGTTGGAAGGATGGGGACAGGGCTATAAACTCGTGCCTGATAAAAACCCACTGGGATTAAGAGTCTGATATGAACTTTAGCAAAGCTAGCTTTAGCTTCATCTTCTAAATCCAGTCAGTGCCAAGGGCATGGTCATTTCTTAGGCCTGTTCAGTACTAGGGGAAACAAATGCAACTCAGAGCTTGACCAAGTCTATCATATCTCCAACTAGTTCATCAGCTTCATGTAGCTTTGCACATGGATCAATGGACCTAAGTAATAGCATCCCTTCTGAATGCCTTGGTTGGTCATTATAAAGGAATGTTAGAAAAGATATTTCCTTAAAAAATGCAATAGTCAAGGAAAAAAGGACACAAACCCCTGCTTCCTAAGGTTTTCTTGGTTTCAAATAACTCAGTGATGAGCATATGCCAAATACTGTTTTTAAACAACAGCTTCGTGTTGAAAATCTCCTTTTGCTGACCAGACAGGACTTTGCCACTCACTACACCTGAGTTCCATAACACGTTTCTTCCCATTATTATCTAAACTCCTCTTGGATGAATATAAAAGGTGACCTTGTAGGAGGACACTTCTTTCTCTCACAGTGGGAAAGACAAAGGTCTCAAGATCTGGGACATACACAGACGTCTAGGGAGAAAAAAAGCTCTTTCTAGTTCATGGCAGAGATTACATCAGTTCTGTAGACCAGCCTCCCCATTCACAGATACATGCAATTAGTCACAATGCCCACCCTTCCTTTTACATCCAGAATGCAAAAGAAACCATCAACTTCCATGTATATGGATGTCAGCATCATCTCAGCTATTAACAACCAAGTTACAGATCACATTTTGACTCTTGCTATCTCATCCTCTTCCACAATAAATATTCATTGAATTGTTATTGAGAGGTTTGCTGAGTGCAAACTGTGTGCTGAGCAGAGTTGTAGGTGCTAGAGAGACAATATTGAAGGAGGTAAACAAGGTTCCTGATATAATGGAACTCCCATTGTAATGGGGGACAGAAAATAAGTATTCAAAGTCCCACAAATGTTTCCATACAAGCAGGGAGTGACGCAACCTACTGAAGTGTTTGATAGTGTCTTTGGTAGCTGTATGGAGGAGTCTGGAAGAGGCAGCAGTGAATGAATGGATCACTGGTAACCAACAATCACTGGAGGCCATTCAATTGTTCAGGTGAGATATGATGATGCCTTGGTTCACCAGTAGAGATGGAGAGAGGTGGGTGGATTCAGTAGAGGTTCTGAAGGTAAAATAATCAGGACCTGCTGATAAAGTAGATGCAGGAAATGAGGAGAGAAAGGGGTCGAGATAACACCTAGGTTTTGGCTCAAGCAACTGGGTCAATGATGGCTTTGTTTGGGGAGAAATAGGTTGAGGACAAAAAAAAAAAATCAAGAATTCTGATTTGACTGTGTTAACTTTGAGACATCTAAGTAGAAATGTCAAGAAAGCATTGAAGTGTTGAACTGTGCTGTCCAATACAGTAGCCACCAGCACATATGAGAATTTAAATTAAATACAATTAAAAACTCATTCCCCCCAGTTGCATGAGCCACATTTCAAGTGAACAAAAGCCACTAATTTTTTGAACAGCATGAATATAGAATATTTCCATCACCATAAAGTCTATTGGGCAGGACTTGTCTAGAACATACATAAGAACTTGCTAGACTCCTTTCATTATTGTAAACGTTATTGCAATTATAGAATATAAAATTACAGTAGTTCCCCCTCATCTGCAGGAGATATATTCCAAGACTTCCAGTGGACACCTGAAATTGGGTATAGAACTGAACCCTATACATACTATGCTTTTTTCCTATACATACACATACAAATGACAAAGTTAAATTTATAAATTTGGCACAGTAAAAGATTGACAACAATAACTAATAAAATAGAATTATAATATATTATAATAAAAATGATGTGAATGTGGCTTCTCTCTTCCATCCTCCCCCCCCCCCCCCCCGCGCCTCTCTCTCTCATAGCTTATTGAACTATACTCAGCCTTCCTCTTGTGAGGTGAGATGATAAAATATTGACGTGCTGAGATGAAGTGAGGTAAGTGAGAGACATTATTAAGTAAAATAAGTTACTTGACGCACTGCAATACTGAGACAGTTGATCTGATAACTAAGATGGCTCCTAAGTGACTAACAGATGGGGCGTGTGCAACATGGATATGCTGGACAAAGGGACAATTCACATCCCAAGTGGGACAGGCCTGGGCGGTGCAAGATTTCACCACACTACTCAGAACGAAGGTCAATTTAAAATTTAGGAATTGCTTATTTCTGGAATTCTCCATTTAATATTTTCAGACTTAACTTGACCACAGGTGACAAACTGCAGAAAGTGAAACGTGGGTAAGGGGACTACTGTATAGCCCTGGGAGGTCTTTAGCTTTGAATGGTGATTGGATTATGATCTGTGTGAACGTATTGGTTTCCAGTCTCATTTTAATCCTCTAGAACAGTGGTTCTCAACCTTCTGGCCCTTTAAATACAGTTCCTCATGTTGTGACCCAACCATACAATTATTTTCGTTGCTACTTCATAACTGTAATGTTGCTACTGTTATGAATCGTAATGTAAATATCTGATATGCAGGATGGTCTTAGGCAAACCCTGTGAAAGGGTGGTTTGACCGCCAAAGGGGTCGCGACCCACAGGTTGAGAACCGCTGCTCTAGAAAATAACATAGATACTGTAGGAGAGCAGACCGAGGACTAGACGCATAGGCTTAGCTTCCAGGGTCTTCACTACCAGTGACTTCCAGTACATCACTTAACTAAGCTGTGCCTCAATTTCCCCACCTACAAAACAGGGCGTGACCCCGAATGGGCTGCACTGAGAAGTATGAGGCAGAATGTTTCCAGCTCTGGAGCCATCTCCGCTGTGCTCTAGTCAGGTCTATTATGCTTCCACTTGCAAATTCTGACATGATGTTATCTCAAAGGGCAAAAGAGATATAAAAGGGCCTTTGAAACATATAAAAGACCCTATTGTAGGCATAAAGGGTACATGTTCTGCAAAGGTGATGTTAAATTGAAAGAAATATACCCTGTGTGTTGAGTCCAACAGAGAAATTTGCCTGGTATTAGATGCTGGCAGGGATAATGACTTTATAAAGTAATGATATATGTATGTGCTCAAGAATCAGAAGTCTTGAGCCCCAAAAGCTAAGAGACAGTAGGACATTTGCCCCCATTGTGCAAGGGTTTCTGTCCCAGGGAGGGACACACCCTGAGTGGGTGAACTGGCCTACTTTACCCAAACGGTGCCACCCCATTATCTCTGCCTTGACATTGACTCTGTCAGGAAGAGCTGGTCTGGGCTGTTCACCTGGAGAAACTCTTCCATCTGTCACTGTCCTCAATCCACAGAGAGCTCCAGAGACCTCAAGTTTTGTTTTTTAATTGAGGAGCTAGTGGCATATGTCCTCAAGCAATCTATAGATAGGTTGGGGGTTTGTGTGTGGGTAATCCTGATTATGCGAAAGTTGGTGAGAAATCTAAAAACACACACATGTATTTCTATTTTGCCAATATTTAAGAGAATACATAAAAAGAGTACACAATAAATTGAAATATTACACACAGCGTATTTTTCTATTTCTCTCTTGAAAGGACAACAACAGTTGGGTTTTGTTGTTGTTGTCAACGAAAGTTTTAAATGGATAGCAAGCTTCCCTGGAACTGACCCATATTCCCACCACACTAGTGCTACTATCTATTTGTGCCTGCTAGCCCTCCATAGCCATATGCTTTTACATGACTATGGCCATAGTTATGTGCTATTGGTAGTAAACCTAGTGAAGGCACTGGAGCTGGGCAGATCTGGGTTTGAATGTTGGCTCCTCAATGAATGAGCTACAAGGTTTTGGACAACAGACCTCTAAAGTGTAAAATACCTTTTGCACAAGGGAGCACATCAGTGTAGTGCCACCAGGAGAAAACTCCACAAAGGATGGCTATTATTTTCTTCTTCCATTTTACTTTAAATTTTAAATATTTGTTGTGTGTTTCTATGCATCTTCATAATGATTGTCTTACTTTTACTAAAGGGCCTAATAATAGTCCTTCATGTTGAAAAATTTTAATTTACTAAATCACTCCCCTAATACTAAGTATTTATGTTACAGTCAATTATAAGATTACATCAGATGTCTTCATGCTTTTAGCTCTTTTCATTCCTTTAACTTACTTCCCTACTCTAAATTCCTACGCTAGAATTAGCAGTTTTTTTGCTTTTAAAGGATCTTTTATTAACAAACAACAATAATAATAGAGAATTTCTGAAACCCTGACATTTTGTCCACAAAATGCTATTCCTAAAGTTGGTGAGATGCTGTTTTAATTTGTGCTTCTAAGATAATTAGGGAGGAGAGGCAGGTTTTCCTGTTTGTTCATTAATGATTTGTCACCTTGAAAAATAGTAAGTTTATATTCTTTGCTTATTTATGTAGTAGGATCTTGATAATTTTCTTTTGAATTTGAATGAGTTATTTTTTAAATATGTTTATTACTGGTTTTTAGAGAGAGGAAGGGAGAGGGATAGAGAGATAGAAACATTGATGAGAGAGAAACATCAACTGGCTGCCTCTTGCACGCCCCCTACTGGGGATAGAGCCTGCACCCAGGTACGTGCCCTGACCAGGAATCGAACTGATGATCTCTTGGTTCATGGGTTGATGCTCAATCACTGAGCCACACTGGGCTGGGCTGAATGAGTTCTTTATAGTGATGATAATCGAGTTTACATATGCATTTGCTATGAAAATACTTCAGATATAGTTTATAATTTTGAGATAATCTTTTCCTTTACACAATAAGCTTTAATAAACAATAAGCAACAGCCATATTTTATATAAACCTCACCAGCTAGGATATTGCCTCTTGGCAAATTTTTGGCTTTTGATTGCTTTTTAATGTCCACTTACACCCACTTTGATTTTCACAGCAACCTTGTGAGTGAGTCAGAAAGTCTGACAATTCCCACTGCACAGTGGCAAAAACTGAGCCCTAGACAGGATAGGTGACTTGACAGTCACTGAATCCTGAAATTGGTGAAATCTGGATTCCACGTCCTTTTTCTGAACCAAAGGACTCCTTGTTGAAAGGAAGCTTGGGAGGTAAAACAAAGACATGTATTTTGTGCGAGATGCATTATTATCCAAAGCACCATTTCTACACCATTTTCTGTTAAAAAGCTTTCATACAAAACATCAGAGAACTGTGCCTGCTACATGGAGGTGCCCAAGAAATGTTACTATCATTTTAGCAAAACCACCAAAACAATGGCTTACATAACAAACCATCTTTAGCAGGGATTTTTTTGTGTTTTAAAAAATATATATTTTTATTGATTTCAGAGAGGAAGGGAGAGGGATAGGGAGAGGGAGCGATAGAAACATCAATGATGGCAGAGAATCATTGACTGGCTGCCTCCTGCATGCCCAATACTGGGGATCGAGCCTGCAACCCAGGCATGTGCCCTGACTAGAATCCAACTGAGACCTCCTGGTTTGTCATTCGATGCTCAATCATTGAGCCATGCCACCGGGCATAAAGCAGTTAAAATAATTTAAATAACTTAGACCTAAATTAAGTGTTGCTTTTTACTCTTTTTAACCCAGTATAAATATTACTTCCTCCCCCAGTGTTCCCTCACACTTTGACTCAAAGAAACTGCTCCTCCCTTGAATTTCTAGACCTTTACACCACTTTCTACATTTTATTACAGGTACTTCAAAATATGTTTCATCTCTTCTACTGGATGAGATATCAAGAGTCCATATCTTGTTTATGTTTGTCTCTCCCCAAGAGCCCAGCACCCTGCTCTGCACTAAGGTGGCAATCATTTATGCAGAGGTGGGGGGGAGAATTTTATATAGTTAAGAGACAACAGTAACATAAAAAAATTACACTTTGGTTAAAGATTAGAGCATTAAAGTATAGGCTGCATTAATTGTGTGCTTCTTGTTGCACCATGCCTTATTCTGGCAAGCATTCTATCATAAGACAGGTCTAACACATTCTTAGGTCAAAAGTCTCCATTAGTTAAACAATACTGAACTACATTAAACAGATTGTCCAAAAATGTATCCAGCCTTGGATAAATCATTCTGTATATATGTCTGTTATGCTTTTCTTTGCAAATTCTAATATAACTTGTTTCTCAACACACACACACACACACACACACACCACTTGAGCACAAAAGTCCTGGTTCAGCACGTTGAAAAATTGTTAAAAATATGAAACATCTATAGCGTCAACAACAAAAATAAAGTTTTAAAAAAATACAGACCATCTGTTTCCTAATATCAGGAAAATTCACAGGAAACTATTAATGTTCACTAGGGAAAATAACCTGGGTCAGATTATGAAATGAGGTGCCCAACATTCACAATATGATACTCAACAGCCTGTGAGTCATCCGATCATCAGAACTGAGGAGGAGATCTCACACTTTATTGAAACCTGTCATAGTAGAACTATCTTTATTCTGCACATTTGTATCTAGAACAGCCGTGGGCAAACTATGAAATGAATAAAACTAAAAAAAAAAAAAAAAAGATCGTACCCTTTTATGTAATGATGTTTACTTTGAATTTATATTAGTTCACACAAACACTCCATCCATGCTTTTGTTCCGGCCCTCCGGTCCAGTTTAAGAACCCATTGTGGCCCTCGAGTCAAAAAGTTTGCCCACCCCTGGTCTAGGGAAACTAACTCATGTTGGCGTGAGTGGGACTGCACAGGTTTAGCACTGAAAGTGCCAGGTCTCAGGAATCCCCTCAGTGCTACACAAAGCAAGATGGCTGGTCACCCACTCAGAGTTTGTGAAGCAAACGATAGGGTTTGCATGAAGCAGACGATAGGGTTTACGCCCCAGGTTTTTATATTGGAACTGGTGCAAAGTTAAATGTGATCTAACCCCTGGAAGCTAACCTGGACCCTTTGAGCAATGGGAGCCGCTGGGATATCTTGGGGGGGTGTCTGGGGATCCTAGACCACTTGCAATAACTCATATGGAATAATATTTGCAAAGCACAAAGCACTAGGCTCACTAGTGGTCACTAGCTCAAGGGAATCGCTTACTTGATGCTTACGGAAAACAATAATTAGCCCAAAAGACTGAATTTAATTGTTGTTGTTAATTGAGAATCAACCAGATATCTTTTAACTTTTAATATGGAAAATCATCCTTAAAAATTAGTCTACTTAGCCACACAGAGTAGTGCACATACTTTCGTATATCTTTGTTAACGGGGGCTCTTCCAGTGCCTTCCCCATTGCGATGGCTTACATTCTTACTGTTGACACAGTTAAGGATGTTTAGAAGACAAAGAAAAACAGCACAACACAGTTTCCATAAACATAGCCACCTGGGATAATGCTTTATGGCTGTATTTGACAGGCAGACAGTGGCTGATAAATCTTTACAGGATGCAAGTGAAAAACTGAGCCATGCAGAGCTACAGACAAGTGCCAGGGATTGTGGGTGAGATGACGGCGACTCTTGCACTTTGGCTACAGTGCTTTGACTCAGGCAGCTGCTGCACACAGTCAGTCTGATAAAAGGGACCCTAAGCCCTTCAAGGGCACTCCTTTCCTTGCAAGGGGGTCGTGGGTACAACAGCCCCTGAGGAAGATGCAGAAGGGCTTCACCATGGCCAGAGCCAAGGGCCCACTATTAAATCCCGCTTCAAAGGCACCCTCTCCTGGCCCTCCCCCACACCCAGCCCCAGGAAGCTCAGCTAACCTCAGCCAGGCTCAGTACTCCTTGTGAGAACTCCTGACAGAACTGGGTGAGGATATGAGCCTCAGACCCTCTCTGGCAACAAACAATGACCTCCAACATATTTCTGGTTAGTTTTCAATGCAAAAATATGTTTAAAATCTGACCATGCTTGAATAAAGCTATTCAAGGAAAAAAATAACTATTCATAGAATTAAATTTTTATTAGCCTCAGGAAACTTTTTAAAAAAAGTAAAATTTAGCAGCATTTATTACTGGTAATATATATGAGACCTACATTTCCCTCTAAAATTTTTAGTTTTAGGGGATCATCGTGGGTAAATCGAGAGCCTGCTGTATGTTGAAAATAATCATTTTGTCCACGAGGCATAGCTCTCTAATCGTATCATTCCTTTCGATGACACACGTTCTGTTAGACACTGAGAGAGCGTCATCGCAGAAATATTCAGGTTCACTGACTGTGCAGCGAATTAAGGGCAGGTTACAGCAAAGGGCAGTGCCTTGAGCCTGAGAGTGGACGGTTTTGTTTTGAGGCGGTCAGACCTTCGGGTGGATGTTCTTCCTTCTCCGCGCCTTGGACTCAGAAGAAGGAAATGAGAGTGCTCCTCAGTGAGGCTGTGGCTCCCGCCACGCCCCAGACTCCAACTTCATAGATGGGTGGAGTGTGGATTCCATGAAATATCCTCCTGGTTTGGGGGTTTTGACTCCACTGAATGGTTCAGTCTTAAATTGTAGCAACTAAAACATGGCTGGGCATTGAGAATCTTGGTCATTGAAAACCAATCAAAGGAGTAGACAGGATATTGAGATTCTAAGGACTTGTTCCTCTTTCCCTGTATCACCAAGAAAGCAACAAAGCCAACTGTGCTCAACACAATCCACTCACATGGGAGGGGTAAGAACAGGTAGGCACTTCCTACTTCCTGTGGAATTGTGTGGATTCGATTTTTTAAGTTTAAACTGAAAATATGTTTACTCCTCTGTGTGGCTAAGTAAGACTAATTTTTTAAGGAAGATTTTCCATATTAAATGTTAAAAGATAATCTGGTTAATTCTCAATTAACAACAACAAAAATTAAATCCACACAATTCAACGGGAAGTAGAAGGGCCTACCTCTTCTTACACCTCCCACTTGCTTCCTGGGCAAAGCCCCCTTCGCTGCCTCAATTTCGACAGTTTTCCAGACATTGATGGACCTTCCCATTTACATGTGTTCTGAACCACACAGGCAATCTGCTCACCCTTTGGGGAAGTACACCAGCACATAATCACTTGCGCCAGAAAAATAACCAAGAAAAAAATGCCTGTCGTTCATCAGACACTGGGAGGGCAGTTAGAGGCATTCAGGACATTCAACAATGTTCTAACCATGAAACTAGCCATTCCCACGCTCAGCCCCTTTTCTTGGGCCCTCTTGTTCCTCCTTTGTTTACATATCTGCATGGACAACTTGCCTCTGAGGTCCTTTGGCTGCATAGTCTATACTTTATACTTCTATGTATTTGCTTTCCTGCCCACAAAAGTGAACTCTTGGCCTGACACACCCTGGGATTCCAATAAATGGAGGGAAAAAAGCTCTGATGTACAAGTTTATGCCTAATTATCTATACCTGAAATGCTCACAGTGGCCTAGTGGAAAAGGAATGGAAAAACTAATTCATACATTAAGTCCTTATTTATCTTCTATTGGCAAAGCTAGCTTTTGACCCTGTGAACATGTCTGTCCAAATTTTATGCACAGTTGTGGGTACTGATAACGTAGGACAGACTTTCTTAACCTTTTAAAACTCACACTCATCTTCGATAACCACAGAAACCTTCCCTTCCTCAACTAGCTTCTGATGTGCCCTTTCTTAGCTGTTTTCAGAAACTATAATATACGTTGCTAGCTGCCTTTGCTGGATGCTCTCCTCTTCCCTAAATCTAGCAACTGTCAAATCTACACCTCCAATCCCAGCCTTTTCTCTGAACTCCAGAGTTATTTATCATAACACCCCCCCTCCCCCCGCCAAGATGCCTTGTTAGGCGTCTCAAACGTAACCACAGCTACCACCAAATTAATAATCTCCTCACACCAGTCCTTCCCTGGGGCTACAGGTGCTGAAAGTGGGAAACCATCATTCCTGCCCTTGTTCAAGCCCAAATCCTCATCCATCTTTGTCTCCATTCTCACCTACTCCACATCCACTCGGTCCATCAGAAAATCCTGCAAGCCCCACCTTCACAATGCATCTCCTGAATCCAATCACACCTCAGCATCTCCTCCACCTGCTCCCCCCACCCCCACCGTGATGATCCAAAATGACAGCTTGTCTCACCCAGATGACTTCAGTAGCCTCCATACTGAGCTTGACTTCACTCTGGCCTGCCCCCCACCCCCCCTCCAAGTCCAGTCTCCCGGCAGCAGGAGGAGTGTCATCAGATCACTTTATTCCCCTGTTCAACTCTCTGGGGGCCTCCTAGCATGCTGAGCACACGCACTAAAGCCCATCCTTTGGCCTACCGGGCTAAACATGAACCGGCCCTGGCTCTTTCTATCCAGCCAACTGACCATCCTAATCCTCAAGTATTCCAAGCAGTCTCCTGCCTCAGGTCATAGCACAGATTCTTCCTCCCACCCGAGCTTCTCACAGATACCCTAGCCTGCACCCTTCACAATCGCACATCCTTCAGGTCTCGAGGACAAGAGTCACCTCCTCGGAAAGGCCCACTCCCTCCGCCCTTACCCTGCTGTTTTCTTCACAGCACTTAACGTTCTATTTTCTATGCCATGACTTATGAGCCCTCTCCTTCACTGGAATGTAAACTCCACCAAAAAAAGGATGCTGTGTGTTCCCTGCTGTACCCCCAGGGCCCGAGGCGCCGCCTGACACAGACTAGGCATTCAATAAAAAATTTTTCATGTTACTGAATGAATGCATGGTCTCACCCAGCCAGAAATGTTTTGGTGAACTTCATTTTCGGATGTTTGTATTATGAAATAAGTACTTCCCCTCTTCCCAAGTGAGTCATAAGATAACAGATGATTTTTAGGTGACACATGTCTCCCCCCCCCCCCCCTCGAATTCTGATGTCTGTCCTGAGACACCCCACTGGGGAGTGCTAGGGTGCTATTCCATTGGGGATCAATGCTGTGGTAGCTAAGATCAATGTAAACAAACTCATGGCTTTACCCTGGGTTTTTACTAAGCATCTGACATGTTTTACAATCTTTTGCCTCATGCTAAAGCCTTAAAGCTTTACTGCCTTAAAAAAACAAAAAACAACCCTCAGAGAATTCAATAAAGAGACTGTCTGCCTTATTTATGGCAGAATCAGGGTTTCTTTCAGTTAATTCTGAATACGGCTGGCTCCCTTGTCGATGCCAAGTGGTTTGCCGCACTACTTTTGTTGTATCCTTCCAGGCAGCTTGGGCCCGGTGGCCACAGAAAATGTTGTGTAATATTAAGAAAACCCTTGGGAAGAGACAGAAGGAAGAAGGAAGTAGAGATGCCTCCTGCCAGCCATCTCCAATACATTTGGGTTTTCTGGTTGCTTCTCCAATATGGATGCTTTTCAGAAGCGCAGTGTTTTCCTCCATGAATGAGCCTCATTTATCACGATGCACCAAGTGGTCAGTGTTCCCTCCATTCTCCCAGTCCTCTGGCATGTTCCCAGCGTGGCAGTGAATGCTGCCCCGCAGGGACTGGTATCTCCTTCTGTGAATTCCACCTTTCTCTCCTTTTCTTGGCCTCTTAGCAAACCTCAGCTTCAAAGAGTTCAGTCCACTGGCATTTTTGTCTACTGTGTCTTTTCTCTGTTCCTTAAAACATCGCATTTCTGGAGCTTTTATACGGGAGATTTTGAAATTCTTATATAAAAACAACATAATATTAACCTCCAGTCACTTGAGGATATGATCAAATGCTAACATCAGAAACCACAGAACTAAGCCCAGCTCGTGTGGCTCAGTGGCTGAGTGTCGACCTGTGAACCGGGAGATCATGGTTCGATTCCGCGTCAGGCCTGGGTTGCCGGCACCATCCCCAGGAGGGGGCGAGCAGGATTCTCTCTCATCATTGATGTTTCTATCTCTCTCTCTTCCCTCCCTCTCTGAAATATATAAATAAATATATAAATATATATATATGAAAAGAAATAACATAACTAGAAAACTTTGATCAATATCAGCTCTGCCCTTGTACATCCTCAATAAATAAAATGCAATGAATCATAGACAAATCTTAGTGAACTTTTACTTACATGTTGTCTTTCTTTCAAGCTTAAAATTTTGATGTTTATTACACAGAATCCTATTTATTTAATCGTTTAGGAAAGGAAGTTGTTAGGTGGCTTGTCCAGAAAAGGAAAATGATGGATTCTGATTATAAAGCATTTTGCCATCCAAGTCCAAAGCTTCCACAAAACACTTTGATTTTTTTTTTTTTAACCACAAATCTGGATTCCTAGAATGTGCATGCACGCAATTTAACTCTGGGCTTGATTCCACTGTTGCCTTTGCATCCTGCTTAGGCTGTGCAAGGGGCTTCCTCTCTTCCTCTGTCCTCTGAACAGCAAGCAGGGGCAGAGCCAACATAAACCACCCTGGTGATACCATGACCGACCCTCAAATTCCTACACTCCTCTGCAAAGCTTCACTGCCAACCCTCCTTTCAGCCCCTCTCCCCACCCCACCCCAGCCTCCCTCAAAGGCTGTTTTACATTTTCTTCTCTTCACTTGGCCTGGTGGGGGAAGTATTTTGTCAGCAGTCCTTTGGCCAGTTTCCGCATAGGGCTGTCAGGGCTGCAGAATTTCAGAGGCCTACCACTAACTCCAGGAAATATTTGACTATTTTAACTCTTTACTCCTATTTTTCTTCTGTTACTCAAAAAGGAAGAAGAAAAAAAACAAAACCCTCACACACACAACAAAGAGACATATAGTCACAAAAACATTTCTGCTCAGCTTAAAACCAACACGATCTTAACACACTGCGGACCAGTAGTTCTTTGCTAGCTTTACCCAGTGGCCACATAAGTTTCTGTTGAACGAGTACAGAAAACGTTTTACATAAATATTAAAGGCACACTTTAAATTAAATACCCGTTGCATTTTGAAGTTACTTATATGTTCTTACAAGCTAACATCTTTTTACAGTATGATTGGCCACAAGCCTTAGAACAGAAAACATGAGAATTCTCGTGATCCATCCGCAATATGTTAACATCCCAACTGGGAGGCTTGCAAATCCTGAATCTGCTAACATGTCAGTCTTACAAGTAAACCATATTCACTAAACTGAAATTTCTGCCTTTTTTAAAAAAAACAACTAGTTTACATGGGTGAAAATGTGACTGACACTATGATGGCTCCCCCTCCACAGTGCCCTCCGAACAGAATCCCAGTTGTCTGGGAAGAGAAGCCGTGAGCTCAGAAAAGGTGGGAACCCTGCTCTAAGGGGGCCACGTGTGTGGCCTGCCAATCCAGCGAGACCTGAGGGGAAATTTTGTGAGGATTCTGGGAAAGGCTTTTGCCAGGAGCTGTGTAACAGGCACCTCCCTAGTTCTCCACTTTGAAACTGGTCAGGAAGCACAGAACTGTGACAGCCATTTGGTGACCACGAGAAAGCAAGTCTAAATTTGTAAAAATCGACATAGATGGTAGATTTAAATCCAAGCATATAAGTAATCACTAAAGAGCAGATGGTCAGAATGGAGAAAAAAAAGCAAGAACCAACTATATGCCACCTATAAAAAAATCACTTTAAATATAAAGGCAAATAAAAGTCAAAGACTGAAAAACAATGTACCATGCTAATGCTAATCAAAAGAAATATAGGTAGTAAAAAATAATAAAAACTCAACATAGCAAAGAGGGTGGACCAAAGGCATGAAAAGAGCAGAGATCAGTGGCAAATGGGAGAAGCAGGTGCCTCCTTCTGACTTTCTAAAAATGTGGAAATTAACCCCCTCCTTGGTAGGGCCACAATTAGTCATGATTTCTGTTACTTATAGCCTGATATACATGACATGACAAAAAAAGCTTTATGGAGTCTTAATTTGGTCTCAACTAAATTAGCAGTGAAAGAATTTGCTTAGCAAATCCCAAGCTAATAGGGCAAATATAACTTGCACAAATCATTTATCTTATGTATCTATGCATACATACTATATATATAAAATCTTACTTTTAATGTATATGATTTAGCACAGAGGCCCTCGGTCTTCTCAATCCAGAGTAATCTTTCTATCCATTTATCTATCCATCTAAACAATCCTCTATTCATTCATCCATCTATCCATGCATCCATCCTTTCTTTTTTTCTGCCAACTATCAATTGCTGAGCCCCTACCCAGTGTTGGGCACTGTACTGGGCACTGAGGATATAAACAAACCAAGGGTAGATGATCCTATGCCCCTTTTAGAGATAAGGACACTGAAGTTCATTAGTTTTAAATGTTTATCCCCAAACCACTATTCTACAGGTGGCAGAGATTAGAGTCAAAAATCTAGGACTATCTGAATTCACTATCTTTTCACTATACCATGCAGTTTTAAACCTAGCCATTACTTTGTTAGCCGAATTTAGAAATAACAGAAACCGTAAGCTTTTAATAGTCTACAATGTTGACCACCCCACCCCACCCCACCATCTACAGCTAATCTAAAGTAGTGACATTGTCCTGTATCCAGACATTTGCAGCAGTCAGACCAAATGTCCCCCTTTCAACTGGAAATCTGACTCTGTGTTCAAAGGATGGCAATGTTGCCACGGTGACTTCTGCTTCTCACCTTGCCTCTATGAGCCGCTATATGCACCTTCAGTCAGAGACCTTTTCTACTTTGCTCACCAAAGTGCCTGCTACTCTCTGGCACCTGATAGGTCCTCCCTACCTATCTGCTAATAAATGAGTAAGCATAAGCCAAAGAATCAGATGCTGTCTCAGGAAACTCTGACGGCCAGTTCTTAAGACTCTTAGTATAATGAGTTGATATCACTTCCAAGACTTTGGCAGAGAGAGCCATTCTAGAAGGTGCATAAGTCGATAACTAAGCAATCTGAACACAATGTTTTCAGCAAATATGTTCCTCACCGTGAAACTCTGGAAACAACCTCAATGTCCAGTATTGAATGAAAAGTTAAGCCAATGGCTACTTATCAGTGCAGGGGGTCATGTCATTGCCATCACAAGGAGAAAGACGGGGAGTGTGAGGATACATAAGGGAACACGAACCAAGGTCAGATGCAAAAGTAGAGCAACAAAAAGGATGTACGCCCTGACCCCAATTACACAAAAATATGCATGTGAACACTGCCTGGCATCAGAATGTGAGTCTGGACTCAAAAGCATAGCTTTTATCTTAAAATTCCAATAAGAATTCAGAATTTAATAAAATCACTCACAATCGGCTCTTATTTCTATTCTCTTATCTGCATGGCCCTTCTTATGATCAATATTACACAATTCTTACAAAATGCATGTTCATAATTTAACACGTGACCAATTTTGAAAAGCATGCCTTCTAGGTGCTTATGATGAAAATGAATGCCCTACTGAAAAAAGACACCCATTTATTTGCCAGGCTAAACATATACATTGTTCTCAGTGCCTGAGGCCACATGGTAATGAATGCTCTGTGTGTGTGCGTGTGTGAGAAGCACAATACGTGACTCTTTCCAAACTGTAAATTCAGATAAGCCAGTCTGTGCTCTGCAGGGGCGTCATTCCTTGCTGAGACTGGCACGCTCAGGATGCTTTTTTCTTGAGGCCTGCATTTCCACACCCTTCCCATGGCTAATTCGGCTTGCTCAATAATCTCTCAATTTGATAATCCCTCAAATAAAAATAATATTTTCATTTATTGTAACAGGTCCTGTTACAAGCTTATTGTAAGGACACAATAAGTGGTACCCTTTACTGAATATCTTACTACATACTAAACACAGTTGTAAGAACTTTCCTGTGAGCCCATTTCAATCTTGTTTCCTAGAATGCCAGACACAGAGTATATGACATACAGCAGATGCTCAATAATACATGTTTACCAGTCAAGTTACACTTTAGTTCATTTAACTCATGTCCACACTAAGAAAGAGATTGTTAAGATTATTTACATGTTATAGATGGGATATAGAGAATCAAGGCAATTGCTTAAGGGCAAACATTTTAAGGTCAATAGAAATGGATTAGTTAGCTTCCTACCTCAGCTCACCCCACTTTAATGCCTGGCTCATTCTAACTTGGAATTTTATACTTTTAGGAGTTTAGGAGTTAGGGAAAGGCATCCTCGCCAAAATAATATTTAAGATTATTTTTCTATTCATACCTAACTTGTTCTCCCATTAACATAAAGGCCTTTGAAAGGCAGGAAACCCCCACTTCAGTGGATATGTCACCAAGTGCAAGACAAGAGCCTGCAGAGAAAGGCAGTCCTGCTGCTTGCTGAGCACTTAGAACCAAAAGCACAGTTGAGTCAGGCAGCTGAAAACCATAAATTAAACCAACTGTGAAGAAGAAAAAAACCCAAGTATGGATAACACAAAAATAAAACGTAACACTCCACCCCTGAAATCTCAACAAGACCAACCAGGGTTATCTGGCTTAAAGAAAAGGGCCCTTACTGTGGTATTTCTAACTTTTGGAAAAACCTCTAATTGATTTTATTCAAATACTTCTCATTACACTTTTCAGATGTGACCTAGAAAATGGGGTTGGAGAAGAAAAAAAGAAAGACCAGTCCAATTCGGGTCAACATGGTTGCTGCCTCTGAGATGTCCCCAACAAGAAAACCACTTCCTCAGAGCCAAGACCTCTCTCAGGCTCTTCAAGTTCAATAGAAAGCAGGCCTGAGGCAACCAGTGCCCCCACTGACTCTACAGGATCGCCACAATGGCTTCAAACCCACTTCTCTGGCTCAAATGCTCTCTCCTCAGATCTTTCTATCCACCAAGCCAGTCTATTCTTCCCCAAATTCCATTTCCAGTCTTCTGTTCAAGAGTATGTATATATACATACATGTATCCTATATAATAAAGGCCTAATATGCAAATTGACCGAACGGCAGAATGACCAGTGGAACGACCGGTCGCTATGATGCCCACTGATCACCAGGGGGCAGACACTCAATGCAGGAGCTGCCTCCAGCCCACAGGCCCCAGGCCAGCCAAGGCGGGTGCCAGTGGGGGCCCCCCCGATTGCCCTGCAGGTCACCCCACGGATCAGCCCTGATCACCGGCCAGGCCTAGGAACCTTACCCATGCAAGAATTTTGTGCACCAGGCCTCTAGTGTACACACACACACACACACACACATCAATCTACAGAAGGTCCCTTTTACCTGTTACAGTCCACCCTACTCTAATTGCTTTCAATGTCCTACACAGCATAAGGCCACTTGAGCTAAGCAATCTCTTCCTTACTCTACTTGGGTGATGTCCCCTCTCATCCTCTTCTCACACACATGTCATAGCCAAGTTATGGTCACAGTCTGGAATGCCCTCTGTCTACTCATGTCCTGTCAGGTCTTGCTAATGGCATCTCCTCCAAGGTGACTCCCCCACTTCCCACCCCACCTCCCCAACTGACTTCCAATCTTCCAATCACCTTCCTGTATGTTAAGCTCCTTTTTTTTCTTTTTTTTTTTTTAAGAAACAGACTCTCTCAGGTGACCTCAAATGTTACGAGCTTATTGTAAGGACACAAAAGACAATAAGGGCCATAGGGACAGGCCTTCCTAAGATCATAAAAAGTAGTTCAAGAACTGAGGGGAGCAAGGAAGCTTTAGGGATTGGATTCTCTGGTCTCCCATCAGAGCCCGAGTGTGGGATCCTCCACACCAATGATGATTCCTTTTTTTCTCTGCTTCTATTCCTCCTGCCATACATCCTGGGTCCTCCCCTCTGCTTCTGCTTCCTCACAGTTCTGCTGACTCAGTTTGCCTCATGGGCTCTCTGTAATCGTCTTCCCAGCCACAGACTAGAATGTCACTTGCCAGCTTTCCCAGTCCCAGGTATCTTTCATTCACAAATTCTTATAAAGAATACGATCTGGGCACATGAAGTCTCTAAACTGGGCTGAGGTTCTCACAGCAGACGAGGTTGCTTGTCAGACTCTGGCTGTATTAGGGTCAGGGGCTCTTCTTGACCCAATCAACTATGAGTCAAGGGCATTTCTAGCTCCTCAGCTCTGAACCCTCATACAGGATTGCCGGGAGCCGGTCCATCCTTGCTGTTTCAAGGGACCTGGCATATATGGCATATTGTTCTTAATATGTTTGCTCACCTTCTTGGCACTATGTGTTTTAACCAAGGTCTCCTCTCTGAGAAAGGTTGTTTCCCCAGGTAGAGATTTTCCCCTGAAGTTAGGGAGGGAATAAAACCTCTTAACTAAGTGCCAGGCGGGTAATTAATCACTTTAACTATGAACAATCATGCTTAAGCTACATAATCTTTACTCCCTGGAATGAAGATAAGAAACGCCCTAACCTTTGTAATAGAGATTGATAGGATTGAATCAACTGGTATAAATACAGATGCAACAAGACAGCAAAACCCAGAACTTTGAAGACAGAACTTAGAAGACAGAACCAAGAGAGACAGAACCTAGGCACAGAACCTACACAGAACGTTCTCTAGAGACAGAAGAACTTCGCTGGAGAGAACATGGCAAAAGATCCTGGACAGAAACTGGCCTCAGAACCTAGAGACAGAACCTAGCGAGAGAACATGGCAAAAGATCCTGGACTGAACCTGACTACAGAAATTGGCAAGAGAACCTGACTAGAACCTGGTGACTGAGCCTGGCTGGAGAACCTAGCGAGGGAACATGGCTACAGAACCTGGCTGGAGAACCTGGAGAACCTAGCAAGAGAACATGGACACAGAACCTGGCTGGAGATCCTAGGCAGAACTTCGCTGGAGATCCAGACCAGAACTTGGCTGGAGATCCTGGCTAGAGATCCTGGCTAGGCTGCTGATCAACTGAACGCTGTCTCTGTGTCATTCCTTCTTCGCCGACTGCATCCACACCTTTGGGGACCCCTGGACCCGCTGGGGTTGGACTCCGGCACAGGATATAGGGGAAGGGAAGGGGGAGAAGAAGCCACACTTAGGAACGTGGCCACTCATTTTTAAGAAATAGTTCAGGCTGCTTCCCTCAGCAGAAACTGGACCTTTTTAGAAGGGGCTTTAGGCATGGCAGACAGGTTCCTTAGTCTTTCCAGTGAACTGTTCACTGTTCTTCTTCCCATCTTTAATGGACTTATAATACAATGCATCCCTAGGCGTGGCCATGGATGACAGAGTACTGTATACTATTCTCTAATCAGTTCATGCCTCTTTGTCCTAACTTTGTATCTAACTAGGTCATGTCAGAGAACCCAGAACCACAGTGCTATTCATGGATAAACTTCATTTGAGGAGGGATTTAAAGTTTCACTGATGTAGACCAGCGACTAGAACTGTTTACACACAGTTCTAATACAGCAGCTCTCTAACTTTTTGGTTTCGGGCCCCTTTACAGTCTTTGAAATTGAGGACCACAAAGGGTTTTTGTTTATTAGGCTTAATCTATTGATTTAATATATAGTTATTCATAGTTAGGAACTAAAACAGAAATTTAAAAAATACTTACCAATGCATTAAAAATTATAACAATGATAAATCTGTTAGATCTTAACAAAAACAACATTTTATGAAAAACAATGTTTTCCAAAACAGAAGAAAACTTACTGAGAAAAGAACTGTGTTTACATTTTTTTAAGTCTCTTTAATGTCAAGTCTCTGCAAATCTCTCTTTTTTAAAATATATTTTCACTATAGGCCTGGTGCACAGATTCATGCACCAGTGGGGTCCCTCGGTCTGGCCTGCACTCTCGGGAGATGTCAGAGAGCCAATCCCCACAGGCCAGGCCGAGGGACCCCACTAGTGCATTAATCCATGCACCAGGCCTCTAGTATGCATATAAGATCTTTGGTTAATCTCTTCCCGCCCTCCACCCTTCCCTCTGAGATTCATCAGTCTGTTCCATGTTTCCATGCCTGTGCATTGAGCGTCTGCCCCCTGATGGTCAGTGTGCATGTCATAGCTGCCGGTTGAACGGTCAAACAGTCGCTTAGGTTTTTATATATATAGATTGATTTCAGAGAGGAAGGGAGAGGGAGAAAGAGATAGAAACATCAATGATGAGAGAATCATTGATCACCTGCCTCCTGCACACACCCCCTCCCCTGGGACGGGGACCAAGCCCACAACCTGGGCATGTGCCCTGACCGGAAATTGAACCATGACCACCTGGTTCATAGGTTGATGCTCAACCACTGAGCCATGCCAGCTGGGGCTGCAATTCTCTTTAACAGAAGATAGCTGGATTCTCATTTCTGTTTCTAAGTTTTATCTGTTGGGATATGTTGTTTTGGTTATCCTATAAAATAAAAGGCTAATATGCAAATTGACCCAATGGTGGAACAACTGATCACTATGACCCGCACTGACCACCAGGGGGCAGATGCTCAATGCAGGAGCTGCCCCCTGGTGGTCAGTGCACTCCCACAGAGGGAGCACCGCTCAGACATTAGCGGGGCTCACGGCTGGCGAGAACAGCGGTGGTGGCAGGAGCCTCTCCCGCCTCCACGGCAGCACTAGGATGTCTGACTGACAGCTTAGGCCCGCTTCCCACAGGGAACGGGCCTAAGCCGCCAGTCAAATATCCCCTGAAGGCTCCCAAACTGTAAGAGGGCGCAGGCCGGGTGGAGGGGACACCCTCCAAGTGCATGAATTTTGTGCACCGGGCCTTTAGTAGTATATAAAGAAAGGCTGGCCCTAGCCGGTTTGGCTCAGTGGATAGAGCGTCGGCCTGTGGACTGAAGGGTCCCAGGTTCAATTCCGGTCAAGGGCACATGCCCAAGTTGCGGGCTTGATTCTCTGTGCTGTGCATGCAGTAGGCAGCCGATCAATGATTCTCTCTCATCATTGATGTTTTTAGCTCTCTCTCCCTCTTCCTTCCTCTCTGAAATCAATAAAAATATATATATATTTTTAAAAATGAGTCATTTCTGGAAAGTTGAGCATTAGGGAGGCAGGATTATTATTTTTTTTTTAAAAAAAAAAAGGCTGGCCTCACACAGATATAGATGAAAAGCCTTTTCAGGTAACTATGTATATTCTTCTGATACAACACCTTAAGTAAGGGACAGTTTTTTAAAAGGATAGCTGAAAACCTTTCAATGAACTTTTCATACTCTGCTACAATATTAAAATGGATTAGTCTATCTTCATTTGCATATACCTTTTACCCATGCAGGGCTTGTAACATCACACACTGGTCATTGAGAAATGCCGGTTCACTGAGTTATGCAGGTTTTTACAAACGTTGACACAGTTCATCACACAATATCAAAAAAGCACACTCGTCAACGTCAGCGTAATCTCATCAGGAAAGTCTCTACGTATTAGAAAGCTGTCAAGCTTACAGCGGCAGACACAAGTTTTTCAAAATTCTAATTTTTGCTTCAAAGCTAGGCTTTTACCATTGGCAACAAATACTGACAGGTGTTTTCCTTGAAGTGATGGGTTGGCTTTGTTCTTTTTTTTTTTTAACCAAATGGACAAGTCTGACTAATCATAGTTTGTCTGTGAGACATGCTTGCAAGTAAAAATGGTGTTAGGTGGAAAAGTGGCTAGTTCAGCTTGCAACTCCATCGCACAAGTGTTTCTCCTCGAGACAATCATCACACTAAATTATTAGCAGTAGAGCTTCATTCTCCCCATTCAGTCATCCAGAATATTAAACAGATGTGTGGTCAAGGGTTGAGACTTAATAAAGTTAATAATCTGTACTGCTTCAAGGACATTCTTAAGTGAAAATGGCACTTCATATTGTTTTCCTCCTGTGAGTGTGTTGGTGAGGAACGTGGGCACTGGTGCAGCACGGCCCTACGAATGAGCAGGCACCAGGAGTTTTAGCTACCACTGCTTTTTGCAGCATCTTTCCAATTGTCAATATGCAGCAGTCGAATACTATAATAATATCGTATTATAAAAATAAATTTGACCTTGTGGACTCCCTGAAAGGATCTTGAGACCCTCAGTCTATGAACCACACCATGAAAAACACTGTTCTAAAAAGTGTTTAATAAGTGTTCTTGGATCCCTTAACGAATGAATAAAACTTCATGTAAGCAGGGAGGTTCTGGATAAGATATGTCTTCAGTTGGGCCGCCAAGACCACATAGGACAGTGCTTCTCAACCTGTGGGTCGCGACCCCTTTGGGGGTCAAACGACCGACTCTTTCACAGGGGTCGCCTAAGACCATCGGAAAACACATCTATAATTACATATTGTTTTTGTGATTAATCACTATGCTTTAATTATGCTCAATTTGTAACAATGAAATTGGGGGTCACCACAACATGAGGAACTGTATTAAAGGGTCGCGGCATTAGGAAGGTTGAGAACCACTGACATAGGATGTTTAAGGCAGGGAAGGCTGGGAGGTGCACATGCAAAACTGAGGGGCTAGAAATGCACCGGGAGCTTGCCCAGAGCAGAAGAATAAGAAAATACAACTTCAGGTGACCAGCACCTTGCACACAGCAGAGGACGGTCACGCCCGCCATCTCTATCAAGTCCCTGCAATTGCCCAGTGAAATGGCGAGGATGAGCACCCCTCTTGTACAGAAACGGACACTGAGGTCAGCCTGGGGCTCTGTGAAGAAGGAAACCCTGCCTGTTTTCTTCGTGAATGAATATTCAAAACCCTCACACAGTGAGTAGCACCCATACGGCACACAATCAATACTCTCTGAATAAGCAAACAAATAAGGTTCTGACAAATTAATGATCTGCTCAAGATCACGCAGTTGGGAAGTGGCAGCCCCGGGCTGAATGCACGTCTTGCGGCACCAAATCCCACGTTGTTCCCACCCTGCATACCCTGATGTCCAAAGTGACAGAAACCAGGGCCATGCTCTGAGGGGCCTGGATGTCAGTACAAGTGGTTTATGACCCAAGGAATTTGTAGTGAGGGAGTTACATGATCACATCCGTGTTGTAGGGGATTAAACCGAGAAGGTCTGGGAAGGCTTGAAGTGGGGAGAAGAGGAGCAGAGACTGATCTGGATTCTTTCAGGGGTCTAGGTCGGTGGTCGGCAAACTGCGGCTCGCGAGCCACATGCGGCTCTTTGGCCCCTTGAGTGTGGCTCTTCCACAAAATACTGACTTCTGCGCACGGGCACGAAGTTTCAATCGCACTGTACATGCGCACCCGCACTTGGTATTTTGTGGAAGAGCCACACTCAAGGGACCAAAGAGCCGCATGTGGCTCGCGAGCCGCCGTTTGCCGACCACTGGTCTAGGTGAAAGGCTTGCCGTGGGGGGTGGGGTGGGGGTGTCAGACACCCCTCCCAGATTTCCCCCAATTCTGGGATTTAACTGTGAATTGGGACAAGTTATCCTTCCTGTTTGACCCTTACTTTCCTCGTCTGCAGAATCAGACAATGTCATTTCATCAAGTTGCTGTGAATGCAAAATGGAAAATATGCACACAAAGCAGCAGCACAGCTCTTGGCTCAATAAATATTAACTACAAAAGAAAAAAGGAGGAAAGGTGAGAGGGAGGAAGGAAAGGGGGCGGAAACGAAGGGGGAGGGGAGGGAAATACCTGTTGAATGCCTGAGTGAACCTGGGCGGTGCCAGAGAGCTAATCTACAAGCCGTTCTTGTGGTTTCTTACAGAGAAAAGAAGGCAAGCACTTCAGATCATTCTAAGGCTTCAAGCCCAGGTGCCCACAGGGCATCCTAATGGAGGTGCCCAGAAGGCTGGTCCCGCAGATGCCAAAGAATCAGACTTCCAACAAGGATCTGGAGGTCCTTTGCGGAGAGGGAACGGACAGTCAGGGAAAGGCACAAAGTAAAGGATCGATTCATGGCCATGTGGCATGTAAACGAGGGCAAATGGGAAAAAGAAAACGGGATCGGGGACACAAAAAGGAAGCACCTGTCTAAAGCCATTTGCTGGCTCCAACCCCTTGTCTGCAAGGCACATTCAGGCTCTGTCTCCAGTCCCCAGCCCTACTCCTGCTGCTCTGCCAAACCCGACATCTGATGCTCTCCCGGCACCAGGCTCCACAGTCTCTGTTCTCACCGCCCGAGAGGCACTCGCTGCTTCCCAGAAGCACAGTGTCTTGAAAAGTGGCACTTGTGGCTCTTATGATTTTGAAGGCCATATATTAAGATGGGGACAAAATAAAACTAAGCCATCATTAGGGCCACAATCAAGTCTTCAAAGTGGGACATCTGAAGCCCTGATTCCCACACTGCCCCGGGGTTGTCTTGTCTGCTACCTCTCCCTGCCCTGCCCGCTGTGTCCTCCACGCCCCACCACACTCGCCTCTCCCTGACTGCACTCCCAAGCGCCCACTGGCTTCCTTCTGCCCTCCACTCTTTGGTCTGTGTCCTGCTGTTGAAGAAAGAGGTGTGTCTCTCTCTACTAAGATGTGACCTTGTCCTGGGCATCTCAGCCCCAGTGTGACTGAGTGGACCAGGAAAGCAGACAGAGAAAGAGCCATAAGAGGAGCAGCAGGCAGAGGATGGGCTACCACTGGCCGGCAGGATAAGGAGAGGCCAAGGATGCAGGTAGAGAAGCTAGAAGATTTCACAAACAGAAGACTGTTACAGCTCTAATGTATGCAGTCGCTTTGGGAGGGCTTTTGGGGTGAGAGGAGTAAAAACATTCTTAGATATTACAATACTGTATGGCCCTCTAATGTTTAACCCTAACCCCATACAAATCTTATGCCTTAATATTTAATAATATTTCCCTTACTATTTAATTTCTCTTCATTAGGGAGAAATTCAAGTTAATTTAAATGTAAGCTAATTAATCAACTTAAACGTATTTTACCTTTTCTTCTTATGAGGTGATAATGGAAAAAAAAAAGGTGAGAAGGGAAGCACTGATTTATTACAAGGTGGTTCTGCGCCCACAAGGACTGAATGCAGGAGACGTGGGCGGAGGAAACCGCAGTGATAATGACTTTCCCTCCTTTCCTTCCCTGAGCCATAAGTTCACTGAGCACTCACCGCGTTCAGTGCTTTACATGTTTTATTTTGCTTTTATCCTCACAACCACCTTTGGAAGTTTGTTCCCTTTTTACAGATGCTTGGAGAATGGAGGTAGCTTATCCAAGAACCCACAAGTGGTCAGCGGTACCTGAGGCAAGTTTAGTACTTCGCCCAAGCCGGACACTTGTAGGAGTGTAATCGTCGCAACTAGGAGCAGAGCTGGCAGGCCTGAGCACACTGGTGGGAGAGGGGAGGAGGGGAGGAAGTTGCTGGTACGTGGTGAGTATACAAAAAAAAAAAAAAAAAAAGTTATTTGAATGAGAGAGTAGGAAAGCAAAAATGCAACTGGGAGAGAAGACAATTAATGGGGAAGGAATCCAGGCAGGGGACATGATAGGTTCCAGGAGGAAGGGCTGGCCTTGGAAAGCAGCAGGGCAGGAGAGACAGGGAGGAACGGAGAAAGCGGCTCAGAGCTGTGGGCAGGTGATGCTGGCCGTCCAGCCGCTGAAGGCAGGATTCCTGCATGGATTCCTGATGGAATCAATCAACAGGACGACATTACTTTCTCCAGCAACCTTCTTGAATGAGAACCAGTTAATGACTATTATGTCTCCCACCTTCCCTGAGCCCAGACTTAGACAAGCCAACCAGACACTGTGCCTTAGTGAAATTCCTAACATTTTTTTAGTATGAAGACAAGTTCTTAGCACCAAAAACAAAAACACAACTTTCCAGACACTAAGGAATCGTAGCTGTCAGTTTAGTATCCGTTGTGTGAGAAGATGCTCGGTGCACGTGAAGTTATATTAAGCTGAGACACGTAATCTGACTTCATGGTGTCTTTATCACAAAAATACATTTGCACAGCAGCCACCCTACAGATGATGCATTCAGTCTGAGGTCCAGGCTTGCTTTACATGCAGATTGGCAATCCCCTTGCAATAAATTTGCCCCCGTCCCCACCTTGGACCATAACTTGGGGACAACTGATGTACAGAAGAAAGGCAAGTGATGTCCTAGATTAAAGAGATCTGGCCCAGACCTCCGCTAAAATTCCAGTTCTCTGATGATCAGCAATTTAAAGACAAGTGAGTTACTGAAACCCAGTATGCTTTCGTTTTCTCCTTTATGAAATGTGAATGGCAATACAAGGTTTTTAGCTTCAGATGAGACATAATTGATCACAAATAACACAGTACCCAATACACAACAGGTCATTCATAATATTATTTCTGTTCTCTAAAATCAGTGGGTTCAGTATTCAAAGTGCGATCCTGGGCCGACAGCAGCAGCAGCATCTGGGAAGTGGTTAAAATACAAATTTTCAAGCCTCAATTTAGACACACCAACTCCCCAGGGGGTGGGCCTAGCAATCTTTGTTTTAACAAGCCCTCCCTCCGGATGATTCACTAAAATTTGAGAGGCACTGCTTTAGAGTAGTGGCTTTCAACATTTTTATCTTGTAAGCAGAGGAATCCTTTCTTCAAAGGGGATCCTCTCCAGAGGGCTGATTTGTGAAGCATGTAAACTTGAAACAGCTCTGATGGCACTGGGTAGGGAGGGAGCTCCACATGTACCCCGGGTCCAGCCTCATTCCCGCAGCCATCCCCAGGGACCTCAGGGGCAGGAAACAGTGGTCTTCGGCATAGTTACAGACGCTACAATTTTGGGTGGCACCGTGCAAAGAATTAAAAGCCTCAACACAACACTAAACCATGCGACCATAATTACAGGGCAAATGCTGCTGAGGTCAAAGAATGCTTCCCTGGGTGTTAAAGGGCATCTGCAGCTAAGCCGATCTGCACTGGTCACCAGCCAGCACCACGCTGCTGGCCCCACTCCACTTACACGCTTGGGGGCCAACTTCTAACTAGTGCCAACCTAGCAACTATCTTCTTTGGCCGCAGCTTGATGTTACACTGCCCGCAGCCCGGAGCAAGTTGTACCCCACCCACATCAGGTCAGAAGACCCACTTCATCTGTGGTAGCAAAAATACATTCTATGCCTTGGTCTTTTGATCAGGAGACTGCCCGCCAGTGAGCTGTGGGTACACAGTGGAGAATCACTACCTGGGAATAAGGTTTGAGAGCTTAGGAGGCAGAGGTATAACCAAGGAAACCATCCTGAGGGGGTTTATTTGTTTACTGAAGAACACACGGTACTGTGTATCCCACACGGGACTTACGCAAGCTGATGTGAAAAAAATAAGCAAAAGAAAGGCAAGCCAGCAAGGAGAGCCTCAGTTCTTTTGGGGGGGGGGGGGAGGCTGGGGGGGGGGAGAAGGGGCAGGCATGGGGGCAGAAAGATCTGCTTTGGCTTCTCAGATGAAAATAGCAGAGTGTGAAGTGATAGGTAAAGAATGCCTAGTTAAGCAAGATTATTGTGAAAAACTAGCTTCCACTGATCAAATCAGTTATCTGTCATCAGTACCATGACTTCCAGCTCCTGTTTCATACGGACTGTGTTATTATTGTCTCTACTCTGACAATGAGGATAACCTTGACATGGTAAGTTCACCAACTGCAGCATCTAAGAGAAAAGAAAACCCACCCACCACTTGTGTCAAAACCAACAATATTCTGAGACACCAAAGACTATTTTTTAAAAAGTTGCCACAGGGAGCTCTTCTCACTGATTTTCTAATTTGAGCCTCTCCCAATATCATCGGGGAGAGGGGGCAGGAAGGGAGGATGACAGAACAGGTGTTAATTTCAGGTGACAGATGGGGAAACTGAGGCACAGGCAGGCTAGGTGCCCTGTTGAAGGTCACACTGCTGATCCGTGGAGACTCAGGTCCATAGTCATCATGAGGTCTTGGCGAGAGATCTGGTCCAACACCCTTATTTTGTAGAGGAACCACCCTGCATCCAGAAAGGGGCGGTGACTGGCCCAGGGTGATTCTGCTTTGGCACAGACCGGCTGTACCTGAGCCACTGGAAAAGGGAGCCTCCCACCTGGTGAGAATGAGGCAGGAGGTAAGGACAGGACTTTGCTCCTTCTCAATGTCTCTAAAGTTGAGCTCTCTAACGTGACAACCACTAGCCACATATCCCTATACAAATTCAAATTGTTTGAAATATATTTTTATTGATTGCAGAGAGGAAGGGAGAGGCAGAGAGAGATAGAAACGTCAATGATGAGAATCATCAATCAGCTGCCTCCTACATGTCCCCTACTGGGGATCGAGCCCATAACCTGGGCATGTGCCCTGACCGGGAATCAAACTGTGACCTCCTGGTTCAGAGGTCAACGCTCAACCACTGAGCAACACGGGCCAAACTTAAATTTTAATTACAATTAAATAAAGCAAAAAAATACTTCTCAGTTAACTAGCCACGTTTCAAGTCCTCGAGAGCCACACGTGGCTGGTGACTACCACACTGGCCAGACTGAGCACTGCCATCACCCCGGGGAGCTCTAGGGCCCAGAGCTGCTCTACAGCACAGGCTTCATGACAGGACGGCGTTGGCGGGAAAGAGCAGTGGGACCTGGAATTGGAATCTCGGGGACAGTAATTAGTTCTATGAACTCAGGCAACTCTCTGAGCCTCAGTTCCCTCATCTGTCAAAAGCAGAAGCTGGGCTCCATGATCACAATGGCCTCTTTTCAACGGCAACCTCTGTAATTCTGTACCTAAAACTCCAGACGGCAGATTCCTGACTTCACCCACTTTTCTTTCCTAGGACTTCCTTGCTGACCCCTTGTCAGATTAGATCTACAGAATGCACGAGGTCTTTAGCTTTTCCTGTAGAAACACAGTCACTGAATGAGAATGAAGTAAGTAGCATCTTTCTCATTATTTCAAGGTTAACATAAGAAACGGCCACAGGACAATCTCTCCAAATATTCCCCAGGAAGAACTTCTGAAGATACTAAGGAACCTATCCCCACTGTCCTTCACATAAGGACCTCCTACATGACCACTTGCTTGGAGTTTAGGGCCAGAACGACAGTGTATTTCTCCAGAAAGTTGATACACTTCCCTTCACCACAGAAGGAAACTACATTGTTCGCTCTGAATTTGGAGTGGGGAGGGGGCACTGGATTCCCAGAGGATGGGATGGCTAAGCGTCAGTCAGTGCCTAAGCGCAGGCCCCACCTCCACCGCACCCAGAACACGGATGGGTCGCTTACAGAGCTCCTGATGGCTTCCGAGGCTGGAGCTCCACACCACTGAATAGACAGGGCGTTCCCCCAAAATGTATACACACTTTAACAGCTGACAGCTCAATTTTGAAAATGAGATGCATTTTAACCCTTTTCGGTCCAACCTCGAGGCTGACTCGACAGACCAGGCGCTAGGAGCAGGTCCAACGTCGAGCAATAAGAACATTAAAAAGTTCAACATTCAATCCTGTCAATTAATTTGGACCAGACTGTTTGAATTCCAAAAATAACATTGGACTTCAAAGGGTTAATAAACACTGCCTTTATAATTATTCAAAGTGTATGTGTGCATTTGGGGGGACACCCTATATATTTTCAGCAGAGGCCACATCTACATCTAACACTTTTTCAAAGTACAGCTAGAATGATAACATGTTTAAGAACTAAATAGTTCAATGACCTTCCCCGTACCCCACACTGCAGAAATATAAACGTGGAGTGCAGTGAGAATAAAAACAACATGAACCTCAAGTCATCGAGCTGAACAGAATCACTTATCCTGGCAGATTTTGCAAAAGACTGGCTTGGGGGGACTTGGGCATCCTCCTCCCCACCTATAGGCCTCTCCAATTAAATTCCAATTAATTAAAACAACAAAGGCAAACATTCATTGAGTGTCTTAGTTCCCTTCATGTCAGGCACAGTTCTAAGCACTTTATGTATTGTAACTTATGCGTCACAGTAACTCCAGGAAGAAGGCGCGTTATCTTCTCCATTCTCCAGGAGACAGAACTGAGGCCTTGAAAGGTTAAGTTCCAGCTTGTTCAAGGTCACACAGTAGCAAGTGGCAGAGCTGGGATTAGTCTCTGTCAGCCAGGGACCTGCTTCCTGCCATCACAGAGCACTGTTTCACCTCATAAAGTAGAAATTTAAAAACACCTTTAGAAAACATTACAATAGCTTGCAAAGTTTTAAAAAATGCTGTATTTGCTAATTAAGTAAACACCCCTTTCAGGCTGCCAACCCCGAGCCCTTCCTGTTTAGAAATTCCGGAGAGCACCAACCCTTTAATTCTGTCACTTTCCCAACAGTTGCTCAAAAGTTCCTCAACATTGTTTTCTGGTGAAATAACCAAAAAGCCTGCATTCAGTGCAACCATCAACTGAAGGCATATTAACCCTTAGTGAAACGGTTCCTACCTATGTCAGCTCCATACTGAGCAAGGGCAAGGCACAGACAATTGAGCAAGGAACTTGATAATCCCAGTGTCGCAGCTGTTGTGAGTCAGTTTAACAACAAATCTGCATGAGCAATTGCTCGGCTCTTCAGAAACAGGGTACCTGCCAGGAAGCAGTTCCACTTCCTCTTCTCTGGACTTTCTGTCCTCACACAGATGCTGACTCTGAAAAACCTCAGGCTTTACTGTGCTTTTATGTTTTATATGCTTATTAGGGCAATCTTCTGAGGACAATAAAAGTCTCTTAAAGGGACTAGAAAATGAACAGTTATTGAGTTAAGTGTGTGTGTGTATTTTAGAACTAGAGGGCTGCTTGGTCTAGTCAGGAGGGCTCAGGTTTCAACTCTGCCTCTGCAACTCATGAGCTGTGCAGCCTTAGGCAAGTGACTAAGCCTCTCTGAGCTGTAGTTTCCCCTTTGGGAAAACGAACTAATTATATACTTTATGGGATCCTGCTGCCTGGTGAAGAGCAGGCACACAAAGAAGTTACTTCCCTCTCACCCTCATCATCAAAGTTGTAAAAAGTGAAGCTAGTTTGAAAACCAGGTTGCATTCTTGACATTTCATTTTTATTCGGTTTATGACCATAAGAGTTCCCCAGGGACTCTCACTTTCAGATGTTTCTGGAAAGTGTTACCATACAGAAGGCTTCTAGCTCTCAAGGGAAAATCTTGGTGAAGCAGACATTCAATCCAAACAAAATCTTGCCAAAAAAAAAAAAAAAAGTATTTGTATCCAGCAAAATAAATAATTCCACGAATGTGAATTTTGCATGTCACCTTCCCTCACAATGTTTCCTTTACTGTCTGATAAAAATAAAATATTCTATTGGACATAGAACAAAATGAACACTGACCACTAAAACCATTTCTAGTAAAAATTCAAGAGCCTAACAGACCCCTCGAAAACAATACTTGGCTCTTAGGCTCCATAGGACTGACCTGGCCATACGTGACACTATGTCACAGAATCCCAATTCAGCTTTCTCAAGAAAACTGTCCAGGAGATGGTACGACTTGCCACAGAGAGAGGGGCCTTGGCCAGGGGGGCCCCCTTCCCACACATGCAGCTTGTCCCCAGAGTTACACGATGGGTGAGTGTCAAAATGGGAACAGTGACACTCCCTTCAAGGACACTCCTGTTTGTTTTTTTCACCTTACAGGAAACACCAATAATGTGTTCCCAAGTAGAAGAGCTGGGTTAGACAGCCTAAAGGTAGGGTTCAGTGTCTTTCAAGGAAGGGGCTCTGTGAGCTGCAGGCAGACAGGATTTGTGCTCAAAAGGCTGCTCCTAGACCCCATAAACACATGGGGAAAATGAGCCAGAATCCATAGGACTCATCGGCAGCCAAGATCTGCACTGCAGAGACTCCGAGGTAACTGGGCAGCAAGAAGGCCACCCTCCCAGCACGCCCCACCCTTGGCTGGGATCTTGAATGGCCTGGGAGCTTCCTGAGAGATGCTGCCCTCTGGGCCCCACGCCAGAGGGGCTGACTTCACAGGCCTGGGGTGCAGCCAGGCCTTCGGGGTTTTCAAAAATCACTCCCCAGCTGACTCTAATGTGCAGATGAGTTTCTAAACCACTACCTTGGTCTGTTATCAAGGCTGCCTGGGCCACTAAATTCTATTCCCTTTAAGAAATGTTTTGTTTTTTTTTCTAATAAAAGATTTTTAAAAAGATACAAAGTCCTAAATTTTAAACTTTTCTCGGGGAGAAAGTTTGAGGTCAGAGTCCTTGGTGTGCCCTGCCCCTTAATAAATGAGTAGAACACAGAATATATTCCTGAATGTAAAGGCTATCTACCCTCTTTCAAAGAGGGTGGGAAGGAAAATACATCAAGACATTTCTGGAGGGAAAAGAAGTCCAAGGAACAGCTTCACTGCCCTTTGGATCTCTTTACAAGAGCTTCCTTAAGTCTCCAACCTTCACTGGGTGGCTCCTTGTCCACTCACTGAGCCCAACAGTCTTCATTATAAATTATTCACTCTTAGGTAAGGTCCTCCCTCCTCCCTCCATTCTCTTGAGGCCTCCTGCCTCCAGCTCAGGCTGCCTCTGTCCCCACCTGCACCTCAGGTTTCCAGGTGGGCCCTCATCAAGGAGGGTGTGACCTATAAATACCAGTGGGGCAGCAGAGGGTGAGATGGGTGGGGAGAGGGTGTGTCACAAGGTTTCTCCAAGTCTGGTTCCTGCCCACTCAGCCATTCTGGTATAGGCGGGGCTGGGTGATAAGAGGTTCAGAGCCCAGCCGGCACCCAGATAGACCCCCAACTCACAGGGTGCATTGGACAAGGCTGCACAAAACAGGAAAACAAGAGGCGTGAGGTTCTGCTCTCACCTCTGCCATTTGCTAGCTCCATGCCCTTGGATAAGTAACAGAAACTGTCTAGAAAGAGCCTCAGTTTCTCCATCTGTAAAATGGAAAAAAAATGTTTGACCAGCGTTTTAGTCCATTCGGGCTGCTATCACAAAAATACCATGGACTGGGTGAGTTAAACAACAAACAGGTATTTCTCACAGTCACGGAGCTGGAAGTCCAAGATCAAGACACCGGCAGACTCAGTAGGAGCCTGCTTCTGGGTTCAAGGTGGCTGATTTCTGTGTCCTCACAGGGTGGACGAGGCAAGACCGGTCTCAAGGGCCCTGTTATAAGGACAGTCGTCCTATTCATGAGATCCCCACTCACTTCCCAAAGGCCTCACCTCCTAACACCCTTCTATTCGAGGTTAGCATCTCAACACATGAATTTGGAGGAACATAAACATTCAGTCCGTGACAACCAGACTCCTCACAAAGCTTTCTCAAAAGTGCTCAAAGTTGGATTACTTTAATAAAATATAAATTCTCTAAACATTGAGTGTTCTCTGCACTGGACACTGCCCATCACTGGCAATATAATGATGAAAGAAGGTCACGGACTCCAAGGGACACAATATATTCTGGAGGGCAGCCAGAAATATGGCAGGTAAAACTGTACAATTTGGTGTGATAATTGGTTGAACAGCATACCCCTGGAAACCCAGACATGGGGAAATCTAAAGAGGTCCAGTGATGGGGGTAAAGAAGAGATTAAAAAGGTGCCAGCAATTGTAATATCCCCTAACATTTATGGAGCTGTAGATGTCAGGCACTGTTCTAGACCCATCTATACTAATAAAAAGGTAATATGCTAATTAGACCAGACATCTTCCAGACGTCTTTTCAGACAAAGCCACGGTGGTGGGGGCCGAGGGAGAGGTGATTACGGGCAATCAGGCTGGCAGGGGAGAGTGGTTGGGGGGACAATCAAGCTGGCAGGGGAGATCAGTTAGGGGGTGATCAGGCCAGCAGGGGAGAGCAGTTAGGGGATGATCAGGCCAGCAGGCAGAGGTGATTAGGGGTGATCAGCCAGGCAGGCAAGCAGTTAGGAGCCAGCGGTCCCGGATTGCGAGAGGGTGCAGGCCGGGCTGAGGGGAGCCTCCCTCCCCCCCCATGCACGAATTTCGTGCACTGGGCCTCTAGTGTGTATATAATAATTTCAGGTGAGCCTCAAAATAGCCTTGTGAGATACTGTTATCCCCATTTTTACAGAGGAGGACTCTGAAATTCAGAGAGTACTATGGTCTTGAATGGGTGTGTCCTCTCAAAATTCATGTTGAAATCCTAAACCCAACTGTGATGGTAGTAGGAGATGAGGCCTTTGGGAGTTGATTAGGTCATGAGAGTGGAGCCTTCATGAGTAAGATTAGTGCCTTTATACAAGAGACCGCACAGAGCTCCTCACCTTGCCCAGGTAAGAACTCAGTGAGAAGACAAGACAGTTGTTTAGGAACCATAAAGGGGGCTCTCATCAGACACTGAACCTACAGTGTCATGATCTTGGACTGCCCAGCCTCCAGAAGTGGAGACACAAATTGCTATCACTGATATGTCACTCTGTCTGTGGTATTCTGTTATGTGGCCTGAATGGAATAAAACAGAGAGGCAGCCACTCACTCAAAGTCACATGGCTGGCAAGTGACACAGCTGGGCTTTGGCCTTAGGCTTGCCCTCAATATCTGGGTCTTCACCTTTTGATGACACTGCATCTACTTTAACTGTGAAACCATTCTGACCTCCCCATGCCCTTGCCCCAGCCAAGGCAAAGCCAGGCACACCTTCCTCTGTACCTCCACACTTCCCTCCGCACGTTGCTGTTTAACACTCGAGCCTACTATCATTACGTGTCTGTCACCCCCATTAGCTTGGTGGCCCTTAAAGGCAGGAACAGAATGCAGCGAGTACCTAGTAAACAGTTGGCATTTAATAAATGATTTCTTAATGGACGAAAGAATGAAATTATGCTAGGTTTCAAAAGACAATCAGGAACTCGCTGGATAGTTTGAGTGAAACTTTCTCAAAAGTGAGGTTGTACCTTAGTCAGCCTATGTCCCAGAGTCTGGCACTTATTACAGGTGCTTAATATGAAATAATCTCTAGGCAGAGGAAACGGTGTAACAAAAGTCCAGAGAGATTTAATGTTACATGGTGAGTATGGGTAACCTGGCCAGTGTGAATCAATAGAAAGGTGTGTGGGAACACAGAAATGCTTCCCAAACTATCCATGGTGAAAGATCAGTCAGTTTTCTGGTTTTATTTCCAATTCATCATGGACCAGCACTTTTATGAAATGCAATAAAAGCAAACCGTTAGAAAAATGAAATATAAAATGCAAGTCTAGTGTTTTATTAGATTCAAGAGATGTAAAATGACTGTTTAATTGCTATGAAAATCTCTCACTATCGACTCTCCGTGTGTGCACTTACCTAGCTGCAGATCATTAACAAACAGTTCTGTCTGTAGATCATGCTTTGCACGGCACCGGGAGGGGGAAGGGATGATGTGGGAAGCAGTAGGAAAGATGAGCTCTGGTTGTGCTCTCAAGGACTCTGGGATAATAATGTTTCCTGAGGGCTTTCTGTGTGCCAGGCACTGTCCTAAGTGCTCCACGCATATTAACTCACTTAAATTCCAGAACCTGTGAGGTAGGTGTTATTATCACTCCCATTTCACAGATGGGGAAACTGAGACAGAGCAACCGAATAACTCTTTCAAGATTCCAGAGTTCATAAAAAGCATAGGCGGGCCTTAACCCTGGACAGTGTGAAACTCATCACTAACTATAATGCCTTCAGGCAGCTGGGAGACAGGAAGTGACATTCAGATCTATGTTTTAGAAAAATGACCCTGGGGGCAGTTTGGAGGGCAGAGGTCAGCTAAGAAGCCATGGCGACAATCCAGGTGAGAGGCAGGAAGGGTAAAGAGCAGGCATGTGGGCTAGTTCGGAAGTAGATGTGCAGGCATTGGTGGGGAGTGAGAGGTGTCTGAGCTGGAGGGCGGTGGAGAGCAGGGAGGGGTTCCAGGTGACTCAGGGGTTCAGAGCTGGGCTTCCTGGGGGGATGGAGATGTTTTGCACTGACTTTTTCAGAAGAAGCAGGAAGAAAAGCACGTTTTGATGGGAAGATAATTAGATGGTTTCCAACAATGTCTATCTGAATGGGAAGAGTCTAAGACAGACAATCTGTAGTTGTGTCTTAGGAAAACTCTAGAAACTGTGACCTCAGAGTAGTTTATTGAATTCCAACAACTACTATTTTTACTCCAGTTCTGCTAAACTGCTCTCCTCCGTTTCTCCTTGACCATTTGTCCAGGTTACACTTACAATGGTTTAAAAAGAAGAAATTCCCTACTGCTAAAAATCACACACAATATATAAAAGGGTCTGATCAACAATCCCAATTTTCATTGAGGAGGGAAAGGGGGGTGTTTCCACACCATCACGAATGGACACCAGCTGGGTGTCTAAAATTGAACTCAATTCTGACATTATCTACCGAAAGACACCATCAGATTCTACAGGTTAAGAGATCAGCCCTACAACTTCACCTGTGCTTCTCACCCACCAGCAATAGGTCAGAGGTTCTTCCCAGGACGCCCTCCCTTTGTTTGATTAATTCGCTAGAGTGGCTCAAACTGAGAAAGCTCATTTACTCACTAGATTACCGATTTATTACAAAGGATGTTAAATGAAACAGATGAACATCTAGATGGAAGAGATGCAGAGGGCAAAAAATGGGGAAAGGGCACTGAGTTTCCATGTCCCTGCATCTCCATCTGTTCACCAACCCAGCAGCTTTCTGAACCTCATCCTTTTGGGTTTTCACAGAGGCTTCATTATGTAGGCATGATGGATTAAGCCACCAGCCACTGGTGACTGATTCAAACTCCCACCTTCTCCGTTTCCAGGAAGTCTGAAGAGTGGGGCTGAAAGTTCCAACCTTCTAATCACGGGGTTGGTTTTCCTCGAAAACAGCCCCCATCCTTAGGTGAAGTCCAAAAGTCACCTCATTAACATAAGCAAGATACCTTTATCTCATCACTTAAGAAATTCCAAGGTTTTTAGGAGTTCTGTGCCAGGAAAGGGAGGAAGTTTATATATATAAATATATATATATATATATATATATATATAATCTTAGTATAAATCAAAATATCACAATACTGTTCATAGCTGTCTCCCCATAGTGTAGGTAACTGATAATATCAATGAAAAAAAAGATCATTTTTGTGCTTATTTAAACTGGAGAAAAGATGACAAAACAGGCCCTTAGTATTCAATGAGCTAAACAATTATTAGCAAAGAGTACAAATATGAGTACAAGAGAGACACCTCACAGAGCAATGTCTGTTCTCTGTGTCCCTTCCCCCTCCAAGAGGCTACCTCCTCCAGCCCACACACCTGGTGGACACCTCTTCCTCCTGCACTTCTCACACAGTACCCCCAGGGACTGTGGGACAGGTAACCTGGTGCCACGAAGACCGCTGACTGCAGAGGCAGACAGACCGGGGTTGAGAGCAAGGTGCCACCACCGCTTACTGCCTGCTGTGAGGCAGTGTACACCCTCTCAGAACCTGCTTCCTCACCTGTAAACGTATTCCCTACCTGGAGGGCTACTGCAAGGTGAGAGAAAGTGTATGTGAAGCTCCTAGCACAGTGATGGCGAACCTATGACACGAATGTCAGAGTTGACACGTGAACTCATTTTTTTGGTTGATTTTTCTTTGTTAAATGGCATTTAAATATATAAAATAAATATCAAAAATATAAGTCTTTGTTTTACTATGGTTACAAATATCAAAAAATTTCTATATGTGACACGGCACCAGAGTTAAGTTAGGGTTTTTCAAAATGCTGACACGCCGAGCTCAAAAGGTTCTCCATCACTGGCCTAACACGTGGTATGCAGCTGCCACTCAAGGAGTAACTATCACCCTCGCTGCCATCAAATGAACTGCTGCCACACTGTTTTCTCTCAGGGTTGGCCAAACATATTTAACTGTGAGAATAACTTCAATCGAAATGAAAGGTGATGGGTAGTCTGTGAGCCCTATAATAAGTAATTACAATAACAATAGTTAACACCTGAGCACTTACTATTACCGGGCTGAATGCTTTATCTACAGTAGTAGCTCCTTTATTCCTAAACCCAAGACAAAGATCGTATTTTATCAATTCTAAGAAGCATATTCTGCTCACATTTTAACATCCCTGATATGGGGACAATTCTTTGTGATAGGCAGAATGTCCCCACCCCACAAGATATCTATGTTCTAATCCCTGGAACCTGTGCCTATGTTCTGTAAGGAAGCAAAAGGGACTTCGCAGTGTAATTAAGGTTACAGATCTTAACGCAGGGGGAGTAGCCTGGATGATCCAGGTGGGCCCAATCGAATCAAATGAGCTTTTTTTTTTGTTTGTTTTTTTACAAGAGAGAATTTTCTCTGGCGAGGGAGGTGCAGAAGGGCACCTCAAAGATATTCCAGGCACAAGAAGGACTTATGCTACTGTTGGCTCTGAGATTGTACGGTCCAAGTGCAAGGACCAGGGAGAGGCTTCTAAGAGCTGAAGGTGGCCTCAAGCTGACAGCCAGCAAAGAGGCAGACCTCAGTCCCACAAAGCAAGGAACTGGATTCTACCAACAAGCTAAATGACCCCCGAAAGGATTCTTCCCGAAGATTCCCAGTGCGATTTTGGTTGTGTAAAACCCAGAGCAGAGAAGCCGGCCGAAGGCTGTGAGATAACACACGGGTCTTGTTTTAAGCTGCTACATTTCTGGTGATGCATTACGGCAGCCACAGAAAACTAACACACTCTTACAGTTGATGTGGGTTATAGCTGAATGGGCAATTTTTTCTCTTTGTGGCACACAGAATAATGTCACGTCTCATAATGGATGGCATCTTAGACTTCTTGAAATATGGTGATATTAACTCTATTTTGAAAATGGGCCAAATTATCCGAGAGGTCAGGTGACTTGCCCAGGTGATTTGGGCTGCAAGCGTTAGCTCTAAACCAATGGTTCTCAACCTTGGCTGCACATTAGAATCACCTGGAAATCTTTTTAAAATCCTGATTTCTGGGCCTCATCCTCTGGAAATTCTGTTTCTTTGTTATGGGGTGGGGCCACCACATTAGTAACAAAGAAACAGAATTTCCGGAGGATGAGGCCCAGAAATCAGGATTTTAAAAAGATTCCCAGGTGATTCTAATGTGCAGCCAAGGTTGAGAACCACTGGGCTAGAGCAGTGGTCGGCAAACTCATTAGTCAACAGAGCCAACCATCAACAGTACTTCTTCAAAATAGACTCGCCCAGGCCCAAAACCGACTTCTGCGCATGGGCCACGAAGTTTCAATCGCACTGTACATGCGCGCCCGCACGTGGTATTTTGTGGAAGAGCCACACTCAAGGGACCAAAGAGCTGCATGTGGCTCGCGAGCCGCAGTTTGCCAACCACTGGGCTAGAGAATCCTGCTGACAGGCCAAGGAATGGCTAACATGATTCTCCCCTCACCCCAGCCCCAATCAGGTCCGTGTCTGACATACGATCTCTACAATGTTATCACGAAGACCTGGCCAAGAGCCCAATTTAGCAGTTAAAGAAAAACAAACAGTACGGCATGTTAGGTACCTGTAGTAGCATTCGTCCATCCAGTATGGATGGAGCACTTCAAGGTGCTAGGTCAACATTCTAGATACTGGTGGCAGAGCAACAGACCACGAACCTGTCCAGTGGAGCTGGCACTACAGTGGGGAGAGCAACACTCAGGGACAGGGAAAGAGAAGCACCAGGAGAAACAGTAAGCCCCCAGAGAGCTGAAAAGCAACTCCCACCAAAATCAGGATCCACATACTCAGGAGCCGGCCAGGGAGCACTGGGCCTGGGAGGCCAGGTCCTCCTTTCCGGAGCTAAGTGTAGGCACTCTGAGGAGAGGCTTTCGTTATCACTGTTGTGAAGTTTCGTTGCTGTTGTTGTTTGTTTGTTTTGATGGAGATGTCAGCTAACTTTATGAATTTCTAAACGCAAACAAACAAAAGCACAGTCTATGTCAGTGATGGCGAACCTTCTGAGCTCGGCGTGTCAGCGTTTTGAAAAACCCTAACTTAACTCTGGTGCCGTGTCACGTATAGAAATTTTTTGATATTTGCAACCATAGTAAAACAAAGACTTATATTTTTGATATTTATTTTATATATTTAAATGCCATTTAACGAAGAAAAATCAACCAGAAAAATGAGTTCACATGTCAGCTCTGGCACGCGTGTCATAGGTTCGCCATCACTGGTCCAGGTCCTAACCTGTAAGTTCTCTCTCGATGGATTTCATTTTTAAACAGAGGAAAATTAATGTACATTACACTAGCCTCCCAACAGCTGACTGAAAGAACACCTCAGAAAGAAAGATGATTGTGTGCACCTCCAACTCCACACCTGTTGTTCAAACCCTGACCTTTGGCCGGTCTCCTCGCATTGTACTTTTACTTTCTCTTCTCTTTCACCTTGGAAATGGAGTAAACAGCTCTCTGTGAGATCAAAGGGAGAGAGGAGCCCACTTTAGCAGATTAAAAATGCGGCGTGTGTAACCTTTCCCGAGAGGCATGTAAATGGGAAACTCCACATTTCTTAAGAGATTTTGCAGAAAGTACCATTGGAATTTATATAGTCTCAACCCCTCTCTCTTGTTTTTGTTGGAGAGGGAGAAATTCTAGACTAGAAGATCATCCTCATAAAGGTTTTGGAGAAGCCTCAGTTTAATAATACCATTAGCTGAAAACTATTTATAAATCAGACATTAGCGACTGGCAGAAAACCCTACTTTCCACTTCTCTCAATTTTGCGCTGACAATCTGGCAGCCAACTTCTACCCGTACGCCCAAAAGAGCCATCACATTCTGAAGTCAGGGTTTAAGAGATTTTGACAGCAGTGTAGGCAAGAGTCTTGCTTCAGGAAGAAAGGCCACTAAATGCCCACAGGAGAATCAACAGGTGTGAACAGCACACAAGAAAAGATGTACAAATGGCTCCCAACCCCCACCTACTCATCATTTGAAAATGTTACCAAAGTTACCATTTCCTCCTAAACAGATTAAGAAAAATGAGATGACACACTTCTTGCTGGTGGGGCTGTGGGGAGACAGGCCAGCCAGTAACACATCGCCTGTGGGAGGGCAATATGAGTCAGCCCTTCCAGAGGGGGATAAATGAGCCCTGTGATTCAGCAGCTCACTTCTGGGAATCCGGCTTTTAGGTACACCTGCACAAAGGCAAAATGACTTATTACACCTTTATTTGTTGCAGCGCAGTTTGTAATAGCAAAAGGCTGGAAATACTCCAAAGGCCCAGTAATAGAGATTGGCCAAATAAATTATGGTCCATCCACACAATGGAAGACTATTATGCTGAGAGAGAGAGAGAACAGAGCGAGAGTGAGAGCGAGACTGAGAGAGACCTCAATGTGCTGAGCTGAGACTTCCAGGACATACGGCTAATTTTAGAAAGCAAGGCACAGAAGAGTATTTATAATACATCGGAAGAGTATACATAATACGCTGTCTTTTGTGAAAGGAGGAAGAATAAAAATATATATTCTTATTTGATTGTATTTACAGGTTGCTATGTAGAGAGTGTGGGAAAGGCGTGGCTGAGAGGGGAGCAAGCTGTCTCAGTGTGAACCTTTTGATAGGGCTGTAAGGTTCTTGGGGACAATATAAATATATTGCCTATTTTAAAAAAATGAAGAGGTGGTATAAGCCATTTTTCATACGAGTGTGAAGAACAAGACAAGACCAACTTGGAAGACACAAGGCTACGGAGTTTAGCTCAGGGATCTGGGAAACCTGGGTGAAGGCAGGTGAGTTCTCAAGTCAGTAAATCAGAGGAAGCTGGGTCCAGAGTTCAGGAGGTGAGCAGAGTGAACATGGAGAGTTGATCTCTGCCCTGTTTTATGTTACCTGCTGGGTGTGGGTTGTCCCTGGGCCCTCTGATGTTCATTACAGCCAGGAGGAAGTCACAGACCTGTGGGTGAATGGGAAGCACTAGGGTTGCCTCCTAGGCAGCATGCCAGGAGCATTTATTTGCTCTCTGGATGTGGACAGTAATGGCTGAAGCACACCGCTCATCAAATATTTATGTTAAAAAAAAAAAAGAGGGCAAAGCATGTGCCGGAATAGGAATATTCTGCTTAATTCGACAGAGAAATATTCCTGAAAAGTTGAGACTCCTGGAATTTTGTAAAATCAAATCATACTGTAAATGCAACAGGTTAAGTTTGCAATCTTAAGAAAAACCCTATAGGGAATCCTTGTTAGGGATTGTTATCTTCTGCTATTTCTGTTTTGGGAATCAGAGTTTGCCTGAAGAAAGCTGCATTTAACCAGATTAAATGTGAAAGGCGTTCACCTTCCTATGCCTGTGGGCTTTTCCCATAAGGTGCAGCCTCTCCATGAAACAGTAGAAGACCAAGGTCCGAAGTACAAACCTTCATCCTCAGAACCACTGTCTTAGCAGTTTGACCCACTAAACATGGCTGATCCTACCTGTTGTGCAGATCACCTCCCAGGAGAGGAGCCAGGAGAGGGAAGTTAATTCTGAGAGTAGGTTTTCTAAGGGATCAACCTAAAAGAGAAGGCCTGCAAGAAGCACCAGCTGGCACTGGGGATACGGACACGGATGGACACACACACATTCCCTTTCTTAGTTTTTGGTAGCTTTAGCAACAAGCCTCCCTACTTGTTACCCCCTAACCCAGAAAAGTCTTTTCACACAAGAAGCAGCGCTCATAAGTTCCAAAGGCTTCTAAGGCCACTGTCCGTTGCATCCTGTCCCAAAGGGGAGAGCCCACTGCTGGTCAATAAATAACATGAACCCCTGTGCCCATTCCCAGGAGTCAGCACTGCATTCCCTTCATCAGGTGGACTACAATAGGGGTGCGGGGACCCCGGTATGTGTCAGGCAACACTAAGCATGTTGTTGGCATTCAACCAACAGTCAGCAATGTCAACACCACCCCAAGTGCAAGTCTTAGGAAATGATGAATTGAAGCCTGTCACAGGGACCATGAACCACTGAACGGGCATTCCTAGCCAATACAATCAATTTTACTTTTTTGATTAAAAAAGAACAGTGGCTCATGCACATGGCTGGCACACGCTATAGAGCACATGCTTTATTCCTTCGTTCCACTGGTATTTATTAAGCATCCACATGTGTCAGACTCTGTTGGCTCATGGCATTCAAGGGCTGGAGGGGCTGTGAGAGGCAGTGCGACTGCTGACCACATCACAACTTTGTGTGCGTTAGAGAGGCAACCCCTCCCAGTGGACCTGGCCTCGAGGGCTTTATGGCATCAGAAAGAAGTGTCCCTTCCTCTGGCAGAGGCAGCCTGAGCCAGAACACACGGTTTCCTTAAGAAGATTTATGTTACCACTTGTTCCCTTGGCCAGCACTCTTGGGCAGTGAATACCCTGAACATGGGTTCAAGACAGCCCTGTCAAGAAGTCACAATCCAATCCTTCTGCTCCTTGGCCAGACATCCAACCCTCCCTAACCATTTGTCTAATCAGCCGATCATGACCTTATACACTCATGTGAAGATGGTCTCATGTACCAGCAACAGACTGTTAACTCAAAGGTTTCAGTACAGGTCAGGCACCAAGTCTGCTGGTTTCAACACTTGTCCAATTTGCCCGAGATTCGGGTTGACTAAACTGGTGTGATGGTTTTATATCAATCCTCTTTCCATCCTTAGGTTTATTTAGCTCGTGTTGAGAACTAAACCATGTTCCTTCACAGTAATTTCTCCCTGAAAAGCAGACAAAATTTGAGGTCACTGCAAGCTTGGGGCCTTAGTCAAAGGGTCCCCAGTAGAGCTGAGGGTTTACTATCCAGTGCTCAGGGACATCTTGGCTGGTAATCTGCAGCTAAATAAAAGCCTGATTATTTTACATCAGTATGGGGCACGGCTACAGTGTTTTGGACAGGTTCAAGCCTTGGACTGAGGAGAGGGCACAGTCCTCTCATTGCCACGGGCAAGTCCCAGCTTGGAGGGCAGAGCCTTCCCAGCACAAGTATAGCCAACAGCTATAGTTTGTAAGCTTGAACCTGTTGTCCGAACACGTGATCCCACGTGCCTGAGTGATGTGGGCTTGATATAGTTCAGGTGCATGTAGTTGAGTAGGATTGAAACCCAGGAGAATGTTTGTAAACATCTTGATCACGCCCTTACTTTGCCTCGTGGCATCTGCTATAAAATAAAGACAGGGCTTGTGGGCACTGGCGCTGTCCATCAGAGGGGCAACGTCCCACCGAGACCCAGCTTTCATTCTCATGTCTGTCTTTTCTAAGCCTTTCATTGCCCCCACTCAGGGTCACTGAACCAGGCGGAGCTGGCATGAGTATGCCATGGCTGTGCCAGCTCCCCACACATCAGAAAAGTCAAAATTCCACCCCACAGGGCTCATGCTGGTTGGCATACAGCTATCCCCAGTGGTTCTCAACCTGTGGGTCGCGACCCCTTTGGCAGTCGAACGACCCTTTCACAGGGGTCGCCTAAGACCATCCTGCATATCAGATATTTACATTACGATTCATAACAGAAGCAACATTACAGTTGTGAAGTAGCAACGAAAATAATTTTATGGTTGGGTCACAACATGAGGAACTGTATATAAAGGGCCAGAAGGTTGGGAACCACTGAGCTATCAGAATGAAGGCAACTCTCTATATACAGAATGCAAGCGCAGAGAGGAAGGCTGATTCAGAACCCACTCCAGTGAGCATTTGTGAGGACGCCAACCCAATTCATATCAAAAGTTACGCTTCCTCCTGAGTCAACCAAACGGGATCTACGTCAATTACATGACGTTGACTGCAAGGGGAATGAATGGTAGTCTGTTCCGTAAGAAAGCACACGGGGATGTAAGGCCTCCTATCGCCCTGGCTCAAAGTCACCTGCTTATAATCAGAGAAGGAGGAAAACTGCAAAAGATTGTTAGCCACTGATTTACTAAGAAATTCTTCTTTCAGCTATTAATTCTCCAGCAGAGTTGAAAGTATGAACAGTCTTAAGAGTTTGCAACACCCTGGTTTTTATTATACAGTAATCCTCTGAAATGCAGGCCCATTAAAAGAAGACAAAAACCCTCCCTGTCAGAGGATGGCAACCAGACACTCACAGCTAAGCACTTTTATGACACCCAATAAAGCCTGACATGATGAACCAAACATTTAAGTGACACTAGAAATGATTTTCAAGAGAATAAGTGGAATAATTCAGCCAGAAGTAACCCTCAGTCAAATCACCTCCACTCTCTGCCCGGGATCCAAGCCACCTGCTCATTATTCACCTTTCATTCCTAAAAGAGGAAAAGGGGTGAGGACCTATTGGTATGAGCTGGTTCTAGAATAGGACTTAGCAGGCCAGTTCCTTCATCTGGACTCTCAAGCCCTCTTTGGGAATGCAAGGGAGGAAGAGGCTGATTTCACAGATCACTTCAGGCCTGCTGGGTCTCTGACACAACTCTAGAAATGTCAACATCTACGTCTGAAGAAGGGTGAGACCAACGGAAGGCAATGATAATTCTCAGGCGGATCATCCCAACCCTAAGAGAAGCTGGACGCACCTTCACTTCAGCTCTTAGCACAGTGCTCAGTGAGTGGGGCATGGAGTTGAACAACTTGGGGTCGACTTGTGGTCTGGCCACTGAGGGAGCCAAGGCTTCTCAGCCGAGAAGACTGAGCAAGACCATGTATGTAAAGGGCTTAGACCTGGGCCCAGGATGTAGAAAAGCTCAATAAACGGAGTCACACAATTCTGCCGGAAGTATTTTTTAGCTATCGAACTTTCCTGTTAAATTAAGTGCACTGTGTCTTCTTTGTGACTGTCTGGCAGGCATCTGACATGCTGAAGGTGCTGTGTGCATGCAGCTCGTTAATGCAGTGACAACTTCCATAGTCAAGGTTGTTGGACTAGGTCTGTACACGGAGCCTAATTGCAAACATCTCATAAAAGATAAACCTGCAAACTTCTGAAAGAACCTTTCTTGTACTGCTGAACAGTTCCCACTACCAAGGTTTTGACATTTAACTGCTATGTGGGCTGGTGTTTTTTTCTAAAAGAGTAACAAAATCCTGCTATTTGTAGCTAATAAATCAGAACTTTCACTGAGTAACTGTTACACAAATGGATTACTTTTAATATATACTAGAGGCCCGGTGCACAAATTCCTGCACCAGTGTGGTCCCTCGGCCTGGCCCGCGGGATCGGGCCAAAACAGGCTCTCCCATATCCCCCAAGGGGTTTCGGATTGTGAGAGGGCACCGGCCAGGCCAAGGGACCCCACTGGTGCATGATCAGGGCTAGGGAGGGACGCGGGAGGTTGGCTAGCAGGAGAGGGACCGTGGGAGGGCTCCAGGGCATGTCTGGCCATCTTGCTCAGTCCTGATGGGCCAGACCCCAGCAGCAAACTAACCTACCAGTTGGAGCATCTGCCCCCTGATGGTCAGTGCACATCATAGTGAGCAGTTGAGTGGCCTTAGCATATCACTAGCATATTACGCATTGATTGGTTGAATGGCTGACTGGATGACCAGACACATAGCATATTAGGCTATTATTATATAGGATTCATGCTCATTGGGGAAAATGGAGAGAGAAAAGGGAAAAGCACCAGAATCCCATCACCCATTTGTCTGGATGTTCTTCTAGACTTTCTGTTTATACACACGCTTTTTTAAACCTGGTTGTAATTGTAATAATGCACTATAACTGTGCACACTGCCCTTTCCCTACTTAACCTAGAAAACATGGACTTCATGGATTATTGACTTCTTTTAAGTTTCTAATAAGAAAGGAAAATAAGATTGAGGTCTAGGAGGATTAAATTGTGTCACATTTCACATTTAAAAGATGCAATGACAATTGCCTAAGTATATTCTCTTACTTCATAAGTACTGCTTGGCAGGATTTTTTTAAAAATACTGAGCTTTGTTAGATTTTTGGGAAACACTGAAATTTTGTACAGTTGTTTTTCTGTTACAAAAATAATACATGCTCATTATATAACATTTAGAAAGAAAATCTCAGTAAGTAATAATTTAACAGTAATATTTGTTGAACATAGTCTATGTATCAGGCACTGTTCTGAATGCTTTAGACAGACTGATTCATGACTTCCTCACAACACCTCATTGAAGCACAGAGATATTAAGTAACTTGCCACACTCTACACACCTAGAGGCAGGAGCCAGGAATCCATCACTATGCTACGATGTTCTAGGAGCAAAAAGAATCAATAATTTATTCAGTCAAGTCCTCCACTGCTTCAGAGTACAATGTGATAGGCAAGAAATGATTCATAACTACATTACACCCTTTACAGCTATTTTAAAATATTATAAAGCGCCATCTCTGTGTCCCTGTGGAACAATTAGTAAAATGAGAAGCCATGTGTGGCATGAGCTATGATCCCAGTCAGTGCAATCCTTTGCACCCAATGTACATTAAGAAAAACAACAGGCGCTTATAAAAGGGTTTGTTTTTAAAGATGAAAGCATTTTTTAAAATTTTGCAAATGTTTCAATGATGAGTCGATTTCCTGAATTAACTGAACATGCATTCCCCTGGAAGTTTATAATCAGTCATAAGGCTTTTACAAAACGTTTACTAAACATTCCCAATCAGCCCTAAACACTACTTGTGGCTTATCTATTGGCACTGGACATCGATGCATGAGAAAGTAAATAGCTGGATACCCTTGGGTCACATTTCTTCATATTTTAACTAAAAGTCATACTTGGTTCAAGACAAATACTTCTGTTCCTGGTTTAATTTCCTATACAGGGCTAATACACAGGACTATTTGAAATATAAATTCTCTTTAAATTTAAATATGATGAATGAAATGTTTCTGACTGCCTAGTTCTAAAAAATATTATACATCTGTAACTTCAACACTAAAAGCATACTGAAACTGTTAATCCATTAATCATAATTATTCATATCACTGTGGGAGAAACATGACACACATATGTACACAAATAGCTTACACCTATTTATCTACCTTCCTATCTGTAACATCAGGTGCCGTCTTTGGAATTTAAAATTACACTATCCAGCATTTCCTGAAGGTTCTAGCTGCCATCTCATAATTTATCCAAGAGCCTGCTGCCAAAGTCAGCTGGATCAGAAAATATCTAATAATTTCAGACATTAACTGTGTGTTAGGTGCAAAGTGTTTACCAAAGATTGTTTAATATACTTTCATAAAAACCCTAGAAATAGAGACCACTGTCATCCCCATTTTACAATGCAAACTGAAAAAGGTTAAATAACTGAGATTTGGATTCAGGTCTGTCCGCATAAACCAAAACCCACACCACAAACCACTGTTAAACTGCTTCTCTTCCGAATCAGGCCTCAGAAAAATTTTATTTGACTTCCACAATCTACCTCCCTAGCTTAAGCCTAAGCTTAGGCTGACATATAAAATTAAAAAAAGAAAACAACACACCCAATTACAAATCCAACACAATAAATGACATAATTCTAAATGTGAACTTTCGTTTTTCTTGAGTTTATTTGGGCTAACATTGGTTAATAACATTATATAGGTTTCAGGTGTACAATTCTATAATCCTTCACATCATCTGTATATTGTATTGTGCATTCACCACCCCAAGTCAAGTCTCCTTTCATCACCATTTATCTTCCCCCGGCTCTCCCCCCGCCTGTGAATGTTCTTTTTTTTCTCAGAGGTTTTCAACATAAAAAACAAGAACTAATCTTGAATTAGCTAACCATTTCCTCAAGTGTTTTCACTATGAAGTTCTTAGCTGTCACACCTGACAAACCACTCCTCCTTCAGCAAGTGACAACAACACAAGCCTAACACCTCAAATTTTATTGTTAGGGACCTAGTCTTTCAAACCAGCCTGGAGCATGCTACACAGAAAATTTCTATAATATTCATCTTTTCAGTCTCTTGTGAAGCACAGATGCACATATTTATGTATTTCTACACAAATCTAAATGCTATCGGGGTTCAATACCTAGTGAATTACCTGGGTTAAACACAGTAAAAAATACGACTGCAAAAAAAAAAAAAAAGATATGATGGCATTTTTCATAAGGTTTAAAGTCGCAGTTCTTATGGCCCGGGCAGTATTTCTTTGGATCTAACCCAAGGTTTTATGATGCTAGTTAACTGTTAGGGAACTTAAAGGGACTGAACATTTGATCCTCAAGTCCTTTTATCACTGAAGTCTCTATAAAACGTTTGATTACTTTGAAAAATCATGAGATGTGTGAATCATTTGTGTTTATTGGGAAGGGGACTTGCTAATACATACAATTTGATTTGAAAACACACACACAAAAAACAACACACCAGCTCCTGACTTGAATATGATTGTTTTGGCAATAGTAATACCCAACCCTTCACTCCAGCGCTGCCTGCCTTCCTGGTTCTAGGTGAGGGCCGCCATCCTGGAGGATCTACGGGGAGAGCTGAGAAGCAGCAGCGAAGGTGCAGTACAAGGATTAGCGCTTTAAAAACCACAGCAAACTCCGCTTTTCAAGGAGAGAACACACAGATACAGACCCTGCCTCTGACAACATCCGAAAGATTCATTATAGACAGTCTATTCAGACGAAGCTACAACAGCCCCAGGAAATATAAACAGCGTCCACCCGCAAAGACAACGGGGATAGGCGAGGGGGGCAGGGGGGGGGGGCGGATAACTGATGGGAAGGAAGCTGGTCATGTGAAGTTTCTCCAACTCCACAAGGTCTAATAAATTCCCGGTTTGTTTCCACTCGGAGCAGCCATTAAACGTGCCCTGACACGTGGGTACAGGGGACCTCCCTTTTCTCCGGTTTTGTCCGTTTCCTTCTCTCTGCACTTGTTTGTATACAGACAACCACGCCCGGGGACAGGGGTGACCACAAGATGACAGGCCTCGTCAATTCCTCCCCTTAGATTACCCGATGCCCCAAGTCTGACTCCACGGCAGTGATTTATCGAGAATCACGAGTTCCTTTTCGAAAGTTATGAATGATGTAAGTCAAGTTTACAAGACACAAACGTACGGCGAGGGACAAGTGAGTGTCCGAGACGTGAGCTACAGCGTTTGGAAATTAGCTTTCATTGATATGCCCTAGTTAACACTTAAAAAATAACAAAATGAAAAAAGTAGCCCTGATCCACGCAGTAAGTGTCCGGGCAATACTTTTATTTTTAATCATGCACGATTCATGTCCGAGTCTTGACTTCCCCATGTACCTATCACCTGCCAATACCCTCTCGGGTCACCACCTGCTCGGGGTCCCTGGCGGGAGGTGTGCGCTCCGGGTCTTCCTCTGTGACCGGCCATCTCCCCGCCAGACCCTCCGCGCCCAGCGGGTTCCAGGGCTGCGCACCCGCGGGCGACTCCCCAGAAAGAGCGGAAGAAAGTAGGGAAGAGGGGCGTGGCGCCAGGTCGCCCCCAGACGCTGGCCCTCCTCCCAAACCTGGCACCACCGCCAAGCCTGTGCTGGGAACACGGGAGCCTCCCAGCCCCGACCGCGCTCGGGGCGCACGGCCCGGGGCGGGCGAGGAAGCTAGCGGGGAGACCTTCCCCCGGCTCCCGCCCCCACCCCCAGGCGCCGCTACCCCAGCCCCAACCCGAAGGGCCCCTGGCTCCCCGAGCCTCCGGCTGCGCTGGTCGAGGCGAGCGCGCCGTCGGTCCCCGCTCTAGGCGTCCCTCGCCCTCCCTCCCCCATCCCCTTCTCTGGCGACCAGGGCCCCGACCAGTCCCCGCCCTCCGGGACACTCTTCCCTTCTTCCTCCCTTCCTCCGTCCCCTCCCTCCATCTCGCTTCCCAGCACCGGGAACTCGGAGGCGGCCCCCGAGCTGACCAGCCGACGCCCCGCGCTGCGCCCCTGTCCCCGCGGGGGCCCTACTCACCACCTGCGTCCACCGCCGGGTGCTCCCTCGTCTGCCGGTGGCTGCCCCGCCGCCGCCGCCGGGACTCGGTCTCTAAGGGCTCCTGGAGACGGCTCCGACCTCTCCTCCTCCTCCGTCTTCTTCTCCCGCCCTGGCCCCGCCTCGCTCCGGGTAGGCGGGGCGGACAGCCCGACGGGCGGGGCGGTGGCGGCCAGGACTCCTTCCTGCGGCCCGAGCCCTCCCTCTGCCCCAGACGCCCTGATCGTTCCCGGTTCGGACTCCGACCCCTGTCGCGTCCCGGCGGGCAGAGGGGGGAGGTCCGGAGCTGTGAAACTCCGCCAACATCTGGCCGCTGTGGCCGTTCTCCTTTGTCCTCTCCCGAATTCACGGAAGCCCTGGAGTTCAAGGACTCTCGGGGCCCCCCACTTCGCTGCCTTCCAGGGGGCTGCTCTGACTTCTCCGGAGTTCCTTTCGCGTGCGAACCCCTCGCCAACCCCGATGCCAACAGTCCCCTGGGCCACCAATATGCGCGCTGCCAACCCCCTACACCAAAGTTAGGCTCCGCTCCCGGAATTTCTTAAGAAAACAGTCACAGTAAAATTTAAAGGGCCCTGGGGCCACGGAGAGATTTCGTTTCCCAGAAAGTGGAGATGCGACTGTGGATTGTTGTATTTGCAGTACATGCACCCGTCATGAGCTTCACCTCCATCTCTCCCCCATGAAATGTGTGTTTCCTAATGCCCAGCACCTGGCAGAGTTCTGTGTCATGGATTCATTGCATTTGGCTGGATTTTCTTCTGGATGGATTCAGGGTCCATAGTTTGAAGAGCCACATCTGTTTTCACAGACTTCAAATGATTGGTACATAGAGTCATTCAGCGAGCATTCATTGAGCACCTGCTACGGGCCACACATTGCCTTAAAGATAATGGGGAGAAACCAAGATGAATCAGATGGGGTGTCCAGAAAAAGTAAAAAAGACAGATGTTCAGAAATCTTATTACTCAGACAACTCCCCATAGATACCTAAATATCTGCTTTCTCATTTGACAGGGTGGAGGGAAACGAGAAGGTGAGGCCAAAGGAGATCACTCCGAACCAGTGTGGGCAGAGTCTGTACTTGAAATGGAGTCTTAGAGCATTGGTGAGGGATGTCTGTGAGTTGAGCTGCACCCACTGAAGGGAAGTGGGGCCTAGTGTAGTAAGGACATTATCTTCACTCTTTCTTTCTGACCGTTACTCACGTATCATTCTGGTGAAATCACTTGACTAGGCTGCAGAAGGGATGCTGCGGGTAGAGAAAGTTTCTGTTTGGATGCCTTGCCCAGGAGTGTGGCTGTAGCCACCTGTGGAGGGCAGTAGTTGTTGGGGTGCAAGCCACAGCCTGCCAGGGGAGCCCTTTATTTCCTGCTTCGTACAGTGGTAGAAAATGCTTGACTGATTTACAGACACTGACACTTCCAAGCATATACCTCTACAGAACAGTGTGATGCCAACAGGGACTGATACTATCATACCCTGGAGTTTCTATCCAGGGTATAGATACGGAATTTTGGCCACAGATTACAGAATCAACTCCTACAGTCCTACCAGTAATTTCCATTTATGAGGCACTTTATAGTTTCATAAGTGCATAAGCTCATTCATCTCTTGCAAAAACCTAAAAACTGATACATCAAAAACTTAAGTGGCTTACTGAAGGTTTTCTAATCCAGTGCTATTCAAAGTCCACTGGTCCATAGAACAGGGACAGTCTGGGACCTGTTACCTGTCTGTAATAGGATGAGATAGGAGTTGAAGATGAGCAAATAGAAACTTTTATAGCAATTTGACTGACTAATTTTCCGCCTGTTGACTTTAATAACTAAAAATATGGCCTTGGGTTTTGTATGTCTTTTATTTCATTTTCTCATTATCCATTTTGTGATCTATCATGTTGTATAAAAACATCAACTGTAACAGATTTAAAATGAAATACCACAGATAGTTTGAGAGGCACGGAGTAGGCAGGGGTAACAAGAGCTAATACTTACTTGGCAGATGTTGCTTTAAATAGATATATTAACTCTTTTAATCCTCCTAACCCTAGCAGGTAGACACAGGGACGGTAGGCCATGTAGTCCAAAAGTAGCAGAACCAGAATTCAAACCCTAGGCACCTGGCTCCAGACTCTATGCTTTTACCCACGGCCCTGCACCCACTGTTCTTTCCAATCTGCCAATGTGTCCAAACTTCAGCCACTTATATTTCACTTTCATATCATGGTACTTCCTATATGATTTTTTCATTTATATTTTTGATTGACTTACTTTTGTTATTTCTTACATATATTGTCTTGCTATTAGTAATTTCACCCATGAAATCTTGAGTTTGATAGGCAAGCGTGTCTCTTACCCTGAATCACATTAAAGTACAGCCTAACTCTAGCAATTACTGTCAGTGTTCTGCCATACTCCCTCCCTCTGACCCTTGTTAAATTTTGTGCACACTGGTTTCAGGTGTGCTTTCATTCTCATCACTAGAACCTGCATCTCCTTGTCAGAGCACCACCCTTAGCTTGCAGGGTTTGCTTTGCCTGCTCATGGGACAGCTGGAAGTAACTAGGAAGTAATGTGTCCCTGCCTCTAGCCCAGCCTTTTTCCAATGACTAAGGGACATGAGGGTATAAATACTCCAATTCCTGCAGTCAGGATAACTCTAGGTTGCATCTCCACTGTTTATAGAGCTCCCTACAAGACTGGGCCAAATTCTCTCCCTTCCCTTATGAAACCTGGCTGGATATCACATTATTATTATTATTATTATTATTATTATTAAGGTAACATTGATTAACAACATATAAGTTTCAGGTGTGCAACATTATAATTCAACTAGAGGCCTGGTGCACGAATTCATGCCCCAGGGGGGTCCCTCGGCCTGGCCTGCAGGGATCAGGCTGAAATTGGCTCTCCAACATCCCCCAAGGTGTCCCAGATTATGAGAGGGTGGTTCTCAGGTGATGCACCCTGGAATCAGGCTCCCTCCTCTCTGGTTCCGGGTGCGTCACCTGAGAACCACAGCTGACAAGTCACCAAAGCTTGGCAGCTCCTGAGTTGAGCATCTGCCCTCTGGTGGTCAGTGCGCATCATAGCTACCAGTCAGATGGTCACATGGTTGGATGGTTGGCCTGTTGTTTAGGCTTTTAAATATATAGATAACTGTATACATTATAGCATGTTCACCACTAAATTTCCGTGGATCACCTTATATTTGATCCCATTTACCTATTCTTGCTTGCCTTTCTTACCTTTCCTGGTCCCACTTCCCACTCCCCTATCACTGTTTCCTAGGAACATGTCCTAATCAACTATATAATCTGCAGGGCCCAATACAAGATTTTTAAAAAATTTAATAAATTAAGAATTTCAAGGATATTAAACCAAATACTGGGCTCTGTGTGACCTCACAGGAGACTCTATAGGCTGTACGTCAATGAAGCTGGCCTGGATGCTAATAAATCATTTTCTCGTGAGTCCTCATCTCAGGGTCTGCTTCTGAGGAATCCCAAGCTAAGATAACAACTAGTAGAGTAAATACCAGCCCATCCAAGTACCATCAAATCAATTTGTATAACACACTGATGGTCAGTATCCCACATCTTGGGAGGCCACCCCTCGTAGAGGGCTGGGTTATGTCAAGGTGTATGTAAAAAGAGCTTTGGCCATAGAAAGAGGTATAGCAGTTGAGAATGGTTTGGGTTAACGAGATGATGATGTAGGAAACCTGGGTTTTAGTCCCAATTCTGAGTGATACCCACAACATGTGAATATGGATGGTATCTTGGATTGAGTTACCTAGAAACAGACTGCAAGAGGAAAGTTTTTGGGCAAGTGATTAGAAAGATACACTCATAAGGAAGTGAGACTGGCAGGGGCAGAGGGAGAAGCTGCCACTCAACATGCTTATAGCTGGCCCTGCAGTCAGTGGGGACTGAAGTTGGGTGGCTCTTCAGAGTTAGACCAAATTGACTCCAGGGGACTGGGCCTTTGTATCTCCATATTCTGCATTCCTGGGAAGAGGTGTAGTCATGGTCAAGTCAGTTCACTGAGGGCAGTGCCTGCTGATTGACACAGATGTGAATGGCCAGGAACTAATATTCCCAGCAGCCCAGAAATATGTTGTTAGCCTTGAACAGGGGGTCTGGGAGTAGCTCCACAGTGTGCATTCTATTGGTTATCTCTGGGATCTCTCTTGGGTTTACAGTCAGTCATAACAGGAACCTAGCCCAGGGCTTGACCCCTTGCTCCTCCATGTAGCACCTGAGCAATTTTTGGTTGTACCTTTACTTTTCTCATCCTGAGCCTATTTAATTTCCTTCCCACCCCCCCATCCCAGACTTATCTTAAAATTTTTTCCCTTCTCTGTTTATGCCTGGCCCAACTATTTTCCACCCCTCCAATGGCACTCAAGACAAACAAAACAGTTGCCTATGAGAGAGTAGCAGTGTAGTAAATGAAGTAAAATATTACCCGTTATGAGGTGTAGCTTTTGGCATTAGGTTCTGACTCGGCCACTCACAGACTCTGTGAATTTTGGGGCAATTACCTACCCTGGTTAATCACTTAACCGGGTCTTTTCTTGTCTTTAAAATAAAGAGATTGTAAGAGAATGGTCTCTAATGTCTGAATTCTATGAAAATTACAATTTTAAAAGAGATGGCGTTCTTTGCTGCACAATCCCTCACGAAGCAAGCAAGAGAAATGGTTTTATAACTCAGGACAACAGATTTTTTAAATTAGCTGCAATTCACATGTGAAGCTCTACTTCTGTGAACTTCTAGTCAATAAGCAATAACAACACCCTCACTAAAGCATCAATCAGATACGCGTGAAAAAGATGAAAAATTAGGCAAATCAGTCTGTCTGTAGGTGACCAGATCTTCACAGGCCTCAGAGCAATATTCTGGGATATCAGCTTTGCTTCTTAAGGGTTTTATTCATTCTTTGTCTGGACCTGTCCTTTTGAATAGATTATCCGGGTAAGTGTTTCACAAACTGGTTTTTCTGCTCAGTCAGAGGCTGCCATATTCTCATGTAGAAGTTAGGTCAGTGAGAAGTATCCACATCCTGGAAATTCCCAAGTGACTTGTTGAAACGTGTATTCCCACAGGCAGGAGCTATGGCCCAAACAGTGACTACAGATCAGTAGGCGATTTAACACAGTTCCATCCTCAAATGTGTGGGAGCCTTCGGAGGTCTGGATGGGATTAGCCCCAAATTGAGGCACTAACTCTAGTTAGATGATTACTAACTCAGTATGAGCTTTCTGGCTTGTGACAGAGCCTGGCCCTCTAGTTTTAGAGAAGGTATGTTCCCAAACACTGTTGCCTAGAAGTCAAATACTTGAGCTCCAGAAATAGTGAATTTCCCATTATTGGAGGAGTTCAACCAGTAGTCAACTAGGAAGTGGAGATGTAGAGGATATCTGGGGAAGTAACCCAATATCCACCAACAAGACATGGCACCTCCATCTAAAGAACCCTGTGAAAAGATGTAGATCTAACTATATTCATATGAAAAGATGCTCTGAATGTATTTTTGAGCATTTCAGGTTATGAAAGAGCATGTATAGAATTTCCTACTCATGTACAAAAAAAACACACGCACACATACACAAATGTCCATATATCTGCAATTTATTTAAAAAATATGTTTTTATTGATTTTAGAGAGAGAGTAAGAGAGAGGAATAGAGAGATAGAAACATTGATGAGAGAGAAAAACATTGACTGGCTGCCTCCTGCACCCTTCCCACCGGTGATCGAGCCCACAACCCAGGCATGCGCCCTGACCGGGAATCGAACCCAAACTGGCAACCTCTTGGTTCATGGTAGACGCTTAACCACTGAGCAACACTGGCTGGGCTATCTGCATTTCTTTTGCCAAATATTAACAGTGATTTTCTCAGGATGGTGGGATTTGGGGTAACCTACACTATTTTATACAGCATGAACTTATTTTTTACAGTGAATGTATAATTTTACTCTGAATAATGGGTGTTTTTACATTACAAGTGTCTTTTTTTTCATATTACATAAAGAGGGAAAAGGGCATTGTGTAGATAAGAGATTGGTGCCTCTGGCCATTTGCTTTTGTAAATAAAGTTTTATTGGAACACAACTAAACCCATTCATTTATCTATTTTGTTTGGCCACCTTTGCTTTAAAATGGTTGAGTGGAATAGTTGTGACAGAGCTCTTATGGCCTGAAAAGCCTAAAATATGGCTGCCTCCTGCATGCCTCAAACTGGGGATTGAGCCCGCAACCCAAATACATACCCTGACTGGGAATCGAACCGTGACCTCCTGGTTCATAGGTCGACACTCAACCACTGAGCCACGCCAGCTGGGCCATGTTCTCTGTTTTGACCTCAGATATCGAGAGAGGTCAGGTGGAAGACTGAGGTTTCTCTCTCCTTATGGCTCAGTCTCTCTAAGAAAGAATGATTGAGGAAATCCTGGACAAAATAAATCATCGTGGGGCAGGAGGGAGAGGTCCCAAAGCCAGGGGAGCTGTGGAGGAAAGGAAGGTATCAGGTTCTCAGGGGAAAAGGTGGGGAACTGGGTGGGACAAATCCCTGCTCATCCCTCATTCCTCCATCACACTTTCCTACAGTTTTCCTTCAAGCTTCCCCTCCCGCATAATCCACCTGGCCTCCAGGTGCACAGAATAGGTATGAGATGTTTCTCCTTCACTGTCAGTGGTACCAGGAACGCGCTCACTTACAGAAACCACTGAAGCAAGGATAAGCAATGCCAACCCGAGCCATGTCAGGACCTTGCTCATTTCCAGAACTTGGCCAGAGGAGCTGGATGATGGCCCTGATGTGGAATGCACTCAGATACTACGTAATTAAATGGTTCAACAGAAATGTTCTCTTTGTCAACCACTTACCCCAGATCTTCCCTGAAGAAAATATAAGGCCCCCGCAGTGACAGGAAGGGAAGCAAAGCAGCCCCGTAGACGGTGAGGACCTGTGAGCTAAGTTGTGATGGGGGTTGGAAGTATTTTCTCTGGCCCTCAGAGAGTAATCTCATTTAGCTCTATATTCTGGTGAGAATGGAAAATACCAAGTCTGCAACCTCTGTGACTGCAATTGTCACTGTGTGGTTCTCAAAAATACCTAAAATGTTTTTCCAAATTGTGAGGGAATCTCAGGAAATGTGATTAAAATGTGTTTTGATTTGTTTTGTGTTAGTCTTCCAGCATTACCCTAGAAATACTGAGATAACAGAGTGATACCGACAACAATGCCAGGACTTGTTCTTGCTGCTTTTACTCTATTATCTTAGCATTTAAAAATATCAAAACATGGCCTATTTCAGCCTTGAAACTACCCTGAGATTAGATACCACCTTAAAAGTTTAGGGGTAAAAGAGTTGCCTTATTTTAGCGTTTTCTGACCACATTCCTCTCCCATGTAAACTCTCCCCAGGAGCCGAGTTGTTTTCTTTGCTACTTCCTTGGTTTCTAGGAAGGTTGGGCACCTTTTCATATAATTATTAGTCATGTGTGGTCTCTGAACCAACTGGGCATGGATCTACTTTCAGCGGTCTCTAATGGGTCGTTCTGGATATTTTTGTGTTCCTATATATAGCCCTGAGCTCTGTTCTGGAATATAGTTAAGTTACTTGGAAACAGATTTATCCTTTTAGATCTTGCTTTTAGGATTGATTCAGCAGAATGTCACAGTTATCACTCTAGGGCTAATTTCCCCCCTATTGAAGCAAGACCCGCATGTCTACTCAATGCTCCATAAACCTTAAGGTTTTCTGGTCTGGTGGGAAGAGGCATCATTCTGGACCCTGAGTGAGCACCAGGCACAGGTACCTCTAACCCTGACAGATGCTTCTTCCCCTGGCCTTGGGCAGCTGCGTTGCCTGCATGAGTTCATCATCCCTCCTCCTACTCATCACAGGCATCATCCTGCATACGGGGGACCTACTGATCGTCTCAGGGTTCTCTTTCCGTTTGGCGCTCTTCTCTCTGGGTCTCTGTCCTGTGACTCCCAGTTGCCTTGATCTTCCTGAACTCTCATCCCCATTCCCTCGCAGGGAATCCCCCAGGCTCCTTGTAAATCCCTCCTCTCTCTGCTGTGGCCTGGAAGCTCCCTCAGGGCAATAAACGGGGACTTGTAGGATTCTCCCCATCTCTAAGGGATCCCTATCCTTTAGTCACCTGATATATGGTGTTTTGCAAACTGTTATTTCATATGTTTTGTCTGTTTTTAGGTTGTTCCACACAGGAGGGTAAAACCAGTTTCTTTTCTCCATCTTGACTGCCAGCAGCAGTCTCCCCTAGCACTCTAAATCATTTATTATAATTCTTTCCCACTTATCATTGCTTAACATGATTTTGTACATTTAAAAATATCGTCTCCTTTCTCAGGCTGGAAGCTCCATGAGGGCTCTTGCTCTGTCTGTTTGGCTTACTGTTGTATCCTCTGTTCTTATAACATTGCGTGACACATAGTAGTGCTCATGAAATATGGAATGAATGAAGGAATGATGAACGGATGAAGGAATGATGAATGAATGAGTGGATGAGAGCTAGACCAGGGCCTGATCATGAGAGGCTTGAATGCCAAGCAAGGAAATTAAACAAGTTTTGCTGAGAGCAAAGCCTCCTGCTCAGAGACTAGAAGGTCACATTCTACCCATTTGCCATTTGAGAATGTTGTGGGGTGCAAGCTACTCTGCCTGTGTGTCTGCCAAGCTGTTGGTGGATTAGGTCACATTTTTGGAATCTACTTGGAATTCAGAAACCTGGCAGCAATAATGAATCTTGCCTTTGACCCTGCATCTTAATCTGATTGGCTCTAAGCCCTTTACAAATATTAATTATGTCTCACAGTGGGGTTGCCACCCTGACCTCTTTTCTTAGCCTCATAACACTGAACCAGTGTTCAGCACTCCTGTCCCATGATAGCAAGTGTATTCCTTCTTCCCAAACCAGAAAGGTTAGTGTGTTATCTTTACCAACATTCATAAATTAGTGTTTTATTGGTGAACTTGATGATTGAGTAATTTTCCTAAAAACCTCATGTGATCATTGCAAAAGCCTTTCCACTGGTCTGACTCTAGTCTTCAAAGCAGTCTTCTGGGGTATAATATTAGATTACATGAGGAAGTAAATATTGGAAACCACAGCTATATTTATTGTGTCGCTTCCTTTTGTTAGTACAGCATATAATCTATAATAATAAAAGCGTAATATGCTAATTAGACTGGACATCCTTCCGGATGACCTTCTGGACGAAGTTGGGGCTGCCTGGGTCCTGGGTGCCTGCTGGCAGCTGGAGGGAAGCCTGGGTCCCGGGTGCCAGAGGAAAGCCAGTGCTGGCAGCCAGGTGAAGGAAGGCCTACTCTTTTTTTTTTTTTTTAAATATATTTTATTGATTTTTTACAAAGAGGAAGGGAGAGGGACAGAGAGTTAGAAACATCGATGAGAGAGAAACATCGATCAGCTGCCTCCTGCACACTCCCTACTGGGGATATGCCCACAACCAAGGTATATGCCCTTCACCAGAATCGAACCTGGGACCCTTGAGTCCACAGGTTGATGCTCTATCCACTGAGCCAAACTGGTCAGGGCAAGGAAGGCCTACTCTTGTACGAATTTTGTGCATTGAGCCTCTAGTATATAAATAAAAACACATATATTGGAGCTTCATGGTCACATTCTTTCCTGACGAAATGCACAATAAAAAATATTTAGCAATCACAGGTCTAGGCTCTGTTCCAATCCCCCCTTAGTGAGGTCAGATTGCTCTCCCTAGAAGATATCTCTACGTGTGCCCCTTCCCTTGACAAAACAAACAAAAAAGCAAAACCCCAAACCTTCTAAGATTTCGGTCTAAAACAACTTTTGCAGTAAGCTGAAGTTGAAGGGAGTTTTTCTATGCAGACACAGTATTTGCTCCATAACTGGCAATAAGCCCCACATGTATATGACATGTTACACTTTTACAGTGCACTGAACTCTGCCTACAGGCCTTCTGATTTCAGAACGTGGGTCTGCTCTCTCCCAAACTTTGTATGTATTTAGGATACTCTATGCAGCCTATTAGCCCACTTAGAGACTAAACTATGGACCCAGAACAACGACTGCAAGGCCATGGATATTTGCCTGGGCTCCATCAGTACACATGTTAAACAGACTGCATTACTGAAGAAATTATGGAAATAAGGAACTTTACGTGTGCTAAGTTATTAGGGTAGTTTACAGAAATAGCAATTGAGTAAAAACTAAACTACAGCACACAGTGTGTGTGTGTGTGCATGTGTGTGTGTGTAGGAGTGGGGACAAGGGGCACCCAAGGTACCAGGCATGTGAATGTAGAAACGGTTGTAAAAGAGGAACCTCTGGCCCTGGCCAGATACCACCTGTGCCAAGTGAATTGGAAATGAGCCATTCAGTTGAGCTTTTCCTGAATTCCTAATACACAAGTTCACAAACAAAGTGAACTGGTTATTTCATACCACTAAGTTTTGGGATAGCAGAGCTGAGAGTTGTAGATGTCATTTGAGTACCTGGATCTAACTCTGCCTGAAGCAGTACTACCCTGGCTTTTTCAGTGGGTCAGGACATACCTTTTCGTGTATCTGTTTATCCTCGCGCAAGTTGGGTTTCTGTCATTTCCAACCAAAAGAGTTGTGAAGAATGCAGTGACACTCTTTTAGCTTGGGTGCAAAAGCTCCAGCCAATCGCTTCTCAGTTCCTCACTTACCCTCACTGTTCATTGGTGCAAGAACCTTCTCTGGTTTGATTGATTGGATTTTCATTCATACCTTTTTACCCTATTTCTTCTCTCATTCCCTTCCTACTCATAGACAAATATAATTCTGATCGGCATCTTTTTAATTGTTTGTGTCCTTATAAAATATATATTGTTACTTTGTGCACATGTATTTTAGTGTTATATTAATGGTATACTCTTCTTAAGTATTCTTAAATACGTAAGAATCTTTCAAGTTAATATTATGGTGGTCCACATATTCCTCCAAAACTGCATTACCTGCTATAAATTTTGCCTCTAAGAGATATACATTCTAATGATATGTATTGTTACTGACAATTATTTTTGTCTTCTTGGCATTAACAAAACACTCAACCTCTTTTATTCTCTAAATGCCTCTTTTCTCACCTCTCTCCCCTTTATTTTTTAATAATAATGTTCTGGCTATATGGATGTGATTCTTCTCATATTTTCAAGAGTATTAATTATATATGTATATTTAATATGTATATGTTAATATATATTGGAGATATTTTTCTCTTTTTTATTGTCCCTATTTCCTTTGGGTTTCTTTTCTTTATATTTTAAAAAATATGTTTTCTTGTTTTTAATCTGTGTTTTTCATCTTAGCAGCTTTCCTCAACTATCAACTGATCTTTGGCTGATTGACGCCTGTGTGTGTGTTTGCGTGTGTGTGCGCGCAGGGTTTATGAGTGCTGGGAGTGGGTGATGCGGCAGAGATCTGGCTCTCTGTCAGCCTGCACACCTCTGTTGGCTTCTGTAGGTCTCTTCTTGGGCTAGTCAGATACACCAGAAAAGGGTCAGGCACTCTACTTGGAAGGTGGGGAAGGTTTAAGTCTGGCTGCCTGTATCCCAGCAGCCTGGAAGTCCCATGGTGGTTTTTTATTTTATTATTATTATTTTTTAAAATCTAGATTCTCACTTAATCTTGTTTTTCGAGTACCCCACACTTAAACTGTGGCTCATGGCCATACTACCTGAACCATCTATTCATTCAAATATTTAGCCAACAAACATTTACCAGTCTCCCCTTAGCATTTTATGCCAGGCAGAATTCTAGGTGCTTGGGAATCTGCCAGTAATTCAAACAGATGAAATCCTGCCCACACAGAGCTTTACATTCTGAGAGGAATACATCTCCTGTCCTCAGCCAAAGTATATGTTGCGGCGAGGGTAGGGGGATGGGGTGAGGGGGCGGGGCGTGCCATGAGGTGGCTGACAGAAAATGGAAGTGGCAGGGGTTTGGAGGTCTAACAGACTTTCAATCAGTCCTCCTATATTCAGCCCCACCTCACATCCTATCTTCAAAAGTGCTCAGCGCCTCCAATCCCAGAGCCTTTGTGGGCTAGGGCGGAAGGAACCCGCTTGCTTTATGTTAGCATCCCTCTACCCTTCCAGACCTTTGAATGTGAGCTTCCTTGGTTCTGCCACTTGTTCATCCGCTTTCTACTCCAGATCTGCTTAGTCTTCTCTCCCATTGTCCTTATTCGTGTGACTTACTGCACCTTGTTGTCTTCATTTAATATTATTGCAGTGGGATGGAGGGTAGAGATAATTTTGTGTTCAGTCAACTATGTTTGATCACCTACCAGTAACTCTTTATATGGGCACAAAGTTGCTGGCTTTCCAGGTAAAAATGGTGCCAGCTGGCTGGTGGTGGCAGCAGGCTCTGATTTTCTGATAGTCACATCTCTGTGAAGCTGTGCTGCCTGAATTTAAATGTGATCACATAAAAGGTACATAAGCTTAATGTTTCTAGGCCTCTGATATCAAGGCTTTGCCTTTTCTCTCTTTCTCTTGCACCTTAGAGAATGTTTTACTTAACTTGCTTCTCCCTTGAGTCATATTTTTCTTTTGTTTCTATTATTGACCTTCATGTTTTCCTTGCTTTCATGTCCATGATGACAGAGTATTTTAGACTAAAATTCCTCATCATTGCATACATGTGTTGAAATACAGTAAAACAGTGTCTGTATTTTAAGTTGGAGAGAAATAGTAGGACGACTAGTAGCTAACACTTATTAAGCATTTACTGTGTGCAAGACACTGTCCTAAGAGCTTTGCATGCATTATCTTACGAAATTCTACTGTCTTCCTATGAGGTAGGTATTATTATCAATCCACTTTATGGATGAGGTCCTATCACCTTATTTTGTAAAGGCAACACTAAAAGATTAAAAACTTGCCTAAAGTCTTACAGCAATTGAGTGAAGTTTTAAAATATTCATGAAATGCAACTGCTTTATATATTATCAAATGTCTAACAAAAATGTCTATTTTTGTAGACATTTTTGTTAGACATTTGAAGCAGGGTTTTGGCTCCCCAAACCTCCAAGGCTCCCTGCTGAGGGAGCTACATATCTAAAGATCAGCAGCTAATTAGAAAATAAACCAGATTTATTTGATCCAATAGCAGGGAGGTCTGGTTAGCTGTGCTGGAGGATTGGGTCTGGGAGCCAACATGGGGTTTCTTGCTCCCTTAAGTGGAGACTGGCTGAGTCTAGAAGGGTGAGATCTATGCAGCAGGTTCTAATCCACTCACCCAACCCGCTGTGCCGGAGAGAAAGGCGGGCCACCTCACCCCCACCTTGTAGACCAAAAAGCTGGTCAGAGAACATGAGGATTGCTAAGCCTAGCTCCAAGAGACAGCTGTGCCCTGGGTGTGATCTCCATAAAGGGACAAGAAGGGAGACAGGACCATGAAGTAGAGGAGGAAGCAAATAACTGACCTGGCATTAGAAGTGGCTCAGTTGATTGGAGAGTCATCCCATCTACCAAAAGGTTGCGGGTTTGATTCCTGGTCAGGGCTTGTATGGGAGACAACCAGTCAATGTTCCTCTCTCACATCAATGTTTCTCTCTCTCCCTCCCTGCCCCCTTCCTCTCTCTCAAATCAATAAAACCTCCTCTGGTGAGAATTTAAAAAAAAAGAAGTGGCCCAATTCAAATTAGGCTCCAATTTCTTGGATTAGCGCCTGCTGGCTCCCTCCTTGGGGCAACTGAGGAGGGGCCTAGAGAGGGGCTGAGAGTGTGGGTAGGAATAGTCTCTATCCTGGAAGCTGGGCAGGCCTGCTCTCTTTTCGGATGAACACATGGGGAGAAGAAAAACACAGCTTCCCTTCTTCATATTTCTGTTTCGTGGAGATAAAAAAATGTCAATATTTTAAACACTGCTTGCAGCTAGCGTCTTTTATTTTCTAACTTAAATCACTCAATGGGTTTCTTAACTCACTCATGAGTCTGGACCCTCAACTTGAAAACCTTATTCTAGGAGGTTTGTTGCCACAAGTTTGGAGGAAAGAACTGTTCTTGCTTGTAAAACACTTCAGTGGATTGTTTGGTAATGCAGGAAATGAGAATTGGGGGCCTAATTGGACAGGAGTGGTGACCAAGACAAGAAATTTGGTATAACTGCAAAGGATAATATAATTAAAATAATATGGTAGAAAGGAGTAGAGAGATTAACACCTGATAAGGTCAAACATCTTTTCATGTGCTCATTTGCCATTTGTCTTAGTCAGTGTGAGCTGCTAGGCCAGAATAACATGGACAGGGTGGCTCAGACAACAAACATTTATCTCTCACAGTTCTGGAGGCTGGAGGTCTAGGATCAGGGTGCCCCTGATTGGGTGCTTGGTGAAGACCCACCTCCTGGTGCACAGATGACTGTCTTCTCAAGCCTCATGTGGCAGAGGGAGATAAAGGGCTAGCTCTCCTCCTCTTCTTCTAAGGACACTCATCATTGGGGCTCCACCTTTATGACCTAATTACCCCCTAAAGAGCCAACCTCCTGATACCATCACATTGGGCCTTAGGATTTAACATATGCATTGGGGTGGGGGGGGGGCAGTGTACAAACATATAATCTATAGCACCATCTTTGGTCTATCCTCTGTAGTGAAAGGACAGCAGCATTTCTAATAAACCAAGTGTTAAAAGAAAGTAGAGCATTATTATCAACAAGGTTAGTAATAGGTGCCATAACAGTAAGCTTTCAATCTTTCTAATTTTTTAATCTCCGGTACAGAAAACTCTGTGCCAGGAAGCAGGGATACAGAGGTTAACTCAACAGATATGGCTCTTCCCCTCGTGGAACTTATAGTTATGAGGTAGGCAAGGATTTGAAAAACATTTTTATAGAACAAATACACATATGTATAATTATAAAAAGTGATGTGTCCCAAAAGGACCAACCCAAATGGCATGAAAAAGAAGACTGGAGATTTCATTTCCATTGAGAGTCAAGTACGTTCAGTTCAGGCCTGAACAATGAAGAGGTGCAATGCAGGCGCTGCAGGGAAAGGAGCAACTCAGCCAACGGGAACAGCATGTGTCGAAGGTCCCAGGCAGGAAAGAGCTTGAGATGTGTAAATCCCAAAGCAGGCCAGTGTAGCAGGAATGCAGAGCAACGTGGTAGAGTGATGTGAGATGAGTTTAGCGATCTAGGCAGGACCCAGATGAGAAGAAGGTACTCAGCCAGGAGGCTACTGTATAAAGCCAGCTAGTTTTAATTGGCATTATAACCAAGGCAATAGAGAGAGGAGTGGGTAGTTTTAAAGTATGCTTTGGAGTTAATATTGACAAGATATGGTGAGGGACTGTATGCTGGGGGCAGGAGGGCAGGTGAGGAAGAAGGAGGCAGTAAAAATAAATCCCAAGTTGCTTGATTGAACAATCCAGTTGATGGAGGTGACTTTATCAAGATAGTGAAAACAAGAAGAGGTCTTGATTTGTAAGGGGGGTGGTAGGCAGTGGTCATGTTATTTTTAGATGTATATAAATTCTGAGGACTGATGTGTGTCTACAAAAAGATTTCTATTTAAACAAATATTTTTAGAGAGGAAGAGAGAGATTGAAACATCAATGATGAGAGAGAATCATTGATCGGCTGCCTCCTGCATGCCTCCGATCGAGGATTGAACCCATAACCCAGGCTTATGCCCTTGACCGGAATCAAACCCAGGACCCTTCAGTCCCCAGGCTGATGTTCTATCCACTGTGCCAACCTGACTAGGGCAAAAAAAAGTAAGTCTATTTAATGGTGTCATACATACAAGGGACCTCCAACCAAGGCTGAAAGAGTTGAAGCTAAAAGAAAACAACTGAAATCCAAAGTACATCTCCCCCTGGCTTTTTGGATTTTTCAGAGATTTTAAATAGTGTGGGCAGGTGTCCACTAGATGGCAATATTTCTTTATAAAAGCCCAGATTTAGAAACCATACCTTCTCAGCTACATCAAGATGTATTCTGTGGGGCACACAGCCAGAGTGCAGTCAAAAGCCCTGAAAGTGCAACACAGCCAGATGACCTCTAGTCATGTGCACAGGCAGCAACAGCTATAAGAGCAAGATCCTCTGCAGCTCTTTACAAGGAGACAAAGGTGTGTGTGTGTGTGTGTGTGTGTGTGTGTTGGATCTGGGTGCTTCATTTCATGAAAAGCCCCTTAATCCTAAGTGCTGATAGTTCGAGCACATGAGTAACACTAAAGCCTCCCATAACCTCTCTGAGCGTCTTTCCTCACCTGTAGAATGGTGAGCACATTAGTACAACCTCACAGGGTTAGTGTGAGTAGAAAATTAGGTAATGCACGCCAATAAGGTGCCTAGCAGTCCTGGTACAAAGCAAGCACTTCCTCCATCATCACATTATCCCCACAGTGGCCCTGATGCCCAGGCTCCCTCCCTCAAGGCTTCATCCTACGGCAGCCTTGGTTGCTGTGGGTTCCAGGCATGACCTCGTGATTGAAGGACGCAAGTCACAGCAAGATGGCAGACTCTCTTCCAGGTCCTCTACAGCAGTGGTTCTCAACCTTGGCTGCACATTAGAATCACCTGGGAATCTTTTGAAAATCCTGATTTTTGGGCCTCATCCTCCGGAAATTCTGTTTCTTTGTTATGGGGTGGGGGCCACAACATTAGTAACAAAGAAACAGAATTTCCGGAGGATGAGGCCCCAAAATCAGGATTTTCAAAAGATTCCCAGGTGATTCTAATGTGCAGTGAGAACCACTGCTCTAAAGCCTTGGTTCATGGCAGGCGCTCCTCCGTAATGATCCTTCCTCCCAACTGCATTTTCAGGAAGATGGAGCCCTTCTGCAATTGACTTGTCTAATTGGACAGGCAAGCCATGAAGCAGGAGAGAGAGGAAGCGCCTGATGAAACGCAAATGCTGGAAAATCAGCCCCTGCCTAACACACTGCACTGAATCCAATTACCTTCTGTTTGGTTGCCTTTCCTAAGCTGCTGAAAGATGTGCAATTGCTGTCTGTGGGCTCATAATGATATATTCCCAGCCTGCCAGGTGGGAGAGGTGCAAGCTTGCTTTGTTTGGAGGTTGACGCAATGTGAACGCAGCTCGGCTTTGTCTTGGGAAGAAGTGGGCTTGTTGCTACAGCAGGGGTCAGCCAGCTTTCCCCCCACCCCCATATTTATCTTCCTTCCTTCCTACTAGCTCAGTTCACCAGATGCTCCATTTTCCTAAAATATTTGGGTGCTTTAAAAACATGTTTTCAGAAATGCTGCCAATAATTACTATATTATTCAGTAACATTACTTTATAGGTGTTTTCAGGTTTTATTTCATGTGGGATTTGGGGGACGGTGGGTAATGAGGTGAGTGAGAAGAGGATAAGAAATGTACCTTTGATATAGAAGGAAGGAAAAGATTTTTGGGTCTTTAACCTGTTTTGAAGGTAGCAAGACAACTTTTCTTTTTCTTTTTTAGTCCAGATCAATGATTGCTAAATGGGCAGAGTGTCAAAATATGCCCCGTGGAGTGAAGATTCTCATACTTCCCCGCGTGTAAACAGTGCAGCTCAGACTATAAGTCACGGTGCTTCATTGGCGCCCCATGTGAATCTTATATTGTAGGCATGGGTTATTGCTCACATCTTCTTTACTGATATTCAGAAATATTAGACAACCTAGTTCAGTCAACAAACGTTTATTGAGAGCGTTGTCTGTGCCAGGCATTATTGTAAGCCCTGACCTCATGCAATTTACATTCTAGTGAGGAACATACAGATAGGTTAAAATATATACTATGCCAGTGATGAGTGATGAGTGGTGTGGAGAAAGTAAAATGGGAAATTGGGAAGGAGATGGCGCGTGGGGGCATTTTTTGGGTGGTGGTGGTACCATTTTAAATGTGGCAGTGAGAGAGTGCCTACCTGAGACAATAACATTTTGATAAAGACCTGAAAAGGTGAGGGAGCACACCATGTGGAAACCTGGAGGAAAGAACATTCTGGGAGGAGTCAAGAGCGATTGCAAAAACTTGAAAGAGGAAACCATGCCAGGGCAGAGTGAATGAACAAAAGAGCCAGGAGACAAAGTGTGGAGAGGTTAGGAGGAAGGGTGTGAGGACTTGTGGGCCATCACAAGGTTTTGAGGGGAGGCGGTGAATGATTCAAGTTAGATTTTTAAAGGATTACCTAAGACATTGTGCTGATCCTCAAATGTATGGGGCACAAGGGCAGAGACAGATGGAACAATTTGGGGGCTGTTATCATAGCCCAGGTTAGGTGAGGTGGGCATGGACCAAGGTGCTGGAGTTGTGAGGTTTGGTCAGATCTGGAGCCATCAGAGTTTGCCAATGGATTAGCTGTGCAGTGTGAGAAAAAGACAGGAGTCAAAGGTGGCATCAGGTTGGTGGAAGGATGGTGTTGCCTTGCCTGGAAGGAAGACTATGGGGCAGGCTTGGTAAAGGCAAAACAAGGAGTCAGAATTAGATATGATTAATTTGCACCTCTGATTAGACATTGGATATATGAGTCTGGGGTTCAGTGCAGAGGTTCTGGCATGAAAAATAAATTAGTCAGTCTTCAGAGAACAGGTATTATTTAAAACCTTAAAATTGGGTGACCCCACCAGGGGAGTGAGTATAGACAGAGTAGGGGCCTGAGCCCTGAGGTCTGCCAGCATTTAACGGTTGGGAAGATGAAGGATCCAGCAAAGGAAAAGGAACAGCTAGTGAAGGAGGAGGAAAATCATGAGGCCATGATCTCCTCAAAGACAAGTGAAGACGGTGTTTCACAGAGAGGGGGTGATCAACTGTGTCAAAAGCTGTTGACAGCTAATGAAAAATGAGGCTGGAAATAGGTCACTGAGTTTAGCCAAGTAGTAGGTCTCCCCAGCTATTCTGTCCCATAGCAGTTTGTTTTCTTCATGGAAAGTATCCCATTGTTGTTATTATCATCATCATCATCACCATCATTATTTTGCAATACCTGCCTTTTTCACTGGAGATTAACCCTTAAGAAAGCAGGGACCAATGATTGTTTGAGGGCATTGCCAGGCACCTATTAAGAACTATATTTGCTTTGCCATATAGTATTCTATCTCCCTTTCTTGCCTTCCTAAAGGTGTATCAAATCACTTTAGGGCAGCGGTTCTCAACCTGTGGGTCGCGACCCCTTTGGGGGTCGAACGACCCTTCCACAGGGTGGCTTAAGACCATCAGAAAACACATATATAATTACATATTGTTTTTGTGATTAATCACTATGCTTTAATTATGTTCAATTTGTAACAATGAAAATATATCCTGCATATCAGATATTTACATTACGATTCATAACAGTAGCAAAATTACAGTTATGAAGTAGCAACGAAAATAATTTTATGGTTAGGGGTCACCACAACATGAGGAACTATATTAAAGGGTCGAGGCATTAGGAAAGTTGAGAACCACTGCCTTAGGGGATTACCTCTCTCTTGTTATGTATAGATGGCAAATTCAAGTGCTGAACTCCTAATTTGGAACCCAGATGGGGCAGATGCTGACCCAGACCCCTACACCAGGGGGCAGACTCCATCCATCAGAGGCTTCTGAGTTCACCCAGGAACAAGGAAGGAGAAGCCTAGAGTACCAGCACCTCTGTCTTGCCAGGATCCTTCCTGGTGGGATACTGTTGCCATGGTTTCCTAGCTTCTCTAGCCTCTTTTTAATTCTCTGAGCTCCCAAAATCCTTCTGGTAAATATCATTCTGCTTAAGTCAATCAGAACCAGTTCCTATTCCATTCAATGAAAAAAAGAAAACACACAAACAAAACAAGCCGATACTTTAACACTCAATAAATATTTGTTCAGTGAATTAAAAAGTATGTTTTTCATTTTACAAATGGAAAGTCTGAAGTTCAAAGAGCTTTAGCCACTCGTCTAAGTCCACACACCTTCCATATTTCACCAATTCTTTGGCACCTTTTTCACATCCTCAGATCTCTGCAGTCAGGATGCATTAAACAATTGACAGTGTCTTCATTTAATTGGCAATATTTTTCTGGTGTTAGCGGTGGAGAAAATAATGCTATGTCTTCCATCAGATTATATTCAATGAAATAAAATACTAAATATTGGAGTGAGGATTCAGCTATGTCTCAAAAGTCTATATAACTTTGTTCCCCAGAAAGTTTACATTGAGTTGGAGAAAAAAAGTGTGTGTGGGGGGAAGGGAGGGGGGTCCAATTCTCTCTAATGCTGGACAGAGGACCTCCCCAGGGTTGCAGGGGGACATGAACTCAGAAGGTTTGGCTGGGGGAGCCTCTGGGTGGGCGTCTAATAGATAAGAAACATTCTGGTGGCTGAAAATCTGAGAAGAGAGAAGTGAGGACTGCATCCTCAATGCTGCAATAAAGCACACACTTAAATGCACGTCTGAGGCGCAAGGCTGAGGGTAGTGAGGACAGTCTCTCCAGATCGCCCCTCATCCTTTCCCTTCTCATTCCCTGAAGCAACTTTTTCATCCAATTCTCCTGTTGTTTGTCCCATAGTTCCTTTCTGCTGCAACCTTTTTCTGGCAAGCTCCCCATTTCCCCTGCCTGTCCTTTCCTCCCATTCAGTTCCACTCTTGCATGTGGTAGACAGATTCCCTCTGGGAACCATGAACAAAGGAAAAGGTGTTCTAGGTGGAGGGACAACAATGGGCCCCGGTTTGGAGATGTGGTGTGTCATGGCTTGTGGGGAAGGAGTGGATGAGCGTGATGGGAGAGTGGCTAGGTAGAGAGGTTTATTCATTTATTCAACACATTTTTATTCAGCGCACACCTGGTACTACTCTAGGCATTGGGTATAGCAGTGAAATCAAAGCAAAGTGCCTGCCTTCAGGGGCTTACATTCTGATAAGAAAAGATACTCCAAAAGTAAATAAACAAATATGTGCATCTATATGTTCACACACATATAAAAATGTCAGATGGTATAAGATCAATGAAGAAAAATGTTAAAAGGGTTAGAAAATTGAGAATGATGGGGTTGGAGGTGCCCATTCAAACAGAATGGCCAGGGCAGTCCTCTTTGATAAGCTAATATGTCAGCAGAGCCCTGACAGAAGGGAAGGAGAGATTCTCGTGCATGTCTAGATGCATGTCTCGTGAAAAGTGTTCCAGGATGAGGCATAGCACGTGCAAAGGTCTGGAGCAGGGGATCCCTGTTCAAGGAATAGCATGCCGCCCTGGCTGGTTTGGCTCAGGGGATAGAGCATCGGCCTGTGGACTGAAGGGTCCCGGGTTTGATTCCAGTCAAGGGCACGTGCCAGGGTTGTGTGCTCAGTTCCCAATGTGGGGTGTGCAGGAGGCAGCCGATCAACGATTCTCTCTCATCATTGATGTTTCTATCTCTCATTCTCCCTTCCTCTCTGAAATCAATAAAAAAAATATTTTTTTAAGAAGAGAATACCATGCCTACAGCAGAGGGGGTGAGGGCAGTGTGGTAGCAGATGCATGGGGGAGCTCATGTGGGACCAGGTCGTGCAGACGTTGTCTGTGTGATATTCCAAGTGAATGGAAAGCCTTTGGCAAGATCCGAGCCGAGGACAGAGTGAAGCGATGAATGGGCTCTGATCATTGAGGAGCTGGCATGCTGCTCGACCATTTTGAATGTGATTCTCTAAAGTCCCTGGGATTTTTATTTTATTTTTGAATTCATTTAAACCATTTACGACTCTAATAAAGTAAATATGATTTTTTTGTGGAACCCAGAGAGCCCCATCCAGAAGAGATGTAATGAAGCGAGAGCTTGTTTTGACGGAAACGGGCTGCAGGCGGTTATGCTCCCGCCACTCTGCCTCTGGTTGTCATGGAGACAGCTCAGCAAACCTCTTGTATCTAAATGTCACTGCATAGGACTCAGATTATTCATGCTTTCTTTTTGTTACCTTATTGTAAAGTTCACTCAGGAGTTAACAATTTCACTACCGATGAGTCTATGCATTGCAAACTACCTTTTCTGACATTCTGACTGTTGGTCGTTCTTGGTCCTTCTTTTAAGAGAAGGCCGCACCTGAGAAAGAACAGGTGTGTCTCTAGGAAGTCCTGAGGGTCTGACAGGCTACAGGAAGCAGGCTTATTCTGCAAGGCTGATGGGAAAGTCGAATTGATGGACTCAGTACAGAAAAATATGAAACTGGGCCATTTCCGGTAAAATGCAGGGTTTCAACTGCTGATTGATCAGGGAGAATATTACTGTGTTCATTTTAAAGACAGGGAAATTGAGACTCAATAGTAAAGAGACTTAACCAGGTAGTTGGCAGCCCTGGGACTAGCATCTCCTAGTTTAGTGTGATTTCTATTAACCCTGAACTTTTTCAATGACAAAAGCTGGAGGTGATAGGCTCATTTGTTCATTCACTCCTTCATCCCACCCACGTTGCCTGAGTGCCTTCTGTGAGCAGGGCACCGTTTGAGGTGCTGAGAACACAGGTGAATGAGACAAGCTCTTCACTCCGCCCCCCTGGGTGACTAAGCAGATATTATTCTGGGCTGTCAGCCGCATGAAGATGCAGAATCCATTATTGATCCCAGTTGGCCCTGTAGATGACAACCTGTTTGTTATCCCTGGCTTAGGAGTGCATGAGTCAGAGTCTGAGAAAGCCGACTTTTAATCAGTTTTCCCTTGGAGAGGAAATTGAGGTTTTCAATAAGCTGCAGACAAAAAGACGTGTGGAGGCGGATGCTGCTGGCCAGGGATCAGCCCCTCCCCAAGGGTTGTTTCCTAAGCTGTTTAACAATTCTGGTGAGCAGAATGTGTTTCTCTCAGCTTATTCACGCCCTGCGTCTGAGAGCCTTATGTCTCTAGGCTAGAATGCACAATCACGAGTGAAGGACGCATCCCTCTATCCCTTCCGCAGGAGAGGAAACAGGTTAATGTCTGTGCGCCCTGGGCATCGCTTACCCACAGCAGCCACACTTTCCTCTTGCAGCCGAGGGTCTTGGGGGCTTCCAGCTGGTAGCAATTTGCTTCAAACAAACATGTTCAACTGAGGAGAGAATGGAGTTTATCAAGACAGCTTTCTGAAAGCTGTCAGTAACTGACATGTTTAAAGAAGAGTTACACTATCTGTACTACTGGCTGCACTTCTTCATTACTCAAGTCTTCCTGGGCTCACCCAAATCAGACCAAAAAGGGAAATTAATGATGTATTGTGATGTTTGAACAGATCAAATAAAAATGTGGCAGATGCAAAGGGCTCTGATTTTGGCCACCAGCCTTTCGTTTTTCGTCTGAAATGTCTGGGCATATGTACTATCAAGAGAGGCTCATCTGTCTGCCATGCTGCTTCTTCAGCGGTCCCTCTAGTAATTTAAGGTAGGCTTTATGGGCACCCGTTGTTCTGGGCTTGGGGCATACCTGAATTCTGTCATCCAGCAAGACTGCTACCTGGGGAAACTGATTTTCTGGGAAGATAACAAATGATTTGCCTGAGGTCCAAGGGGCCACGGTTCCAAACTCTGCTCCCCGGACCTGCTGAGGGAGGGTGAGGGCTCCCAGTAGACCCAAGGCAGGGAGGGGCTATGCAGTTCCTATCAGAAAAATCAACTTACAGATGAGGGATGTCTAGGCTGATGACCTGGATCAAGACCTTAAAGTTTTTTATTTGGGGCTGGTTCCTGCATCATTCCTACTAGTTGCTCTTCTGGGCCAGCTATCCTGGCATAGTAAAAAGAATGAAAGGAAGTTTCTGAGAATGCGGGTGTCATCTGAAACAAAGACTTGTCCAAACAAGCCCCCAAAGTGACACTGCGTAGAAGACATGGTGGTTCAGGACCCATCCATCCACTTCTTTTTCAGCTTGGCGCAGAGGGGCAGGTCTGAAGATTGTATGAAGTCTTGGGAGATGGCTGGACTACTTAGAGTGGGAAACAAGCCAAGATACCATCTCTTGCTAATGAAGAGTGTTTGAGGATTCAAGCAAAAAAGAAAGTGCATTCGTACTCTGAATCTGTGGGACAGGACTTACTGGTTACAGTGTGTGTGTGTGTGTGTGTGTATGTGTGTGTGTGTATTCATCTGGGATTTTACAACTCTTTGGACACCCACATCTGCCTCACAGACTACACCCTCCCTTAGAATTGGAGCCCCTCAGTGATGGAGATAAGGGCCACCACCCTTGTCATGGGTAGGTCACTGCTGACTGGGGGTATACCAGGGAGATGTGCTGAGCACAGGCTAGAAACAGCCCAAGGGGAGCCTTTAAAGCCCTTGGGCAAATGCAGAGGAGTAGGAAAGATATTTAGGGAAGAAGGGATGGAGGCAACAATATTAGAGTGGATGGAGATGTTACTTTATCTTGAATCTCAAAGGCAAGATGTGGAGAGTGATTATTAAGGATTACAACTCAAACTCTGAACTTCTAAATATTATGGGATCTTTCCTCGGAGGAGAAGCACACAGGATGTGATGTGGTCGGGGTCCTGGGATATGGAAGGAGCCCTGTTACCCCAAGTGCTGGATCACGCAGGTCGTGATGAAACTCATGAGATACCAAAGCATCCTCAGAGGGTGTTTTGAGGAATGAAATTATAGCCCTGGGGAAAACATCTGAACTTTGTTCAATGGGGCATACTTCTGAAGCAACGGTTAACATACTAAATTTTTAAAAAACATGTAATTTAAAATTTAACATAGTCAGACCTTATTCTAAAGGTTAGAGTTAGGATCATTCAATTAACTAAACGCAGTCCATGTCATCTTTACAACTGTCCTAGGCAGGTCCTACTCTTATGTTTTGTCATCTCCCTCCATGCCAGGCTCACTTATGCTCCTTGGGGTTCCCAGGTCTGTGCTCTGCTGCTCCTCCGACATGCCCGCATGTTCCCTCCCCTTCTTCAGGTCTCTTCCCCAGCGTTTCCTTCTCCGTGGGCCTTCTCTGACCATCTTATTTAAACCTGACACTCTAGGTCAGCGGTTCTCAACCTGTGGGTCGCGACCCCTTTGGCGGTCGAACAACCTTTTCACAGGGGTCGCCTAAGACCATCCTGCCTATCAGATATTTACATTACGATTCATAACAGTAGCAACATTACAGTTATGAAGTAGCAACGAAAATAATTTTATGGTTGGGTCACAACATGAGGAACTGTATTTAAAGGGCCAGAAGGTTGAGAACCACTGCTCTAGGTCCTCCTTCCTGTTTCTCTCTGTAGCATGTATTACACTGTAAAATACATAATGCATAATTGTTTGTTGTCTGTCTCCTTTATCAGGATCTAAAGGGGATTTTTGCCTGTTTATTTTTTATTGTACCTAGAGGCCATATCAAAACCCAATTACCAATTGTTTCAGAACAGGCACCCACAGACACAGGCAGGGCACCTTGGCAGGCTTCCGGAGGCCCCTGCTCTGCCAGGCTTCACCCCCTTTGTTGCTATGTTGTGGCAGAGGGTCCTGGGGTAAAGGTTGGGGCAGACATGAAGTTGGGGGTGAGTTTCTTAACAACCTGTGATGCTGTGCGTGTGTCCTGGCTGAATTCCCAGTGCCTAGAATTATCTGGCACATAGTAAGTGCTCAATAAATTTTGATGGCATGAATGAACTCCCATTTATGGATGAGGAGAACCACCACTGTAATAGAATAATCAGTCTTCTCGACTCCCTCTTGCTGGAGCCCACTCGTTTCCCATAACCTGTTGCTTAGCAACTTTTGCTGAGTCCTGCACATTGATACACAAATCATTAAAGGAGTCTAACTTATAGCCTAGGAATTACTGAAACAACCTCCCCAAGGAGATAAGAAAGGTATGTAGAAAAATAATGATTGTTTATCAAAAGGATTTATAGGAGCCTCATGCCTGAGACCACAGTAACCCGAGTTTGTTGACTAAAAAAAAGTCTCAGCATCCCCCTTGGGCCCTTGCTGATGTCCAGATGTCTGCGGTCATCAATCCCCTCCTGACCTCAAACCCCTCCGTTTCCTTTTTCCTCTGCCACTAAAGAAGACAGATTTTTTACTTTCTTAAGATGGTTTTTTAAGGTGCTAGTCTGCCATCTTCTTGGCTTGCTGGCTTTCCGAATAAAGTTGCTTTCCTTGTTCCAACTCCTTGTCACATGACTTACTGGCTGTTGTGCAGTTTGAGCTTCACTGGATTAAAGCTTTCCCGCGTGTAGCGGTTCAGGTGGTGCATTCTTGCTGTGTACCTGAGTCCTATGAAAATGGGGGTAGAGCATGGAGAGTCTCTGACTTCTGGCTGCATCTTAAAGCAGCAGAAAGCTCTCGATGAAGCGGACTTGTATCAGCATCCAGAAACATTCATTTTGGAGATCGGCATGCACGTGCACTTTATCTCATTGATGCCTGCACATGCACAACCTGGTCCCGTTTCTGTGCAACCCCAGGTATTTGCTGAGGTTGCTTCTTTCATTCTTCTGCTTCTGAGAGAGCGTCTGAGAGAAAACTCATCCAGACAATCGCCTTGGCTGGGGAGTAGGGTTGAGGACAACAAGTGTGCCTACTGCCAAGGTATGTATGCTCCAGTATCAGGATGTGGCTGAGCAGCTAGGAAAGTAGGTACATGTGAGCATGTAGCCACAGCTCCTGTTTGTTAGAGCCTTTGCAAACTTCCTTTAGAAGGGCCTAAAAGATGGAGGTATGTTTATGTATTAGTTCACTCCAGCTGCTATAACAAAACACCACAGTCTGGTGTTAAAAAAAAATAAATTAAAGATCTAATTGGCTTTCTTAAATGACTCATGAATTGAGCAGCATCTCATCTGCAAGCAGAGAGAGACCCTGAGAGATTTTACAAAATAAAAGTTTTTTACAGGAAGAAGGGTGTGGCAGGGGAATTAGTAGCAAAGGAAAAGAAAGCATTAGTTTTAGACCAGGACATCTTCCTTTATGGGAGGGTAAGGGATGAGCAATGGTTTTATCTTGTAGATTGCCTCTTCTTCCTATGGGGGGTGGGAGGCTGGGGTAGAGAGGGCCCACATTACAGATCACCTCCTTGGTGCTGACCAGAGAATTCCAGACTGGTTGATTAAGATTACATTTCTGCTGAAGACCAAAACTGCAATTAGATCAGGTATTATGTCTAGGTTTGGTATCATAGGCTTTAGCACAAGTGATACCATTTGGGCCTGCAATTTTCTCTTTAACATGGCAGCATACTAACAACAAAAATGTATCCTTACAGTTCTGGAGGCTGGAAGTCCAAGATCAGGGTGCCAGCATAGTTAGGTTCCGGAGGAGGCCCTCTGAGAGGCTGCAGACTGCCAGCTTCACTCTGTGCCTTCATGTGGTGGAGGGGAGAGGGATTTCTGTGAGGTCTCTTTTTATAAGAACACTAATCCCATAGCAGCACAATTCACCATAGCTAAGATTTGAAAACAGCCTAAGTGCCTATCAACAGATGAGTGAATTAAAAAACTGTGGTACATCTACACAATGGAATACTACACTGCTATAAAAAAGAAGGAACTTGTACCATTTGCAACAGCATGGATAGAACTGGAGAGCATTATGCTAAACAAAATAAGCCAGTTGGAAAAAGACAAATATCACATGATCTCACTCATATAATGAACAACATATACTGATGAACAAAAATAGATCCAGAGACAAAGAAACACTGAACAGACCATCCAACCTCAAGAGAAGGCAGGGGAGGGGGTAAGAGATCAACTAAACGACTTGTATGCATGCATAGTAGCATGACCAATGGACATAGACACTGAGGCGGTGGAGGCTTGTCCTTGGGGGTGGGAGTCGCTGGGGGGGGGGGGGGGAGGGGAGCAATCGGGGGAAAGGAGACATATGTAATACTTTAAACAATAAAAAAAAAAATAGAAGATCTTGAGAAGAGAAATATCTTGAGAACAACAACAACAAAAATAGTGTGGTTTCTCCCATTTCCCCTCAACTCATTAAAGTGTCCAAAATTAAAACAGAAAAAGAACACTAATCCCCTTCATGAAAGCTTCACCCTAATCACCCAATCACCCCCAAAATTCTACTTCCTAATACCATCATATTGTACAGTAGGATTCCAATATATGAATTTTGAGGGAGATAGAAACATTCTGACCATAACAGTATTGAAGCAAGAAGCTTTATTTATTTTTTTAAATATATATTTTTGTTGATTTCAGAGAGGAAGGGAGAGGGAGAGAGATAGAAACATCAATGATGAGAGAGAATCATTGATCAGCTGTCTCCTGCATACCCCCTACTAGGGATTGAGCTGTAACAAAGGCATGTGCCCTGACGAGGATTTGAAACATGGTCTCCTGGTTCATAGGTTGACGCTCAACCACTGAGCCGCGCTGGTCAGGTGAAGGAAGAAGCTTTAGTTTTAATTCATTTTGAGTGGGACACATATACTTGAGCCACCAATTTTAAAAATAAGCTTGATTTATGGAATCTATCCATTCCTTTGTGGATGAAAAAGGGATCACATGCTAATCCTGACAAGCTCAGGGGAGGGTCCATGGCAGGCCCTACAAACTCATGGTGAGTAGTTGTAGAGAGCACCTGGGAAGGCACATGAACATTTCTTTAATTATTGTCAGCTGAATCCAGTGGCGTTGGCAGAGCCACGTCCTGGAAACACACCTTGCCAGAGGCAGGAGTGTTGTCAGCCTGACCTTCAGCCAGGCGCCAAGGGGCGGGTTTTGTTATCTAAATCCAGCCAAGCACCAGGAATGAATACTACTCTGGGCCCACCCAAGAATGCACATAATTTCCTTTGTCTTGACCTTTAGTAAAACTTCCTAGTTTTTGTTGTATAAAATAAACTTGCTGTATTGGCTCTGGGTCCCTGTCTCTCCATCAGAGGACAGTGGTCCCACCCAGTCCCAGCTTTCCCTACTGTATTTGTGTCTGTCTCTTTCATTTTCTCAATCTTCTGTCGCCCCTACTCGGGAACCGGAACGCTCTTTAGCCGCGCTGGACACGGAAAAGAGAGAAAAATTTATAGATAGTTACATCCTAGGCCTGTAGTTTCCTTGACAAATATCAACCTTTATTTTAAGTAAACCTGTCTATTGTCTCTTTACATATAAGATAAATATCTTGAAATGTCAGAATAATTGTTTCCCACACCCCTCACTATACAAGGGCTGCAGCAGAGCATAAGATACAGAACCACTCATAATTTTATCCCCCATACCATCTCTAGGTGCTGTAAATGTTAATTATTAAGTATCCTGCACCCACCACTGTAAAAGAAGTATGTGTCTCTCCATTTTACTTTCTATCCAATCCCAGTGACTTTCCCACTTTACTTTCTCCCTCTCCCTTAATTTACCACCAATGGAGTTGATGTAACCCTCCTTATGTCTCTTCCTTTAATTTTAATGTATAAAATAAGCTGCAAAACTGCCATTCTCCAGTGCATTTTCTTCATCCATTGAGATTTCGCTTCCTGGCAATTCTCAGTTTGGCTCAAATAAACTCATAAAAATTCTCTACAGGTTTGACCATTTCTTATGTCAATACCTCTCCTACCCTTCATTTTATTCCTTCACTCCTTACTCTCTCCCTTCTTTTCTCCTTCCTGTACAGGTGAGATAGTTACCTGCCTACTTCCCCTGGCTGGCCTGAGTATGGTGCTTAGCTGTACAATAATTAACATAATAATTTTCTATTTGGGGAAGGAGCATCCTTTTAAATTTGTGCTAGTGGCAGTTTTATCTCTGAGCCACCCCATATCCTTCTAAAATACTCAGCGTAGGGTGAGGTTGCTAATACCTGAACCTCAGGTGACACATACTGGATCATCTTCTAATACTCCTCTATTTCCTCGAGACCATTGGAAATCCTGGCCCAGTGGAAATAGCAGAGGATTTGGGAGGAAGACCTAGTTTTACTGATGAGAAACTCAAAACCTATAGAAGTGAATAGGAGGCAGGACTTGGGCAAGAGTGGAGGAGATGACAAATCCTCTCCCTCAAAAACAACTGGGGCCCAGCTGATGTGGTTCAGTGGTTGAGCATCAACCTGTGAACCAGGAGGTCATGGTTAGATTCCTAATCAGGGCACAATGTGCCCGGTTTGTGGGCTTGATCCCCAGTAGGGTGTGTACAGGAGGCAGCCAATTAATGATTCTTTCTCATCATTGATGTTTCTATATCTCTCGCTCCCTCTCTGAAATCAATAAAAAATATATTTTTAAAAAACAAAAGAAAACAACTGGAGAAAACGATCCAAAAACCTACCAGAGGGTCTCTGGGAACTGACAAAGGCAAAGGACAAATTGAGAAACATTTATTCATGAAAGGCTGTTGAACTTTGGGTAAGAACAATGGGAGTCTATGGCTTCCTTGCCTGGGGCTGCTGAGTATCCCTACCCGAGATCTCTTAGCTCAACACTGATGAAGGGTGGGCCTGCCTGAGAAAACCAGCAGCTTAGCTGCCAGTGTGGACTGACCTGACTGTCAGTGAAATTAGAAAACTCATTAGAAAGCAAACACCAAAAAGTTTATTTTTTGCCAATCTGACATTCTCACCGGATGGCTTATTGTTATGTTGGCTGTTGTCATCTTTTTATTTGACAATCTAAGGGTAAAGCAGTCAGTGCCCCTGACTAAATAGTCAGGTATTGCATGTTATAAAAATTCTTGTGGCACACCTGTGTGCCTCTTGCTGCACACCAGTCGAAAATCCCTGGTGTGTGGGATCACCTGGGGAACTTGTTACCATGCACATTCTGGTTTAATGGTCTAGGGAGGAGCCTGAGATTCTGTGTTTATAACACAGTCCCAGGAGATGGGGATGCTGCTGTTTGGTGGATTATACTTTGAGTAGTTAGGATCTAGACTAGAGCATAGTGGCGTTCTAATACCCTTCTTGGAGCTAATATTGACAGCATTATTTTGAGAGTACTGACATATAAGAAATGAAAAATAGGGTCTTAAAATAGAAAAAGAAAAATATTTAATCAGGGTTATTGACTTTAGAATGTAACATTTTAAAAAAACCTTTAATACTAAGTTTTGTTGTGTTTTGTCTGGGTTTTACTATAATTTCTGGCTCCTCCTGACTCTCTTTCAACAGAATTCAGCATTACACAGAGTCATCTTGAAGCATTTCCAAAGGAGTGTATTGACTGAGATAACAAAACTAACTCATCATATTTATCCATCCTGCCATCTGTGCAACCATCTGTCTAACCACCCATCCCGCCATCTCTCCATTCATCCAGCGTTTCCTAGAGTCCACGATGTGGCATCTATGCTATGAAGGCTGTAGGTGTTAATGAGACAGTTTTTTCCCCTAAGAAATTTCATCTCTGGTGGGGATGACATAATTCTGGGAATAGATTCTCAAGGACAGTATTAATCCAAAGCTCTAAAGTTTTGAGAGTAATAGTTAAGGACATGGCTATAAACTGGAGTCATCCATGATCAGATTATTCAACAATATAAACAATACTTTCAACAATACAAACAAAATAGGATTTTGTTTTCTAGATATTTTAACTTTTCTGACTTTCTCTGGCCTGTTTTCACAAAGGATCAATTTGAATTAAAAAATAAATTCTGAAGTCTTCCTTTTTTTGCTTTCAGAAAGATGTATTTCTGTTCTTTTTTTAAAAATATGTTTTTATTGATTTCAGAGAGAGGAAGGGAGAGGGAGAGAGAGATAGAATTATCAATGATGAGAGAGAATCATTGATCAGCTGCTTCCTGCACATCCCCTACTGGGTATTGAGCCTACAACCTGGGCATGTGCCCTGATAGGGAATCAAACCCTGACCTCCTGGCTTGTGGGTCAACATTCAACCACTGAGCCACACCAGCCAGGCTGTATTTCTGTTCTTTAGCATAAGCAAAAATAAAGAGAATGGGTAGGTGTCTTTCAGAAGCCAGTTATTACCAGCATTGGGGGAAGTGTTTGTTGATGTATTTGAGAGAGAAGCTTTTTGGAGAATGAAAAAACTCTGAGGCGTTTCCAGTCTGCAGTACAGAGTAGTTAGAAAGAACTTTAAAGTTCATATCACCCATTCCCTCCCTGATTGGTTAAGTCAAACAGCCTGTTAGAGGTGCATCCAGGACTTCTGCTTGCGGTCTCTCCCTCCCAGAAAATCAGTATATTCTGGCACTGCCTCTGCTAGTATTTCCATCAAGGCCAATTAATCTTAAAAATTCACTCAGAATTCATGATGGTGATCAACACCTCCTGCCTTATTCATACCACAAGCAACACACTATCTTCCCCACCTCCCTTATTCTCTTTTCCTTCACACAAACACTCCCATCTATCACAAGTTCAGGCAACTTGGAAGGATTTAGTTCTGCAAGTGACTTCAGAGGGACAGACAATATGTAAACACACATTAGAGCATTTGCACGGAGCAGAAGAGGAGACCGTAACACTCACCAAGGGATGTGCACCAGTCCTTGCCCCTCTGCTCTGCCTGGCCGGCCCCTTCCTGTGCACCCATGCCTCTTCCCATGACCCGCCCAGTTTTCTCTGTCCCTTCCCTAATTTTCCCCTGGGAAGAATTATTAGTTTGAGTGGTCAGGGTTGAGGACAATTGATTAGGCTGTGATGATTAGTGGGCAAGGTTACTATATTTTAAGATGCATAAACCTCTTCTTTTCTTCTCCTAGTTCTATAGGTGGATGAATAAGTGGATTCTAGATGACTCTCTTGACACACGCTTCAACTTCCTTCCTGCCTAAGTGATAAGATATCCAGATGAAGACTTGGGTCAGGATGCCCCAAGCTCCACTGTAACCTTTTCTGAGGCATCATATTTGCATTTTAAGCTTGTGCACAACTTGTAATAAAGTGGTACATTCATTTGAATTTATTAGTCTATTTGTAGATGGCTCCTTCAGAAACTCCAATGCAAGGGAATATAGAGAGAGTAGGATTTGGGCATTCCTGGGGCATAAAATCATTAATATTTCACTCTAACTCCTGGGAGTAGAAAGTAGGATCATGTATTTATTAGGGTCCAGTACAGAAAAGAGAAGCCATGTTAGCTATTTTACAGAAGAAAGGATTTAATGAAGAAAATTTGGTGCTAGTAAAAATCATTGGAAGCGTGGGAAGAACAAAAAGGTAACAGTAGGACCAACTCCTGGAGAGTTGCCACCTACGAGGCCACCCCTGGAAATTTTGAGTAGAAGAATTCACCACCCTGTGGCCAAGGACCTTGCATTGCATGATTTTCATGGTACTTTCAAAGGATCAGGAAGCCAGAACAAGGAGGTTACTACCTCCCACTGCCTCCATCACAACTGCTTCTCCAATAGACACTGGAACCCGGCCTTAGAAAGATCTCCTATATCCAAGATAATGTTTTCCAGGAGAAAAAAAAAAAAAAAAAACAGTCCAAAGGGGGTAAGGAAGTCCTCTGCCCCATTTCTACCTTGCACAAGTGCATCTAATTGGTGGGACATAATCTGTATCCTCCTCCTAGATACAAAGGAGCCTGGGAAGGCAGCTTTTAAGCCTTCCAGCTTTCACAGTGTAAACAGAGACACTGGAGGGGGGAAGAAAGGAGGCTCAGTGGGCGGTCAGGCCATTAGTCCACCACAGGGAGCAAATGAAGAGTATTGCGGTGTTCTGAACAGCAACCATGGTTTTCATCATCTTAACGTCTCCCTATGAAGAACTGTGTAAAATGGGTGTCAGATTTTTGTCAGAGTGACAAAATTTGTGTCTCCACCCACCAAAATTTATATGTTGAAATCTACACCCCCAGTGTGATTATAAGTAGGAGGCCGGAGGCCTCCTATTCTGAATATTTTATATAAATGGGATCATACAACATGTGACTTTTTGTGAGTCTGGCTTCTTTCATATAGAATAATGATTTCAAGGTTTGTCTATAGTGTAGCATTTATCAGTACTTTGTTGCTTTTTACGGCTGAATATTATTCCATATCCTATATAATAAAAGCCCAGTGACTGAAACAGTGGAACGATCAGAATGACCAGAGACCAGAACACCACAGTCCCGTGCCCCAGCTGGCCCCGCCCCCCAGGGAGCGCTTAGGGGTGATCAGGCAGGCAGGCAGAGTGGTTAGGGGCGATGAGGCAGACAGGCAAGTGGTTAGGGGTGATCAGGCAGGCAGGCAGAGGCGGTTGGGGCGATGAGGCAGGCAAGTGGTTGGGGCAATCAGGCAGGTAGGCGAGCAGTTAGGAGCCAGCAGTCCCGGATTGCAAGAGGGATGTCCGACTCCCAGTTTAGGCCTGATTCGCAGCGGGATCGGGCCTAAACCGGCAGTCAGACATCCCCCGAAAGATCCCTGATTGTGAGAGGGTGCAGGCCCATGCATAAATTTTGTGCACAAAAAATTTGTGCACTCGGGGAGGGGGGGGTCCCTCAGCTCGGCCTGCGCCCATTTGCAGTCCAGGACCCCATGGGGGATGTCCACCTGTCAACTTAGGCCCACTCCCCGGGGGATCAGGCCTAAGCTTGCAGTCACACATCCTTCTGGCAGCCAGGGAGCCCTCGGGGGATGTCCCACTAAAGGCTTAGGCCCCCAAGGGATCGGGTCTAAACCGTTAGTTGGACATTCTTAGTGCTGCCACGGAGGTGGGAGAGGCTCCTGCCACCACCTCTGCGCTGGCCAGCCATGAGCCAGCTTCTGGCTGAGTGGCACTCCCCATATGGAAGTGCACTGACCACCAGGGGCAGCTCCTGCATTAAGCATCTGCCCCCTGGTGGCCAATGCGCATCATAGCAACCGGTCATGCTGCTGTTCAGTCAATTTGCATATTAGCCTTTTATTATTACTGTATTATATAGGATGTCTCTATTTCCCCCCTTTTGCCCCCTCTACCCAGCTCTTGCCCCCCACTTCTCTCTGGCCATCACCATACTGTTGTCTGTGTCCATGGGTTGTGCATATATTTTCTTTGGCTAATCCCTTCTTTAAATTCACTTCTTTAAATTTTTATTTTCAGATAAGTGCTTATAGCTGCACTATTATATATTTTCTATTATATCATTTAGAATTAAGATATTTTTTAATTGAACCCTTGCAAATTTTAGCACAATTTAATAAATTATGCTAGAAGCAATTAGGAGATTTTCCATGTAATGCAGATACATTTCAATTAATATTTTATTAAGTTTTAATTTTTTAATATTTTAATTTGAAATAATCTCATACATGTAAAAAAAACTATAAAATACTACAGCATATTATATGTACCCTTCACCCAATTTCTTAGGTGTTAATAATTTAAACATAACCATTATACAACTAACAAAATTTGGAATATATTTTTCTTATAATGTCTTTAATGTTACTTAATGCATTTACTTTGTTTTTGTTAATCTTCACCCAAGGATATTTTTCCATTGAATTTTAGAGAGAATGAAGGGGAAGGGAGAGACACATTGATTGGTTGCCTCCTGCACATGCTCTGATAGGGACTGGGGATCAAGCCAGCAACTGAGGTACATGTCCTTGACTGGAATCGAACCTGGGACCCTTCAGTCCACGGGCTAATGCTCTATCCACTGAGCAAAAACAGGCTGCAGCTTAATTCATTTACTTTTAATCTATATGTGTCTTTATATTTAAAGTGGGTTTTGTTTTTGATTCACCCTCACAATCAGTCTTTTAACTGGTGCATTTATGCCACTCACTTTCAGAGTGCTTACTGCCATAAGAGAGTTACTGCCAGAGAGTTACTGCCATATCAGGTGGCTTCTGGGGCTTCTGGGGCAGGCCTGCGATCCGGATCGGATTCATCACAGGTAGCAGGCAGGCGGCTTCTGGGGCTTCTGGGGCCAGCCTGCAGCCTGGGATCTGATCTGATCATGGGCAGCAGGCAGGCAGCTTCTGGGGTTGCACACAGGGACCTGGATGGCGGCTCGCACTCACGCTGCCCCGACCTGCCTACAGTATGCAAATTAGCCGCCATCTTTGTTGACGGTTAATTTGCATATCATGCTGATTAGCCAATGGGAGGCATAGCGAAGGTACGGTCAATTACCATGTTTGTCTATTATTAGATAGGATTCCATATATATTACAAATGTTATATCCATTTATCCTCTGATAGGTATTTGAGCTGTTTCTACCTATTGGCTATTGTGAATAGTGTTGCTGTGACCATGTACATGTACTTTTTAAATATCTGTTTTCAAGTTTTTAGAGTTTATATGTAGAAAAAGAATAGTGGGGTTATATGATCATTCTATGATTAACTTTTTTGAGGAACCACCAAACTGTGTTTTGAAAACTTACTTTTGTTTTGGCAACTTGATATTAATTGTTGAGCCTAGCTGGAAGAGGTTCAGGAGAATAATGACTGTGAAAAACAGATGGTAAGAGATTAAGAAGTGAATGAATTTAAAATTTAAAAATTTTGAACAGCTTTATTGATGTGTGCTTGGCATATGATAAACTTTACGTATTAAAAGCACAGTTTTTTGCCTTGAGGAAAAGTAGGGGCCCTTCTTCCTCTGAGATAGGAATAAAATAAGAGTGGGTTTTATAAACTAACTAGAGGTCCGGTGCACAAAAATTTGTGCACTCGGGTGGTAGGGGGGTCCCTCAGCCCGGCTGTGCCCTCTCACAGTCTGGGACACCTTGGGAGATAACGACCTGCTGGCTTAGGCCTGCTCCCGGGTGGCAGAGGGCAGGCCCAATCCCTAGGTGCAGCCCCTGGTCGGGCTCAGAGCAGGGCCGATTGGGGAGTTGGGGCACCGCCCCCTGTCATGCACAGAGCAGGGCAGATCAGGAGGTTGTGATGCCACCCACAGTCACTCTCAGGGTAGGGCCTATTGGGGGGTTGGGGCACCACCCCCTGTCACACTCAAGGCAGGGTAGATGGGGAGGTTGCGGCACCACCTCGTCACGCACAGAGCAGGGCCCATCAGGGGGGTTGGGGCTCCATACCCTGTCACGCACAGAGCAGGGTCGATCAGGGGGTTGGGGAGCTCCCCCCTATCACCCACAGAGCAGGGAAGATCAGGGGGTTGGGGTGCCACCCCCTGTCACACTCAGGGCAGGGCCGATGGGGAGGTTATGGCTCTACCCCATCACACACAGAGCAGGGCCCATGGGGTGGGGGGAGTGCCGCACACTGTCACATACAGAGCAGGGCCAATCAGGGGGTTGGGGCGCCTTCCCCTGTCAAGAACAGAGCAGGGCGGATAGGGAGGTTGTGGCCCCACCCCCTGTCACACACAGAGCCACAGGGCGATCAGGGGGTTTGGGCGCTGCCTCCTGTCACACTGATCCCGGTGCCGGGAGGTCTCTCAGCTCCGCTGATCCCGGTGCTGGGAGGCTTCACGGCTCCGCTGATCCCAGTGCTGGGAGGCATATTACCCTTTTACTATATAGAATAGAGGCCTGGTGCACAGGTGGGGGCCGGCTGGTTTGCCCTGAAGGGTGTCCTGGATCAGGGTGGGGGTCCCCACTGGGGTGCCTAGCCAGCCTGGGTGAGGGGATGATGGTTGTTTGCAGCTGGTCACACACCCTTCAGGGTGGGGGTCGCCACTGGGGTGCCTGGCCAGTCTGGGTGAGGGGCTGAGGGCTGTTTTCAGGATGGTGGGTGACTGAAGCTCCCAACTGCTCCTTTTTTTCTTTTTTCTTTTATTCTGGGCCAGCTTTAGCTCTGGCTCCAGCTCTGAGGCCTCTGCTGCTGAAAGCAGGTGTCTGGTTTGTTTGGGTTCTATAATCGAAACAATGTATAACTCCAGCTCTGAGATCCTGGCTCGCTGAAAGCAGGTTTCTGGGGTTTTGTTTAGCTTCTATATTTGTTACAATGTTTCAAACTGCAAGCTCAGAGGCCAGCAAGGCAGGCAGGGAATGTTGGAGTCCTCCATCACTGAAGCAAGCAAGCCCCATGTTAGCTTGAAGCTGCCTGGCTGCCGGCCGCCATCTTGGCTGGCAGTTAATTTGCATATCGCCCTGATTAGCCAATGGGAAGGGTAGCGGTCGTACGCTAATTACCATGTTTCTCTTTTATTAGATAGGATAAGTTAAAAATGGATGAGGAAAGATATGAGGATTTGATACCTGATGGTCGCTTTCCCCAGTAAAAGAGTTGAGTTGCCTTATTGAAATGAGAAAGGTAAGTGTGGGAATAAAGGGGTTAGGAAGTGTGATAGTAACAGTTAAATGCTTACCCAAAATCCATTCTCCCCTCTTTCTTAGTAATGGAGCCTTGGTTTTATTTAGGTTGGTGATATAGACAGCTAAAAGATTGCATTTCTCTACAAATTAAAACCAGAGTGAGGTATCACCTCACACCTGTCAGAATGGCTATCATCAACAAATTAACAAATGACAAGAATTGGCGAGGATGTGGAGAAAAGGGAACCCTTGTGCATTGTTGGAGAGATTGCAATTTTCTGCAGTCACTATGGAAAACAATATGGAGGTTCCTAAAAAAATTAAAAATAAAACTACCTTATGATCCAGCAAGTCCACTTTTGGGTATTTCCTTGAAGAAATCCAGAACGCTAATTAGAAAAGATATATGCATCCCTATGTTCGTTGCAGCCTTATAGAAGCAAAGATATGCAAGCAACCTAAGGGCCCATTAATAGGTGATTGAATAAAGAAAATGTGATACATATAAACAATGGAATATGACTCAGCCTTAAAAAATAACATCTTACCATTTGCAACAACATGGATGGATATGGAGGGTATTATGCTAAGTGAAATAAGACAGAGAAAAAGAAATACCATATCATTTCACCTATATGTGAAATCTAAAGAACAATATAAATGAACAAACAAAACAGAAATGAACTCATAGAAACAGAGAACAGACTGATGGTTGCCAGATGGGAGTTGGGGTTGGAAGCCGGGGGGGGGTGGGGGGGGGGGGGGGGGGGGGGGGTGGAAACGATGAAGGGATTAAGAAGTACAAATTGGTAGTTACAAAATAGTCACAGAGACGTCAAGTACAGCATAGGGAACATAGCCAATAATATTGTAATAACTGCGAATGGTGCTAGGTGGATAATGGAGTTATTCGTGGGATCACTTTGTAAATTATATAAACAACTGACCACTGTGCTGTACACCTGAAACTAATATAATATTGAATACCCACTGTAATTGAAAAATTTAAAAGAATATTTAAAAAATAAAAGACTGCATTTCTTAGTTTCTCTTACAACTAAGCATGATCATGTGATTAAGTTATAGCCAGCAAGATATCAATAGAGTGTTGTATGGGGTGTCTATGAAGGTTTTTTAAAGTGAGATAACTCAGCTTTGAGGAACATTCTTTTGCCCTTCCTTTTTTCACGTTTCTGCTCTCCAGAATGGGAACACGATGAATGGTGCTCCAGCAGCCTGTCTGGGTCATGAGGCAATCTTGAGGCTAGAAGCCGTCTGCTGAAGATGGCAGAGCAGAAAGATATCTAGGTTTTCATGACTGCGGTGTCTCCATCGCACATCTCACACTTGGCTTGCCAATGTCTGATTTTTTTTACTTAGTTGAGAAACAAACTTTTATCAAGTTTAGGCCACTGTTATCTTGTGTTTTCGTTTTACACACCCAAATACAATGCTAACTGAATGAGGCGGGTATGAAAACCTTAGTATAGTTTTTATGGTGAGTGGGAAAGGGACTTTACAAGGGCCTGCTAAGGGGGTTCCCGAGCTGAGCCTCAGTGGAGGGCATCATCAACCTGCAAGGCTGTGTGCTTGCCTTCTTTTACGCCTGGGAGCCTGAGGGCAGAAGCAGAGGCACAGACTTGATAAACTCTTCAAGATTTGGGAGCCACTCTAGCAGATAGAGCAGAACAATAGTCTAGTGAGGAAAGGAGGATATTGCTATTGGGTGTGAAGCATTTGACCTTGGGATCATCCAGATTGAACAGGAAAGAAAGTGAAGCCAGGTGAGAATGGGTGATGAGGGTACTGGATTCTTGGAGAGGATTTGGGGATGGTTTGAAGGGTAGATAGAGGCTCAGGAAGCTGTGATCAGGCAGTGGGATTTCTAAGTCTAATATTTCTGCAGTGGAAGGGAAAGATAGTGCTGAGGCCTGGTGTGGCTCTGGAATTGAGGAGCTTGCTGCAGCAGAATGGAAATCAAGTTACCAGCTTGAAGGAGGGTCAGAAAATGTGGGCCTTGTTTGAATGGGAAACGGCTTTGTTCACTGAAGGGAGCCCTCGGGTTATCAATTTGAAGTCTGCTAACATATCCGAGCCCAAGAGGAATAACAGCTTCCGTGTCAGTCTTAAAGCAGGCAGGTCACATTGGAAGTCTCTGGGAAGAATTTGAACATGGGCCAAGGAGTGATTAAAACAGGGCAGCTGGAGAGGCGTGTGAGGAGCCTGCAAAAACCACCACTGCAGTCAGAATGCAAGGCATACGTCTCCAATTAAGTGAAAAGAGCCAGGGGCGCCTGGCCAGAGGTCCCTGAGGTGGACAGTGACTTTTGGAAAGGCACCAACAAATTAAATGAGACATTTTCTGTTCAAACATCTCCTGAACACAAACAACATTTCAATTAGTGTCATACGGGGAGGATCCTTCCTGATACAATAAGGGCTTCTTCTCCAGCTCTCAGGGACATGATGTTGAAGAACAGACCTGGGGAAGGAAATCTGTGCATGTTTTCTGAGAAATCATTGTGGCTTTGTATTGATTTGTGCCAGAGAAAGAAAGGCATTGAATGAAATACACAATGTTCTCAGCCAGGGTCGCACATCAGCCTGGAAATGAGGGGAAAGTGGTCGATAGACTGAATTCTCCTGATGATGGCTGAGTGTGTGAGCTGTGCTTTTAGAGCAGGGTTATCAAGCTTTCCAGCATGGACACCCCTCCTCAGAGCATCAGGAGGCCGTGGGGCCTGAGGGTGGCAGAGTGAGTGCTGTGATTAGGCTAAGATTGAACCCCTGAGTGTTTTTTTTTTAGATATTGCCTAGCCGTCCTTGGGAAAGTTATTTAACCTCTACATGTTTTGATTTCCTTCCCTTAAGAATTTTCCTTCTGGTCCTTTCGACAATCCACACGGTAACCCGCCCCGGCGGTGGGCGATATTACTGGTTTCTGTGCACACCTCCAAAGGTGGTCTACGCCTCTAACAGTCCATGCATGTGTTCTTTCTCTTTCTGTTTTTACAAAAATGGAAGCTTCCACCTTCGTTGCCTTAGTTGTGACTGATTAACTCTTTCTTTGCTGTGTGACAGTAGGCACGGTTAATAAACTCACTTGTTGACACACAGTGAAAAGGGGTCAGAGCTAGGACTAGGACACAAGACTCCCACCGTTCATTGTTCATTTCTTAGACCAGCCCTTCTGAAACTGAGCTGAGATTCAATGCTTTCTCTCTAACCAGTCCATCTGGATGTTCGCATTTTAGTGGCACTGTTGTCCTATCCAGTGTCTAACTAACTGTAGTTGCTCCACAAATATTTGTTCAGGGAAATAGAATTGGTTAATTCATAACCCTGGATAATGATTCACATTTTTATCATTAATCCCTCATATTTCCTGGGAAATATAACCTTTGCACACATGCTGATGGAAATGCTAGGCATGAGTGCAAACACAAAACATCCCTCGCCCTAGCCGGTTTGGCTTGGTGGATAGAGCGTCAGCCTGCGGACTGAAGGGCCCCAGGTTCGATTCCAGTCAAGGGCACATGCCTGGGTTGCGGGCTTGATCCCCAGTGGGAGGCATGCAGGAGGCGGCCAGTCAATGATTCTCTCTCATCATTGATGTTTCTATCTCTCTTTCCCTCTTAATTCCTCTCTGAAATAAATAAAATATATTTTTTTAAAAAAATCCCTGTTCCAGCCCAGTGCAAGTTGTTTAGCAAGCTGGAAAACTAACACAGTCCTCTAACTACCACACCAGTGAGTCATCTAGTATCACTCCCTCTCTTCTACCCCCCCTTCGGCCCCCACCCCTCAGGACCTCCAGTCTGTGAGTTCTACTTTTCAGAAATAGTGTCTGAGCAGGTCGGGGTGACTGCTGCAGTCTCCTCTGCTCAGAAATCACAGGTCGAGCCAGAGTCTTACTGCTTGGTTACAGGCCCCTACCTTCCCTCTCGGCAGCCAAGGTCTGGGAAATACAGTGTGCAACTATCCCCGAGGTGGAAGGATTAAAGCAATGCAGTGTTTATAACACACATGGGAGACATTTCATGCTTTTGACACAAATTTGTGTCAGGTTTTGTCATTTATTTGTAACAGAAGATTACAGTGCTGAAAAGCTCACATAATTATCAAAATTCATTCCTACTTACTACTGGGAGAACAATTTAAAAGGCTGGTTGAGGCTGGCTGGCCTGGCTCAGTAGTTGAGCATCCACCTATGAACCAGGAAGTCAAAGTTTGATTCCTGGTCAGGCAATATGCCCTGGTTGCAGGCTCGTGTGCAGAGGCAGCCGATCAATGACTCTCTCATCATTGATGTTTCTACTTTTCTCTCCTTCTCCCTTCCTCTCTGAAATCAATAAAAATATATTTTAAAAAATAAAAGGCTGGTTGATGCCAATATACTTAATTGTCTTTGTATTTTGGGTTTGGGGGCCTATCTTTCTGTATTTATATAATGCTAGTGTTCTTGTGATGGTACCAGAGAAAGAAATTATCTGGATGCCTTTAAATACAACATGGAAAGCCTTCAAATGACCATTTGATTCCTTCTCTTTTGTAGGTTCTTTATAGTTCAGAGAACACTTTCACATAAAATATCTCATTTGACTTTTAGAACAACCTCAGGTAAGGCAGTTCACATTTCTCTTGGAGAATATAAGACCCAAAGAGGTGTGATGGTGTGGCCTGGGACACAAGGAGGAGAGGAAGAACTGAAATGGAACTTCATTCTCTTTAACTTAAGGCCAGAGTTTTCCATTTCATCCCATGTCTATCCATTCATCCCTCCAACCATTCATCATTAATTCATTCAACAAAAAGTTTTGAGTGCCCATCATGAGCCAGACATTGTACCAGGTACTGTGCAAATAGAAATACGAGTCAGCCATAGCTCCTCTTCTCAAGGAATTTATAATCCCCTAGGTATATCAGCTATATAGAATCAGAATGTCCTACAGGGGTTCTGATGCAGGAAGATAACAAGACTGAGAGACAAAATAATAAAGGATGTTAACAAAAAGTGATTGGCATGGAAGGAAGCCACAGTGTAGGAATTCTATGTGTAGAGAGAAACCTTCGAAATTCGCTGAGGGAATGGTCCAAGGGGGTCCTGAAATGACTTAGGGTAGCAAGTACAGAAGTGAGTTAAAAAAAGAGAAAGTGAACATATCTGAGAGGGAACAGAAATAGAAGGGTTCCCGACAGTGAAATGAACTTCTTAAAAAGAATATACATGGTTTTGAAAGTTGTGAGCCAAAGTAAAAGAGCCGGAAAAGTGGCCAGTAACATCTGGGAGGTACAGAGAAATAATGCTCCTAAATTCAGGGAACATTTTCTGCTCAGTCTTACTATTTGGAGCATCCCATGGGAAAGGGCAGCATAAAACCGTATCTAGCTCCTTCTAAGAGCAGGTTTGGATAGAATCTAAATTACCAATTATAGTTGAGGTAGGACAGCTAAGAAAATTGGAAATTTGAGGTTTTGGAAATGAGTCTGTTAGGAGAGTTAGGGTAGCAGATGTGTCGGCAAAGTGAATGAGTATTAGAAACTTGATCACCCAGGGATTCTCAGGGTATAGACATAATCTGCATGTTGGATGTGAAATATGTCTTTTATATAGCGTTTCCTCTTAAATATATGTATTTTGTATGATTTTTTTAATGGCTGTATGCCCTATATATCTGATATTTCCTAGAGTGGTAAGAAAAGAAAGTAGAAAAATAAAACAATGAGAAATAATGCCATAAAACTAATTGCCTCAAGGAATAAAAAAATTTTCCTTATTGTGGTGTTGTGTACATATTGTCCCATCAAAGATTCTGAGTCCTACTGAAGAGTGTAAGAATAGGCACAATGGACCCCAAAAGGAACAAATGATAATACTTTCAATCTTCTCATTCAACCAACGGGTTTGTGTACAGGGAAAATATGTTGTCCTTCCTAGGCTATAAGAGCTGATGAAGGGAGGTTCCCTTTTTTGATCATCTCTGCATTCCCTATGCCCAGTGCTATACCCAGAAGGTAGAGATGTTTCTCTGAATATGTGCACACAGCTTCACCTGTCAGAACCTTGTATATTCCTCACAGTTCTTCACAGACTATATAGATGATGGGGTGTTTGAGTGAGAGAGACATTGTGTTATAGGAATTCAGACTAGGGGAGAGCTCTTGTGGCTGGGGAGGTCCTGAAAGGCTTCTTAGGAGAGGTGGAACTTGCGTTAGACTTGTTGAAGTTTACATTGGGTAAGGAAACAAGGAGGATGTTCCCTAACCAGGGTGCAGACGTAGCTGGGACTTTGGTGGGAGCTCAGGGAGATGGAGCAGAATGAAAGCTTTGGAAGCAATAGCCGTGCATCAGAACTGGAGAGTCTTCAAGGAAATCTATTATCTTTAAGACCATTTGCCTCTGAATGGAAATGGAAATTTGATCATGGAGACATTCCCTCAAGGAGAGGAAGAGAAGAAAGGCAGGGAATAGGACCAATCTCTGGATAAAAACTCTCTAAAGTGAAGAGAAGTCACCGCGTGGTTCAGTGGTTGAGTGTCGACCTATGGACCAGGGGGTCATGGTTCAATTTCCGGTTGGGCCACAAGCCTGGGTAGCAGGTTTGATCCCCAGTGTGGGATGTGTAGGAGGCAGCCCATCAATGATTCTCTCTCATCATTGATGTTTTTATCTCTCTATCTCTCTCCTTTCCTCTCTGAAATCAATACAAATTTACAAAAAAATAAAAAATAAAGTGAGCAGAAGTCAACCAAGTCAACTTCAGAAAGAGGTGGGTGGGGCAAAGGCCTCATGCAGGCCCAGGCTGTACTCTGGTTAAGGAGGCAAAAAGGAAGCAGGTTTTCAAGTGAGCATGAGGAAAGCTGGTAGGGTTGACTTGGAATGTCTGGTCTTCTTATTTGCAAAGCTAAAGTTAAAAAAAAGAAAGTATGTTTGTGGGAGCAACTGGAGAGAAACAGACAGAAATAAACAGATCTGCAGCAAGGCGCTGCACTTTTCCTGGTCGGCTTCTTTGCTTGGTCATGCTCCCCTGAGCAGATTCACCACCCGAGGCTCATTTCTTTCTTGGAGCATCGCCAATTTAGCAAGCTCTGAAACGAGCACTTCCCTCACCCTCTGCTGTTGCTTTATTAGTGCTGTGAGAAAAAATTAATTTATTGAAATGCCTTTTCTTTGCGGTTACTGGTTAAATTCTCCCAGGGCTAAATGTCCATGCGTTTTAGAGAAGCTGCGCAAGTTTGTCTCCAGAGTCTGACTAAGGATTTGTGATGTCCTTTCCCTGTTTCCTCTGGCCTTCCGAGCTCTCCTCCCACGTGCTGCGGAGGCGGAGGCGGAGGCGGGCATCTTCCCTGAAGAAAGGGAAAACGGGCTCTTTGGGAGAAGTGCGTGGGCAGTCAGCAAGCACAATTACTAAGCACAGTGTGGGCGTATTTCCCATGATGCCTGTGGCAGGCTGCACCTCAGAGGCTGGGGAAAACAATGCGTGCTGTCATCTTGACTCAGGAACACTAAATTTATTGATCACTGCAGGGATCGCTGCATGAATGGAGGAGAAAGGGACTTTTAAAGATACAACTTGCCCAAAGCCAGGGTAGGTGACATAAGCCCATCCACAGCAATGGCAGAGCAGAGGCAAAAAGGCATTCCTGAGTCACAGTCAGTTATTAAATATCACTTTCTGTTGCTAAAGATGATGAAAATACTTCCAATGACATTGCAAGGAGTGAAAGCAGAATTAGGCAGATTAAGGGGTGGAATAAGGAGGAATCATAGAGCTAGCTGAAACCACAAAATGTTTTGCAGAAAAACAGGGTGTTTTGAAACAAGGATGTTTTTCTTGCAAGTGCAAAATAAAATGTTGCAAAAGGCCAGGAACCAATCCGAGAGCGGCACAGATAAAAAGCGAGCCTTTAGCAGATATAAGGGGAAGGGGAGAATGCTTCGAGGGCAACCCATTTGAATCCCCTCCCAAGCAGGGAGCCTGTGTTTGTTTGCAATAAACTCCTGCCTTGTTTGAACTCCTCTGGTCCCTGGCTTCATGCTTCCATTCGGGGAGACAGGACCCCAGGAAAAATTCCTGCTCGCTGGTTCCCGTGTTAACATGTTTGAATACTAAACTATGGGACAGGCACTGAATGTTTACATATATTCACTTAACTAGTACCTATAAACTTATGAGTTGGGCACTGTCATTAAGACAATTTTATCCAAAAAGAGAGAGAGAAAGGAAGAAAGTTGAAATAATACAGATAAAAGCCGTGCACTTTGACCACCATATACTAGTTTCCCTGGAGCTCCCGATGTTTTTCTTTGCATTTACATAGAGGTAAATATATTTGCCTATATAAATGCAAATATTTACATATATTTGATGTACATATATGTGATGGCTATTTAGACTTTGCCCCGTTGTTTTCCCATTATAAACAACATGGCATTGACCATAGCTGTATCTGTCACCCTGTCTACTTGCAAGTCATTCTTCAGGGTAGAGACCAAGAAGTGGAATTGCCAGGTGGGAGGGAATGAGAATTTAAAAATGTATTAGCTACTCCAAATTGTCCTCCAAAAAGGCCTTTTTGATTTATTTTCTCCCCAACAGTGTGCAAGAACATACCTTCTGATATTCTTCAGGAAAACCTGCTGTTATCAATCTTCTACATTTTGTGCCAATCTCATGGGTGAGAAATGAGGTCCTGTTCTGATTTCAGTCTGTTTTTTTCCTTGATCACTAGTGAGGCTGGGCATTTTTTCACTTTGGCTATTTGTCTTTCTTCTGCACATAGCTTCATGTATTTTTATTTGGGACTATCTGTCTTTGTTTTATTGAACCCAGGACCCTTCAGTCTACAGACTAACACTCTTACATATTACACAGGTACATAGGTCTGTGGTTTGTTATGTATGGGGCAGGTATCTCCTCCAAGTCTATAATTGCTTTTATTTTTAGTCTGTGAATTCCTCTGCCACTTGAAAGTCTGATATACTCAACTTTATTTATCTTTCATGCTTCTTCATTTTGTTCTTCATGTATTCTGCTGTAGTTTACACTTTTATGGTTTTGATTTCATAGTTGGCTCTTTAAACCATATGAAACATCTATATATATATAAAAGCCTAATATGCAAAGTATCCCCTTGGGAGTTCGACCCACCGGGGGTTCAATCTCACGCTATGATGTGCGCTGACCAACAGGGGGGCTCAGAATTAAGGAAGGCCCCGGCCGGCATCCAGAAGCTGCTAGGGACCTTACCTATGCACGAATTTTGTGCACTGAGCCTCTAATATTAAATAAATGCAGAAGGTTCCATCTTATTGCTCTAAACACAGAACATGCTGAAGAGAGCTGAACCCAAGCACAAGAGCAATAAGTAGAAGTGGATGTGCTGACAGTTTGCAAAAAAATGTTTCCTAAGGCACGTATGTACAACCCCAAATAACTCAGAGAATGAAACTCTTCAAAATTATTTTGTTTTTTATTCAAGATGGACCTTGGAGTGTTTTCCAGAATACATATCTCTGGGACAATAATAGGGTATTAATAATTATCACATGAAGAAAGCTTTTTGTGGTCATGTATGGTTGGGAGAGGCTTGGCTAAACAATTTAAGTCGGTTTCTCTGGGGACAACTCAATTAGTGAACAGCTATATTGACCAACGCTGAAGGTTGTCTTCAGATGGAAGTTTCCAGTGTGTTGTAAAATCCAATGGATTGTTTAGTTCAAAGCTAATGTTTTCAACCTTGGTTGCATTTTGGAATAACCAGGCGAGTATTAGTCAAACATGGGTGAATCCAAGACTCTCAGCCCTAGGGATTAGATTTTATTGGTCTGGCATGGGATTGAGGTCCAGGGATTTTTAAAAACTCCTCTGATATCCTTATGTACAACCCAGGTGGACAACCACTGATGAGTCCAATGGCTTCATTTAGCAGTCAGATAAACACATGTCTAAAGGGTTGTAAAGCATCCCAAGCTTGTATGGGGCAAGCTGGGGCCAGACACAGATGTTTGGAAGCCTGGGCCTGGCCTTTCCTCCACTCTGTGCTGTCAACATCATTAGGTGTGTAGGGTCTCACCTGGAGCACATATTGCAGGCCTCGGCTCTGGCGTATATCACATGCTTTCTTGTAGGGCTTATTGCTTCTGAATGTCCTCAGTTTCCTTATCTATAAAAGGGGCATAATAATACCTCATCTCCCTCACTTCAGGGTTTGTCTGAGAATTGCAGGAACTACTGCATATTACCTCAATTCAAAGTTTTTTGAAAATGTACATTGTACCAATGGGAATGATGAGAGTGGGCAGCAAAGGCAGGTAATAGTGCCTAACACAGTGCCCTGTTCATAAAAGGGGTTCAGGAGGTGTTTGTTAATAGTCAGTGATGGTGGGAATAAAAAGCAGCTGCTCTCACAGAACAGTTTCTTCACAAGCACACCTGGAATCCCTCACATCCCAGGCAAGTTGTCAGCGTTCCCTCCCTCAGGAAATCATTGATTAAAGTAACCATATTTCCAGCCCCAGGCAGCCAGAACATACATTTCATATAATTGCCACTCACATGAATATGCATGAACATTTGTATAATTTTGCATGCTGTGTTCAATAGTCTGCAACTTATACCCCGTGGTGGTCATGCTGGGGATATCCTTTTCCCTGAGCCATCCCCTAATGCAGAGGACAGTTGTCACAGCCCAGAGATACTGGCCAAAGGGACGGAGCTAGGAGAAGTTGCAGGCAAAGGAGGAGGCACCCAGGTGCCCAAAAGGGAGGCCTCACTCTTGCTACAGCAAAGGGCCAATGGAGTACTATGGCTTACCTAGAGCATCATGAAACTGTCCTGCTTTCCTGCAGAGGGTTTGGAAGCATTTAGGGTTTTTGGCAGGAATCTGGAAAGCCAGCCTGCAAAAGGTGATGTGCCTAGGAGAAGAGCTCAATTCTTAACCACAGAAAGAACTTGGAGAAGTCTGTTGGGTTGCTTCTCACACAAAAAGATTGATAGACAGGGGCACCTGCTCTGTCACCTTTACTGGTCATGACAGACTTTTCTTTCCTCTGTAGACCCTCACTAGCAACCCCAGATAGTCTGTGTCATTCCTAATTAACTCAAAATATTTACATGCTAGGTGCTGGGGACACAGCCGTGGACAAACAGAGCCCATCCTTGTACTTGTGGAGAATATAGTTGCATGGAGGATATGGACAAAACAGCAAATTCACAAAAATAAATAATAATAATTTACTTTTGCAGTGTTATGAAGGAAGGGCTAGAAAAAGATTGATGGACGGGGCACCTGCTTTAGCAAGGAGGGTCAGGAGTGGAGACCTGATGGGAAAGTAAGAGAGGAGCCTTTCCAGCAGAGAAAATGCATGTGTGAAGGCATAGGGGGACAGACTTGGCACGGCCCGGGACGTGGAGGATGACCAGTGGGGCTGAGGGCAGAGTGAAGAGGACCATGGCACATGAGCAGATACAGGTGGGGACACGGACAGGGAGCAGGTCATAGTAGCCATGGATAGGTGTGATCACACACTACAGAGCAGTGTCCAGCTGCTTGGATGATAGCCAGGGGTAATATTCAAAATACTCAACACCTGGCAGAGGTGGATTTGTTTTTGTGGGGCTGGAAGCTTATCATTTGGGATTCCTTCTTTAAAATTTTTTTTTTTTTGATTTCAGAGAGGAAGGGAAAGGGAGAGAGAATTGAAACATCAATGATGTGAGAGAATCATTGATTGGCTGCCTCCTGTACTGGGCATGTGCCCTTGGCTGGAATCAAACCTGGGACCCTTCAATCTGCAGTCTGACACTCTATCCATTGAACCATCCTGGCAAGGGCTGGGGTCAGTCTTTAAAAAAACTTTTTTAAATGTGATTCATTTTCGGCTACCGTTAATCATTTTCTGGTGATGACAAGGAACAGAAAATACCATGGAGGAGGTGTTTGAGGGGGTGTGAAGAAAATGTCATTGGAATTGAGAGGCCAGAGTGTGGGACGGCTCATCCATGTGGATGCTCCAGCCACAAATACTGATGTCATTAGTTGGATGGAAAAAAAGAAAGTGATGATTTCATTTGTTTGTTGTTTTTTAAGATTAAAGTGGAGAGCTCCCCATTGTGTGAAAAAACAGCTATAGTTCTCATTTTCTTAGTTGTCAGGTGTGCTGTACAGAGTCTGGAAAGGAACGTGTACAACTTCCACACACCCAGTCTTGATTTGAGGCATCCAGAAGGGCTAACTACAGGGGTTTGGGGCTCACGGGAGGTTCTAATATAAAGATGGGTGAACTGCAGTCAAAGAGATGAGAAATAAAGTCAGGAGCGAATGAAATTACCTTGGGAGACTGAGGATTAGTAGGAAGTGAAACAGACTGAGGACCCAACCCTTAAGCAAACATTTAAGGTGAAAAAAAGAAAAGGAGGAGCCTCTGAAAAGGCATAACCAGGATTCAGAAGGAGAATCGGAATAGGGTAGCTCTTAGTGTAGGTAGCTAGTTAGTTAAGGAAGGGAGCAAATGGGATCAGACACGAAGCTTAGTAAACTGGGGAGCTGAATTAGACATCATGCCTGATTTACTAGGAAGCTGTAACATTCACAGGCTCCCCAGGGGACTGCCTCATGAAGGGACTTAATTCCCTAGCAATCCCCAACTGGCAGGAATGAATCACTCTCCAGCCTCCCGGGGAGACAAGTGGGATTAGAGAGAGGGGGATGAAACAGCAGGAGAAATTCCTTTGCTAGGCACACGCCCAGGAGAAACCAAGATGGCACGGGGAAGGGAAGTGTGTGCTGCAGTAGAAACCAGATGAGGAAGCAGAACTTCAAGGCAAGCACAGTAGGAGCCCAAATGGCAACATTAAGACACGGGAGGCTAGCCTGGGAAAATCTGGGAAAACCCAGGAAATGGGTTGGGTAGTTTGAAAGAAAGCCTGCTCATTCCCAAAACACCAAGAAAACATATGGAGGATCATCAAGGGTGTCAGGAAACAGGTGCTACTAGAGCTGCCTGCTCTCTACCTGCCTGCTCTCTACCTGCCTGCTCTCTATCTCCTTCTTACTTCCCTTTACCCCCAAGAAATCCTGCCACTACCCTAAAACCTCACCCACTTGTTGCGACCTTTGAGCCAGCAGGGAGTGGTGAACAGTGTCAAAATTCAGAAACCTCAAATAAGAGAATGTTTGAAAAGTGTCCATTGGATTTAATAACAGAGAAGACATGATGATGTTTGTCTAATAAAGTCTATGAAGTGGTGACAGGGTGACTAACTGTTCCCTGATGCCTGGGGCTGAGGGGGTTCCCAGGATGTGGGTTTCGCAGTGCTAAAACCAGGGGAATTCTGGGCAAACCAAGACAAGTCCATAGCCCTAGATAACTTTGTATTAATTAGTATGCTTTTGGTTGCCAGTTATAGAAAATCCCAAGTCAACAGTCTTAAACTATAAGGAAATTTAGGGTGGCACTAGAGTTGGTTAATTCAGAAATTCAACAACTTCAAGTTCTTCCTAATTTCCTATTCATTTATCCTCATCTGGCTGCCTTTGTATTTTACAAGATGGGCTGCTACCATGACACAGCTTAATAGAGAAGAGGGATGGTTCCCTCTCTCTCTCTGTCTCTCTGTCTCTCTCTCTCTCTGTCTCTCTGTCTCTCTCTCATTTTTTAAGAGTAGTTTTAGATTCACAGCAAAATTGAGCAGATAGTACAGGTGTTGTACATTCTACAGGTTTTGACAAATGTATAATGACACGTATCCATCATACACACAGAATACAGAATAGTAATCCTCCACTGGGATTCATATAGGTGCTCCACTATTCAACCCTGCCTCCTCTGTAACCCCTGCAACTACTGATCTTTTTACTGTCTCCATAGTTTTGCTTTTTCCAGACTGTGATGATTGGAATCATACAGTATGTGGCTTTTTCAGGTAGGTGTGTCTTTTTAAGACCAAGAAAAACATGGCCAGATACCTTTGCTCACATCTCACTGGGAAGAGCCACGTCACATGTTTGCTCCTAACTAAACCTATCAGGGGTCAGACAAATTATGGAAACACAGCTTTGGTGATGATGGGAGGGTGAACTGGCCTCCCCATGTGTCAAGAAGTAATGTCTGTGAAGACCGCCCTTAGGACGCTTTTCCTTATTTTAGAGGCATTTGAGATAATAAACTCTTCATTCTTCACATGTTGGCATTTCTCCGAAGATACGTAACACTGCAAGGCTGGTGTTGTTATGGTAACTGAGCAGATGAACGTAAACACAGCGCTCAAGTGACTCATGAAGCAGTGGGAAACCAGCGACTGGCTGATGTCTGCTGTGGCTCTCCATGCTGGTCCTGTGGTCTATCACAGTAACCTGTGGAGCTTGTCTACTCTGGGCCACACCATTCTGAATACTGAAAGACTAGTATTACTAAAAAAGCTTAAATAGCAGGTATACCTACTCACAGGTGCTTTAGGTACTGATATACCAAGGTGTGTTTATAATTAAATTTTCTCCTGTCTTTAAGTTTCTGCTAAAATGTAATCTCCAAAAGTTCTTCCCTGACCATGCTATCTAAAATAGTACCTTCCGTGACTCTCTTTGAATCTTTATTCTACTTCATTATTGTTCAAAGCACTTCTTTCCATATGGTATAACATTATACTGTTTTATTTTTTTTAAATCTATCTAACCTCTAGATTGAGGAAAGGGATTAATTACGTTTTGTTCACTGCTGATTCCCCAGAACCTAGAATGTGTCTGACATATAGTAGGTGCTCAATAAATATATGATGGCAGGGAATTGGGACCACCAAGCCTGACTTGAAGTAATCAGGATTTTCCTTCTGAGTCATTCAAGGAAAGGATTAAACACTAGAATAAAATGCAAGTCCTGTTTGCCAGGAGGATGGGAGATGACTCTTGAGTGGAAAGTCATCTTTGTGAGTCAGGATGAGGTGGTTGCCTATGTTTGGAGCTTCCTGGCTCTAAATAAATTGCTGTGGACTCTATCTTAATGGGGGTCAACACAATCCTTGGCACTGAGGGAATCATGCCCTACATCAGTGGTTCTCAACTTTCCTAATGCCGCGGCCCTTTAATACAGTTCCTCATGTTGTGGTGACCCCCAACCATAAAATTATTTTCGTTGCTACTTCATAACTGTAATTTTGCTACTGTTATGAATCATAATGTAAATATCTGATATGCAGGATGTATTTTCATTGTTACAAATTGAACATAATTAAAGCATAGTGATTAATCACAAAAACAATATGTAATTATATATGTGTTTTCCGATGGTCTTAGGCGACCCCTGTGAAAGGGTCATTCGACCCCCAAAGGGGTTGCGACCTACAGGTTGAGAACCGCTGCCCTACATGGTGCAACCTATGCAAAATCTCCTTTGAATGCCTGGCCCACATGGTTGCCATTGAATGAGGTTTTTATCCTCATCCAACTTAATATTTTTTCCAGTCTGCCATGAGGTTGGAGAGAAGGAAGCAAGGCATTTGAAATAATGAACTCTTCATTCATCACATGTTGGCATTTCTCCCAAGATACGTAACACTGCACAGCTGGTGTTGTTATGGTAACTGAGCAGATGAACGTAAACACAGCACTCAAGTGACTCATGAAGCAATGGGAAATCAGACAAACCTCATGAATGTGGCCTGTAGTTGCTTGAAAAAGCAATAATCATACCCAGCCGGTGTGGCCCAATGGTTGAGCATTGATCTATGAACCAGGAGGTCACAGTTCTATTCTTGGTCAGGTCACATGCCCAGCTTGTGGGCTCAATCCCCAATAGGGGTCATGCAGGAGGCAGCCAATGATTCTCTCTCATCATTGATGTTTCTATCCCTCTTTCCCTCTCCCTTCCTCTCTGAAATGATTTTAAAAAACTATATTTTTTTTTGAAAAAAGCAATAAACAGATTTTCCTGCCTAGGATTCCTGTGCTAAAGCACCCATTCAAATGGAAGAGTAAGTAGGTTGAGTTGTTAGTATTTTATCAACAACAAAAATGGTGATAATTGCTCTTTCTACTGATTTACCACCATACACTTTCCAAAGAAATTCCATCTCTAATTCTCTCATTTCTGGATTGGAACAAATGGTAAAGAAATCAGGGCAGGTTGTTGTTTTGTTCCATTTAAAGATGAAGAGACTGAGACACATCTTCTCTTCCTCCCAAGTGACATGTCCATACAGTGAATAAGTGGAAGAGCTTGGATTTGAACCCAGATCCACAGTGCCCATCTCTCCACAATACCCATATTGGCAACCCTTTCTTGTCTAGCCCATGCTGAACAATAAAATTATTTGAGTTTGGATTAAATTTGGCAAATAGTAAAAAAAGAGGGTCTCTTCAGTACTTGAAGTATTTACCCCTAATAGGTCACTTGAATTAATACTTTTTTTATGCACTTACTGTATGCTAAGACCTGGGCTGGGCTTGGTAGACAGTTTGACATAGGATGCCTTTGACTTCTTTTCCCACCTTTAAGTTGCCATAGGCTTAATTTTAACCTCCTTTTATCTCTCTAAACATGTTGGGAGGTGGTAAAGGTATAATTCATGGGATAAACTGTAGGACTGCAGCCCCTTAGGGATTTCCCTGTGTATAGCTATCCCATTGCCTTAGAGGTAGTCATTGCCCTCTGACAATCCTCAGCCCCCCTGTCATGTCCGTAGCTTGTGTAGTGTCCTGGATCCTGTCTGCTGACACAATACACATTGATTTTTCGTTAAATGGCCTCATAACTTTCCCCTTCATACAAATGTAATTTAGAGTGTCAATGTGGGAGGGAATTATGAGGTGTAATCACATTGGAAGGGAAGGGATGCATGGCAAACTGCATTTGCCTGGCACTACCTAAGAGTGGAAAATACCGGCTGTTCACATCAAAGTGTAAAGGGCAGACGGAAACTTGGGAGGAAGCTAAAACCTGCCTCAAACTACCGGTAGTAAGTCCTTCTTTAAGTGGCTTCTGCTATTTATATGAAACTGAGATGCTGAAGCATAGTAACCTCCATCTTATGTAAAACCTGCTGTTTGAAATTTTAACCCTGCTATTTTGACTTCTGTAAATGCTTGCTTGTTTAAATAATAGGGAAAATAAGACTACTCCCATTCCAGAGAGGCTATACACTATGCCCCAGACAGAGTTGTCAGTGCTGGCACTAGGGTAGGCCTTGAGATATGGTCTCATGGCCCCTTTCCAGCACACAGGGGTTCTTTCTCAGAAGGTCCGGAAGTCTCATTCCAAATTTGGAAGACAAAGAACTGGAAAAAGTATAAATAGGGAAAGTTTCCTCCATGTTTTTGCTCAGAATTTGACAGACATTTTTCTCTGGGCTCACACGTAATAATAATAAAGTGTAACTCCATTTCTCTAAATGTTGCTTGGTTTTTCTCTGGTCTTCTGTAACAATGCCAGAAACGCATTGGTATCATGTAGTCAAAGAAATGAAATTCTTAGGAAGATAGGAATCCTGGAGTGAATGTTATTATGCACAACCCATTCACTCCCCAGCAATGGCTATCAAAAGACCTCAGAAGACACGTTTCCACTGGACATTAAGATTAAATATCTGCTTCTGGAAGTATGGCAAACTGTATACCCTGACTGACCTTCCTGTGAAAAACTATTGAAAAGTCTGGATATAATATTTTTTAAAAATTAAGTGTAAGCATGAGTTAGAAACAACATAGAGAATACAGTCCAAAACCAAAGGGGGGTGGGGGTGGGGAACAAAATGGATTAATTCCATCACTATTATGCTAATGAAAGGAGACAGGCAAAAGAGAGTGCATACTGTATACTTTAATTTCTAGAAAATTCTAGAAAATGTAAGTGAATCTACAGAAATAGCAAGTAGTTCTATAGTGATGGTGATGGAATAGGGATAGAAAGTGGTTGCTTGGAGGGTAGGTGGGGGAATGTGTTACAGACGGGCAGGAGGAAATGCTGGGGCTGATGAAAATGTTCATTATCTTGGGTACAGTGATGGTACAGGAGTGTATACTGCTAAAATTCATCATATATGTAGTTTATGGCACTTCAATTATACGGGGTGGGCAAAAGTAGGTTTATAGTTGTTAAGAAATAATTAAGAAATAACAATATAAGAATAAACTGTTCTGTGTACTCACAACTGTAAGCCTACTTTTGCCCGTCCCTGTATAGAAGGTAAAACAAAACAAAACAAAACCAAAAATCCCTAACTAAATAACAAAAAACAAATGATATCAGGAACTCAAACTTAAACTTTGGGCGTGAAGTAGTTTTTACCCTGAAGGCATACACCAAACTGGAGATCTTGAGCTTCTCTTGCACAATCTCACAGGGTGAGGGGAAAAGGAGAAGAAACCCACACTGGTAAGTATAATAGGGGATCCCATGTATAAGGCTAGGATCTCAAAGTTCTGCAGCTCTAATGTAAGGGTGACCATAAATAAATCAGCCCCTCCCTATCTTGGTAGCAAACCCCAAGTTTCTAGATCTAAGATCAAAGCAATATCAGGTGCCCCTGGCTCTGTTTTCTCTCAGGGGGTGTAATAAGGGCAGATGTTCACCCTGCATGTATGGATGGAGTCTGTCCTCAGGAGGGAGCCCTGAAATGATGAATGTCAGAGTTACATAGGAGCTGCTGCACAGCAGCCCCCCTCCCTCTGCAGAGAGGGAGGGGAAGACTTGCTCTCTGATGTAAACACATCCCCTCTGGGAAGAGAAGGGGAAGGTGCCTATAATTTATAATACTTTGAAATGTACTTTCCCTCCTAGTTCAACTATTCACTAATGGACAACCATTAGTGGGTGTGGTAGGCTCAGTGATGCTCCCCCCTCAGAGATGTCCTTGCCCTAAATCCCTGGGGAGCCTGTGAATATGTTGCTTGCATGGAAAAAGGGACTTTTCAGATATGATTAAAGGTCTCGACTCAGGAAGATTATCCTGGGTTATCTGGGTAGGTTCGATGTAATCACAAGGGTCCTTATAAGAGGGAGGCAGAAGGGTCACAGTGAAAAAAAAGAAGCAGAGCTTGGAGGGATGCATTTTGGAGATGGAGGGAGGACCCATTTGCCAAGGAATGCCGACAGCCTCTTAAAGATGGACATGTCAAGGAAATGAATTCCCTCCCGGGACCTCCAGAAGGAACACAGCCCTGCCAACGCCTTGATTTTAGTTCCATAGGACTTGTTTCAGACTTTAAACTTCCAAGACTGTCAGGAATTTGTGGTATGTTTAGCCACTGAGTTTGTGGTCATCTATACTAAAAAAAGGGTAATATGCTAATTAGACCGGATGTCCTTCCAGACAAAGCCTCACGGCTGCCAGGCCCAGGGTTCATGGCTTAGGCAGCCGTGAGCCCCGGCGGCTGCGAGGCCCAGGGCTCAGGCCTCGTAGCTGCGGCAGCCAGCAGTGGGGTGATGGGGGCTATGCCTTCCCCTGATCACCTGGTCGCCTCCTGCAGAGGGAGACCAGACTGCGGCTTAGGCCTGCTCCCCAGGTTATTCATTAGTGAATAGTTGAACTAGGAGGGAAAGTACATTTACTTTTATACTTGTCACTCTATCTCTTTTTAACTACTAGTCTTGCAGTTAGTCCTCCCCAGAGCGGGCCTAAGCTGTCAGTAGGACATCCCCTGAGGGCTCCCAGACTGTGAGAGGGGGCAAGCCAGGCTGAGGGACACCCCCTCCAGTGCATGAATTTTCATGCACCGGGCCTCTAGTTTGATATAACAATAGGAAATTAACACTGTAGACAAACAGAAATCAGCATCCTGGAGTTATGCCTCATTCATAGCCACCCTTAGGTCACTTAGTTCTTCTCCCCATACTGGTCTCCTTCAAAACTGCCTCATGATTTCCTTTCATGATTGTTGGTACCTCCTTTTTATTTATTTATTTTTGTTACCTATCACAGCACAGAACTTGGGACTAAAAAATAGTTTTGACCTATGTTAGATGTAAGATGCCTCTTCTAATACATTGTGGAAGAAGATAGCGTGTGCAATGTAGAAGAAGAAGCAAGATAGAAAGAAGTCACTTGGGCTTGGGAATCAGATCTGAGCTCGGATACAATCACCACCAGATAACAGCAGGGTGTACTTGGACACTGTAAACTGAACGTTTGTGACTCTGCCCTTCCAAATCATATGTTGAAGCTCTAATCTCCAGTGTGATGGTATTAGAGGTGGGGCCATTGGGAAGTAATTAAGGTTAGATTAGGCCACGAGGGTGGGATCCTTATGATGGGATAAAAGTCCTTATAAAAAGAGGAAGAGGCGGGAGTTCTCTTTCTCTTGCCGTGTGAGGATAATGTGAGAAGGTCACCATCTGCAACCCAGGAAGAGGGTTCTCACCAGACACCAAATCTGGATCTTGGACTTCCCAGCCTCGAGAACTGTGATAAATAAATTGATGTTTAAGCCATCCACTATGATATTTTGTTATAGCAGCCCAAACTAAATAAGACACTGGCCAAGTTACTTAATCTCTTGAGTATTAGTTTTTTTTTATTTGTAAAATTGAAAAAAGTACCTTTGTTTTCAAAAGGCTTTTGTGAGGATTACATGCTACATAGAGAAATTTAGCACTCAGATATAGGAAAATTAGCACATTGCTTCTGTTATGGGCTAAATTATGTCTCTCCCCCTATCATACTCATATATTGAAGTCCTAATCCCTGGTACCTCAGAATGTGACTGTTTGAAGATACGGTCTTAATTCAGTAAAATGAAATCATTAGGGTGAGACCTAATTCAATATGACTGGTGTCCTTATAAAAAGAAGAGATTAGGACACAGAGGTATAGAAGGAAGACCATGTAAAGACACAGAGAGAAAACAGTTATCTATAAGCCCAGGAAAGAGGCCTCAGAAGAGACTGAGGCTGCCAACACCTTGATCTTGAAGACCTAGCCTCCAGAATCATGAGAAACAAAGTTCTGTTGTTTAAGCCACCCAGTCTGTGGTGATCTGTTATGGCAGCCTTGGTAAAACAATACATCTGGAATCTAATAGACAAGGACTAAAATACAATGTTGACCATTAATATTAATTATTTTGATAATAGACTTCACTTCCGCTGCATTACAACTTTTTACTTTTATACTTGTCACTACTTGAAATCACTTTACTCTGAAATATTAAATTATGGGAATCCCTTTCTCTGATCGCCATATCTGTCCCTCTATCTCTTTTTAACTACTAGTCTTGCAGTTAGTCCTCACTGAAGGCTCAACCTCTCCACAAGATGGGAAGATCCGAGATGTCAACAGGTACCTGGATTTATCTTCTTTACCCAACTCAAACTCAATGGTCATAGCAACATATTTCCACCATCTACTCTCTGTAACCCATTCTCTTTATCCCTTGCAATTGGTTCCCAACTCTAGAGATATTCAACCTTTTGCTTTCCTTGACTTTGCTCCCAGATTGTCAGATAAACACTTAAGAAAATGTTACCACCACATATCTTTTGTGCCACATCTACTTAAAAAGTGTAGAATATGCAACAAACACTGTTCTAGGCTTAGCTTTCACAGTTGTCCTTTGTGACAGCTATTCTCACTTTATAGCTCAGAATAATCTCTACTATTTCATGAATACCTACTCAGAAGTCTTAGGAAGCCAAATCTGTGATTCTCTCGATTTTTCCTCCTCTGTTACCTCACTGTTACAAGATGGCTGCTAAGGCTCCAGAATTTATTTCCTTGTTCATGGCAATAAGAAGGGGAAAACTTTCACCTGACACCATCTTTTTTATTGTCTCACCAACTCAGTCCACCCTTAAACATTAGGGTTTACCCTGGTTCTCTTCTTGGTTATCTTATATTCTTGTCATACACATACACTCCATGTATGATATCATCTCATGGCTTCTATGACCAGCCACAGCATGTTGATAATTGAGCAATCTATTTCTGGCCTTCTCCTCTTCCCTGAGCTCCAGCTCCTAACCTGCTTTTGGACATCCATCAGGCCTTTCAAGAACATAATCAAAACAAGGTCCTTTATATTTCCCTTTATCTGTCCTCTTCTCATTTTCTTGATGAATGGCATTAACATTTCCCCATCCTTTTATGCTAGTGCTTCCCATGGTCTCTCATCAGCTTCCTAGCTCTCTCTGCCTCTCCTCCACCCATCACTAATATATAGTAAGCCAAATCCTGTCAAGTCTCCCTCAGATAGCTACAATCTCCTTACTGTAATTATTGATCTACTTTAGCTCAGGGCCATATCAACGTTCATCTCCCCCAAAGCCTTCTCTTTGTCTCCACATGTCTTAGTCGCTCTGGGGCAGCTCCAGCAGAGTGACTGAGAATGCAGAGTTGAAGCCCAAAGTTCATGTCCTGGTTTTACCACTCATTAGCCACAAGACCTTGAGCAATTAAGTCATTTAAGTTCTCTGTGCCTGAGTTTTCTCACCTGAGAATGGGGATAACATTATTTACCTTTTAGGTAGTTGGTCCGACAGTTGTGGGTTATTGTTAAGCTGTTCAATATTTACCTTTTAGGGTTATTATTGGAAAGAATAAATAAATTAATGTGTACAAAGCATGTTGAAGAGCACCTGGCTCAGACCCTGTGCTATTGCTCTCATCATTAAAAATCACCTATGTGTATAAAATGTTGAGCATCGCGCTGAGCTCATGGGGAGAGCTCAGTAAGAGTTCATTACTATTATTTTTACTTGTGCTCTGTTTTTCTACTGATGCTTTCAGGGTCCCCTTGAAGTACTTCTGTGTTTTATAATTTACCTCGTAATGTCTGTCTCCCTTGCTAGACTGTGTACTTCCCCCACGCAGAGCACAGACCATGTTTGAGTCACTGATGTATGTGTAGCCTTCAGCACAGTGCCTCATACAAAGCAGGACACCAACATATGTTATCAACTGAGTAAGTAAGAAAGACAACAAATGGTTTGCATCGCTCCCAGTGGTGTACAAGCTCCTGGCAGTGTGGGAGTTCTTGATTGAACATCAGCTCCTTTGATCTCATTCTGCCTCAGATAGCCCCCACCCGGCAGAGCTGGGTGCTCCTCACTTGTGTTTCCATAGCACACTCTGCTGCCGGAAGCCGGTCCATCCTTGCTGCTTGACACAGTCGCTGCAGGAAAGAAACATCTGCACAGCATATGTTTCAAGGGACCTGGCGTATATAGCATACTGTTCTTAATATGTTTGCTCCCCTTAGCGCTGTGTGTTTTAACCAAGGTCACCTCTCCAAGAAAGGTTGTTTCCCCAGGTAGGAATTTTTCCCTGAAGTCAGGGAGGGGATGAAACTCCTTAACTAAGTGCCAGGCGGGTAGTTAATCACTACAAACAATCATGCTTAAGCTACATAATCTTTACTCCCTGGAATGGAGATAAGAAACGCCCTAACTTTTGTAATAGAAATTGACAGGATTAAAATCAACTGGTATAAATACGGATGTAACAAGACAATAAACGGCAGAACCTCTCTGGAGATCCAGACCAGAACTTGGCTGGAGATCCTGGCTAGGCTGCTGATCAACTGAACACTGTCTCCGTGTCCTTCCTTCTTCGCCGACTCCGTCCACACCTTTGGGGACCCCTGGACCCGCTGGGGTTGGACCCCGGCATCTGGCGCCCGAACAGGGTTCCCTTAGGTAAGTCCCCCCGTATTTGGGATGGATAGGACTGCACCATAGGGTGCTTCAGACCCCCCTATAGAGAATAAGTAGGGTAAGCGGGTAGTTAGTACAGAACTTAGATTGACAAGATGGGTCATACTGAGTCTAAAGAAAAAAGACTCTGTATTAATCTTTTAACGCATATGCTTACTAGCAGAATTGGAGTTGAGGTTTTTCCCAGTGAGACAGAAAGTTTTATAGAAGAAGTATGTCAATGGCTTCCAGAGGATGGAACTGTTAATTTAAAAACTTGGGTTGAAGTAGGAAAGCAATTAAAGAAACACCATGAATCTGACAAGGTCCTGCCATGTTTCTTTTCCCTCTGGGATTCAATCTGTGACACCTTGGCACCAGAGGCAAAAACGGTTGAACTTTCTCAAAATTTAAATAGTCCCTCAGCTCCACCCAGAGAGGATACATCATCATTGTCTTCAGCTCAATCTAAAAGCAATTTAGCTATGCCTACTGATCGGGAGGAGAATAAATATCATAAACATGACCATTGTTCCTTTCCAGTCAGTAGAGAGGAGAATGGCCCTCCCATTCAAAACAGGCTCCCCAAATTAGAAAGGAAGCCTAAACCAGGTCCTGTGGCTCCTATGAGCTCCATGTCTAAATTTCAAAGGGCAATAAGAGAAGCTGAAGCTAATGGAGATCTTGAATTCTCACTCTGCTTCCCAGTTACATATGAGAATGAGTCTGGTGGGAATAGAAACCCCACCTTGGAGCCTATACCTTACAAAGTACTTAAAGAATTAAAATTGGCCTGCTCTGAATATGGACCTCTAGCTCCTTACACACAAACCTTGGGAGAAACCCTAGCCAGTAAATGGATGACTCCTTATGATTGGTCACAGGTTTGTAAATCCTGTCTCTCAGGAGGCGATTACTTATTATGGAAAACTGAATATGAAGATCTTGCTAAGAAAGCTGTAGCCACTAGCGAAAAAACCAGAAAAGGAATAACCCTAGACATGATATTAGGAGAAGGTGATTTTAACACGGCTGAGGAGCAAATGAATATGCCCACAGAGGCACTTACCAAAGTAACCAGTTGTGCAGTAAGTGCCTGGAAATCCCTACCTTATACAGCAGGAGAAACAACCACCCTTACAGAGGTTAAACAGAAGGTCGAGGAACCATATCAGGATTTCCTTTCTCGCCTCATACAGGCAGTCAAGAGAGTAATCAATAACAAAGAGGCAGCCGATATCCTAATCAAACAACTGGCTTTTGAAAATGCTAATAATACCTGTCAGGCTTTATTAAGGCCGATTCGCAGAACAGGAACTATAAATGATTTTATAAAACAGTGTGCTGATGTAAGTCCAGCATTTATACAGGGTGTAGCTATAGCTGCAGCTCTCAAAGGGGAGACATACCCTCATTATGTACAGGCTATAGGACAAGCCAGCAATACTACAGGTAATAAAAGAAATATGAACTGCTACTCTTGTGGCTTATCTGGGCACTTTAGCAGAGAATGCCCAAATAAAAATAATAATACTCAGGCCAGATGGCAAGCTCCTCGACAGCCTGGAAATACATTAGGGAATAATATTAATCCTCCAAAAACCGTTTGTCCCCGATGTCAGAAAGGATTCCATTGGGCAAAGGAATGTAGATCAAAATACCATAAAAATGGTCGGCCTTTAAACTCTACAAATAGCTCCCAAGGAGGTTATATCCCATCACCTCAATCGGGAAACTTGAGAAGGGGCCAGCCCCAGGCCCCTGCAATAATAGGGGCATCAACCTTCAACCCCTTTGCAAATTTCGATCAGTCAGTGACCTCTTCAGGGCAACCCCAGGCAGTGCAGGATTGGACCTCCACTCAACCACCCATGCAGTACTAACCCCAGACTCGCCAGTAGCAGCCATTCCTACAGGAGTGTCTGGGCCACTGCCTGAGGGAACTGTAGGTTTAATATTAGGACGGAGCTCCACCTCGTTACAGGGGATCTTAGTCATCCCAGGAGTTGTTGATGCAGACTACACAGGAGAAATACAGATTTTACTTTCCCCACCCACCACAACTATACAGATTCAGCCCAACCAGAGAATTGCCCAATTAATCCTGTTACCAATACATAAAATAGGGACAGCTGTTACCCAGGAAGCTAGAGGGGCCGGAGGCTTTGGATCTAGTGATGCAGCATTTTGGATACAAGAAATCCATGCTACTAGACCTACAAAAATTTTACAAATTCAGGGAAAACCAATTGAAGGTCTGTTGGATACAGGAGCAGATGTTTCCTGCATAGCAGGGAAGGATTGGCCCTCTTCATGGCCCACGCACACCACCTCCACTTCCCTAGTAGGACTAGGCAAGGCATCTAATGTAAAAAAGAGTTCTCAGATTCTAACTTGGGCTGATGAAGATCAACATTCAGGAACATTCTGTCCCTATGTAATTACGACTATCCCCTTTACATTATGGGGAAGAGATATCTTGTCTCAAATGGGAGTTGTATTATATAGCCCCAGTGATAGAGTAACATCACAGGTGCTAGACACGAGATTTAATCCAGGAAAGGGATTAGGAAAGGAAAGTAATACCTCACACTCCTCGACAGGATCTGTAATTGGGGCCATTGCCCTTAGGTCTGCTGATCCCATAGTCTGGAAATCGTCACAACCAGTATGGGTTGAGCAATGGCCCTTAACATCTGAGAAAATATCAGCAGCCCGACAATTAATTGATCAGCAATTAGCAGAGGGACATATAGAGCCATCAAATAGTCCCTGGAACACACCCATATTTGTAATAAGAAAGAAATCAGGCAAGTGGAGACTTTTGCAAGATCTAAGAGCCATAAATGCCACCATGGAAGATATGGGCTCCTTACAACCTGGATTGCCCTCCCCTGTGGCAATTCCACAGGAGTATTGTGTTGTTGTTATTGACTTACAGGATTGTTTTTTCACTATACCTCTTCACCCAGCTGATTGTCAAAGATTCGCATTCAGCATACCATCAGAAAACTTTAAACAGCCTTATCAGAGATACCAATGGAAGGTTCTCCCACAAGGGATGAAAAATAGTCCTACATTATGTCAAAAGTTTGTAGATCAGGCATTGCAAGTTATTAGAAAGAAATTTTCAGATCTATATCTTATTCATTATATGGATGATATTTTACTAGCTCATAAAGATCGGGCTACTTTACAGGAAATTCTTACTCAGACCATCCTTGCTTTAGAAGAACATGGTCTAAAAATAGCCCCAGAAAAGATTCAGACTGAACCTTCTTTTTCATACTTAGGCAGAATATTACATACCTCTACTATCACCCATCAGCCTCTACAATTAAGAAAAGATCATTTAAACACATTGAATGATTATCAGAAACTATTAGGTGATATCAACTGGGTCAGGCCATATCTAAAAATAACCACTCTTGACTTAAAACCTCTATTTGACATTTTAAAGGGAGATTCTAACCCTAAGTCTCCCCGACAATTAACTGTAGAAGGAGAAAAGGCTATAGCAAAAATAGAACAGGCCATCAATAAACAGCAACTACAGTATCTAGATTATTCCAAATCTTGGGCCTTAATTATTCTAGCCACTAAATATACTCCTACAGGATGCTTGTGGCAGGAAGGACCATTAGAATGGATACATTTACCTGTCACTCCTAGGAAGATTGTACCACCCTATCCCTCCCTAGTGGCCACTCTCATTATCAAAGGTAGACGACGCAGTATCGAACTCTTTGGAAGAGAAGTTACTGAGATAATAATACCTTATAAAAGAGAACAATTAGACACACTATTACAATTTGAAGAAGAGTGGCAAATAGCTATAGGTAACTTCCCAGGACAAATTTTACATCATTTGCCAAGATCACCTATATTGCAATTTCTCTCCCTACATCCGTTTATATTTCCTATCAAATGTTCAAAAGAACCATTATCACCTCCTGCCTCCTTAGTATTCACAGATGGTTCCTCTAATGGTAGGGCAGTAACAATCATTGACTCAATAACCCATGTTCAACAAACTCTAGAGACGTCAGCTCAGAGAACAGAGCTTTTGGCAGTCATTTATGCTTTTGAACAATTGCAACAGGTTCCCTTTAACTTGTACACTGACTCTCAATATATAGTTAAATTATTTCCTCATATTGAGACCGCCTCTCTCCCACAAGGAAGAACAGCCATTTTCTCTTTGTTAACTCAGCTACAAACTTGCATTCACAAACGAGAAAAGGCTTTCTATATTGGACATATTAGAGCTCATTCCTGCCTACCAGGACCCTTAAGCGAAGGAAATTATCAGGCGGATTTACTAACTCGCCCAGTAGTTTGTACAGCTCTAGAAGAAGCCCGGCGGTCTCATGCCATTCACCATCAAAATGCTTCTGCTCTCCGTCTATATTATCGCATATCTAGAGAAGCTGCTCGAAGTATTGTGCGTGACTGCGGCCATTGTCCTACTCATTTTCCTATCCCTGCTACTGGAGTTAATCCAAGAGGACTTAGACCCTGTGACTTATGGCAGATGGATATTACTCATGTCCCATCTTTTGGCAAACTTTGCTATGTGCATGTTTGTATTGATACCTTTTCTCATGTTATCCTTGCTTCTGCACGTACAGGAGAAGCCTTTAAAGATGTAAGTCAACATCTATTCCAATGCTTTTCCTACCTAGGAATACCAAGGGCACTTAAAACTGACAATGGGCCTGCCTATACCTCTAGAGCTTTTAAAAACTTATGCTCTACATTCGGCATCGCACATACTACAGGAATACCCTACAATCCTCAAGGCCAAGCAATAGTAGAAAGGGCTCACCAAACTTTAAAAACACAAATTAAAAAATTACAAGAAAATGAGTTTAAATATTCCTCTCCTCATCATGTTCTACAACATGCTCAATTTGTAATTAATATACTAAATGTAGATTCTGAGGGAAATTCCCCGATGTACAGGCATTGGAACCCTGATCTAACTAAACCTAAAGCCCTCGTCAAATGGAGAGACTTGCTTACAGGAGCCTGGAAGGGACCTGATGTACTTTTAACCCAGGGGAGAGGATATGCTTGTATATTTCCACAGGACGCAGACTCACCTGTGTGGATTCCAGACCGTCTAGTCCGACCTTATGTCTCACCGCCCGCCATCTCTGCCTCATCATAGCACACCTGACCAGTGCCCGTCTGCAGCAGATGTGCAGACCTGAGCTGGAACAATCTGTCCATTGGGAGGATCACATGTGCCTCCGTTTTGTCTTTCCACATGTCCCAGCTTTGCCCCACATCTCCTTTCCTTTTTCCTTTTTTTTAAAATCTAACTACTTGTTTGCTGGTTCTTTGGCCTTTCTCCTTCTTTCCTGAACACAGCGTTTTCTAGAATCTCCCTACCCTACTGTTCCAGGAAGGGCACCTCCCTTTTATGCCGTGACTAGGGGTGTTTGGTATATGCCCCATACATGGAGTTGTCTTGTGCCAAGAGCCTGACATCCTTGGCTGAGAAAGCCCTGTTCCAGGACTCTCTTTTGTCCTGTATTGGCGCCTCTTACCCTTGTGCCAAGAGGGACCCTCTTCTTACAATCCAATTGCCCATAGCTGTTGCCTGAGCTCTCTGTTCATGCTGAGGTTGAAGCCTCATGGTGGCTGGTACCATGAATCTGTCTCTGGCTCAATGGCGTAAGCTGGGCCCTCTCTAGAGAAGAAACCTGAGTTCCCTATGATCAATGCCAGAGCCCCGCCAACAGGCAAGGGAATCCAAAGGCAGTTGCTGGGCATGGAGGCCAGAGGGACATAGGCTATCAAGGAGACAAAACTGAACCTCACATCACCCTACTTGGCCCAGAGATGGCTGGTAGTCAACGACGGGTAAGACTCCACAGGGTGGGGCAACCTAAGACAGGCACAGTCGGGGGCCAGTAGGAGAAAACTTGGGGTGCAACAAAGGTGGGGCACAGACCCCCCTCCCCAATGGTGCAGGGGCTTGAACACTCGCCCCTTCTGAGGAAGGTCTCCTGTCCCCATGGCTGCTTCCTGCTTCCCATGCCCAGCTCAGATTAGGACCCAGGTAAAGACAGAGACTGGCTGACAGCAGCTGCCCTCTCACTGCAACAGGACTTGTTTCCCATTTCTACCTGGGACCACAGGGAAAGGGGAAGCTGAAGGAAAGGGCTGTGTCAGGATGCTGCCTTATTCCCTTTCTTCTCCCTCTTTTTTCTAAACACTTCCATGCCTTGTAGTTCTTTTGCTTTCTCTTCTTTTTCTACTACCCTCCATTTTCCATATCAGCTGGATCCAGAGGGCACAGCTTACTCCTCCTCGGACATCGACACCACCATCAACCACGGCCCTGATGGACCCTTTGATGCAGCCCTTCAACTTGCTGACACTTCGGGAAGCCTGTCGCCAGTGACGCCGCCCGCTAGCCAGACCAACAAAGACAACCAAACCAACAACTTGAGGACAGCTGAAATCCCTTGACTGAAGAGGCTGGCAACCTTCTACAGGAATGGGGCTCCTTCTGCGCTCCATCCACTATGTTTATAGCTATGCTCACTATCATTGCTTGCCACTCTTCTTCCGAGACTTAAATGGCCCAATCTGAGAGGTGGCCACTGATTTGCATGCGCTATCATTTAAAAAATAAAAAAGGGGGAATTTGCCGGAAGCCGGTCCATCCTTGCTGCTTGACACAGTCGCTGCAGGAAAGAAACATCTGCACAGCATATGTTTCAAGGGACCTGGCGTATATAGCATATTGTTCTTAATATGTTTGCTCCCCTTAGCGCTGTGTGTTTTAACCAAGGTCACCTCTCCAAGAAAGGTTGTTTCCCCAGGTAGGAATTTTTCCCTGAAGTCAGGGAGGGGATGAAACTCCTTAACTAAGTGCCAGGCGGGTAGTTAATCACTACAAACAATCATGCTTAAGCTACATAATCTTTACTCCCTGGAATGGAGATAAGAAACGCCCTAACTTTTGTAATAGAAATTGACAGGATTAAAATCAACTGCTATAAATACGGATGTAACAAGACAATAAACGGCAGAACCTCTCTGGAGATCCAGACCAGAACTTGGCTGGAGATCCTGGCTGGAGATCCTGGCTAGGCTGCTGATCAACTGAACACTGTCTCCGTGTCCTTCCTTCTTCGCCGACTCCGTCCACACCTTTGGGGACCCCTGGACCCGCTGGGGTTGGACCCCGGCACTCTGCCTAATTTCTTATTGTAAAAATTATTGCACTTTAAGGTGATTATCTGTTTCTTTGTTGCCTCCCTTGATAGATTGTTAGGAAAAGTGTCTTATGTGACACTACATATACCGAGTCAGCACACAGTACATTAACTGACATGTGCTAATATCTATCTGTTGACTAAATACATGGATGAATTAATTCTTACAACAACGCTATGATATCGGTATCAATATCATTCCTTTTAATAATTGAAGAAACCCAGAATTTCTGAGATGAAACATTTTCCCAAAAGTACAGGAACAGAAAATTAGGTTGAAGACATGTGAAATATAGATACTAAATTTGTAAGCATAAGTGTATAGCTGCACCTGACAAAATCACAAAGCAACAGTGGCTTAAGGGAGGTAGACATACATGTAACAGACAGAGCCGGAAGAGAAGCTCCACAGAACCAGCAGGGGCCCGCATGCTTTCCACTCTGCGGTTCTGCCAATCCCCGGCACTGTGATGTTTGCGTGGTCCAGGGCGGGGCACACCACGCCTACAGTGCAGGCTGTGGGGAGGAAGAACGAGTAAGGAGAGAGTGCGCCTCTCCTTGCAGGATACCACCTGGAACTTGTAAAGTTCACCGTCACTGTTGCACACATGGCTATGTCTAAGGTGACTGGGATGTATGGTCTTTATATCGGGCAGTCACGGACCCAACTTAAAATTTCATTCCTTTGAAAAAGTAGAGAAACAAATTGGTAATTTGTGGTCTCTTCCATGGATATTAAAGCACCCCTTTTCCTGGCATGAAAAAACCAGGGGAGAGGGTAACTGCTCTAAATTAAAAGAAACATAAAAGGCATACAACTAAACGAAATAAAACAACCATAAGAAGGACAGCTGGGGAATTGGAAATATCCTGATATTGCAAATATGATAACCCACATGAGTTATGATGTCATACTTGGATGGGATAATAATATTTCAGTTATTATTATTCTTTTTCAGAGATACATCTTCAAGTATGTAGGCATTAAATGACATGATGTTCACGATTTGCTTTAAACTACTCCAGTAAGAGAAGGGAGCCGGGGAAAGAAGAAACAACCCGACAAAGCCTTGGTGGTTATTGAATTATCTGACTTTGAGGTATATTACCTTTTTTTTTTTACAGTAAGAGAATTACCCCCCTCCCCCTGCCTGCCCCAACTAGCTCAGCCCTGTCAGTGGAAAGATTTCAGTCTAAAGGTAGAGGTGATAAGTAAGGTGCTGTTTCTTTGAAAGTCCCAGGTCCTCGCAGAGCTCAGGAGATGGTGGGTAAAATCAATACCGTGTCCTTATACTAAGCCTCTCTCCAAATGCTCCGCGGGGGCATGGTTCTTCTTTCCGGTTACAACAGCACTCATGTTCTAGGGGGAAATGGCCCCTCAGAATGCTTATCCTGCTGGACATGTTGTTGGCACACAGAGAGCCAGGAAAACTCAGGCATAGCTTTCTCTGGGAGGTGCTTCTCCTTTCTCCTTAGAAATGGAAATTATCTAAAATCCAGAAGCAAAAGAAGATCATCTGGGGGAATGTGACCCATGGCACTCCATGGCTGCTGAGTTGTCTTCCTAAAGGGATATGGGAAGTGATAGTTACTTGCTTCTGGGGCTGCTCCAGGCTACTCCACAATCAGCCAGGGTGAAGAGGACATTTGCTGCCACTCTGTTTTGTGGTGCCAGGAAGTTTCTGGGAGGCACAGCTAAGAGGGCAACAATTTCCATGCTGAAAGGTCACCTGTAAGTGGCTCTCAGCCGCAGCAGCAGGGCCGATTTTCTTCTAATTTCAGTGTTACTGGCTTTCAGAGGAAATTAGAACCAAAGAGTACAATATTCTTTGTGTTGCTGATACAAAGTTTTTCATACATGCCGTGCTGGAAATACTAGTGGGAAGCAAAACGTTTATGGTGAATTAAGTGAATGCAGTTGCTCACGCATATAAACCCATACATACCCATGGGAAGGCAGCAATGTGTATGCAAACCTGCACATTAAATTTATTTCAACAAACACTTCTTGAATACCAATGCTGGGTATTGCCCCAGACACCGAGGAGGCAGACCTGATCCTTGCCATCAGGGAGCTCTGTGTCTGGGCTTACTCATCAGCTTTGAAAGTCAGTGCCACAGAATACAATAAAGTTCAAGTTTACTTTTTCCCCAAGGGACCAATTTACTTAATGTCACTTATTATATCCCCACCCCCCACCATTGATCTATGTATTGACAGGTGATCCTGGCCAAGGTCAAAGAATCATCTGGAAGATTTCCCAGTGTCTTTAACAGAAGACCAGGCCTGAGCTGTCCACACACTGTCCCTTCTCTTAGAGATCCATGTTCCTCATTAGCACATTCCTATCTCCAGTCTTTGCAATAAAGAAACCTATTTGACTTAATGTTTCCCAGACTGTTTTAACCTCAGAAGCCTTTCATCAAATAACTCTTTTATAAGTGTTTCATGGAATATTCTTTGTGAAATGTCAATCTGTGGGGCATCTGAAACCATTGGAATTGTTGATGCTGGTCTAAATTAAGCAGAAGAGGAATGTGTCTAAGTAGGAACTACTTTTGCAGCCTTCTTTGACTTTTGACTTATTTAAAGCTAAAATCTAAGAGATTGGAAATCTTACAAGACTTTTTTAATGGGTTTCTTGTTATTTAGCTTTTTTCAAGTTAAAAATAATCATATGCTTGGCTTACCGGAAGGTCTCTTTCAAAACAAGTCAAATGTTAGGGAGAGCAGAGAAAGGTGGCTCCAGGCTAAAGTTAACCTTATATTTTTAGATGAAGGGGTTTAGTCAAGAAAGATACTCAGAGTTGTTTCCATGCAGCAAAGCTCATGACCAGCGCTTGGATGACAATCCAACTACTCTAGCTGAGAGATTATAGGATTGGAGAGGGGCAGAGGAAGGAGGTTAGGTCAAAGATTGGAGAGACCTTGAGAGGGACCAACTGATTATTAGATCATGGGTCTCTTTTCAGAGTAATAAGCTCCTGCAAATTTCAGAGGGGTAGAAAGTGAAGCACTTTTTTTTTTTTTCTTTTTTAACATCCAACTAAGGTACTGGAATATCATGTTGGTGACTTGTAAAACTAAAGTTGTTTCTGCTAGAATCACAGAATATAGCAGTTGATGTGTTCCAGTGATGTGTGATGTATACATTAGAGACCATTTATTACAACCTTCTCTTTATGAAGTTGAGAACAAAAAATATGAAGTAGTTTTTGTTTGTTTGCTTGTTTGCTTGACTTAAGTTTAATAATAGTTCATGGCCTCACTAGGACTTAGAAAACTTTTCCTACATCCACTTTTTTCCTTAGTCTTTTACTCAGTATAACATCACATAAGGATGTCAAAAATCCTGACTACAAAGTACTGATGGCAGATGACGCTGGGAAGGTTGCAGTTGAATGTCTTTTCTACAATGCTGAGGGATTTAGACAGCGAGTTGACAGTGGGAAACCACTGACATTTCTAAGCACAAAAAAAATATGATTCATTTTTGTAAAAAGCATTAAGAGTGGGAAAAGGTACGTAATGCAAATACTAAGCACAAGAAAGCTGAGTGGCTATAGTAATATAAGGCAAGTAGTAAGTGGAGGAGATGAATTCAAACCCACAACACTCCAGTGTTGCATAAGAACAAAACTCAGTTTATAACCTCGGGTGTGTAAGGAGTACCATCTTTCATCGGCTCCAATGACAAAAGTAGGTCTGGATAATGGATTAAGCAAATAAAATTCTTGGGAACAGGGTGGAGAATGTCCCAAAAGGAGATAGACCTGGTTCCTGCAGAATGAGGAGGGAGCTAGACCAGGAGACTAATGATAAAAGACTTCTAATGAAAGAATGAGGGTACAACACAGGAAATTTAACAATGGAGAATGAAAGACTTAATGATGGGGGAAAGGCAAGATGGGTGGCTGATGGGAAGATCTCTGGAGTAGAAACAGAAAAGAAAGCAATGCATATTGCTTAGGAGGCAAGATCAAGACCAGTGGTTGAAACCTACTTGGATGCAGATTTCAGCTCAATATAATAAGTCTTTTTACCAATTACAGAGTCTTACCGACATGATGTGTATCATTATAATAATAACAGCTTTACTTTTGCCTTAGTTTGAAGTTCCCCAGAAGCCAACTCTGAGGCAAGGATTTGGGTGCCCGTAGTTTATTTGGGAGGTAAAGGGGGATCATGGGGAGAGAGGTAGGGAAGTGTGACAGAGGTTATAGGTAGCCACGAAAGGGCATTTTATCAAGCCACCCACCACTGTGGACAACTGGAGATTAATCAGGCTGGGGAACTTCTGGAAGCAATGCAAAGCATGCAGCTCAAAGCCATTCCTCCCAGGGGACAAGAGAGCAGCTACCCCCTGACAGCTACCCCCAGGGAGCATTCATTCCCTGGCTCTCCAGACTTGCCTCCTGGGTAGCAATGGAGGCTCCAGCAGCAGGAGGAAGCCAGGTGCTGGTGGGAGGAAGTCAGGCTGAAGTGCATTGAAGTGGTGGGGGCACCAACAGCACCTGTTACGTATTTACTGATTTTGCCCTACAGCCTTCACGGAGAGCATGGCCCTGCTGATACCTTGGTTTTGAACGTCGAGCTTTCAAAGCTGTGAGAGAATAATTCCTGTTGTTTTCAGCCACAAAGTCTGAGGGAACTGTTTTAGGGTAGTTTTTATACTGAAATGAACAACGACGTGATTAAAACTTCAAGGAGCTTTAGTTTCTTCCTCTAGGAACCGGGGATAAGAGCAGGCACATACAATAGGGTTTTCTAAAGCCCCTGGCTCAGTATATGTGAGTTCTCATCTGGAAGATACTGAGGGAAGAGTTGCCATGGCAACCCACGGCTGCTATGGAGACCCTGTGAGCAGTCAGCAGCTCCTGAGAAAACCAGCTCTGATCGGGTTGGTGGGAGCACTTTCCTCTTTTCACGGCCGGGACTCCCTTCTGGCTCTTTTTTTTTAGGCAGAGGAAACTGGGGGCACCAATTAATTGCTCCTGGAAGCCAGACTGGTTTCAGCTGGTGATCAGTGGGCTGCTGCCCACAGGAGGGCTGCCATCTGACGTCAGAGACCGCTGGGCACTGATTACTGTTTCCAGGAAGATGAGAAAATAAATGTCAAGACTTCCACGTGTTCTGGCTGCTGTTTCACAGGACAGAGGCAACTCTGACACCTTTTATCTGAGAGGTGGTTGGCCTGCTGCTTAGGGCATCCAGGCTCCTCACGTGGCCATGGCATACAGGGCCTGGTGCCCAAGGGGGCCGTCTCTCTCGCTCTCCGTTCTCTCAGCCCCTCATCTTTCCCTCACATGTACTTTGTTATGGGAGGGAGAAAAAAGGAGCAGGGAAAATTGTCTCGTTAATGGAAACATTTATAAAGAAGCCATGTTTCCGATGGCTAGCCCGGCTGCTCATGACCCCCTGCAATCCCGCTGTTGGGATTTGCAACTGATAAATCAGTCTTTCTAAACAGGTCTGAAGGGAGGCTGCTTGGATTTGGAGGGACAGGAAATTAAATAGCGTGGGGAGGGGGGTTGTCAGCACACCCTTCTCTCCCTCCCCCGCCTGCTAGTGGCTATGATAGGAGAAAGCAAATGAAAGAGGTGAGCCAGGAGAGTGAGGGGTATTTGGGATTCACATCACGGCCAAAGACCCAAACAGACCCTGGGCCAGGACTGGTTGTGGCAGCTCAGGGACTGACTGCCCAGTGTGCCCCATCTAAAGTCAGCTGCAAACCATAAACTCGTGCCCTCTGCCAGACCCTCAGCCAGGAGTTTAACTAGCTAGAAAGGTCTAAAGGACAGAAGCCCCACACTGTAATCCTGACCTATAGTTCCTAATTCTGGAAGCCTTTTGTGGCACTGAGCCCCTGGGTACCCAACACAGAGGCCCAGGTTCAAAGGGCAATGAAACACGGGCGTTTGGAAGGGGTGCAGGCAGGATGGGCGGTGGCACCCCCGGGGAAAAGCAGCTCCCAGACAGCACAGCCCTGGGAAAGGGCCTCTGGTTAGGAAAGCAATCTGGTAGCTTATCTGGATTCAGTGACATTAAACTACAGATTCATTGCAGAAATGTTTCCATTTTTCTTAGGTATGAGGACTGAAAGCCCAGCAAGAATTAAAATACCTATTGCAGGCACCATTCATGAAGGCCAATCCATGCCTGCAAGTCTGCAGCCGTGTGTACACGCCTTACAATACCCCCGCAATGTCGGTGTGACCGTTCCCTCTGGATAGATGAGGAAACTTAGGCTCAGAGATGCTCATCAAAATGTCCAAGATCACACCACATGTAGGTAAGTCGGGGGACCTGGAATCAAGTTCAGCCTGTTTCCATGACCCACGACCTTTCCCCTCTCTTGGCGCTCCCCTCTTTTGCCGCAGAACAAGCCACCCCACATGGCAGTAGAGTAAAAACCACCACCATTTTATCACAGATAGGATTCTGTGGGGAAGCACTCAGGGCACAGTAGGAATGGCTCATCTCTGCCCCTCACTGACTGGGGTCTCAGCTGGGGTGACCCCAAGAACAGGAGAGAGCTCAGATGGCTCTACGGAGGCTGTATTTGTGGGGCCTTAGCCCTGACTTTCCAGTGGGTCCCTTGGACTTTCTCCACATCTACTAATGTCCAAAATAGTGTCTTCACTCCCAGATCCGGTGCTTGGGTTTAGACGGCTGGGACATCAGTGGATTGCCTATCCCTCTCCAGCCAGCCTCTCCGTGTGGCTGGCTCAGGCTTCCACATAGCATGTCAGTGTCGGGATAGTCACACTTTTTATACGTGACTGGCTTCTCTGAGAACGACAGGAAGAGACAGGAAATAGAAGCTGCCGGGTCTTTAAGCGTTAAGCCCAGAAACTGACCCGGTGTGACTTCTTCCATAATATAACAGCCCCGTGAGTCACCGAGTCTGTGCAGACTCACCGCCACCTCATTAGATGCTTCGTGCACATCATCTCTCTCCTGACCGGCAGCTGTGCAACAGAGGAGCTCGCTCCCCTAATGACACGGTGATCATCATGCCTCCATTTTGATTAGCTCTTTAGATTTTACAAAAAAGCCTCCACTGAATCTCTTAGTTGAGCCTCACAATAAGACTTGGAGGTAAGCAGGTGCAGATTGTACTATCCTGGTTTTAAGAAACGAAGCTTTCAAGAAGCAAAGAGGCTCACCCAAGATCTAGGGCTGGTAAACTCCCGGCCCACCCAACTCCACACAGCCCCTGACCACATCAACAGCTTTTTTTGCCGTGCCCTCTGCACTGGTAATATGCTCTCATTTTTCATATAGTATTATTCTGCAGCTTAAAAACATTTTCCAAGGCTTTCAAACTAATAGCTCTGTTAAAATACTGGGCTGGAAAAAGCTCAATTTTATCAAATGTAATGATGCAGCAAGTTCTGTGTTTTACCTTAACTAAATTTAAACATTTGTTAATTTTTTTTATTGACGTGAAATTCACATTACATAAAAGTAACCATTTTGAAGTATACAATTTGGTGGCATTTAGTATATCCACAACGTTGTACAACCATCTCCTCTATCCAGTCCCCAAAACATTTTCCGGGCCCTGTGTTTTATTATTTAATATTTATATGATAACTTTTCCTTATACTTGAAATCAAAGTGCTCTGTAGGTAATTATGAATGCTAGGCTTTATCAAAATGAAAACTGCTCTGTCTTTGGACTCAGACTGACCTGAACTTAGATCACAGCCCATCGATTTTCTAGCCAGGTGGGCTTCAGAAAGGCATTTAACGGAGCCTGTTTCCTCATTCATCACCAAGGGAGGAATGATGTCTACTTAGAGGGGAAACTCTGAGGATGGGTGCCATAATGGACTTCAAGCACCTCTTACAGGGCATGGTTCTCAGCGGTTGCCTAAATGATGGTTGTTATTCAGAGTATTAATGATCAGACAAGAGCTATAGGACCTTAGGAAATTATCATACCCCTCAGAGCCTCAGCCTCCCAGGTGGAAACTTTAATTGTGGGTCTGAACAATTTCTAAGCCCTGATCTGTAAGATGACAAATATTTAAGCGATCTATCCTTCTTCCCCCTCTTTAAAACCTGCCACTTTCCTTCTCACCCGGACATACACACACACACACACACACACACACACACACACACACACACTGAATTTCTCATCTTGATCAGAAAAAGTTGTTAACAGCTTTATTGAGGCATGCTTGATATGCAATAAACTGCACATATTTTAAGTGTACAGTTTGATACGTTTTGACCTATGTATACACTCCTGAAATCTTCACCATGATCAGGATGCTGCTGTATCATCCAAAGTTTCCTGTTGCCCCTTTATAATCTTCTCTCCTGTCCTCCTAACCCAGTAGTTCTCAACCTTCTGGCCCTTTAAATACAGTTCCTCATGTTGTGACCCAACCATAAAATTATTTTCGTTGCTACTTCATAACTGTAATGTTGTTACTGTTATGAATCGTAATGTAAATATCTGATATGCAGGATGGTCTTAGGTGACCCCTGTGAAAGGGTCGTTCAACCGCCAAAGGGGTCAACCCTCACCTCTAACTATATGATGTTTGAGATGTCCCCATATTCGGCATTTTTTGTTATCCAGAATATGTAGACACACGGGTTCCCTCAGGACAGGGACTATGTGTGCCTTGCTCATGATTGTACTCCAGCAACTGGAGGACTACAGGAAAACCAGGAGGTGCTCCCCAAATATGTGTTCAATGAATGAATCACCCTTTGTTCCTTTCCTCCAGAAGCAGTGACATTAAAGCTTTTTGCTCTGAGCCCTACTGTGATAGTGATGATGCCAAAGACAGGAGAGAGCTCTGGGGCTGGAGTGCCTGGGAGCATTTCACAAAGGAAGAAAATTGCTGTGAGGCTCTGAGGATGAAAAAGGCTTATTGAGAAAGGCAGAGCTAATGGCTTGAGAACAGGCCAGGAGGCAATCTGGGAAAGACCAGAAAGTATGGGATGGATTATGGCAATGTGCTGACAGACATGACTGACAAATGATAAGGATTAGGCTCCCTGGAGTTGTGGGAAGCTGGAGGCTTTGTGAAATAGGAAAACAAAAAATAAAAACAAACCAGGAGCTGCTGATGCCCTGGCTGAGAATCATGAGATGTTAGACTTGACATGGACATTCAATATTAGACAAACGCCTTCCTAATGCAGATGAAAAAGATGGACTCCAGAGCCTTGAGATAAATCTCTCCAGCTCCCATGGTAGAATAGTGGTAGAACCAGGAAGAACATAAGTTTCTTTAAAAAATATTTTTATTGATTTCAGAGGGGAAGGGAGGGGGAGAGAGAGATAAAAACAATGATGAGAGAAAATTATTGATTGGCTGCCTTTCAAAGACCCCACAATGGGGACTGAGCCCAGAACCCAGGTATGTGCCCTTATGGGAATTGAAACGTGACCTCCTGGTTCATAGATTGAAGCTCATTCTCCAAGCCATGATGGTTGGGCAGGAAGAACCTAAGTTTCTTGACCTCTGCCTGCTTTCTTCATTCATCCTTTAATATTTATTTTCTTATCTAATTTTTGAGCTCCTACAATACGCAAGCACTGTGCTAGGCACTGGGAAGGCAGGGATAAAAGATATAGTCCCTGGCAACATTCTCTCCTGGAGCCTCCAGCAAGGAATGCAGCCCGTTGACACCTTGACTCAAACCCAGTGAGACCCTTTTTAAACTGCACGACACAACTGTGATACACACGTGCAGTTTTAAGCCACGGAGTTTGTGGTCATTTGTCACAGCAGCAATGGAAAATGAACACAACCCCTTCCTAGCCACAGAGCCTTAAGTTAGTTCCTTAGACTTTCTGAACAAGTTTCCTCAATTCATAATAATAATAGTCCTTAACCCTTGGCCCATTGTGAGGAATAACTGAAGGAACAGAAATGAAGTGATTAGAGCAATGTTTGAATTGTGTCCCCTCCCCCCACATTCATGTGTTGGAGGCCTCACCATCTGTACCTCAGGATGTGACTGTATTTGAAGACATGGCCTTTAAAGAGGTGACTATGTTCAAAAGAGGCCAATGGGTGGGCCCTGATCCAATCTGACTGATGTTCTTAGAAGAGAAGGAAATTTGGACCCATGGAGAGACATCATGGATGCATGACAGAGAGAGGGCCAACTGAGGTCATAACAAGAAGGTGGACATCTGAAAGCAAAAGAGAGAGGTCAGGAGAATTTAAACCTGCTGGATGCTTTGATCTTGGACTTCCAGCCTCCAGAACTGTGAGAAAAGAAAGAGTTGTTTAAGCCATCAATTTGTGATGCTTTGTCATGGCAAACAGATACGCCATCCGCAGGCTGGAGTACTTGGGATTCGGTCTGCACCGGTTTCAGACACCTATCTCCTCAGACACAGTAGGATTTCCTCAAGATGCTGCTGCTAAGGAGATGCATTTTGAGAGGCACGCTGTTTATGAAGAAGCTGAGGGTCTCTAGGCTGCTGAGAATGAAGGTACTTCAGCCAGCCATCTCTGCATATTCTCCTTTCCAGCTACACACAGAAGATGTAAAAAACCATCTGGCAGCAAGAGCTCTGGCGGTTACCATGGTGACGTGGAGCAGAGCCGGAGACTGGGGTGTGTGTCCCTGTCTGATACTTGAGCCCAGCGCAATGTCAGCCTGGCTTGTGTTCATGTTGACAATATTTTTATCCACCTTTTTTCTCCTCCCAGCTAAGTCATTAAAAACCACACAAAACTTGTTTAGGTCCCGTTCTAATCACTGGGTGTTTTCACCTTCAGGTAAAAGACTCTTGGAGAACAAGGACTGAGCATTTGCCCATTTTATTTCATCTTCCTAGCCTCTCCCCTTCTTCCCTCACCCCTGACATTCCCCATAGCATTTAAACCTGTGTGTCACTGAGCTGATGCTCTAAAAGTATTTATCAGGTGGAGTTGAGTCAGTTAACCTTTGGAGATATTCTGTTTTCATATTAGCTTCTGATTTTAAAAAGCACTGACAATTAATTTCGCTGGGAGGGCAGAGTTGATTACAGCTGCAAGCTCCGATGTTTGGGTGGCAGCTGCAGCAGACTGAGGCATGTGAGCAGAGGACAGAGGCCGCTGCCAGGGACCTAGTGCACAGACGGGGTGGAGAGAAAGGGCTCAGGACTTGGTTGGACCCGTGTTTCATCCTGGGTCTGCACCCAACTCCTTGCGTGACTTGGGGGTCAGAGACCACTTCCCCAGCCACTTTCATTGTCCTCAAAATGGGAGTCCTAATCAGACCTGCTTTCTGGGCTGCTTATGAGGGTTACCAGAGGGGGTGCAGATAAAGGCCCGCTGGTGTGCTCAGCTGGCTGCTAACACTCTGGCTGTGACTACAACACTCTCCCAGGTTTTCACTGGGCTCGGTCCCCAGTGCTGCGAGGTCGGGCACCTGCTTCCTGATTTCTAACCTGCAGAAGATGTTCTCTCTCTCTCAGGTCCTGGGGCAGGTGTGCACAGACCACAGACCTGCACACCCTCCCAGGCCATCTGTGCATTCCCGTCAATAGTTACAGGTGCCTGAGGCTTCTAGAGGCAGAGAGACATGGAGGGAGAGCAAAAGACGGAGCCTAGAGAGGTTCCTAAGGCCGGGGACCTGACAGGGAGGGGGAAGGAAGGGCTCAGACCAGCCTGGCCCAGACTCAGGAGGTTCCAGCCACCAGGCCAGCGGGGTGGGAACAGAAAGTGGCCTCATTGGTAAGCAGGGCCAGGCTCTGGAAGGAAGCAGCCAGGCGTGGAGAGTTCAGGATTGAGCAGCCATGGGTGCATGAAAGCAGCTGGCTTTGCCCTTCTGCAAACTCAGTTCCGTTTCTCTCTCCTTCCCTCCCTTCCAAATCAAGCACCCCATTTGTTTATGAAGAAGCTGAGAGGTGGGGTCTGCTGGCCTCTTTCATTCTCTGGCAGCTCGCCAGCGTCAAGCTTCAGAGCTCCGAGTGGAAGCTTCCTTCTCCCTCCCACCCCTGCACGCCCCCCCCCCCCCCATCCTTGCACCCTTTCCTTTCACGTCACCCAGTCACTCTCTAGGTCACACATGGGCACTTGGGTTGAATCTATATGCCATGGAAGAAGCCATCAGCTATGGGCTTACTGGGTGCTTCCATCCATCCAATAGCAAAACCTACCCACATTTTTGGATATTTACTAAGTGTCAGGAATCTTGGCAGGTGCCTCAGATGCTTATGTCATCAGTGCCCCAGCCATTCTAGGAAGTGCTTCTTTATTGTGATGGAGAAAACATGTCCGGAGAACTTGAGTAAGATGCTTGGATTTGCACAGCAAAGCCAGGGTTTGAACCTATCAGGGTAACTGCCGAGGGTGTGCTCCTCAGGGTGGAGAGGCAGGATGAGGAGAGCGGGGCCTTGCAGATGGATGACCGCAGTGCGAAACCTGGATCCGCCACTTATGGCTTGAGCAGTAAGTTCGTCGTTCTTTCTGTACCTCTGTTTCCCCATCTGTAATCATGGGGATAATGACAGCACTACCACCCTCACAGAACTGCCAGAGGATGTGCAGGTGAGTGCCCAGCACGCAGGAAGCGCTCCATGCGCGTTTGCTATTGTAATGAAGCATGACATCAGGGTGGCCTCTGAGTCTTGGTGACTCTTCCCTGGAAAGATGCCTGATATCTCTGTATCAGAGAGAGACTGGGGCTTCCCCACGTCACGATGCTCTGGCTGGGATGCCAGGTACACCTTCTCCCACGGTCCTGGCCAGGACCCAACAGGCCTTCCCAGGGGTGAGGATGAGGCCAGGGAGATGGGAAGAGGGAGACCTCACATGTTCTCTGCTCCCCTTGCTGGCCTTTCCCCTCCTACACACTTAGTCTTGGCAAAGTGAACGATGAGAAGAGCTGAATTCCACAGGCCTGGCTTTGCATCCTGGCTCCACCTTTTACTAGTTGTGTGACTTTAAACAGATGTTAAAACCCACCATGCCTCAGTGTCTTCACCTACAAACCAGAAGCAAGCAAAGTGGAGGGCAACAAGAAGGATAGGCCCGCTGTGGGCAAAGCCGTGGTCCCAAGGTCACTGCCTTCCTAACGGATTTGCTGTAGGTTCCATAAGAGAGCAGCTCCTTAGAACCTGCAAGCGTTGAACTTCTTTGAGCGACTCCTCAAAGAATAGGTCTCTTTACATCCTTGAGTTCCAAAGTTCTGATCAAATTCAAGGTTCACTGTCTAGCATAACTAATCATCAGGGAAATATAAATCAAACACACAGTGAAATATCACCCCACATCTGTTACAATGGCTGTTATGAAAAAGGCAAGAAATAAGATGGCAAAGATGCGGAGAAAAGGGAACCCTTTGTATCCTGTTGGTAGGAATGTAAATTGATTCAGCCACTATGGAAAACAGTATGGAGGTTCCTCAGAAAATTAAAAATGGAACTATCACATCATCCAGCAATTCCACTTTTGGGTACTTATCTCCCCCCAAAAAGAAAATACTAACTTGTAAAGATATCTGCACTTCCATGTTCATGGCAGCTTTTTTTTACAATAGCCAAGACATGGAAACAATCTAAATGTCCATCAGTGGGTGAATGGATAAAGAAAATGTGGTATATTTCCAACTAGATAATGTTTTCTCAAATCCTGTTTTAGGAAACGCAGGTATGTTATAATGTTACAAGACAATGATCTGCCAAATAAAGATTATTTGGTCAAATACACTTAGAAAGTACTATGAGCCATATCTCTCCCCTCCCAGGTTTCACAAAGTTTGTTGGTTGAATAAAGTCTCTGAGAAGTCCTGCAATAGAGAAATCTACCCATCTTTGTCTAACTGATTGCCCATGGAACTCTTTTCTTATGTAATACTCATGGATATCTCTTGGTACTCAATTATTTGGAAGCTGCTGAGCCACGTTATGAGCTTTTTTGAAGGCAGGAGCCATGTCTTGTAGATATTGGCATCTCCTAAGTGCCAAGCAATGCGGTACACACCAACACTGGTCAGTAAGTGCATAGTTAGTGACTGTTCTGGCAATCCTCGCCCTACTTTTCCCCTTATTTTCCTTAGGTTTATTTCCAAAAGAGCAAAGGCTTGATTGCAATTTAATGTAATTGCCTGTACATCATGATAAATTTACTTCCCTCTTTGCCAAGATTAGACTATGGCAATTTAATCACTTAGTCACAAATATGATGGAATCACAGGATCAAGGATCAACTATAATTCAAGTTCTGTCACACTCTAGCTCTATGGCTTCAAGCAAGTAATTTTTGAATTTAAGAACCCTTGATTGCTACCTGCCAAACCCTATTCTTCCACAGTCCTTTCCATCCCCAGAGATTGGCATGCCTATCAACTTATTTTGTATTCCTTATTCCCACTCTCATCCAATCCACTCCCTATTCAGTCTATCACCAAAATCCATTATATCTTAAAGCTCACCAGTTCTCCCACCTGCATTGTCAGCTGGATGGGCCACCAACTATTATTTCTTGCCATAGCTAACAACCACCTGAATGGATGCTTCTTCCTTTTGTCCCCTCTCCCTATAATCTGTCTATTGCAATGTCAGGCAGAGTGATCTTAGAATGTAGATTCTTAGATTATGGCACTCTTTGGTTTAAAAATCCTTCAACCTTTCCATTACATTCAGAAAACCATCCAAACTCCTTATCATGGTATGCATATTTTTGCTAACCTTTGCTGCTACCTCTTGTCTATTCTCCCTTTGCTCTCTGCATCCCTGATATATGAGTTGTCTTTCATTTTTCCCAATCAAAACTTCTGTCACCCGAGAATCTTAACACATGCTAGTTCCTCTACCTTCAATAGTGGTCTATCACTCTTAACATGCAGGGCTCTTTCTTCTACTTTCAGTTGCAGCTTAAACGGTCCCTTGCAGAAAGACCTAGCTCACTCTCACCACACTATCCAAAGTAGTCTCCCTCCCACCTCCCTAATTTTTTCTATCTCTGTGCCTTGTTCATTTCTTTTAGATGAGCACTTGCCATCATTTGACATTGTTTTCTGTGCTGTTTTTTTGTTTGTGTCTCCAGTGAAATATAACTTTGATGAATCAGAGACCGTGTCTGTCCCTTCTATCCCCAGTGCCTATAGCATGACAGTAAATACACAGGGGGGTACCCAGTTCAATATTAAAATTAAAAAAGCCTTCATTTTCTCAGTCTGAAAAACATAAATACTACTTGTCTTATCTTTGGATGCACCTTACCACATACCTTTAAACTTGCTCTAAGGAATATGTACATATGTGTATATTGCATCTCTACCACGTGCAAAGCATTATGCTGATAAATGCGATACATCTCGAAGGAGAAGGCATTCTGGTGCAGTGGAGAAAGAAGGGGCTTTGGAGTCAGAAAGACTGCATATTAACAGCTCCTCTTAACCCTCATGTACCTGATTAAATGGTACTTCCACTGGCCTCCTCCTCTCAAAAACCAAAACCAGATTGTTATCAAAGTTGCCCTGCAGTTGCCCAAAGTTCCACGCAGAGCCCAATTCCCATACGCTAGCATTTATCACAATAAGTACTGGTCTGCTTGCCCTTCTTTATTTTCCATGAGATGCTGGGGACTACTTCTGCCATACCCACTTTTCCTGCCTCCCCTCTAGCCCCTGCATGGCTACCTCACCCTGTGTTGGAAAGCTAAACATTTCATCTGCGGCTTTGAGATCTCTGAGCCCTTCAGGGCCCCACCGGCCTCACTGTGAGTCCCATGCTCTCGGCAGATATGCCTCCCGTCCAGCAGGGAAGGTTTTCCTAGCAGCAGAATCAGCTGCCCCCATTCAGCCCTCAACCTAATGCAGGGATGGCGAACCTATGACACGCGTGTCAGAGGTGACACGTGAACTCAATTTTTGGTTGATTTCTCTTTGTTAAATGGCATTTAAATATATAAAATAAATATCGAAAATATAAGTCTTTGTTTTACTATGGTTGCAAATATCAAAAAATTTCTATATGTGACACGGCACCAGAGTTAAGTTAGGGTTTTTCAAAATGCCGACATGCCGAGCTCAAAAGGTTCGCCATCACTGACAGCCCACAGGATTCTTTAAACAGTCCAATCACATCCTCCCATGGAAACGGGTCTCCTCACTGTTCCAACAAACCTGCCTCCCGTACACCCCGCTGCTTCACTCTGCTCCCCTGCGTGCAACTTCCATGCGGTCCTGCACGGCGCCCAGTGTCCTCTCCTGGCTGTGAGTGAGTGTGTCTAATTCTGCAGTCTCCCTTTACCCATGGGTTAGCCCAGTGGATACCGGAAACTAAGGAGAGTACCAAACCTTGCATATACTATGTTTTCCCCCCATACATACATACCTATGATAAAGTTTAATTTATATACTAGGTACAGTGAGAGATTAACAGCAATACCTAATGAAATAAAACAATTAGAACCGTATACTAAAAAGTTAGTGAATGTGGTCTCTCTCTCTTAAAATATCTTACTGTACTGTATTCGTCCTTCTTCTTATGATGCCTGAGGGATGATAAATACCTACATGTGATAAGGTGAGGTGAATGACATGGGCATTGTGACATAGCGTTAGGCTACTATTGACCTGTTAGTACTTCAGGAGGAACCTGAAGCTTTGACAATGTCATGTCTTCCACCCACACATTTAATGCCTTTTGTACTTACCACACACTGTGGCCATAACTTTAGCAGTTTGAGGTGCAACAACAAAACGAAATACAAATTTTGTTTTCCTTCTTTACAATTTTACAAATAGAGGACACATTCTTACCATAGATCTTAGCAATCTCAGCATATGATTGTTTTTCTTTCTTCATGAAGTCAAGAACTTTTTACCTTTTCACTTAAAGGAAGCACTTTATGGCTTCTCTTTGGCACAGAATTGCCAGCATCACTACTCCTGCAGTTTGGGGCCATTATAAACTGAAATAAAGGTTACTTGACTGCAAGCGCTGCGATACTGCGACAGTGGATCTGATAACCAAGGGGCTATGAACTGACTAACAGGCAGGAGCAGTATTCAGTATGGAAATGCTGCACAACCAGGACAAGGGGATGACTTATGTCTGGGATGGGAGGGAATGGGACCATGTGAAATTTCATCATGCCACTCAGAACAGGGCACAATTTAAAACTTATGAATTGTTAATTTTTGGAGTTTACCATCTAATGATGTTGGACTACCATTGACCACAGGTAACTAAAATGACACACACATGTGGTTAAGGGGAAACTACTGCAGATCTCACCTGTCCAATGTCAGGGTTTGTCAGTTTGTATACCCTCAGCACCCTAGGGCAAGATTCCCTCCCTCATCAATAGGGTAAAGAAAAGTAACAAACCACACACACACACACACACACACACACACACACACACACACACACACACCAAGCAGGTCTGACCATGCCCTATATGAAATAGACTATACATTTTTCTCGATCTTGAATGTACATGAAAGTTTGGAGTTTTTAAAAATATTGATTCTGGGCCCCACTTCAGGTCCCCAGAATGAGAATAATAGGAGGGAGGCCTAAACATGTATAGTTTTATAAAGTGTCATTACTGATTCATGTGGGTATCCACGACGGAGTGCCCCTGCGTGGTTGTTGGACACCTCTTGACTGTCTGATTGATGGAACTTACATACCCTTCCTAGCTACATGGCTCGAAGGACAACCCTGTCATCTGATAGAGACTCTTGCCTGGGGTGACAAAAACTTAGCCACAGCTTTTAAACCCTCCTGAGCCCTCAGCAGACACTGCAAATTGATCATTGCACTCTTTCTAGCTAAGCTGGCCTCTGCCTCAGAATCCCTACCAGCTACCACTCTTCAATGGATGCTAGTGTGAGAGATGAAGCTTATTTCTTTCCTCTGCCCTGCTCTTCCTGACCTGTGCCCTGTGAGGCAGGGAACTCAGCTGCCTGCAACTGCACTTGCAAATCTCATCTCTGCGTTTACACGCCCAGTGCCAGGGCATCTCCACTCTTACCATTAGCCTGCCAAGGAGCCAAATGTCCGAAATATTTTTTAATTGTTTTCAGCCATTGGCCATACCTCTTCCCTACCCTCATGCCCTCTTTTGGGATCTTAGTGTCTCATCCTATCATTATAGTCCTCTGGGTGATTTCCACATGCTTTAAACCTGGGTTAGATCCACATGGAAATAAGCACAGGTAATAAGTTACCTGGTGTAGTAGAGAGAACAACTCAAGATTTAGAATCGATTTCCAAGCCAGCTGCAGAGTAGGTGGAAGGTACATTCACCTCCTTTCAGAACCAACTGGAATTACAACTAAAATACAGAACAATCAACCTGAATAACCCACTGAGGACTAGCTGAACAGAAGTCTTATAACCAAGGATTACTGGAAGAAGCCACATCAAGGCAGGTTGGAAGGATGGAGCCATGTAAAGGGCTGGCCCCACTACATTGGGTGGTGCCTGAGATTCTGCAGGGATAGCTCAGCTGCTAAGGTGCCTCCTGAGGAGTGTGAGGTCTCGAGCCATGCCGGGCTCCGCAGCCCAGGGCGCCTGAGCCAAAAAGAGGCGCCTACATAACATATGGGCATGGACATCAATAGGGATTCTGGCCACCAGGGAGAGACTGGAATTGGGTAGGGACACAGGCACACTCTTAAAGGGCCAGCAAACAAAACCTCATTCACAGCTATTCACCCTGGGCTTCAGCAGAGGGAGGGCAGAGCTGACTAGAGTCCTGTGAGAACAGACTGGTGTTTGTGGCTCTGTCATTATTTGAAGATGATATGAAACTGTATGTAGAGAACCCTAAAGAGACTACCAAAGAATGAATAGAAAAGACAAACGAATTCAGTAAAGTAACAGGATTCAAAGTAGATATCTAGAAATCAGTTGTATTTTTATGCACCAATAATGAACTATCAGAATGGGAAACAGAAAACAAACCCATGTACAATTACATAAAAAAATACCTATAAATTAATTTAACCAAGGATGTAAAAGACATGTACTTGGAAAATTATTATACTGAAGAAAGAAATTAAAGATACAAATAAGTAGAAGCATATACTGTATTCATAGATAGGAAGATTAATGTCATTAAAATGTCCATGTGATCCAATGCATTCTATAGATTCAATGCAAATCCTATCAAGATACTGATGGCATATTTCACAGAACTCGAAAAAATATTTCAAAAATGTATATAAAACCATAAAAGACCCCGAATAGCCACAGCAAGCTTGAGAAAGAAGAACAAAGTTGGAGGAATTATGCTACCTGAATCAGACTATACTACAAGGCCATAGTAATAAAAAAACAGCATGGTACTGGAATAAAAAACAGACATGTAGATCAATGGAACAGAATATGGGCAATGAATATTTGACAAAGGAGGTGAGAGCACATAATGAGGTAAAGACAGTCTAGTCAATAAATGGTGTTGGGAAAATTGGACAGATACATGCCAAAAAAAAAAAAAAAGAAAAGAAAAGAAACTAGATTAGCAACTTACACCATACGTAAAGATAACATAAAATGAATTAAAGACTTAAAATGTAAGACTCAAAACCATAAAAATCCTAGAAAAAAACATAGGCAGTAAAATCTCAGACATTTTTTTTAGCAATATTTTTTTCTGCTATATCTCTTCAGGCAAGGGAAGCAAAAGAAAACATAAACAAATGGGACTATATTAAACTAAAAAGTTTTTGCACAGCAAATGAAACCATCAACAAAAGGAAAAGACAATCCACTGAATGAGAGAACACATTCGCCAATAATATATTTGATAAGAGATTAATATCAAAAATCTATAAAGAACTTATAAAACTCAACACCAAAACAACAAACAATCCAATTAAAGAAATGGGCAAAGGACCTGAATAGACACATCTCTAAAGAGGACTGCAGAAGGCCAGTAGACATATGAAAAGATGCTCAGCATCACTAATCATCAAAGAAATGCAAATTAAACCACAATGAGATACCACCTCACACCTGTCAGAATGGATGTCATCAATAAACCAGCAAAGAACAAGTGTTGGCGAGGCTGTGGAGAAAAGGGAGCCCTCATGCACTGCTGGTGGAAATGCAGATTAGCGTAGCCTCTGTAGAAGGCAGTATGAAGTTTCCTCAAAAAATTAAAAATGGAACTGCCTATGACCCAGCAATTCCACCGGTGGGAATATATCTGAAGAAACCCGAAACACTGATTCAAAAGAATATATGCACCTCTAGGTTCATTGCAGTGCTATTTACAATAGCCAAGATTTGGAAGCAGCTCAAGTGTCCACCAGTAGATGAGTGGATAAGAAAGCTGTGGTACAATGGAACCCTGCTCAGCCATAAAAAAGAAGGATCTCTTACCTCTTGTGACAGCATGGATGGACCTGGAGAGTATTATGCTAAGTGAAATAAGCCAGTCAGAGAAAGACAAATATAGGATTTCACTTACATGTAGAATCTAATGAACAAAGTAAACTAACAAACAGAAACAGACTCAAAGATATAGAGAACAGACTGACAGTTGTCAGAGGGGAGGGGGGTTAGGGGACTGGACGAAAAAGATGAAAGGATTAAGAAAAAAAAGACACACACAAAACACACACAAACAAACCCCCCCCAAAACAAAAAACAACTACCTTATAGACACAGACTAAAGTATGGTGACTACCAGAGGGAAAGGAAGGTTTGGGCAGGGAGGGGAAGGTAGAAGAGGGTATAGGGGGGATAAATCATAACAGAAGGGGACTTGACTTTGGGGGGTAAACACACAATACAATAAACAGATGATGTATTATAGAATTATACACCTAAAACCTATATAATTTTATTAACCAATGTCACCCCAGTAAATTCAATAAAAATAAAAAATAAAAAGATTTGGAATCAATGGACTCCCTTTCTCGTCCTTATTGAGCTGTGAGACTATATGGGCAAACCATATCTGTGCTTCAGTTTTCTCATTTGTCATGTGAGAACACTTAATATGTTCTTCCAACGTTATATAATGTTACAAGGCAGCATAAATGAACAACATCTGGTAAGTTAAAACTCTGAGGAGTTTAATAGTATGTGGCTATTTCTTGTTTCTTCCAGAAAGTCTCCCGCTTTTCTCCTTTTTCCCCCCAGGCAGCTACAAACTAGGACAGCTTTTCCAGAGAAGCAGCCAGAACACAAATCTCATTATGCGAATGTACATTCAATCAGAATGTAAAATGCCAGCCTTCAGGTGTTAATGAGCTGCCACTTGGAAAGACCAGGGAAGTAAATTAAGTGTATGTGCCGAAAGCCTCAGAATTGCTCACTCTCTACGTGACTAGAAGCTGAGCTGTGCAGGTTCTATCCTCGGTTACTTATCCATGAATTTAGAAGTTCCAGCTGGGGCATTGGGTCCATAACAGTAAGACCAGTGGCCTTCCTGGTATCCCTGACCAGATCAGCTCACTCCGGACCTTGGCTAAGCAAATGGGGTTGAACATGTCCTGTGCTTAGCTTCATCAGCTATGAGATAGAGGTGGGTTGGTCGCAGAGGGCAGAATGCCTGGTTCATTCTCACTGCAAAATACGCCTTATAAAATTTCTATAAGTGCTTTGCTGGCCTACAGGAAAGAATTGTGTTTTCAAATAAAGAATGTTCCCTGGAATATTATAAACAACGCTAGAGGCCTGAAATTCATGCACTGGGGAGTGTCCCTCAGCCAGCCTGCACCCTCTCCAATCTTGGATGCCCCTCTCACAATCCAGGACTGCTGGCTCCCAACCACTCGCCTGCCTGCCTGCCTGCCTTATTGCCCCTAACTGCTCTGCCAGCCAGCCTGATCACCCCCTAACCACTCCCCTGCCAGCCCGATTGCCCCCAACTGCCCTCCCCTACCAGCCTGGTTGCCCCCAACTGCCCTCCCCTGCTGGCCTGGTCACCCCTAACTGCCCTCCCCTGCTGGCCTGATCTTTTGGCAGCCATCTTGTGTGAGGGCGTGATAGTCAATTTACATATTACCTCTTTATTATATAGGATTAGAAGAGTTAAATAATAAGAATGAATCATACAATAAGAATAGAAAACTAGTGATAATCTATGTATAAAAGCCTAAGCGACCGTCCGATGAGTAGCTATGACGTGCACTGGAGATTGAGCCCTCATATGCCCTGACTGGGAATCAAACTGTGACCTCCTGGTCCATAGGTTAATGCTCAACCACTGAGCCACACCAGCTGGTCTGGACATAGTTTTAAAAATTATTTCTACAAAGCTTAGTAAAGGTAAATAAAGTGACCTGCCATACTCAATTGTCTCTATCAAATCATTCCTACTCCCAGAGGGACCTGCTTTGAACCCTTGTAGCAATTTCTTTGGTTATTTATCTCCACATTTCTCTATAACGTTCTTACATTACTACTTCTCCATTTTAGGGATTATGCCTTGCCTTCCTGCTATGGAAAATGATAATTCAGTTCCTTTACTCTCTTCCTTGAAAACACAAACTTTGCTTCACCCATTTTTTCTTAAAATATTTATATCGTAATATCTGGTGACATCAAAATGACCAGGTACATTTAATTCATAGTTCAGTCAGAAGGTATGCACTTTCCTTGTACACATTTTTTGTTGGTGGTGTTTTCCAACTCTTTCCATCTTTGGTATTTTAGTTTTAGATTTACAAGCACTCTTGTGTGTTTTATGAATACTCCTTGCAAAAACAAAAACCTGTTCTTATTTTGTGTTTGCAATAGTATCTCCTTTCTCTACAAAGCTATTAATGATAGTTATTTTTTCTCTTTTAAACACTTCTCCCTACATTGTCTCTCTTTTCTACAACCCCTCCCCCCATTTTTGATATTTGTTTTGTTCTCCATCAAACATTCAGGTTAGAGATTTTCTTCAAGTGTCTTCGAGTGAGCCCTGGGCTGTCAGTACATATTTAAGAATAGGATACTCAAAAAGCCATGTGGAGGGGCATGAGCAGGGCTGGTGGATGGTGAGCTTCCTGGTAGGCAGGGTGGCTACCTGACAACCTCTGGAGAAGTGTGGTGAGGCAGTCTCAGAATTCAATATGTGAATGTTCATTAAATCCCCCGGTTTTCAGTTCATTACCCCTGCCCTCCGTCCCAATGCCCCCACTCTTTAGTCCCTTTGGTTCACTGTCTTCAGAGTCAATTTCTGTCTTCTGCTTCTAGGGAAGGGGCAGCTGTTGGCTTTGAGATGGGGTAAAAGGGTCTAACTGTGTTGTGAATAGATTTTCAACCAATCTTCACACACCGGCAGCTCATGTCAGGTGGCTTCTGGACTCTCCCATGGCCAGATTAAACTTCAACATTTTGAAGTCCCCTAAGTCAGTTGCCTTTTATCCTTCTGCTTCCCTGCTTCCATTTTGTTGCTTTCTTTTCCTCTCCTGTTCTCTTTGTTCTTGTGCCATTCTACCTTTAGAAGATAAACCCTTTATTGTCTTTTTAGATCTACTCTGATGTGGTACCTCTCCCTCCCCCCTCCCCACTCCTTGGTGCCTAATCAAATGTCTGTGTGCAGGAGGTGAAATAGAGAGGAGCAAAGACTAAACCCATCTGTGAGTGATGGAGAAAAGGGACCACACTCATGTTTCTTAAGGAGAAACATCCTTTCTTTCATTTACTTGGTCATTCAAAAAGGCTTATTGAGTTTCTGCTATGAGGCAGGCACTAAGGAAAACAAATGCTAAACCTGCCTTTAATATCTCATGGGGATTCAATGTCTTTACCACTAATCATGATGCAAGGTCCACGACCCCTTAGCCATAGCTCCAAAGTCCAAAGGACTCTGAAACAGAAAGTTTCTTCAGAAATTCACAATACTTGTTTGACAGCAAACCCGACCCAACTGATTTGAAGCTGATTACAGACTTTATTCCAATTATTGAAACAGAGACCATGTCTTCAGACAGCTCTCTGAACAATAACAATATGTTAAATGAATGGTGTGCTGCCTCAGACTCAGTGCAGGTGCTATAAATATGAACATTTTGACTTGTGAAATGCTTCTGGCTGTGAGCTTCCGTATACGGATTACATGCCTGCATAAAAAGAGGGACTGGTATGGCCAGCAAAACATTGACTGAGTACCTCACCGAGTATCAAATGCCATGTAATTCACTTTATAGGCATCATCCTACTGCAACCTCAGGACAGCTCAAGGAGGTAGGCCTTGCAATGATTATTTACTGGGTCTGCACTGGGCTAAAATACTTGCACAAGGAAGGGGCTTAGCCAGGATTCAAACTCTTATTTGTTGAGTTATGCATGCTTATATATGCACCAAAGCATTCACGAGTGACTGAGAGTGGAAATGTGTCTGACTGTGGTTGGTAGTTAACTTACATTGTGTCATAAAAGATGTATAAAGAAAGAGCCATAAAGCCATACAAGCTCATTTGTTTAAAAAGAACCCTAGGGGCAAGCAGAAGAGGTGGAGATGCATATTGCCTCAGGGGTTGAGGGAACAAATCATAGAGGTGGAATTTGAGCTGATTCCAAAGGAGCCTGCCATCATTTTGCTTGTAAACTGGTAAACATGTTAAATCTTCTCTGCTTGATGGAAAACAGACTCCGGCAATGGATTCTGGCATCTGTTCTCATGTGAGCTTTCCCCCCTTTCTGTACTTCGAGAGGAAACGGAGCTGGGCTTGTGGTTATGCAGAGGCCTATTCCCTTAGGGGTAAGGAGGGGGCCTCAGAGTGTAGGGCCTGCGTGTTGGGCTCAGCTGCACAGATTTTGAAGCTCAGCCTCCCACCACCAGCCAGAGAGGTGACCCAGGGGATCTCATAAAATATATTTTATTTGAGCAAGAAGCTTATATTTGTCCCTAGTGGTTGTATATAAAATCCCTTTGATGTGTCTAGAAGCAATAAAAAGAGATTGACTTGGCTTTGGGGGGCCTTAGGAGGGCCTAGCTTCCTATCAGCCTGGGGCATGAACTGTGCTTCCCCCACCAGTGCTGGTGGCCCATCAGTTTTTTGCCTGTCAGAGCCTGCATGTTCGAAGGTCTGGCTCATGATCTGGTGCGGAAGGTTTGCACACCTGTGTTGGGTGGAGGCTGGGGTTGAGAGAAAGGATCTTGTCTTTATGCTAGGTGCTGAGGCATTGAATGAGAAAAGGCAACAAACAGGAAAACCATGACCAGGTCAGACTTGGGCTATAACCACAGCTGAGAACTGGGAAAAGGGGTTTCCAGTAGGAGTCCTATTCTGGGACATTCAAACTGGAAATCGAGAAAGCTGGCTTAGATGTTCCATGGTGGGTCTGTGAGCGTCTTATCCTCTTCTGTCCTATGAGGGTGATAATCTAGATAATCTTTAAGGTCCCTCTAAACCCATACTTGTTTGTGTCTATGATTCTAAGTTTTTAATTTCACACTTAAAATGTTTAAGTTGCAAAGCCAAGGCAGGAGATTGTTTTTTCAGATAATGTATGTTCATACACAAATGTCCACATTCAGACACAAATGTTTGCTCTCAATCGTTCCTGAAGGATTTTGGACATGTATCAGCACGCTCATATCAGCAAATAGGAGCTCAAATCGTGGCTAAGGCCCTTCTTTATGCAAATCATTTAACCTCGTGGGGGCCCAGTATACTGATCTGTAAGATGGGGGTGCAATGCCTACCTCCCTGAGCTGTCCTGAGGTTAAAAGTAAGACAAGGCATATAAAGTGACTTGCATGCTGTGTGTGTTCGTGTGTGTGTTTCTTAGAGTGGGAGGCAGAGAGAGGCAACTGGGAAGAGGGTTTTGTCAGAGGATCACCAAGCCTCATGACTGTGACAGGAGAATCAGAGTGTGAAGGGTTAAAGTGAGCTGCAGACCCTTCTCTGAACTGACCACTCTCTAGCACAGTGATGGCGAACCTATGACACGCATGTCAGAGGTGACACATGAACTCGGTTTTTTTTGGTTGATTTTTCTTTGTTAAATAGCATTTAAATATATAAAATAAATATCAAAAATATAAGTCTTTGTTTCACTATGGTTGCAAATATCAAAACATTTCTATATGTGACACGGCACCAGAGTTAAGTTAGGGTTTTTCAAAATGCTGACACGCCGAGCTCAAAAGGTTCACCATCACTGCTCTAGCAGCAGCCTTCATCTCTAACGCATTTAATAAGCCCACCTTGCGATGCACCAGCTCCATCTGCCAGGCTGGGCAGAGTTGGAATGAGGTTCTGGCTGCCAGCCTGAGGATAATTGTTGCCTAGCCCATGAGACAGTGGCCTCACTGTGAGCACCTGTGATGGAAAAACTGCCAGGCTGTCTACCCTCAGAGCTGACACCAAGTGGAGCTTTCTTCCATTTCTGGCTTCTCCCAGTAGCACTCCAGGTGTGTCTAGCAATAAATCCTCTTTATTAATGACACCTGGGAGCAAACATGGTTTCTTTGTGAATCAGCACTTCCTCTCTTTGGGTCTGAGGCTTTGCAAATATATACCATGCTCTCTCACAATTGGGGAAGAGATATGATGGGATATCAAATGGAAGAGGGACCCTAAAAGCACAAGAGTGTTATTATTGCATTTAAATTTTCATTAAAAAATCATAAAACTATGTAAATAACACCATGCTAATAGAACTGCAGGGTGTGAGTAATGTTGGATCTGATTGCAGAAACGGGCCATGCATAAAGAAGTTTTTAAGATGCATCTATATTTGTTTCCCAAACACATATGGGTCACCTCCATGTGCTAGGGCAACGCTAGAAGCAGGGATTGCCAAAGTGAACTGGATTTGCTCTCGGCCATCAAGGGGCTTACAGCATTAAAGGAGACAAAGATGTTAAAAGATAACTATAACACAATGTTATACAATGTGATGGGTACTTTGACAGGTAGGGGTGACGTGTGTTGGAAATACAAGGAAGAAACAATAGATGGATCGGGGAAGTGTGAAGGTGTATGTGTGGGTGCGTGTGACATGCAAGCCTTCCCTCAGTGAAGGCAAGGATGCAGCTAAGACTAGAAAGCTGTTTATACACTTGTTAGATGACAATTTGAGAATGAAATTTTATAATTTCAGGCAAAGGAGCAGAATTGCCAAGCCCCAGGGTGAATATTGTGGTGTAGGTACAGAGGAGGGGTCCATTCCTGGGGCGAATGGTTATTCATCACCAGCATTTACCAGGCACTGTGAGAAGGCTGTTTCCTAATAGTGGGGGACAAGAAGACGTAGTCTCTGCCCTCAAACATTCCACATTTACTTGGGGAAAGAGACAAAACATAAGTAAACAAAAACTGCAAATTGTAGTCAAGTAAGTAAATAGATATAAGTCAATGTCATGAAGGAAGCTTGAAAAGAGTTGAGGCAGAATCTCAGGGAGATACATGGAATAGGGTGTCAGCTACTAAAGGAGGTGACATTTAATCTGAGACCAGAAGGGTAAGAAAGAGTCCACCATGAGAAAAGCAGTCAGAGAACATCCAGGCAAAAAGAGCAGCATGAATGGAGGTTCTAGGGGAGGAAGAAGTCTTTGAAGACCTGAGAGAAAACTGTGAGGAAGGAGACAATGAATGATGCAATGAGAGGAGGAGGAGCGTGGCATCAGTGAGGTTGCAGGGAAGCACTTCATGCATTCCTGCCTTCCGCCCACCTCCTGATCTTGGCTGGTCCCAGCTCTCAGCTCTCCAATGGCTTCCCACACACTTACAATAAAATCCAAAGTTCAGGCAGGCCCCATTGACCTCTCCTGACCTCACTTCCCACTACTCTCCTCCTTGCTTGTGTCTGTCCTCCTGGCACATTGCTTCTCTTGCTTCTGCCTGAACTCTCCAAGCATGTTCCCATCTCAGGGAGTGGTCATCTGCTCTGCCCTATGTAGGGAATGCTCTGCTCCCAGGCATGACCAGGACCCACTCTCAATTCTTTCCTATCTTTCCTCATTGTCATCTTATCAGAGAGGCCTTTCGTAAACACCATCGCTAGTAGATGCACCTCAGCCCCTGACTGTCTCTTTACCCTGTTTTATTTTCTATAATACTTCATTATTGCTACCAGTATTTTACTATATATTTCCTTATTTACCTATTCATCTTCAGTGTCTTCTACTAGAATATAAATTTCATGAACCGTACATGTTGGACCAGTGCTGGCTTCATGGAAGTGTGACCTATGTTGTAGAACAGGGCCTCATACTCAGGTCTCTGTGTTTAATCCTCGGCTATTATTGTCTTGAAATTCTTAATCCTTTTATCTTTGAATTTGTGTGCTGAAAGTGAAGTGCACTGTGACAGTGGAGTATGCACAGAGGACAGGATGAGCAGAAAAGATACGCTGGACAATAGCACATGTCTGCAACTGTGGTCCAGCAGCAGTGCCCACACGCACAGTTGCCCTTCACATTTGGTGTGCATGAGCAAACCATGGGGCAGTCCAGGGCACTTTGGACTGAGGCAGTGTAGGCTCTGGATGAGCCTCAGATTGGCGGTGGTGACAACAACATCAGCAGCAGATGCAGCAGGGGCCATGGGTGTAGGAGAGAGGAGGGAGTCCGAGTTAGGGAGCCACTCCAGAACCGCCGTGGGAGGCTGCCCTGCCCATCTATCCCTGGGCTTGTTCTTAAGCTTTGCTCAAATACTAACTTCCCAGCCTAAGCACCAAGACTGAACTTGCTGATGCTCAGACAGTAAGCTTTGTCAACAAATGATTATAAAATAAAACACATATATACTGAAATTATAATAAAGCATATCAGGAAGTTACTATAACTCCTCACTTTTGAAAACAGCTGCAGTATTACAAAGTAAATATTTACAAGTTTAGAAACAAACATTAAATATAAAGATTGTTGCATCTGACAGAAAGAATATCAATTTCATATGAAGCTTCAGATGAGCCTATTATTAACAAGGAAGATAATTTTAAAATTGTTTTTTCTTTTAATTGAAGATACAGTGATAGGATGCATGAACAGGCATTTTGAACTTTATATAAACCATGAAGTTACTTTCGGTTTTGTATACAATCTTCATTAGTTAAAGAAAGTCAAGAGAAACAAAATACCATTGGGTAAATTTACATTTAAAATTACATGTAGGGTTACACAGCACTCATTTGTAAGAAGGGTTAAATCATTTTAGAAAAATTATTTCATGAGAATCAACAGGTCTAAGTGTAATAAAATCTATATTTCAATATAATTTGCCTAAAATTTATCCCAATGTTGCTACAGCCTATAAAATACTCTTAACAGTTCAGTCAGAGCTGCATCAGCAGAAAGACCCTTCTCAAAATTAAAAATTATCATCAAACATTACTTGCAATCTAGCAAGTGATTGATGTTTTTCAATTTTATTTATTGAAATAAAGTTGTTAAAAATATAAATTTAGGTGACATAATAACAATTTGCAGAAAAGTGATCCAGAAATTTTTTATGATCAAGCTATAACATTAATCTATTATTTATATTATATAAAAATTTGACACCAGAAATATTGTTTTTCAATATGTAAGTTTATGTATTACTCATGTATCACTCTTATTAGATTTTATAATCAATAAAAATATTTTAAGGAAAAAGTTTTATAGTTTAGTACCTTTTAAGACTTTTTTCCTGCTTTTTGAATAGGGGTCCCTCCTTTTCACTTTGCACTAGGCCTCACAAATTATATAACCAGCCTTGAGTCAGGATCCTAGCAGAAACAGAATGCAATTCTGATGGTTCAAGAGACTTGAATTAAGGGAATCCTTACAGAATGAGAGAGTCAAGCAACAAGGACTGTTGAAGGACCCCTAGACTAGGAGTGGTAGGAAGATGTTACCACACTTAGAACTGTAGGAACAAGAAGAGAGATAAGTGTTTAAGTCCCAGTGAGAGCTGGGGCCATGGAAGAGGGGTTGCCTAGTGGGAACTTATTGTCTAGAGGAATGACCAGAACCTCTGGGTCAAAGCCCTGGGAATGAGGAGAAGAAATACCTGATTCCTTTCACCTCTCAACTTCCAATCTCCTACTATACCTTCCAATGGCCAAAGCCCACCAGAAGCTAGACGGCAAGGAAGCCCTGGTGGTGAAGTCTACAATGGGCCATCTCCTGGTGAACAAAAAGGCAGAGGAAGGTGGAGAAAGGATTGTTGTGTGTGTGTGTGTGTGTGCACGCGCCTTGCATACAGTGGATGAGGGTTTTGTTTGTTAAATCCACTGCTATCTCCCAAGCACCAAGAATAGTGCCTGAGATACGGTGAGTGTTCAAAAAAAAATCTGTGGAATGAATGGAAGAACAGACAACGTCACATCTGATTTAGTAATGCCAATAGCTTTCCATAAATCATTATTCCTCTCATTCTTGTGAATGGTCGTTCCACTAATGCACTTCACTCCACTGGGCACAGTTCGCAGGAGGAACCTCTGAAGACTCAGATGTCAGGAGCCCGTGTACACAGCTACCTCCTAAGGAAGAAGCCCAGAGGGCTCAGCTGTCCTCCGTGTGAACTCCTGTGGCCCCGGCAGTGCCCTTGCAGTGAGCCCAGCCCTGATATCTCAGCCGTGGCTGACTGAACCATGTAGCGAGAAGTCCACTGCCTGTGAGGGAGGCTGGTAGGACATCTGCCCAATGGGGCCACATCATACCGAGAAGTAAGTCAGTCAAATTCTCCTTTTGGGGAAGTACACCTAATGAGTAAGCAAAGAGGAAGTGGATCTTTTCTTCTCTTTCATGCCTTACACTAAGGACTAAAAATTGGTCAGAGAAAGGCACTAACTAGCATTTGTGAGAATCTACTATGTGCCAGACATTTTGTAGTTGTGAGAAGCTACATGGCTATGCTGCACCCATGACAAACCAAGTGTAAGGACAAAAAGACAACAGGCTAAGCATAGCAGAGTAAAAGGATAAGAAGGAATTCATTGATGCTGGGCCCATACTAGCAATCACCTATCTCAAATTTATTATTATATGAAAAATATAAATACCTATATTTGTTTCAGCTAACATTAGCTGGGTGTTCCATTGCTAATAGCATTCCTAATGTCTGCACTAATCAGTGTCCCAAGATAAGACCCTTTTATTTCCTCTCTTTCTCTTCTGCTTTGATCTGCCATTGGCACTCATCGGCACTGCCTCATTGCACTGGGAGCTCTCTCAGCTAATGAATTTGTAGGACTCTCGTAAAGAATTCCATCTTTTTCACTAGAATCATGGGGTTGGAGGATACACCTAATACATGTTTAAAGCTACATTAAAATGTTATTATTCTACTTGCTGCATCAACATTTTCTTCGTGTCATAATTCTTGGAATGGAACTTAGTTTTAGCTGGATGTGCACGCGTGCATGCGTGCGTGCGTGCGTGTGTGTGTGTGTGATTGAATTCTTAGAACAGTAGGCATTTAGCCTCCTGTTCTACCTCTAGATTTATGAGGCACAATGCACCCTAAATCTTCACAGCAGGGCAATTGAAATGGGAACATAAAGCACACAAGCAATCAATATGACACTTTTAAACAGGAGTTTTGTGAATGTGAGGCTGTTTTAAATTATCCTTGGAAGCAGAAGATAAAGTAAAGGAGTAGAAAGGCAATGAAGGCTGAGGAATGAGAGCGCTGTCTTCTCCTGAAATAAGCTGCATTCCATGCTTTGCTTCCAATGGCCAAAGAAGGCTGCCTAATACATTGAACCGTATGAAATCCCTGACATCCGACTGACCTATTTTATCTAAGATAATTGTAGCCTCAATTAGCAACAACCTAATTTTTTAAAAGTAAAACAAAACAATTTCTTACTACTGTTTACTTTCTATTATGTATTTATTATATAAACACATTTTCTGAAGAAAAAAGAAAATTCAGGTAAGGAAAAAGGAGAAAAGGTCACATGCACAAATGATATCTTTTGATACTCTTTTTGTTTCTTTCTTAGAATTTCCATCTGTCTGCTTACATTATGCATCTGTTCTTTTTAAAAAAATGTTTTTTTTATTGATTTGAGAGAGGAGGGGGGAGAAAGAGTGATAGAAACATCAACAATGAGAGAGAGTCATTGATTGGCTGCCTCCTGCACACTCCTTACTAGGGATTGAGCCCACAACTTGGGCAAGTGCCCTGACCAGGAATAGATAGAACCATGACCTCCTGTTTCATAGGTCAATGCTCAACCACTGAACCGTACTGTCCTGGCTCCAGAGCCTAAACTCTTAAACACTAAATGATACAGCTCTTCCCCCATCTGGCATAACCAGGAGAAACAGAAAACCTAGTGGAATAAACAGCTTTAGGCCTTTGAGACATGAGCTGGATTTTGGCAGCAGAAATGAGGAAGCCTGGGTAGGATTGCCAGATTTAGAAAAATAAAAATGCAGGACACGCAATTACATGTGAATCCCAGATAAACGGCAAAAAATGTTTTAGCATGATATGCCCCCAATAATAGATATTATACTGAGTGCTTCGATGAGGCCAGAATTTTCACTCTCCCATATAACTTTTTACCTCCATACTTCTTGCTATTCATTGCTGTAGGACACTGTACCCTATCTTTTTGCCAGTCTTAAAATCCATTCTTCAATGTCCATCTGTATTAACTATCATTTATTCCACTTTCCCACCTACAAAACGCATTCACATAGATGACCTTGTTTGATTTACAGAGCAGTCTAGCAAGTAAGCAGGGTAAACATTATTAACCCCTTTGTACTGATAAAACACACACACACACACACACACACACACACACACACACACACGAAAACACACACGAAAACAAAACCTGAGGCTTCAATCCAAATTACACAGATTATTTGTTCGCCTAACTGGGACTCTGGGGTCTTATGACAGCAATTTTTATCCTTTTTCCACTTCTACACTGAGCCTGATCTCAGAACTTCCATTTTGACTCTCACTCCCCTTGACCACAATTTGACTCCAGACTTAAAGTTCACTCTAATTGTTCAAAATATATGTCTTATTTTTCCAACAACACACAGGTCATCTCAAGACAGGAATCTGCTTTGCATCACATTTTCCCCTTCCCTCCTCATACATCCAAGTCACATCAATGAACGTTCACAATCCTGTGATATGGTCTTGAAAAACCACCCAGATCTGAAAAGTCGGCAAACTTCTGCGAGTTCTTGGCAGCATGATTCACTAGGACTTGTGACTAAAACTGTCTTTTGTTTTTCATGGGTTGCCAAAAATTGCCTGCTTCCAAAATGTGGTCAAATATTCTTTCTTGGTAACTCCGACTTAGTGGTTTCTTCTGGGTAGACAGTACCATCTAACATAGAAATGTCCATCTAACATAGAAATGACCAATGAATAGGTTAGTTTATTTAATAGTCATTCATCCTTCCATTGTTCATTCAACAACACATAATATCAGATAAATGGCCTTTTGTACAAAGCATGACAGATACATGTTGATATTTATGACTAGCTTAGAAAAACAAGAAAGTATAACTTTAGTGTTTAACCTTGGTTCTGCTCTGAAGTACATGCAGTCAGTCCTGTTATATTTATTATGTAGATTGTAGCCTCAGAATAATTACTATGATTATCTCAAGAATTTTAAATAGAAATAAATGCTAATGTGAAAAATGACAAACTCAACAAGAGGCTTTAGAGGAAATTGTTAAGTACAATGGGGAAAGGTTAAGAGTTCCCACCCCCTCCATCTAGCTCTTTCTCTGCTCCAGCGAGAAGCCTCATGACAGTCTTTCGTAGCAATTATTCTTCTGCTCATAGCCATCTTATGGAATGAATCTCTCTTTCTCTCTCCTGCTGCCTCTCTTCCCCACTCTGCATGTCTGTCTTCCATATCTCATTTATCTTGGTATCTTTCTGCAATCCATTTCCTAATTTATTTTTTAAAACTTTCTCCCTGCATCATTCATTCACCATTCATGCCAGGCAGGACAAAGTGGTATTTGTAATTTGATACCTGCTGTTCACTGAATAACTATTGAATAAATAAGCTACAAAATAATAATATTATCTTGCATTGGTATACCACTTGCTAGTTTTTTTAAGTGTTTTGTGTGTGTGTGTGTGTGTGTGTGTGTGTGTGTGACTTTCAGTTTTATTGAGATATAATTGACATACAATACTATAAGTTTAAGGTAGATGACATAATGATTTGACTTACATATATTGTGAAATAACTAGCACAATAATTTAGTTAATACAAATCTTCTTATATTAATACAAAAAAAGAAAAAGAAAAATATGTGTGTGTTTTCTTGTGAGAGAACTCTTAGGATTTACTCCCTTAACAACTTTCATATATACCACACAGTAACGTTAACTATAGTCATCATGTTGTACACTACATCCCTGCTATTTGTTTATCTTATAACTAGAAGCTTATTGATTATTATCTCTTCAATACAGATGCATAACTCAACCTAAACACCTCAGAATTAGATAGATGTTCAGATGTCCAGTGTCTCTCAAGGTCCTTAAGTTAGCAATCTGTTGAGATCTTTGACCTAGCTCCTCAAATAGCTAGCCCAAACCTTCCCATGCCCGGCAGGCAGACATAATCCTGTCCTTTCCCCTCCTCCCATGGGATGGCATGGAGGATAGCCTATCCAACTGCCACTGTTCTTAATGTGCATGTACTTAGGAATTGGACTATTTCATAAGAGTTGCCAGTTATTATGGAAAATAGGCATTGTCCCATTTGATCCTATCATAGATCTTTCTGTAACACAGACTCACCTCAAAGAGGCCACACAGACAAGGTCGCACAGAAGGCCGCCACTCCTGGAAGGCCACATACATCAAACAGCCCAAGCCCTAGATATCATTAATAAGAGTCAAAACTCTCTGGTTGCTCTGGTATCTGATACTAGACTAACTACTGGCTTCCCAAAGTGGAGTGTGCCTTGAAGGACACCTCCTTCTGCATGTGGGTCAATAACACAAGAAAGTTCTGCAAAGGAGTTTAACAAATAAAACAATGAACCAAAATGATCGACATAATTACTAAAATATTCCCATAGATTCCCTAAACTGCACTGATTTCTTCTCCTGGCTATCTCTGCCTGATCACGTGACTCCTCACAATCTGCCAGGGAGCTGTACTAACAATCGCTGGCCTTATTGTTTTAGGTTGGCTTTGCAAATCTTGGCTCTCTGAAATATACATTTATTGACAGGAAACCTGGGAGGTGGCTATATTAGCCCAAATATCTTTCATGAATTGCGAAGAGCATAGGAGAGAAATTTGAACTCCCAGTGACATTTGATTTAATGCCAGTAAGTCTCATCTCTGCCTATGTCTGTCAACTAACTGTACAATAAGGTTCACATTCTTTTACTTCCACCCCATGAGCTCATGTGTGCTGTTACTGCCTCTTGCAAATTTCATGGCAGAGGGTGGGCTCCCCTCCCACTAGCAGAACTTCCTCTCTACAAATGCCTGTGTACTACACTCTCTCTTCTGGAGCTTCTCCAGCAGACCCATCCCCCTTGCCTCTCACCTTAGGACTTCCCCGCCTGTGTAATAAAGCTTTCTTTGAACATACCAAAGGACCACTCTTAAGACTTTTGACATCTGAAGCTAACCTCGGGAGGGGGGCTTCCCCATGTTAAGATGGAGATGTTCTTTCACATATTACTATAATTATTTTGCTAATGAGAAAACTTAGGGATTTTGAAGCCATTCTAGGTGATTAGATTCTACATAACAGTTAACACTGACATAATCGAAGTTCTTTGAAGCCAAGTTGTTTATGATAAACTTTTGCCTAAAAATCTTTGGGTGTATGGTAGGATGCCAGCCAGAAGATTTCTCTAACTGTAAATAACATTTTATTGCTGTGGCAAGAATTAAGAGAGACTTCCAAACTACTTAAAAGAGGTGTGGGGGGTGGGGAAGGAGCTCGTTGTTTGGTCCTAAGGCCCCGGTGCTCCTGAGCTAGGAGATAGCGTTCCAGGAGGCCACTCCTACTCCTGTGCACTGTGTGGCCAACTTCTTGAGAGCAATTTGTCTAACTATGTATCTCATGGGAGAAAATGCTCCGGCTTCCTTATTCCCTGCCCAGCGGTTTCTTGAGGGATCGCGTACACAGTAAAACCACAGTCCTCAGAAAACTCAGACCATGACAGCACCCTAGAACAGCGGTCGGCAAACTCACTAGTCAACAGAGCCAAAGATCAACAGTACAACGATTGAAATTTCTTTTGAGAGCCACATTTTTTAAACTTAAACTATATAGGTAGGTACACTGTTATTAACTTCATTAGGGTACTCCTAAGGCTTAGGAAGAGCCACACTCAAGGGGCCAAAGAGCCGCATGTGGCTCGCGAGCCGCAGTTTGCCGACCACTGCTAGGGGTTATTAGACAGAGAGGAAGAACCATACTGCTCAGTCTTTGTGAGTGCACATGCCCTAAAGCTTATTAATCTGCTTTTCTTCCAAGGGGAGGTCAATATGCTGAACATGATTGATCATCTCTTTGTACCCTCATAGTACAAAGTCACCATGGTACACATGCTGCTTCAACATTGATGTTAGAGGACCGTAGGGTCATAAAGAGGACATAGGAGCTCCAGAACAGATGATGAAATAATAAAATAGTAAAAGAGTAATGGAACTCCTTCCTGAGCAACTACCATGGGCCAGATAATTTACACACACTGACTGTGAAATCCTTACAAGTTTATGAGAGAGTTACTATTGCCATCCCCATCCTACAGAAGAGAAAAGTGGGGCAAATTTTGCAGTCATGTAGCTATCAAAAGATAGTACTGGTTTTCAAGGACATGTCACTCTCCAAATTCTAAATTATCACCAGTGTCTCTACTTCCTTTGATGTCCATACTAGGCAAAATAATCTCTCCCCTCCCCAAAGGCATCCACATTCTCATCTCCAGAATTTGTGAATACGAGGCAAAGTGATTTTGCAGATGTGATCAAAAAAAGATCTTGTGATGAGGAGGTCATTACACAAGGGTCCTTATAAGAGGAAGGTGGGAGGATCAGAGTCAGAGGACATATGACAATAGAAGCAGAGGCTGGAGAGATAAGCCATGAGCCAAGGAATGAAGGCGGCCTTCAGGGGCTGGAAAAGTCAAGGAATGGATTCTCCCCTGGAACCTCCAGAAGAAACATAGCCCTGCTGACCCTTGACCTTATCCATTTCAAACTTTTGACCTCCAGAACTGTAAAACAATACATTTCTGTTCTTTGAAGTTCTTAGGTTTCTTGTAATTTGTCACAGCAACAATAGGAAATGAATACAATGTCCCATTGCACTTAAATCTCTAATGTCACTTTTTATCCTGTAGAATATAAATATATGTATATTACAGCCAAAATGTATATATATTTCCAACCAGACGTTTTACTATTTTTTTCATCCTTCTATACCTACCAAATTTTAACTTTTTTCAATCTCTGTGTTGAACTAGGCACTTTACAAATAAGGACTCATTTAAATTTTTCTCAACAACCTGTGGTAGAAATAGCTAGCTTTCCGTACAAAATGTGTGCTTCCCTTCCATAGAACAGAGCTGCTTCTAAGAATTGTCTGCCCAACCAGACTACATTTTCTATAAATATTTCTTATAGCTAGGTATGGCCCCATGGCTAGTTTTTGCCAATGAAATCTGAGCAGAGGTGATGTTGTTAGGAAGCATGTATGTCTATTCCACTCTGCCTTTTGCCTTCACAGAGACCTGAAAAACTATGTGTTAAATAATGGACAACTCATAAAGTGGAAGGAACCTTGATCCCTTTCACCATCATAATCTTTGAAGAGTAAGAAATAACCTGAGATTTAGTGATTTTATGTCATATCAGCTAGTGTTACTTAAACCATACTCTAACCCTAACATATACATTATCAACCTCATGTTTAATGGTTGTGAAACTAGGTCTCAGAATGAGGAAACAGCTTGACCAAGGTAATAGATTTGAAAGTGGCAGAGGCAGAATTCTGACTCCAGGACCACTGCATTTCACAACTGTACATAGTATCCTATACAATAAAACCCTAATATGCAAATTGAGTGACCTGCATAATGACCTGTGAAATTACGGTCGCTATGACATGCACTGACCACCAGGGGGCAGACACTCAATGTAGGAGCTGCCCCTGGTTGTGGCCAGCAAGTGCCAGCAAGGCAGGTGCCAGCAGGGGACCCCCAATTGCCCCACCCACCAGTCATCCCATAGATCAGCCCTGCTGGCTGGCCAGGCCTAGGGACCCTACCCATGCACGAATTTCATGCACCGGGCCTCTAGTCTTATACAAAACTGTTGTTCAATTGTCCACTGAAGAAATTCTTCCTTTTTTTAAACAACATCTCTGAATCACAGATTTTAGGCCTAGAGATTCATTCTAGAGCAGTGGTTCTCAACCTTGGCTGCACATTAGAATCACCTGGGAATCTTTTTAAAATCCTGATTTCTGGGCCTCATCCTCTGGAAATTCTGTTTCTTTGTTATGGGGTGGGGCCACAACATTAGTAACAAAGGAACAGAATTTCTGGAGGATGAGGCCCAGAAATCAGGATTTTAAAAAGATTCCCAGGTGATTCTAATGTGCAGCTAAAGTTGAGAAGCACTGTTCTAGAGATTCTCTTTCCTAAATCTCATACAGTACTTCAAACATGGGGAAAGGGAGACCTAAATGTGCTAAGTGACTGGCACAGGTGATGAGACACAGCTGGGACCAGTACCCAAGCCTCCTTTTTGTTACCCAAATGCTCCTTACATCAGTTTGTTCTTTTAGTAAAAAATGGTTTTCAGATATTTTTATATAATATCACCCACAGCCACTGAACATAGGGTCTTCTCTTTAGATAAGAACGAAAGGAAGGAAGGAAGGAAGGAAGGAAGGAAGGAAGGAAGGAAGGAAGGAAGGAAGGAAGGAGGAAGGAAGAGAAAGAAAGAAAGAAAGAAAGAAAGAAAGAAAGAAAGAAAGAAAGAAAGAAAGAAAGAAATTAACTGTATTTAAAAAAAATAAAAAAACCCCTCTGAGGCTACAGCTCACCATGGTATATACTGGGTGGAGCAAGAGTAGGTTTACAGTTGTGAGTCTGTGAAACAGAGTTTATTCTTATGCTCTTTTTTTAAAGTACATTTTTATTGATTTCAGAGAGGAAGGGAGAGAGAGACAGAAACATCCATGATGAGAGAGAATCATTGATTGGCTGCCTCCTACATGCCCCACACTGGGGATTGAGCCTGCAACCCAGGCATGTGCCCTGACTGGGAATCAAACCATGACCTCCTGGTTCATAGACTGATGCTCAATCACTGAGCCATGCTGGCTGGGCTTCTTGTATTCTTATTTATTAACTGTTGTATTATTTATTTGTGTTACCACTGTAAACCTACTTTTGCCCACCCCTGTATATCTTGTTCTATTCTCAGTCTCTTGCTCAACTGAGACTAAATTATCTTCATGCTATAAAAATAAAAGTGGCCAAGCACTGAACAGATGGATAGTTGAAAGAATGAGCTGAGGATTCCACATCTTGGCAGTCTGAAATATGTTACTACATATTCTTAGCAAACAAATTATGACGATTCACATGTTGATCTTGCACTAGGATTCTCTAGTGCGGCTCATTTGTTCTCTAAGGGTAGCTGAACTTCTTTGCAATAGAGAGCTATTGCCCCCACTTTTCAAGCCTGGGAATAAATATAAGAACACCTGAGAGCCGGGTAAAATTGTAAAATTACAATTATGATTTTGTACTGGGTGAAATTTTTCTACTGTGATCAGAACACGGGTACAAAATGAATTATTTTGATTTCTGCCACTGATCTGATTTCTTAATTTAACTTGTGAATTTTAATATGGCACGATTTCTTCAAAAAGCCATAATATCTTTAATAATGACAGCTCTGGGAAATGGAGGTCTGAAAATCTGAATATACAATTTGCCATCAGATAATGGCAGACCCACTGTATTTGCATTTCTCCATGATAAATTTTAATTTTAACTCAGCATCTTAGCATCAAGAACTCTCACTGCTGGAATGAAACCTGAGGGCATGGAACAAATGGTCTCCTCAGCTTCTATTACCTGGGAATTAATTACCTTAAAGCTATGTTGGCATAATTAATATCCTGTTTCTTAAAAAATAGTTTTTCTGTAAATTAATTTGCAAACTAAAAATTAACTTTAAAAAAAAATCAGTTTTCTTGAGGTGTAACCTAAAACTCACTCATATAAATTCAATGACTTTTTAGTGAATTGACTACGTTGTGCAACCATAAGCTCAATCAAATTTTAGAACATTTCCATGACCCCAAAAGGATCCCTCCTGCCCATTTTCACTCCTGGCTCTGAATTCTCAGTCCTAAACGAACAATAGTGTACTTTCTGTCTCTCATTAGGTTTGCCTTTTCAAAAAATGTAATGTAAACGGAATCCTACCATTTGTGGTCTTCTGTGTCTGATTTCTTAGGTTCCCTTGAAGTCAATCAGTCTGTCCCACTGAAAGCTGGGCTCAGATCGCTGCTGGTGAGGCAGGATAGTAAGAAGCTAGGAAAATTCCTCGGCAAGTGGAATGGGGAAACTGAGACAGATAGCTGAACAAACTGGCCCAGCAATTTACAGCCAGATGCAGAAGTCACGTCCCTAGAGGTAACATCTAGGCCTCAGTTGTATTTCAGCTCCAGGCCCAGAAAAACAGCAAAACCAGGTGGGCAACGCCAGGACTAGCTGGAATGACTAATGACCCCTGCCCTGGCGATGACCAATCAGTAGAGACCACGAACCTGAGCATCTGAAAGGGCACACCTGGAAGCTGATGAATATTCTATTGAGATCTCCACTAAGACCTCCCCTGAACTCCCAGCTTTTAAAACTCTCAAAACAAAGGACCCAGCCTGCGCTCTCCCTCTGCCTCCCTCCCTCCTCTTCTTCCCCCACAGGAACGCACCTCCTAAACTGTAAAAGTCCCCAGGAGACCAGCGACCAGAAGAGCAATGGGCAGCGACCCCTGACCCTGCCTCCAAGGCCCCCCTTCTCTGACTTCCAGGGACCTAGAATAGCCCATCTAGGTCTCCTCCTGTTTTTCTATCTTATGCCCTTCCTGGTTCACTGTCCCAGCTTTAATAAATGTGCTCTCAGAATCACCTGGACTCATATTGTGAAATCTTTTCTGCACAAAGTCAAGAACCCACACACTACCAGCTGGCCCTAGACAGACCTACTCCAGGCCCGGCCCCCTTTCAGGTAACACTGGGACTCCCCAGGGAGCCAGTGGGCAATCACAGGTGATACCTCAGCACAGGGTCCTTGATTACCGTCAGCTGACCACACTGCCCTACATCGCTTTACATAGCGCAGAGAAAGCAACAACTGACCTTGATCAGCTACGAACTGTTGTTACGGCTCTAATTTTTTACAAAATCAAATTCAATCCTCTTCTCAGCGCTCCACCATGGCCATAGCCTTTGCAGAAGGGCCTATCTGAGTGCTTCACTAAATCATACGATTGGCAGGAGTAACTGGCTGAACATACAAGGGCAGGGACTTAATGCAAGTTTATGACCTGCACTTGCAGTCCCTGATGGGGAATGCAGTTCAATGGGTACTGTACCTGCTGGCATAGCCTAGGCATACCTTAGCTGGTCAGTGTCTCGGTGGCAGTCCTGCCCACTAAGGGATCAGACTTGTTAATGCTCAATCTGGCATGGCTGAACACCACTTGTCCCTTTAAGATGCTGGGGGACAGTGGCTGCTCAGGATCACATAACTAGTGAGCATGTCAGAATCTCTTCCTTTATCAGAATTCACCAAAAAATTGTTCCACCAACTTAGAATGGCCAGTGAGGAGCTGCCAATGCTGTTAATATCTGAGGCTGGGCAAGGATCCACTAATGAATCAAATTAAACCACAGGCTCCGCTTCTGGGGGTGCCCTGACTGGGAATCAAACCGTGACCTCCTGGTTCATAGGTTGACACTCAACCACTGAGCCACACTGGCCAGGCAAGTCCACACACTCCTGACATAGTCTTAGGTTCCAAAGATTTTATCCTATGTTTCTTTCTAAAAGTTTTATAGCTTTGTATTTTCCAGTCAAGTCTATGATTGATTTTTGCATTGACTTTTGTACGAAGTATGGGTTTAGGCTATGGGGGTTGTAGGTTTTGTTTTTGCTTTTTTTTTTTTTTTTTTTGCCTTTAGATGTCTGTATTAGTCCAGGCTGCCATAATAAACATTTATAGCTGGTTTCTTAAACAACAGAATTTTTTTTCTCATGGTTCTGGAGGCAAGAGGTCTGAGATCAGGGTTGAGTTCCTGATGAAGTTCCTCTTCCTGGCTGGCAGCCAGCCAGCCACCTTCTCACTCAGTTCTCATATGCAGGATCTCTCTCTCTCTCTCTCTATTCCTCTTTTTATAAGGCCACTAATCTTATCATACTAGGACCCCACCCTTATGATCTCATTTAACCTTAACTACCTCCTAAAAGCTCTATTTTCAAATACATTTGGGGTAAGCGCTTCAACATTTGAATTTTGGGGAGAAGGGGCATAATTGAGCCCATAGCAGTGTTCTACCACTTCAGCACCATTCGTTGAAAAGGCTACCCTTCCTACATTGAATTGCTTTTGCACCTTTGTCAAAAATCAGGTGGACTACCTGGGTTGGGGTGGGGGTTGCATGGAGGGGGGTGAAAAGGGAGAAAATGGGAAACATCTGTAATATTGTCAACAATAAAATAAAAATAAATCAGTTGGACATATACGTGTGGGTCTATTTCTGGGCTCTCTGTTCTGTCCCCTTGATCTGTGTGCCTATCTTTCTGCCAATATCATACTGTCTTGATTATTGTAACTACATATTAAGCCTTAATATCATGAATTTTTACTCATACTTACTCTTCTTTTAAAAATTATTGTAGCCATTCTAGCACATTGCCCTTTTCCATATAAGTTTTAAAATAAGCTTGTCTATCCCTGGCAAACCATGCTGGGATTTTGTAGGAATTGCATTAAATCTATAGATCAATTGACCCCTAACGACTGGCTAAATTCATGTACAAGCCTAGAGAAAAAGTGTAATGGCATGCAGAAGCAGTGCAAGAGGGGCAGGTGGCCGAGGATGGGTTAATAGGCATTTATCAGTGGGAATTCCGCTTTTGGCAGAATGCAGTTGAGGCTGACTGTCTGTGTGCTTGCTTCTAGACTAGAGCCTACTGTGGGTTCCTGTCAGAGCCTGCCAGAGTCCCAGACACACCAATCACAAGGCCTGGATTTCGAGTCCTCCTTGTTTCTCCTCTGTGTGACCCTGCGGTATGGGACTCTAAACTTTCGGACAAATCTCCAACTATTATTGACATTAGGCTGCCAAGTTTCATGAAAGAAATATAGAGAGAGAACGAGCCTGGGCAAATGGACCCTCGTTATGATGAGCTACGATTTAGGCCTAATGCCTCTGTGGCGCCCTTGGTCCCAGTAAGCAGAGCTGGCAAAATGTGAAGGACTTTCTTTGCCCCTTTAGCTCAAAGTCTAGACAAGGAAATGCCACAGTAGACAGACCAAGCTTCTTTGTCTGAACCCCTAAGGGTTATATCTGCCCTGGGAAAGTCAAGTAGACACCACAAGGTCTACTTCCCAAAGCCAAGTATAGAAGACGAAAAGGGAAAAGCCAAGAGACACCATAGCACTTGAGCTCTAGGATTGTATGTGTGTGTGTGTATGTGTATGTGTATTAATAATTTTCCTTATCACACTAGAAACTCAGCCCCAGTGCAGTGGCTCTATTTCCCATGGCCTTGATCCAACCAGGGCTTCAGAGTCGGGCCCTGGAGGTACCGGGTGGCCTTGGTCTTTCCCTAGAGGCTGCCTTTCCCCAAGCTCTTCCTGCCCGCGCTACTAAATCTGTGTGCCGTATTGGTGAAGAAATGGAGCTTCATAAATCAGCATGCAGTTCACATGGACGCCAACATCAGATAAACAGCCTGGCAGCCGAGCTGTAACAAATCAATGCTTGTTGCTATGCTGCTCCTTGGAGCCTGGGAAAGGTTCCGCAGTGCAGTACCAGCCTGTTACGTGTCCCAGGGGCAGCCAGAGCCGTGGCTTTCACCTTTCAGTGCCTTTGCCCAGGCAGCTGCTTTCTTCTTAGAGAGGCCCCTCTACCTGCAGCAAACCCAGCTCAGTGGCCTTCGGTGAAGCCTCCCCACCCCCCACCCCCCCTGCAGCCAGTGCTCCCCTCGCTAAGGCGCCAGGAGTCATTCCCCCCTCACTGCCCTAAAGCTCTTTTCTGTATTATTCTTCTAGCATGATGGGTTCTGTTCCTTATTGAACGGTAAACTGCGGGCAGAGGGATCCAGGGGGTGTTTCTGAACAGGGCAGAGATCCTGATTTGTGCTTGAATCGGATGACTCCAGTGATAACGGAGCATGAAATAGTCCGGAGAGAAACCTGAGGCTGCGTCACCTGTGAGGTGGCTCTTACAATGTGAGGGCTGGTGGTGTTGGATTGGGGGGAGAGTCAAAACAAAAATATTGACTTTGATTCTAAAGTGTTGGTACATTTTACCTGAAAAATGTGATTAGATATGTTACTCAGCAAAACAGGGCAGGGATTGTTGTGACTGGGTGAAATGAGATCAGCCCTGTGTAGCACCTCACTCACATAGTGGGTGCTCTGTGACTGCTTGGTGCCTCCTTTCCTGCCCCTGCGGCAGCTGTGATTCTGGGCTCTGACTATCCTGGGGAAAGGAGGGGGGAGGAGTGGTGTGGAAGTGCACCAGGGCAGAGGACTCATCAGTTGCAGGTGAAAAAAAACAGACCCAGTGTGAGGACGATGGACGAATGGCCTTATCGTCCTGGCAGCCCAGGGGTATAATATTTCTACTCATCCAAGATTTGAATTTTAACATGACAACAAGAGGCCACGGTTCTTCACTGAAGAAGGTTGTTAAAATTCATGAAGCAGAGAGGCTCTTTAAGAGACAAGATTCATGATAGTCTTTTCACAAGGCAGTAGAAGATTTATCCAAGCAAAGGTTCTAATGTATATTGTGCTCAAAGCCCTCCGCCGTAGAACAGGGAGGAGGCGAGACACCAAGGACGTTCAGTGGGGTGAGCTCTTCAATCACCTTCTTGTTGTTGTTTTTGTTCATGGCGCCTGCAAGCCAGGAAAGGCCAGAATAAACTCACCCTGAGCATCAGCAACTTGTTTATGCTCTCAGAATCTTTGCTTTTTTCAGGCTACAGTTTGGAGGTAATCTTACCTTCCTTGTCTACTCCACAGGGTGTTTTTGTTAAGATTGAGGCAAGGGAGAGGGAGCTATGACCTGGAGTTTTGTATCTACTTGAAAACTGCCCATTTGCCACAGAGGATTCTTTTAAAAATACTAACCTGAACCTATTGCTTAAGTTTCCTTTTTTGTTTGTTTTGTTTTGTTAGTCCTCACCCTAAGGTATTTTTTCCATTGGTTTTCAGAAGGAGTGGAAGGGAGGGGGAGAGACAGAGAGAGAGAGAAACATAGGTATAAGAGAGACACATTGATTGGTTGCCTCCTGCATGTTCCCCAACCGGGACTGGGGAGAACCTGCAACTGAGGTATGTGCCCTTGATGGGAATCGAACTTGCAACTCTTCAGTCTGAGGGCCAACACTCTAACCACTGAGCTAAACCAGCTAGGGCCGTTGCTCAAGTCTCAGGACAATATCCTACTGCCCTCAAAAAAAGTTCACTATCTTTAGCGTGACTTACAGGGCACAGCATGCTTCTTCTTGTCCCAGGTCCTCCCTTGTTCTCTGAACTCCAGCTGCATTAGCCTTCTTTTTGGTTCACTTTGATACCATTTCAGTTCTCTTCCCACCCTAGGCTTCTGAGCATACTGTTCTCCTGCTTGGAAGACTCTTGCTCCTCATCTTCACTTGGTTAAGTCCCATCTTTCTTCTAGGATTGAGCTTAAATTAACATCAGTCATTCAAGTCACAAATATTTATTGAGTGCTTACTGTGTGTCAGGCACTGTTTTAGATGTTGGCGACAGTACTGAATGGAAAGGCAGAGCCTCTGGTTCTACGAATTTCATTTTCTACCAGTGAGAGATAGAGAGTAAACAAGGAAGCAATGAATGAATGAGATAATTTCTTGTTGTAATTATTGCGAAGGCAATAAGAAAGTAATGGGATAGGAAACTGCAGGCTCTCTGGAGGGTGGTGATTGGGTGGGAAAGGTTGGGATGCATTGATTGGATCACCTCTTAGTGATCTGAACTGTGACATGAATGATCAAAAACATACTCCAGGGAGGAAGGCAGCAATAAGTGCAAAGGTCCTGAGGCAGGGCTGAGCCCTGTAAAGTTGAGGGGAAAAGGAAGGCCTGGGTTCCTAGGCACAGTGATGGAGAGAGAGGGGTATACCCTCAGAGGTGGGTGGGGCAGGTCCTCTAGGACATTATAAGCTGTGGTAAAGGGGCTCAGATTTTAAGTATAAATGGGAGTCACTGGAGCATTTTAATTCACACTTACACTTTAAGAAGATTACCCTGTGAAATCTGGCAAGTAAAAAAAAAAAACAACACAAACAAAACTGGCGAGTAAAGATGACAGAGTTTAGAAAGCATGGGAGGGGAACATTTCGGAGGCTCCTACAGAGGCAAGGTAGAGTTGTTGGTGGCTCAGATGAGGGTAAAATCAGTGGGATTGGAGAGACTTGGGGTGCATTTTAGAATTTAGAGCCTGTAGGGCTTGTTCACAGATTGGATGGTGGGAGTGAAGAAAGCAGAGAAGGCAATACAGAGAGTACGGGAGGAATATTCCTGGGGAGAAATTAAGATTTCAGTGTCTGCTGCACTAAGCTACTTTCTTACAGAAGACTTCTCTGATCCCTAGTCCTGGTTAGAGCTTTATATTGGATGCTATTAGAGAAACCTGCAATTTTCCTTTGTAATACTCCCAACCTTTATCATTTGTTCAAAAAATTTCCTATACTAGACCTGAGGGAAGCCCATCTATCATGTAATGTAATGTAATGTAATGTAATGTAATGTAATGTAATGTAATGTGATGTAATAGGATATAATATAATAGAATGTAATGTAATAGAATGTAATGTAATAGAAATGTAATGTAATAGAATGGTATTAACAAACTTAAAAAGTATTTCCACTGTGTCAGATGCTGTTCTGAGTATTTTACAGGCATTAACTTATTTTTCACAGCAACTCCCTGAAATGGATACTAGTATCATGTCCGTTTGACAGATATGTAAACTGAGGTACAGAGAGAGTAAGTAAACTTGCCTAACGTTGCACAGCTAACAAATGCCGATAAATGAATAAAGGTATTTTACAAACAATATACTGGTTATGCTTCACACCACCCCAGTGAGGTGTGCCTGTGTTCCCATTTTCTGTTTGAGGTAAGCAAGACACAGACCTGGTTAAGGGGTCAGTATTGGGAAGCACAGTCAACAGGATGTGAACCATCCGGAGGCTAATTGACAAAGACCTTTATGGAGGCAGCATAGCATGGTGGTTGAGCCCCCACTTTGGGGACAGCCTGGCTGGGTTTAAAAGGCATCTCTGCAACTTACTGTGTGTGAGACCTTGGCCAAATAACTTAATGTAACTGTGCCTCAGTTTCCTCATCCGTAAATTGCGACACTATTAATAGTACCTGTCCTCTTTGGGACTGGATGTGGTAATATTTGTAGCGCATTTAGAATAACATAGCTATTGTGGGAAGGCATTATTGTTTGCCTATATGAGATGCCACGGAGAAAGGGTCTTCTGCTTCCTCAGTCTTCCTCACAGGGCACTCATCCTGAATTCAGATGTTAGAGTCAAAGAATCATTGGGTTTAGAGTTCACCTAATTCACCTGCTGCTCATCACTGAGCTAAGCTGTGGGAATCAGTGAGATGAGACAGGACAAAATCCTGGGGAGTTTCTTGGAGAAACATGAAAGATTCTGTATGTTAGAGATTTAGAAAAGATTAGAAATTTCCCAAGCTAGAAAAATCAGGCACCTTTTGTGATGGAAAGAAAAACCCTACCAATTATTTCTAAAACAATCTTTCAATTTTCTGTAATTTGAGGGGCAAGGCCAGTGGGAATTATTAGAGTGTTAACTTACTTTCTAATTTTATCCTCCTGCCAATTAAAAGAGAAGCCTGGGCAGCTTTGGTGTCCTTTTCCTTTGATTCCTTCTTCCAGTACCTGGTGGAGGTGCTAATGAAAAATAAATTGTTCAAATCCCAACTCATCAGGAGGTGACAGAAAGGAGAAAAACATTCTGAATCACCAGGCCCCAAATCATCAGGATTGCTTATGTTCAAGATGATAACAGGAAGCTATAGCCGGTTTGGCTCAGTGGATAGAGTGTCAGCCTGCAGACTGAAAGGTCCCAGGTTCAATTCCGGTCAAGGGCATGTACCTTGGTTGCGGGCACATCCCCAGTGGGGGTGTGAGGAGGCAGCTGGTTGATGTTTCTCTCTCATCTATTTTTCTGACTCTCTATCTCTCTTCCTTCCTCTCTGTAAAAAATCAATAAAATATATTTTTAAAAAAAGATGACAACAGGAAGGTGTCAGAAAAGTCAGTCCTGCCCCTTTCTTTAGGAAATGTTCTCCCAGCGCTTTCCTTTCTGTCAGGCAATGAACTCAGTGACGTCAGCCTTTCTTTCTACTCCCACAACGTAAGTGATGATTTACCTAATCCCCAGTCCACTGTGCAAACCTGGTTTTAAGAAGGAACTGGCTTGACCTGACACCTAACCCAAGACACATTACTTAAAATCAAATTTGAAAGTTGGAATAACCGACACCATTCAGGGTTAGATATTTATAAGCTGACACAAAACGTGCAACCCGCGTGGAACTTCTGCCCAGGGCTGGGGGATATGCAAATTGTTGCAGTCTTTTCAGAAAGCAATTGAGAAATACGGTTCAAGAACCTTAAAAATGCTCATACCCCTCAACCCAATAATTTTACTCTTAGGAACTGAATCTGAGGAAATATTCAGAGACAAGGGCTAAGGTTAATGTACAAGGTGGTTCCCCGAACCACTGTTGACAACTATGAAAACAAAATAGGAACCAAAGAAAACATCCGACCATAGTAAATTACTTAAATTACATCAGATTGCCCTCAGCCAAGTATGTGGTTGTTTCAAGAAATGTTTAGTAGCGTGGGGAAAACCCCCCAGCATGAACCAGGGGGCCAGGTGGTGGTGATGGGGACCCAGGATGCAAAACTGCTATAATGACTTAACGCCTTGACTTGGCCTCCCAGGCCTTCAGCAATGTAGACCCAGTAGACTATCTGTGTGTGTTTATTCCTATTGTTTCTCCTCAAATCTTTATCCCACAGCTATTTATGAAGCACCAACTCTGTGCCATGTTGGCTCTATGCTTCCCTCCTTGTCCCCATTAGTCTCCTCAGATTGCCTCATCCCCAGACCTGTGCATGCACCTCAAGTTTCTGTTCCTTGGTATGGTCCTTAGTGAGCCCAGTATGCATGCAATCTCCTCCCAGAGACTTCCACTCATCTCTCCAACTGGAGCACATGTTCCAGGATGATAGGCAAGTGCCTTACTCCCTTTTGCTTCAGCTTTCTCCTTTCCATAATGAGAACTGGAGTAAAAACATGTGACCTAGACATTTTTTTGTTTGTGATGGTCCACAGAGCTACTCCATGTAAAAATGCTCAGAACAGTAGCCTGGCATGATAGAAGAGTTCAAGAAATGTTCCTTATTCCTGTTGGAGACAGTACATTCCTTAAAGGCAAGATCTCAATCTCATTCCACAGAAAATAGCATTCTGCCTTCCCTCCCGTTGGGTACTCAATGAATATTTGAGTAAATGTATGAATGAATGACATTTTTATGAGCTTTAACCCACCACACCCTTCGCCCTTCTGGGTACCATGTGACTGTAAACTGTACCCACATCATTCAAGTGGTTGACCATTGTGGTCAAGGGTAGACCCTGTCAGCCGCTGTACAACTTGACCCAATAGCTCCTGCCCTGGAGCATTGTGGGGGAGATGCAAGCATACCTCTCAGTGGATTTTGTTACATTGCTGTTAACCTCGAATTTTGTGAGGTTACTTAGACATCTGACAACACATTATTTTAAACTAGAGGCCCGGTGCACAAAAATTTGTGCACTCGGGGGGAACGGGGGTCCCTCAGCCTGGCCTGTGCCCTCTCGCAGTCTGGGACCCCTCGGGAGATAACGACCTGCTGGCTTAGGCCTGCTCCCGGGTGGCAGAGGGCAGGCCCAATCCCTAGGTGCAGCCCCTGGTCGGGCTCAGAGCAGGGCAGATTGGGAGGTTGTGATGCCACCCTCAGTCACGCTCAGGGTAGGGCCAGTTGGGGGGTTGGGGCACTGTCCCCTGTCACACTCAAGGCAGGGTCGATGGGGAGGTTGCGGTGCCACCCCCTGTCACGCACAGAGCAGGGCCCATCAGGGGGTTGGGGTGCCGCCACTCTCACACTCAGGGCAGGGCTGATGGGGAGGTTATGGCTCTACCCCATCACACACAGAGCAGGGCCCATGGGGGGGGGGGTTGGGGAGCTCCCCCCTATCAGGCACAGAGCAGGGCTGCTCAGGGGGTTGGGGCCCCACCCCCTGTCACAGAGAGCCACAGGACGATCAGGGGGTTTGGGCGCTGCCCCCGTCACGCTGATCCCGGTGCCGGGAGGCATATTACCCTTTTACTATATAGGGTAGAGGCCTGGTGCATGGGTGGGGCCGGCTGGTTTGCCCTGAAGAGTGTCCTGGATCAGGGTGGGGGTCCCCACTGGGGTGCCTGGCCAGTCTGGGTGAGGGGCTGAGGGCTGTTTTCAGGCTGGGAGTGACTGAAGTTCCCAACCGCTCCTTTTTTTCTTTTTCTTTTTTTTATTCTGGGCCAGCTTTACCTTGAGGCTTGGCTCCAGCTCTTAGGCCTCCGAGGCTGAAAGTAGGTTTCTGGCCTTTGCTTACAATGTTGCGAATCTGCTGGCTGAAGTCCGGTGGTATTTGTTACAATGTTTCTTAAACTGCCCGCTCAGAGGCCTGCAGCCGCAGGCGGGGAACGTTGGTTTCCTCCAACGATCCTCCGTCACTGAGGCAAGCAAGCCTCATGTTAGTTTCAAGCTGCCTGGCTGCCGGTCGCCATCTTGGCTGACAGTTAATTTGCATATCTCGCTGATTAGCCAATGAAAAGGGTAGCGGTTGTACGCCAATTACCATGTTTCTCTTTTATTAGTGTAGATACATGCAGCACTTGATTCTTGATCCTGGCTAATGTAAGTAATCAAATTCAAATTAGAAATTAATTCCAACGGCCACTCTTAATATAGAATAGTATTGTCCAATAGGAATATAATGTGAGTCACAGAAATGAGCCACAAATATAATTGAAAACTTTCTGGTAGCGCTATTTTAAAATGTAAAAAGAAACACAAATTATTTAAACAATATATTTTCTTTAACCCACTATATCTAATATTATTGTTTCAACATGTAATGCAATCCATCTCACATTTTTCCAACAGAACTTAGTAGAGGCCTCTGGCTATATAGATTGGGCATAATCTTCCTGTATAGCATCATTTAGACTCCTTTACTTGCCTGCTGTGGACCTTGAGTTTGAGTTCCTCTCATTTTATTATTATTATTTTTTACTTATTTCAGAGAGGAAGGGAAGGGGAGAAAGAGATAGAAACATCAATAATGAGAGAGGATCATTGGCCAGCTGCCTCCTGCACACCCCGGACTGGGGATTGAGCCCCACAACTCAGGCATCGAACCAGGACCCTTCAGTCCCCAGGCCAATGCTCTATCACTGAGCCAAACCAACTAGGGCTGAGTTCCTCTCATTTTAAAGATGAAAAAACTGCAGTTCTCAGAAGTTTCCAGAGGTTGCCAGCTCATTTAGGATGGCAGAGCTGATATCAAAATTATTACCTGAAAGAGTGCTCCTACTAGCAGGAAAGGAGGCATTTTTTATCAGGTGGGCATTTTCAAGCAATTCCAAACATGTGACAAGCTGCCTTGTTCTCAAATAGCCCGTCCTCGGAGCACTGCTTAATTCACATTTAAGTTACACTGGGAACAAATATGTTTCACAGTGTTCAGCTCCAGGTTGCAGAGAAAAACATACTCATAGAGGACTGCAATTATGAGTCATTTCTCTCTGAATCCCTTTCTTTCTCGCCGACTCGAAATTAATGACGACCTTTACAAAGAGGCCGCCTGAGCTTTCTGAGCAAAAGGAGCAATCAGGAGGACATGCATGAACGTGGCAGGCTAGTTACTCCCACGCCTGGGTTTACAGCTTTTAGAAATGGAATTTTTTAGATGTGCTTCTCCTGCAAACATCAGGGGAACATATAATCTCCCCGAGTCCAGAGGCAGTGATGTTGGGTGGAATGCCATTGGCATTAGTCTTTGGGTAAATATCTAGGAGAGGTAAATAGGGAAGGAAGCATCAATCTAATTCAGCTAAGCTGCTGAGGACTCACTACGTGCCAGGCATCGTGAACATTGTTTTCATGGTACTTTATTTCATTTGCATGACTCGCAAGGTTGTGAGCAGCAGAAAAGGCAAAGAAGGAAAGACAGAGGACTAAATCCGCATTTTTTGACCCTGGGGTTCATCTGAGTGACATCAGGTTGATGAGGTGGTTGGGGAGAGAATCCCAATTTCAGTGACCCCAGCATTGACCTTAGGTTACTTATTTAACTGTCCTGGGCTTCCCTGTTCCTCATCTGTTAAATGTCATCAGCTAGATGCACAATAACACTTAGAGTCCTTTTCTTTTAATTAGACCATGTAATTCCTCCCTGGGGCTTCTTTAATACTGAATAAAATTGAAAAAGCATTGGGGTTGCCTTAGCTGGTTTGGCTCAGTGGATAAAACATCTGTGGACTGAAGGGTCCCACATTCAATTCCAGTCAAGGGTACATGCCCTGGTTGCAGGGCTCAATCCCCAGTAGGGGGCGTGCAGGAGGCAGCCGACCAATGATTCTCTCTCATCATTGTTGTTTCTAGCTCTCTCTCCCTCTCACTTTCTCTCTGAAATCAATAAAAAATAGATTTCAAAGAAACAGCATTGGGGTTGAGATTAGAAAATTAGGATTCTAGTCCCCACTTTGTCCTTTCCTGCTGCGACTCAAGGTAATTATCTGGGTTTTTTTTTTAATTCAAAAATAATGTATGCACATAGTCATATAATTCAAACTGTATTAAAAGTTATAAAATGAAAAGCTGGTCTGCTCTCCCTACTAAGCTGTCATTCCCTTTTTCAGGGCCAATGTCTATTAACAATTACTTGAATTCCTTCTAGAAGTTTTCTATTATTCACACACACACACACACACACACACACACACACACAACTTCAAATGGGAGTGAATTTAAAATAAATCTTAGAGATACAGTGTGTTGGGCCATATCACCTCATTATTTTAATATACATTGGCCTATGGTGATAGTCATTTAGGTAATTTCCAGTCTTTTGTTAATAATAACAATAGCTGCCCAGCTGGTTTGGTTCAGTGGTTGAGTATCAACCTATGAACCAGGAGGTCATGGTTCCATTCCCTGTCAGGGCACATGCCTGGGCTGTGGGCTCAATACCCAGTGGGAGGCATGTAGGAGGCAGCTGATCAATGATTCTCTCATCACTGATGTTTCTATCTCTCTCTCCCTCTCCCTTCCTCTCTGAAATCAATAAGAATATATTTTAAAAAATAATAATAGCTGATATTTTTGGACTGCTTATAAGGTGCTAAGCACTATTCTAAGTCTTCCATGTGTATTAACCTCTTTAAATTCAACCATCCTGGATAGAAACCATTGTTGTCACCCCCATTTTACATTTGAGGAAAACGATGCCCAGAAACCTTCTGCGTTTGCCCCACAGACACACAGTACGTGGCAGAGATGAGATTCACACACGTCATTGTCCACATAGCTGTGCATATTTGTCCGAATATCTGACAGATGATAGCTCTTAAAGCAGCAGTCTAATCAAATTACATTTTTGAAAGATCCCTATGATAGCAGAGTGGAGAATGGAACCACTTACAGCACCTGTCCCACTCTGTTGTGCTTTTCTATTTCCTTCCTCGTCTGCCTTGTTAGATGGCAAGCTTCTTACAGGGCCAGCATATTGCCGACTCTTGAAAACTTTTGTGAATAATTACTGAAAGACAGGGAAGCCCTCAGTGGGGGGTGGTATTTGGTATTTGGGCTGGGTTTTAGAGAGTGGATAAAATTTTGGTAGGCAGAAAATGGAAGAAAAAGTGCCTAATTGAGGAAACAGCTAAGGTACAAACACATAGGATATTTGGGTGAATAGCAAATTGTCCAAGTTGGTTGGGGAAAGGCTGCCTGAGGTGATGTGCTCACAGAGAAGACTGGGAAGGGAATTTGGAGGCAGAACATGGGGGAAGAACTATGCTCTTCTGTGTTTGGAAGATTTATTTCAGGCCACACTTAATAACCTGGAGGACAAGGCAGATGAGCAGCTATAAACACTCCCACGTATACCCACGATACTAGTGTCAAATAGTTACATTTATTAAATTTCATATTAATGGAGGGGGCATATTTTCACTCTTAATATGGAATAGCATTGTCCAATAGGAATATAATATGAGCTACAAAAATAATCTAAAATTTTCTGGTAGCCATATTTTAAAAGGTAAGAAGAAACACAATTTATTTAAACAATATATGTTCTTGGACCCACTGTATCTAAAGTATTATCCTTTCAACATGTAATGCAATCCATCTCACTTTGTAGTAGCCACATTCTAAGTGAAGAAGTAACATAAGGCTAGAGGCTACTCTTGGATAATGCAAAAATAGAAGCTGTAGGTTCCAGCTCCTTTGAATAACACTATTAGCTCAAAGAACGGTTAGAATGGCTTATATCCTCCCTGTTCCCCTCCAAGCAGAAATAATGTAAAGTCTCTCTTTCTCTCTCTAAGAAATCATCTTGTCCCAGACTTTTGTATTATGGCCAAGGAAGCTGAGACCCTGGAGGGGGGAGTGGTGTGGGGTGAGAGAGAATTGGAGAGCTGACTTGCTCACTTCTCACTGCTGTCTTCAGTCTCAGAGCTGGCAGGTGGGCACAAGGCTCAGCTCCCTGCCACACATCTGAGGAACTCCCTGGAAGGGGGCCTGGGCACAACAGCTCCCTGCTCAGCCCCACCCCCATCACCCTGCCAGTGGGAAGGGGTGGAGGGAATCTGCCACTCCGGGAGAGATGAACTCCCTGTGCTGTCCTGTTGGCCAGCAGCAGCCGGGGATCAGAACACTGTCACCCACTTCCACAGGGTAGGGTATCAGGCATGGAAGACCAGTTTGATGTGGAAGCAGGAAGAAGAGCAGGGGTTTTGCTGTTGGTGTTGGTATGGAGCAGGGTGCGTATTGCCTAAAAGGTTTTCTGTTATTAAACCATCCTTTTCCTGGCTGTGGCTGGTTTGGCTCAGTGAATGAAGTGTCGGCCTGTGGACTGAAGGGTCCTAGGTTCGATTCTGATCAAGGGTGCGTACCTTGATTGCAAGCTCCTCCCTGATTGGGGTGTGTGCAAGAGGCAGCCAGTCAATGTGTTTCTCTCACATCGATGTTTCTCTCTGTCTTTCCCTCTCTCTTCTGATCTCCCCAAAAATCAATGGAAAAATATCCTCTGATGAGGATTAACAAATCTAATCTAATAAAAGGGCAATATGCAAATTAACCATCACTCCGCCACAAAGATGGCGGCACCCATAGTGGCCTGCGTGGGACGCTGGCATCATCACCCTGGCGACAAGGCCAGCATCCCACACCCTGGCCATAAATGAAGGGAGGGAGGACGTTTGGGCAGGCAGCGGACACAACGCAGGGCTGGAGGTGTGCTCCTGGCAGCTGCCACGCAGCTTGGAGCACGCCCCCACCCCAGCAGACACAACGCAGTGGGGCCTCTGCACGTGAGCTGCAGAGGAAACACCTTTTCTGACTGCTCATTGGCTAAGCTCCCTGTATGCTGCCACTCACAGTGTTCTTGGTAACTTCGGTAATAAGAATCCAAGAAGGTGATCTAGGGTTTTCCCACTACACTCCTGGAGGAAAAAACTAAGGTCCGCTGCTGAAGGGGCTAAGAAATGTCATATCCTGCCCTAGCCGGTTTGGCTCAGTGGATAGAGCCTCAGCCTGCCAACCGCAGGGTCCGGGTTCAATTCTGATCAAGGGCATGTGCCTAGGTTGCAGGCTCCTCCTTGGCCGGGGCCCAGGTCAGGGCTGATGCAGGAGACAACCAATCAAAGTGTCCCTCTCACATTGATGTTTCTCTTTGTCTTTCCCTCTCTCTTCCAAGTTCTCTAAAAATCAATGGAAAAATATCCTCAGGTGAGGATAAAAAAAAGAAAGAAATGTCATATCCTATGAAAGATACATCTTGAAAATGCCTAAAGAAAGTTGTCATTTTTTTGTGGTGAAGGGACTGGACTCCATGTTGATGAAAACACCTTGGTGTCTGCAGCGGCCGGCAGTGGCAGCAGCAGTGGGGTGATGGGGCTGGTGCCTTCCCCTGATCAGCCCGGTCAACTCCCACAGAGGGAGGCCAGACTGCAGCTTAGGCCCTCTCCCCATGGGGAGCGGGCAGAAGCCATCAGTAGGACACCCCCTGAGGGCTCCCAGTCTGTGAGAGGGGGCAGGCTGGGTTGAGGGACCCTCCCCTCCAGTGCATGCATTTCATGCACCATGAATTTTATGGCAGAACAACCAGAATGACTGGTCTCTATGATGCACACTGACCACCAGGGGGCAGACGCTCAACACAGGAGCTGCCACCTGGTGGTCAGTGTGCTTCCACAGGGGGAGCGCCACTCAGCCAGAAGCCAGGCTCACAGCTGGCGAGCACAGTGGGCAGTGGCAGGAGCCTCTCCCACCTCCATGGTAACACTAAGGAGCAGCAAGCAGGTGAGTGGTAAGGAGCGAGGAGTCCCGACTGCGAAAGGGTGCAGGCTGGGCTGAGGGACCCCACCCCTGCCCCAGTGCACGTATTTTGTGCACCAGGCCTCTAGTAAACAAGTAAATAAATAAACCACCCTTTCCTGAGTGGTTAGCTAGGGAAAATGTGCTTATGTCTGTGCCTGTTGGCAGTTGGAACATGAAGGTTTCTGCAGGGTGTGTGGGAGATGATAAGGAGACTCAGGGACATCACTGTCATGTCATTCCTCGCCCACCGAGGTCTCCAATCTGTCCACCGTGAAGTGTTTTCCTTTGTTCCTTTGTCGTGCTAGGTCCAGGGTTATTTAAGCTGTAAGAGGAATGCCTGGGAGGAATGGGGCTGCTTTATCTTGGCTGGAACCGGAAATCCCCTAAACACTAAATCTAAGCAACACTTTCTAGTGCTTATCTTACCCATTAAAAATTTTTTCCTATTATAGTGTATAATAGAGACCCGGTGCACGAAAATTTGTGCACTTGGGGGGCGGGGGGCATCCCTCAGCCCAGCCTGTGCCCTCTCGCAGTCTGGGACCCCTCGGGGGATGACCACTTGCTGGCTTGGGCCTACTCCCCGGGGGATTGGGCCTAAGATGGCAATCAGACATCTCTCTGGCAGCCCAGGAGCCCTCGGCGGATGCCCATTTGCCAGTGGAGAGCAGGCCTAAGCTGCAGTTGGGCATCCTTAGCGCTGCTGAGGAGGCAGGAGAGGCTCCCACCATCACCGCTGTACTGGCAGCCATCAGCCTGGCTTGTGGCTGAGCAGAGCTCCCCCTGTGAGAGTGCACTGACCACCAGAGGGCAGCTCCTGCATTGAGCATCTGCCCCCTGGTGGTCAGTGTGTGTCATAGTGACCAGTCATTCCCAGTCTTTCTGCTGTTAGGGTCAGTTTTCATATTACCCTTTTACTATATAAGATAGAGGCTTGGTGCACAGGTGGGGGCCAGATGGTTTGCCCTGAAGGGTGTCCTGGATCAGGGTGGGGGTCCCACTGGGGTGCCTGGCCAGCCTGGGTGAGGGGCTGAGGGCTGTTTTCAGACTGGCCACACTCCCTTCAAGGTGGGGGTCACCGCTGGAGTGCCTGGCCAGCCTGGGTGAGGGGCTGAGGGCTGTTTTCAGACTGACCACACCCCCTTCAGGGAGGGGGTCCTGCTGGGATGCCTGGCCAGCCTGGGTGAGGGGCTGATGGCTGGTTGCATGCTGGCCAAGGTCCCCAGCAGGGACCCTCACCCCATGAGGGTGTGGCCAGCCTGGGTGAGGGGCTGATGGCTGTTTGCAGGTTGGCCACAGCGCCTTTAGGGTAGTGGTCCCTGCTGGGGTGCCTGGCTAGCCTAGGTGAGGGGCTGATGGCTGTTTGCAGCTGGTCACACCCCCTTCAGGGTGGGGGTCCCCACTGGGGTGCCTGGCCAGTCTGGGTGAGGGGCTGACGGTCGTTTTCAGGCTGGAGGGTGACTGAAGCTCCCAGCCTCTCCTTTTTTCTTTCTATTTTTATTCTGGGATTTATTTACCTTCTATATCTGTCACTGGAGCTGAGAGCTGGCTCCAGCTCTGAGGCCTGGCTGGCTGAAAGCAGGTATCTGGGAATTGTTTGGCTTCTATAATTGAAACATTGTTGCTGTCCTGCTCACTCCAGCTCTGAGGCCGAAAGAAGGTATCTGGGGTTTGTTTAGCTTCTATAATTGAAACATTGTTGCTTTTGGAGCTGTTGCTTCAGGAGCTCAGAGCCGGCCAGCCGTGGCAGGCAGGGAACCTTGGCTTCCTCCTTCACTGGAGCAAGCAAGCCTCATGTTCACGTCAGCTGCGTGGCTGCCGGCTGCCATCTTGGTTGGCAGTTAATTTGCATATAGCCCTGATTAGCCAATGGGAAGCATAGCAGAGGTACAGTTAATTACCCTATTTGTCTATTATTAGATAGGACTAGAGGCCCGGTGCACAAAAATTTGTGCACTGGTGGGGGTGGGGGGGTGTCCCTCAGCCCCACTTGTGCCATCTCACAGTCTGGGACCCCTCGGGAGATAACAACCTGCTGGCTTAGGCCCACTCCTGGGTGGCAGAGGGCAGGCCCAATCCCTAGGTGCAGCCCCTGGTCAGGCTCCGAGCAGGGCCGATTGGGGAGTTGGGGCGCCACCCCCTGTCATGCACAGAGCAGAGCGGATCGGAAGGTTTCGATGCCACCCTCAGTCACGCTCAGGGTAGGGCCAATTGGGGGTTGGGGCGCCACCCCCTCTCACACTCAAGGTAGGGTCGATGGAGAGGTTGTGGCACCACCCCCTGTCACGCACAGAGCAGGGCCAATCTCGGGGTTGGAGCACTGCCCTGTCACACACAGAGCAGGGCCCATCAGGGGGGTTGGGGCTCCATACCCTGTCACACACAGAGCAGGGCAAATCAGGGGGTTGGGGAGCTCCCCCCTGTCACGCATAGAGTAGGGCCGATAGGGGAGTTGGGGCACCGCCCCCTGTCACACACAGAGCAGGGCAAATCAGGGGGTTGGGGAGCTCCCCCCTGTCACGCATAGAGTAGGGCCGATAGGGGAGTTGGGGCACTGCCCTGTCACTCACAGAGCAGGGCCAATCAGGGGGTTGGGGCGCCTTCCCCTGTCACGAACATAGCAGGGCAGATAGGGAGGTTGTGGCCCCGCCCCCTGTCACACACAGAGCCGCAGGGCGATCAGGGGGTTTGGGCGCTGCCCCCTGTCACACTGCTCCAGGGGCCAGGAGGCCTCGTGGCTCCGCTGATCCCGGTGCTGGGAGGCATAGTACCCTTTTACTATATAGGATAGAGGCATGGTGCATGGGTGGGGGCTGGATGGTTTGCCCTGAACGGTGTTCCGGATCAGGGTGGGGGTCCCGCTGGGTGCCTGGCCAGCCTGGATGAGGGGATGATGGCTGTTTGCAGCTGGTCACACCCCCTTCAGGGTGGGGGTCCCCACTGGGGTGCCTGGCCAGTCTGGGTGAGGGGCTGAGGGCCATTTTCAGGCTGGCAGGCGACTGAAGCTCCCAACCTCTCCTTTTTTTCTTTTTTTTTTTATTCTGGGATTTATTTACCTTCTATGGCTATCACTGGAGCTGAGAGCTGGCTTTAGCTCTGAGGCTCGGCTCCAGCTCTGAGGCCTCGGCTGCTGAAAACAGGGATCTGGGTTTGTTTGGGTTCTATAATTGAAACTCTGTTGCAACTCCAGCTCGGCCGGCTGGCTGAAATCATGGGTTTGTTTAGCATCTATAATTGCAACATAGTTGCTTAGAGTGCAAGCTCAGAGCCCAGCAGTGGCAGGCGGGGAACCTTGGCTTCCTCCTTCACTGGAGCAAGCAAGCCTCCTGTTCACTTCAGCTGCCTGGCTGCCGGCCGCCATCTTGGTTGGCAGTTAATTTGCATATCACCCTGATTAGCCAATGAGAAGCATGTCAGAGGTACGGTTAATTACCATGTTTGTCTATTATTAGATAGGATTTGTTAATCCTCACCAGAGGATATTTTTTGCATCTGTAAGAAGAAATAATGAATGCAATACATTTTTTCATGGAGAATTCTGAAAAATAGCCAGGATAGAGTATTTTTCTTTTAGAAATGGAGTAACTACACTAAAAATTTTAGCTAAGAACTATTTTTTTTTTAAGTAGAATACTTAAAAAGCAATATGATAAGACCACTTAGGTATTTTCTACTTGTTGAAAATAATTGCTTTAAAAGTGAAAAAGGGAAATCTTAAATAATATGACTGTCGAGTAATACTCCCTCCACGTTCTGCGTGGAGTAGGGTTCAGTATCTGAAAGAGGAACCGCACAAAAATGAGAGAAAAAGACACGAGATAATTTGGAAATGTCAGGGAGCCAGGCGGGCAAGTCCAACTCAAGGAGAGAAAGACTTCCTTGGATGCTCTGGCTGCTCCAACCTTTTATTTGGTCTGGGGTAGCCCTAGGGTAAGGAGGTTTGTCTGGGGGTAGCCCTAGGGTAAGGAGGTTTCAATGACACATAGATTAGGTCATAACATGACCCTTAGGCAATTTACATGATTAAAGGTAGGGAGGTTGCTTCAGCTATTTACATGATTAAAGGTAGGGAGGTTGCTTCAGCTACCATTATCTAGATTAACTGGGTGGTATCTAGATTAACTGGGTGGTACACAGCCCTGACCTTTGCTAGGGCTTCAAGGTTACTAACTTTTGGGGTGTCTGTCTATAGTCAGCTAATGAAGACAGTAAATGGACTCCGGCATATGACTGTTTAAAATGATCCATTAAATTGATTTTTAAAGCTAATGCAATACATTTTTCAAGGATAATTCTCCTTGAAAACAGCTGATAGACTATTTTTCTTTTAGAAATGGAATAACTCCACTAGGAACTTTAGCTAAGAATTATTTTTTAGTGTCTATAAAAAACAATATGGTAAGACCACTTAGGTATTTTCTAGTGGTTAAGAATAATTGCTTTGAATGTGAAAAAGGAAAATCTTAAATAATTGACTGTTTAAAGTGAGCTACTGAATGGATTTGCTAAGCTCTAAACTTTGTACTATTATGAAATAGATGTTTATGGTTCCTTCTCAACAGTGTGAGTGTTCCCTGAAAATCATGCTATATGAAACCATTTTTTGAAAACATATAAATTATTCAGTATTTGGCTCAATATTTTATGGGGGGGGGATCACCAGATTGAGATCCTTCCCCTCCTTCCCCCAATTGAAAAAAAATATATTTGAAAGCAAGGACATGTATAGAAATGTTCTCCTCTCTCTCTCTCTCTCTCTCTCTCTCTCTCTCTCTCTCAAAAATCATGTTCAAATATAAAATTAATCTTTTTCAAAACTTGCCTTAGGAAGGACTTTCTTAAATTTCAAATCCCAGTCATTTCTCCCCTTACCTTCCATGCCCCTATATCCAGTATTTCTTTTTTTTTTAAGTTTCTTTTTAAAAACAAACAAACGTATTTTTATTGATTTCAGAGAGGAAGGGAGAGGGGAAAGAGAAGCAGAAACATCAATGAGATAACACTAGCCCTAGCCCTAGCCCTAACCCTAACCCTAACCCTAGCCCTAGCCCTAGCCCTAGCCCTAAACCTAACCCTAACCTAACCCTAGCCCTAGCCCTTGCCCTAACCCTAGCCCTATCACTAACTCCCCACTGGGGATAGAGCCCGCAACCTGGGCATGTGCCCTTGACCAGAATAGAACCTGGGACCCTTCAGTTTGCAGGCCAACACTCTATCCACTCAGCCAAACCAGCTAGGGTTCCAGTATTTCTTGAGGGAACATTTTTGCGGCAGCCACAGGTTGAGGTTTGCTCTTCACCAGTACCACTAAGGCCAGCACCAGAGTGAGCCTCTTCTTCAAAGACCCCTGGAGTTCTTCCAGATGTCAGCCCAGAAGATTGTGGTTATAAACCAGCTCTGCATTGCAGTGGCCCCTCCCTACCCACCCCTCCCACACTGGCTAATTTCAAGAGGGCAGGAGTGTCCATGGGTGAAATTCTTAAAAACCCTCACCAGATGTGGTTGAAATTTTTTTTCCTTTTTTCCCCTGTGAAATTGACTTATTTTTAATACATATTTATATTGATTTCAGAAGGGAGAGAGATAGAAACATCAGTGATCAGAGAGAATAATTGATCGGCTGCCTCCTGCACACCCCTACTGAGGATCAAGCCTGCAACCTGGACATGTGCCCTGACCAGAATCAAACCCTCCAGCCTGAAGGCCGACGTTCTATCCACTGAGCTAAAGCAGCTAGGGCTGAAATTTCAATGCTATTATGTGATTCTGTTGTTCAGTGGAGAAACAATTATCACAGGTGATCGTATGCAGGAAAAGCTTTAAGTCATGGAACCATTATGCTTTCTGAAAACCGTAATGTGGACTATCCGAACATTTTTAAATGACTCAGGACACTGGCACATCTTTATTTATTTATTTTTCATTTTTAAATTTATTTGTTATTGTTGATAGTATTACAGATATCACTTCCCCCCTCCCACCTCCCCCCAGTCTCCACTTTCATAATTTTCTCTGCCCCCACCCTCAATACTCAAAATATTCATTTATCTTGTTTAATAGATCTGTCTCCCAGTCATCTAGCAAAGCTTTTGTTGCAAAAACACATTTCTTAACAATTACGTACACAACAAGAAAGGTTTGGACATTTACAGGACTTGAAATGTTTAAAAATTAATACATGGTAACAGGGTTACAAGGACAGTGGTATCTTTCAGTTTATTTTGCTATTTCATTCTCTTTTTTCAAACAATTATCTCTGAAGTCTGAATTATCTCCTTTTCCCCTCCTCCAATATCAACGTTGTAACAATTTGAAGTCTCTTGGCCTGGGAAAAAGAAAAATTATGAATTGACAGGGGACACATACTGACGTCTAGCTGTTACAACCCAAAGCACAGCACACAGTCCTGTACAGGTGACACGTTCCACTGTCATCGGTCCACGTTCTCTACCCTCCGTCGGAGAAGGTGGTCAGGCCCCCAGGACCCAGGGCTCCCATTATGACTCAGCGGCCAGCACGTCTTCGGCGATATTGGGCATCTGGGATTTCACGGGGGTGGGCTGGGGGGTGGTATCGGGCTCCCTCTCTTGGGTCAGCAGCTCAAAAAACAGCTCCTCCACGTTGACGTTCTTCTTGGCGGAGGTCTCGAAGAAGCCGCAATTCCACTTCAGCGCGTAGGCAGCGCCATCTAGCGTGGTCAGCTCCCGGCGGACCTCATCGCATTTGTTGCCCACCAGCACGATCGGGTATTTGTACAGGTTTCCACCCTTGATCTCGCGGATCAGCTCATAGAAGGGCGTCAGCTCTTCCAGGGTTTGCTTTTCGGTGACCGAGTAGACCAGGATGAAGGCGTGGCCCCTGGCAATCTTGAGGCACTGCAAGGCCGGGTAGAGCTGACCGCCAGGTAGGTCGGTAATGCGCATCTTGGTTCCGGAGCCGAAGAAGCCGTCTGGCACATGGTAGATGACATCGGCCATAGGCGCCTGTGGCACGTACTTATCAGAGTAGCAGCTGTTGACCCATCTCTGCACCAGGGCGCTCTTGCCAACGCCGGCAGAGCCCAGGACCACCACGCAGAAATCTTTTTTCTTCTTCGGGATCAGGATAGAGCGGATGAAATTCAGAGTGGGCGAAGGTCGCAGCCTCTGCCCCAGCTTCTCTTTGAGGCCAGAGCAAGAATTGCCCATGGTCGCGAACTGGCACGAAGACGTGGGCACAACTTCTCTGGGACTGAGCAGGCGGAGCCTAGGGAGGAAGAAAGGGAGAGAGATGCCACTTAGAACCTGGAACGTGGTCCCCTGCCTGGCGACGCTGGGGGGTGGGAGGGGAGGGTCTCTCAGCTCGCTCCCCAACCCCACATCCTCCCTCCTCTTAGGCGGAGTTTGGCTTATAACGGACGCCAGGATCGCGCCAACAAGGGCGCTGTACCCTGTGGCTACTGTTTAAAACGAGCAACTAAAACCACAGGAGCCAGGATGCTTGGTTCATGGTGCCAAGAGATACCCACTGCCCACAGCAACTGTCTGCGTGTCATCCAGGGAGGGTACCTGCGGACGATGTGCCCGCCAGTCCACACCGCGCCCCGCGCCCCCCCGCAAGGCCGCCCCTCGCCCCCTCTGCTCCATGCCCCCCCGCGCACAGAGAAAAAATTGGGGTAGAAAAATATAAACCCCAAAGTTAAAGCCTTTACATGCCAGCGAGGTCGAATTAAAAGATAAATAAATAAAATGATGAAAAATGAAACCACAGCTCTTACACCCAAAATGAGTCTTATACCTCAAATGCTAGTGTAAACTATTTTATCCTAAGAAGAGACCTATCCCAGGGAACCAGAAGCATTTGCCTTCAACTACAGGCTCCGTCACTTGCGGGCTTCGCGACCTTTATCAGTATTTGCATCTGCAAAACGGGCAAAACACTATCCACGTCACTGAACTGTTGTGAGCGTTAAATAACAGAATGCAGAACATCGGCATGTGGAAAGGTTTGATCAGTATCTGCTCCGATGTCCCGTAGAAATCCTGGCATGGAGCCTAAATATTTGCCATAATCTTAAAAAAATATTTTGTACTATGTATTGCTGCAATATAACAACCACATCCGCCCCTTTCTAAAGGGTTCTATCTGCCATTTGGTAATCCCTTCCTCATCTACAAAAAGCAACAAATGACGCAATACATTTTTCAAGGGAAGGCTCCTGAAAAATAGCCAGGATATTTTTCTTTCAGGAATGGAATGACGCCACTAGAAACAATAGCTAAGAACTATTTGGTTTTTTTAAAAATAGAATACTTAAAAAGCAAGATGCTAGCGGGCAAATCCACTCCGGACCCGGGCGGCAATGGCGGTATTTGCAGATGCGTCACCAATCGCTTACCTGAAGCTGCAACAGGAGCGCAGCACAACCAGCTCGCTCGGAGGTTCCGAGAGAAATGCTCCCAAAATTCTCCTCCGTTAGACCTGGGGGCGCAGGCTGGGAGACTCCACTTGCGCGATAGGCAGAGGGGGGACCGTCCTTGTGGGGGGCTGGCCGAGCACAGATGCATGCCCACCCCTCCCCCAGCCTTCAGTCCTGGCGTCCCCCACACCTGAGAGTGCCTGTACCCTAAGCCCAGGGCTGGAGGAATGGGGGGCGGGGGGTCCTGGATTCACAGGCACTGGCCTCCGTGGGCTTAGCCATACCAAGATTTCTGTTTTAAGAGACTGCAGGACCTTCCTCGCTGTTGGATTTCCTGTGGTTTAGACAGGTTCCATGTCAGAAGGATGAGGGTGCCCTTTAAACCCAGGGACATTAAGCAGCTATCACATTCATCCCTTCTCTTTCTCTAATGTCTCATTTGATCATCACAAAAACCTTATTTAAAAGACCAGGGCAGGAATAAAGATGCTTTTGGAGGCAAGACACACACTCAGACAGGAAAAACTGGGGTGGAAAATATATATAACCCAAAGTTAAAGCCTTTAAATCCCAGAGAAGTCCAATTAAAAGATTATTAAATAGAATTCACAAGATATGATGAAAATATGAAACCACAGCTCTTACACCCAAAATGAGTCTTATACCTCACAAGCTAGTATAAAATACTTTACCTTAAGAAGAGCCCTGTCGCCCTAGACAGTTTGCTCAGTGGATAGAGCATCCGTCATGGGTTTGATTCCGGTCAAGGGCATGTACCTGGGTTGCAGGCTCAATCCCTGGCCCTGGTCAGGGTGTGTGCAGGAGGCAACCAGTTGATGTGTCTCTCTCACATTGATATTTTTTTTTTTCTCTCTCTCTGTCTGTCCCCCTCCCTTCCACTCTCTCTAAAAATCAATGGGAAAATATCCTCGGGTGAGGATTAACAACAATGACAAAAAACCCACACACAAAAGAAGAGACCTATCCCAGGGAACCAGCACTATACTGGGCCAGAGGATTCAAGGAACTGGGCTACAAAGAGTTCTGAAATATATATAAGCTAGTTAGGATTCACAATTTAGAGATACATATGTCAGGGAAAAAGACAATTAATTGAGACTAACGTTGAAATGAATCAGATGTTGGAATAATGTGAGAAGGATTTTAAAGCAGCCATTATACTTCAACAAGCACTTATACTTCTTTTGAAACAAATAAAATAATAACTTCAGCAAATAAAATATATAAAAAGGATCTAAATGAAAATTGTAGAACTGAAAAATACAATAATATAACTTTTTCAAAAATATGCTTTTATTGATTTTATAGAGAGAGGATGGGAGAGAGATACATAAATGAGACAAACATCCATGGGTTGCTTCCTGCACACCCCTTACTGGGAATCGAGGCCAGGCATGTGCCCTGACGGGGAATTGAACTGGCAACCTCTCAGTGGATGGTACGACACTCAGTCATCTAAGGCACACTGGCCAGGGTTAAACTTTTTAAAACTTCCTAAATGGGTTCAATAGTAGAATGGAGATGACAGAGGATGAATTAAAAAAAAAAAAAAAAAAGCCCTGGCAAGTAGTTCAGTGGTTAGAGCACTGGGCTGCACACGGGAGGGCCTCAGGTTTGATTCCCAATCAAGTGAACTGAGGATAAAGCAATAAAATGTACTTAATGTAAACAACAGAGAGATAATAAACTGGGGGAGGGGTGGGCTGAATAGTCTCAAGGACACATAGGACATTCCTACATTCCTATCATTAAAGTCCCAGAAGGAGGGGGGGAAGAGTGGATCTGAATATTGGAAGAAATGATGACTGAAAACTTCCCAAAATTGGTGAAAGACACAACCTAAGTTCCAAGAGACTGAGCAAACTCTACCAGGATAATTCCAGGGAAATTCATGCCAAGATACATACAGCAGCCTCCCTTATTCGTGGGGGATGCATTCCAAAATCCCCAGTGTATGCCTGAAACTGCAAATATTACCAAACCTTATATATAGCTATGTTTCTTCCTATGCACACATACCTGTTTCATTTATAAATTTGGCAATTTCACAGGTAGAAGATTTGCTCTTACTACAGGTCTTAGCAACCTCAGCATATGATTTTTTTTCTTTCATTATTGAGTGGATAACCTTCACCTTTTCACCATTATTAAGTAAAATAAGGGTTACTTGAACACAAGCCCTATAATACCATGACAGTCAATCTTGATAACCAAGATAGCTACTAAATGATTAATAGGTGGGTCGAATGTATAGCATAGATATGCTGGACAAATCGATGATTCACATCCCAGGTGGGATAGAGCAGGATGGCGGGAGATTTCATGGCACTACTCAGAACAGCATGCAATTTAAAACTTGTGAATTATTTATTTGTGGAATTTTTCATTTAATATTGTTGGACAGTGATTGGCTGTGTGTAACTGAAACCTTAGAAAGTGAAACCACAAATAAGTAACTACTATAATCACATTCTGAAAGCTGAACACACACACATACACACAAAGCTTTTGAAAGCAGCTAGGAAAACCAACAACATACTACCTATTTAATTCTGATGACAGCAGATATCTCATTTGAAACCATAGATGCCAGAGTAAATGGCATGACATTTTTCAAGTGCTGAAAGAAAAACACTCCCAACACTAAACTCTATATCCAAAAAAGTGATCTTTCAAGAAACACAGAAGAAATAGTGATATGTTCAGAAAAGCTAAGAGAATGTGTTGCTAATGAACCTATCCTTAATGAATGGAAAATGGAAGCTTCTTTACACAAAAAGGAAAAGATAACAGAGGACAACTTGGAATTTCAAAAAGGAAAGGAGAATGTCAAAATATGTAAAAAAAAAAAGTAGGGATAAATATGACAGATTAACTTTCATGAGTTTTTATAATCATATTTGATGACTGAAACAAAAAAATCATAACATCTGATACTCAAGGCAATAATATTAAAAATTGGGGAAGGCAAAGAGCCTGAAATAGAGGTAAGGTTTCCATACTTCACTCAAAGTGGCAAAATGTTGAAATCAATAGACTGTGATAAGTCACAAATGCATATTTTAATATCCAGAGCAACAACTTTTTATACAGAGATACATTCAAGCACACTTAAAAGTAAATTAATATGGACTCCTACAGAAATGTTCTGGTAACCCACAAAAAGGTGAGAAAAATGAAACAGAGGAAAACCAGAAAACAAATAATAATGTCACATAACCTCAAATATATATAAAAAAATTGCCTAAATGTAAATTGGTGTAAATAGACCAATTAAAAAGGCAGACTGGTAGAATGAATTAAAAAAAAAAAAAAAAAAGCCCTGGCAAGTAGTTCAGTGGTTAGAGCACTGGGCTGCACACGGGAGGGCCTCAGGTTTGATTCCCAATCAAGGCCATTATATCCAGGTTGCAGGTTCGATCTTTGGCCCCAGTTTGGGGCACATGTCAGAAGTAACCAATTGATGTGTCTCTCACATCGATGTCTCTCTCTCTCTGCCCCTCCTTTCCACTCTCTCCAAAAATCAATGGAAAAATAATACCCTTGGTGAGGATTAACAATAAGAAAACACACAAAAAAATTCACAAACCAACTACATGGTTTTTGAAGTGAGAAGAAACTCATTTCACATTTAATAACATAGATAGGTTGAAAGAAAAATATTTTTATATGGAAACAGAATATGTAGAAACCAAAATGAAAAACACAGAATTATTTACAATCATGCTAAAGAAAATGAAATTTTGTATATGCTTGACAAAACAAAGGATATGAATGCTGAAAATTACAAAATCCAAATAAAGACATCAAAGAAGACCTAATTACATGATGAGACATAATATGTTCATGGATTAGAAGACACACTTAGTAAAGATGCAGTTCTCTCCAAATTGATCTATATATTTAATACTAGTGGCTGGGTGCATAAAATTCATGCACATTAAAAGGGGATTAATTGGAGGAAATATTGTAATATTGCTATTTGACCTTTCTCTATAATAGAAGTGTCAAGAGATGAAAGAAAATTAGTAAAATGTATATGAAAATCTTCCTCCTGTCAGAATCTGGGGCATACCACAGGACCCAGAGTCAAGTCCCCGCCCACCTGTGGCACCTCAAAATCACGTGAAACCAGACCCAGCTGGCCCCAACCCCATTGGGCAAGATCCAGACCTGGCAGGCTGGGCGGGGGGGAGGGGGGCGCAACCTCCGGTCCTCTGGCCCGACATCGGGCAGGGGGCACAGCCTGAGGTCACCTGTCAAACCCTGCCAGGTGGGGGGCGTGGCCTCAGGTCCCCTGGCCTGGCGCCGGGGTGGGGGACATGGCCTGAGATCCCCCATCAAGCTCTTCCGGGCAGGGGGCATGGCCTGAGGTCTCCCGGCCTGGTGTCAGGGTGGGGGGCACAGCTTGAGATCTCTCAGCCAGGGCCGGGAAGGGGGGCGCACCTTGAGGTCTCCGTCAAGCTCCGCTGGGTGGGGACACAGCCTGAGATTCCCCATCAAGCCCTGCTGGGTGGGGGGTGCAGCCTCAGGTCCCCCAGCCCAGCAGGGGGAGCAGCCTGAGGTTCCCCGGCCCCGCACCAGGGTGGGGGCACACCTTTAGGTCCCCCGTCAAGTCCTGCCAGGCAGAGGGCACAGCCTGAGGTCTCCTGTCAAGCTCTGCTGGGCGAGGGGCGCAGCCTGAGGTCCTCCAGCCTGGTGCCAGGGTGGGGGGTGTGGCTTGAGGTCCCCTGTCAAGCCCCACTGGACGGGGGGGTGCAGCCTCAGGTCCCTGCTGATTACTCGTTAAAGCTGGTTAGGGGAACTCGGCCTCTGCTGTGGGTGCAGCCATCTTGTGTTACTGAACCCCTCCTCTGCCCCCCCCCCCGCCTCCACTGTGGGTGCTGCCATCTTTTGTGATGGTGTGATGGTCAATTTACATATTCCCTCTTTATTAGATAGGATAATTCTTGTCAAAATCCCAGCAAGATTTCTTGTGAACATAGACAAGCTTATTTTAAAATTTATATGGAAAGACATAATACATAGAATAGCTAAAACACATTTGAAAAAGAAGAATAATTTGAAATGAATCCCTCTACTTGATATTAAGGTTTACAATATAGCTACAGTAATCATGATCGTGTTATATTGTTGGATGGACAGATATGTACATAAATAGAACAGAATAGAGAACCCAAGAATAGGCCCACACAAACATGCCAAACTGATTTTTGATAAAGGCCCAAAAGCAATTCAATGCAGGAGGAAGAGTCTTTTCAACAAATGGTGCTAGAGCAATTGTACATCCATAGACAAAAGCAAACAAGTAAACAAAAAATCCCAAACAAAACCTCACATCATTTACACAATGAATGTAAAAGTACAGTCATTAGAAATAGAAATCAAACAAAATCTTTGGGATTTAAGTCTAGGCCGAGGTCTTAGCCTTGACACCAGTAGCACAATCCATGAAAGGGAAATTTGATAAATTAGACTTCACAAAAATTACAACTTTTTCTTTGTGAAAGACCCTGTAAAGCCAATGGAAAGAAAAGGTATACTAGCACACTGAGAGAAAATATTTGCAAGCCATAAATTGGGCATATAATTAGTCTATAGACTATATAGAGAACTCATAAAACTGAATAATAAAGAAGTCCAATTAGAAAATAGGCAAAAGACACAAAAACATTTCACTGAAGAAGATATACAGATGGTAAATAACCATATATAAAATTTTTCAACATTATTAGCCACTAGAGGAATGCAAATTAAAAGCACAATGTGATATTTCTACACGCCTACCAAAATAGCTAAAATAAAAAATAGTCATAACACAAAAAGCTGATGAGGCTGCAGATCGCCCATACATTGCTGGGGGCAATGCAAAATGATAGCCAAGCTGGAAAACAGTTTGGCAGTCTGTTATAAAAGCAAACATGCAACTCAACATACAATCAGCAATTGCACTTTGGGGTATTTATCCCAGATAACTAAGAAAAAAACTTTGTTCACACAAAACACACATAAATTTATATGTACCTTTTGCACACAAATATTTATAACACCTTAATTCAGCAATTTTCAACTGTTGTGCTGCCAGAAAATTTAAAACATGCAATAGCTGACTATTTAGTCAGAGGAACCAACCTCTTTCCCCTTAGATTGTCAAATAAAAACTGACAACAGCAACACAATAGCCATCCAGTGTGAATGATCCAAAATTATACTTTTTTTTTCCGATCGGCCAAAAATATATTTTTCGATGTGCCAAAGAATTTTAGTAATTAGTTTATGTGTGCTATGAGATGAAAAGTGTTGAACATTACTGCCTTAATTCATAGTAGCTAAATAATGAAAACTATTGTGACACAGATATTGCACTAATAATTTTACATATGCTAACGCATTTAGAATTTGCTATAAATCTATGAAGTAGAGAGTATTACTAACTCGATTTTACGAATAACGAGACTGGGCATAGAGAGGTTAAGTGGTAAAGGCTAGGAAGTCGGGCTAGCTCCAGGACCTGTGCGTTTTACCCCATGCTACCACTGTAGTAGAGTCAGGTGGTAATGTTCACGACCTTCACAATGATAATTTTGGGAGTCTGTTTCCTTTCCTTTCTAGGCTTCTCTCCCCTCATCCTCCTTTTAAGTTCTATGGAAAACTAATGGCAGTTGTGTTCTCCATCCTTCACAAGAAGATAGTATCTTATTACAATTTTGACTTCTGGATTAAGGTTGCTTCAGAAATCCCTTCCCTTATCCTTGGCAAACATCTTCTCCCATTCCTACCACTTCTGTTTCCAAACTGATTGCTTTCTCCGAAGCACCCTATTGCTACAAACAGCCCCTTGTTCACAAAGGTATCATCTCTTACCTCACGAGGAAAGGAGGCCACCAGCTCCTGGCCCACACGTATCCTGAAGCACTTTCTCCAACCAAGGTTAATGTCTTCATCTGAGCCCTCATGTGCTTTTCAACCTGTGGTCCTAGGTTCACCTGTATGGGAATCACCTGGGATGCTTGTTAAACATACCCAACCCAATTTACATGTCAAATTTATTTATTTATTTATGTATTTATTTAAAAATATGTTTTATTGATTTTCTACAGAGAGGAAGGGAGAGGGATAGAGAGTTAGAAACATCGATCAGCCACCTCCTGCACGCCCCCCCATTGGGGATGTACCCACAACCAAGGTATGTGCCCTTGACCAGAATCGAACCTGGGACCCTTGAGTCCACAGGCTGACGCTCTATCCACTGAGCCAAACCGGTTCTGGCAACATGTCAAATTTATTTGATAAAAAATACTGAGCTACCAGCCTGGCCAGTGTAGCTCAGTGGTTGAGCTTCAACCAATGAACCAGGAGGTTACTGTTGGATTCTGGGTCAGGGCCCATCAATCGCCAGTAGGATGCATGCAGGAGGTAGCCAATCAATGATTCTCTCTCATCATTGATGTTTCTATCTCTCCCTCTCTTTTCCTCCTGAAATCAATAAAAAATATATTTAAAAAAATACCCAGGTCACATCCACAGAATCAGAATCTATAGGTGAAACGTGAGGGTCTGCATTTTAACAAGCCCACTCATGTGATTCTGATGCAAAAGAAAGCTTGAAACTACTCCTTGAGGACCTTGCTTGATCAATAATCCATCTCTATCCTATCTCTTTGACCTCTTTCTTTCCATTATATTCTTTGTCTTAGCTTACAAATATACCCAAGTCCCTTTTTTCCTAATAATAAGAGTTCCTACATAATAGGGTTGTGGTCATGAATAATGTGTATGCTCCTGTATTGGAATTTGCCTAATTATTTGTTACCATGATTAAACTGGTGTTATGAATTTTGGGGAGGAAGATTCCAGAGATGAAATACTGTTTTCATCACATCATATCCCAGGTACATACTATGAACATTCTTTTGCTGTTTCATCTAAAATCTTATCACCTAGCTAAAGCTCACCTAGGCTTTCTCCTATGTTATCTTCTAGGAGTTTTATATTTTACATTTAGATCTATGATCCATTTTGAGTTAATTTTTGTGAAGGGTATAAGGTCTGCGTGTACATTTTTTTTTTGCATAGATAACCAATTGTTTCAGCACGATTTATTGGGGGAATAAAACTAAATATCATTTCTCCATTGAATTGTCTTTGCTCCTTTGTCACAGATCAGTTGACTATAATTGTGTGGTCTATTCCTGGGCTCTCTATGCTGTTCCATTGGTCTATGTGTCTATTCTTATTCTTTTGCTAGCACTATGCTGTATTGGTCACTGTAGCTATATACAAGTTGTCCCCCCAAATGTATACACACTCATTTCTGTAGATCTTTGAAATTTAGAAAATGAACTGTATGTTAATAAACACTGACTTTGTAATCTCAAAGTGTATATAATTTTGGGGGGACACCCTATAGTAAGTCTTGAAGTTGAATAATGTCAGTCCTTCAATTTTGTTTTTCTTCAGTATTGTGTTGGCTATTTTTTTTAACTTTTCATATAAACTTTAGAATCGAGTTGATGTCCACAAAATAGGTGCTCAGATTTTGATCAGTATTGTGTTGAATCTGTAAATCCAGTTGAGAAGAATTGGCATCTTAACAATATCTCTCAATTTATTTGGATCTTTTTTTTTTTTTACTTCTTTCATTAGAGCTTTGTATTTCTCTGGATATAGTTCTTGTATGTATCTTGATAGATTTATTATTTAGGTCTTTTAATGCTAATGTAAATGGTATTATGTTATTAATTTTAAATTCCAGTATTCAGTGTTGGTATAAAGGAAATAAATTTATTTTATACATTTACTTGTATTCTCTGACCTTGCTATAGTCACTAGTTTCAGAGTGATTTTCTATTTCGTCAATTCTTTGGGGTTTTCTACATAGACTATCATGTAACCTACAAATTCAGTTTTATTTCTTCCTTTGCAATCTGTTTAACTTTTATTTTTTAATTATTAAAAAATATTTAGTCCTATTGTCCTTATAATATTCACTGTGTTCCCTATGTCCCAGGTGCTATTTCAAGCCTTTATATATATATATATATAGAGAGAGAGAGAGAGAGAGAGTGGAAGGGAGGGGGAGAGAAAGAGAGAGATGAACATCAATGTGAGAGAGACACATTGATTAGTTGCCTCCTGCACCTGCCCTGACCAGGGCCAAAATTGAGCCTGCAACCGAGGTACATGCCCTTAACTGCAACTGAACCAGGACGCTTCAGTCTGTAGCTGAGGCGCTAGTCACTTAACCAAACTGGCTAGGGCAATTTCCAGCCTTTTATATCTATCTACTCATTAAATACTCAATAATTTACTCACAAGAATTCTATATAGTATATACTATTATTATCTTAATTTTATAGATTACATTGGTCTGTAGTTTTCTTTTCTTTTAATGTCTTTATCTGGTTTTCATTTTAGGGTAATGTTGTCCCCATAAAATGAGTTAGAAGATGTTTTCTATACTTTTACATTCTGGAAGAAATTTTAGTAATTCATATTATTTCTTCCTTAAATATTTAGTTGAATTTACCAATAAAGATATTTAGATATTGTAATTTCCTTTTGGGGAGATTATTAATTGTTGATTCAATTTTCTTCATTTTCATTATTCAGATTATTATTCCTGTATGAATTTTTTGTACTTTTTGCCTTTCAAGCAATTTATCTATGAAATGTCAAATTTGTGGACATAGAATTGTTCAGTATAGTTCTTTATTAACCTGTCAATGTCCATCATATCAGTAGTGATGACCCTAGTTCATTCCTGATATTGATAATTTGTGTCTTCTCTCTCTCTCTCTCTCTTTTTTTTTCTTGGTTACTCAGGCTACAGCTTTATCCATTTATTGATCTTTTCAAGGAGCCATTTGTTTTGTTTGTTTCATTGATTTCCATTTTCTCTCCTCTCTTAGCATACCAATTTACAACATACATTTATAACAAATTAAAGTCCAGTTTTAAATACCAGTTCACATGAACACTATACCAGTTCACAGGCAATGCAGGTACCTTATAACATAGTATTCCCAATTCATTCCTCCTTTCCTTTTTAACATTAATGCCACTCATTTCACTCACCTATATGTTATAATCACCTAATTCATTATTACTCTTATTACTTTTAACAGTTATCTATTATTTCAATAAGTAAGAAATAGAAAATATTTCACTTTACCTTCATTTATTCCATCTCTAATGGAACACTCTTCCATTCTTTATTTAAATCTAAGTGCTGAGGAAAAACATTATAGAGAACATGCTGCCTGGAAAGAAACTTAAAGGGAGAAGAAGACATTGGGGAAAGGATGTCTCTGACAGAAGAATGATGCCAAAGGGCACAGAGCCAAAATGCATCCATTGATACAACGGTAGTTGAATTGGAATCCATCCTAGAAATCGTCTGTTTAATTACCTCATTTCCTAGGTGAGTAATTTGTCCAAGATTACACAGCTAGAAAGTTGAAGAATTGTTATTCAGAGCCAGGAAGAGTGACTTCAGCACCTATTCTAACCACAGAAGGTGGTTAAGACCTGCTCAAGATGTCACAGCCACTCAGACACAGGACAAGGCTTTCAGTTCCTTTCTTCCATACCCATCACCTTTCACTCTCCTGCAAGTGCACAATCCTGAAACATAGTTAATGATAAGAAATCCTATGGGGATATTAGAGATGGAGTTAACATAGTCTTCTGGGGTCCAGGAAAAAAAAATTCTGTAGGAATCATACATAATATATTCGTAGGAGGCAGAGAGGATTTCTAGAGTAGCACTAATTACAACTTTGAATAAGCTGCCAGTATAGTCTTTTTAATGAAATGAGCTAGAATCCTTTTTTGGAAACTTTCCTAAGTGATCAAATCTGTGTGAGTGAACACTTACACCCTAGACCCAAAGGAATGCATCAGTCTACTGAAGCCTCCTTGACAAAGTACGGCATGGGTGGAGAGTGCCAGATGTAATAGAACTGGCAGGGGAAGATCTTTCTTTCATTCCAGGATACTCACCTTGGAGCATTATATAATAACTAGAGGCCCGGTGCACAGATTCGTGCACTGGTGGGGTCCCTTGGTGTGGCTTGTGGGGGTCCGGGGAGGAGCCTCCCTGCTCATCCCAGGCCCACTCATCCCAGTCAGCTGAGCAGCACTCCTGCTGTGGGATCACACTGACCACCAGGGGGCAGCTCCTGCATTGAGCATCTACCCCCTGGTGGTCAGTGCATGTCATAGCAACTGGTCGAGCAGTTGAGTAGTCACTTAGGTTTTTATGTATAGACTAGAGGCCCAGTGCACAAAAATTTGTGCACTCGGGGGGTCCCTCAGCCTGGCCTATGCCCTCTTGCAGTCTGGGACCCCCTGGAGGATGTCCACCTGCTGGCTTAGGTCCGCTCCCTGAGGGATCGGGCCCAAGCTGGTGGTCAGACATCCCTCTGGCAGCCCTTGGGGGATGTCCACTTACCAGCAGGGAGCAGACCTAAGCTGCAGTCAGACATCCTTAGTGCTGCTGAGGAGGCAGGAGAGGCTCCCGCCACCACTGCTGTGCTGGCAGCCATCAGCCTGGCTTGTGGCTGAGCAGAGCTCCCCTGTGGGAGCTCACTGACCACCAGGGGGCAGCTCCTGCATTGAGCATCTGCCCCTGGTGGTCAGTGTGTGTCATAGTGACCAGTCATTCCCAGTCGTTCTGCTGTTACAGTCAATTTGCATGTTACCTTTTTATTATATAGGATAGAGGCCTGGTGCATGGGTGGGGGCCAGCTGGTTTGCCCTGAAGGGTGTCCCGGATCGCTTGCGTGCCTGGCCAGCCTGTCTGAGGGGTTGATGGCTGTTTGCAGGCTGGTCAAGCCCCCCCAGTAGGGACCCTCATCCCATGCAGGTTTGGCCAGCCAGAGTGAGGGCCTGATGGCTGTTTTCAGACTGGCCACACCCCTTTACGGTGGGGGGTCCCCACTGGGGCGCCTGGCCAGTCTGGGTGAGGGTCTGAGGGCCGTTTTCAGGCTGGCCAAGCCCCCCGGTGACAGAAGCTCCCAGCCTCTCCTTTTTTTCTTTTTTTTTTTTATTCTGGGATTTATTTACCTTCTATAATTGAAACTTTATTGCCTTCAGTGGAGCTCAGAGCCAGCTGGGAAGCTTGGCTTCCTCCATCACTGGAGCAACCAAGCCTCCTGCTTGCTTCAACTCTGTGGCTGCCGGCCACCATCTTGGTTGGGTTAATTTGCATATAGTCGCTCTGATCGGCTGGTGGGCATAGCTTAAGGCATAGCAAAGGTACGGTCAATTTGCATGTTGGTCTTTTATTAGATTAGATTACAAGTAAAAGGTTACATATTCACATAATAATAAGAATGTGTGTCAAAACATAGTGCTTAAAAAATAACTAAGAAAATAGGATGAGATATATGGCACCTCACCATTTACATAAATTTAAGATATATGCCCACAAAACAATATTATATGTTTTTTCAGGAATATACACATACAAAATACATTAACTGTTAAACACATTAGAACAGTTGCCTATGGAAGGCAAGGAAAAAGAGTGAGTTATGCAGGGTGTATACATATATATGATATATTATTTACATTTTTACATTTATATATACATATATACAATATATATTATATTTCTATTATTTAATATCCATGTTTATTATACATGCATGATTTATATAAGGATATATCCTATACTTATGTAAATCGTGTGTATGTGTGTGTTATGACCCTGAACAATAATAAGATGCTTGAGAGTAGCATTTGTAAATGATGCATTTTAGAAGTCCTCACACTTCCTGGTATATAGCAGGCAAGCAATAAATATTTCTGAATGAATGGCTTGATCTTCAACTTACCTGATGTTCTGAGCATGACCTGCTAGATAGAGCAATGACCTTTCTCTCCAATATCTCCCATTTCCCTGCTCCCAGTTCTCTCTTTGCCACTATGGTCTAGTAAAGTGACAGGAAAGAGCTGATAGAAAGAGGGAAATCATTATTTAAAAATGAAGAAAAATTCCTATTAAAGCCACATTTCACACCCCTTTTAAGTAAAAAAAAAGTAGTTTTCCATCATATTCCCTTTTGATTGTTTCCATATGCACAGTATTTCCACTGTAAAATACTCATTAGCTTTTTCTTTGTATAAGTCAATAAAGAGAAATCAGTTTTCACCCACTGTTTTAAAGCAAAATCATGTTTCTGCCACTAAAATTAAATTCTAAAAGTCTGATTTTTAAAACAATTTTTAAATTTTATAACAGCTTTAGGTGTACAGAAGTACTGTAATGATAGTAAATTCCCATATGCCTCACAGCCATTTTGTCCTATTATCAATATCTTACATTAGTATGGTATGTTCTTCACAGTTAATGAACCAATTTTAATACATAATTATGAACTCAAGTTAATACTTTGTTCAGATTTCTGCAAAGAGGACCTCAGTCTTTTCTCTTAAAGCTTTTAACTGATTGGATAAGGCCCAGCCACATTATGGAGGATAATCTGCTTCATACAAGTCTACTGATTTAATGTTAATCACATATAAAAAAATACCTAGACTTATGCTTGACCAAACAATTGGATATCCTGGCTTACCCAAGTTGATGCATAAAATTAACCATGATAGGATTAAGACTTCCCACATATCTCCCAGACAGTTTCCCCTATTACAACAGTTTACATGTATATTTGTCACCATGAATGAACCAATATGGATACATGATTATTAACTCAAGTCCATTATTTTTTAAATGTATAGTGTTTTATTTTCAATTACACTTGAAATATTATATTATATTAGCTTCAGTTGTACAATGGTTAGACATTTATATAACTTACAAAGTAATCACCCTGATAAGTCTAGTACCCACCTGACACCATATAATTACTACAATATTATTGACTATATTCCCTATGCTGTACTTTATATTCCCATGTCAAGTCCATTCTTTATTCGGATTTTCTCATTTTCTTTTTTAATGTTCTCTCTGGGCCTCAAGATCCTATCCCATTTAGTTATCATGTCTCCTTAGTTTCCTCTTGATTGTTATAGCTTCTCAGACTTTGCCTGTTTTATACTACCTTGAAATTTTTGAGGATTACCAAATATTTTGTAGAATGTCTCTCAACTGGGACATACTTAATATTTTTCTCATAATTAGCCTGGAGAATTGTTTGGGAGGAAAGCCACAGAGGTACAATATCATTCTCATCACATCATATCACAGGTATATAATGTCAACATGACATTACTGTCTATGTTATCCTTCATTACCTGGTCAAGGTAGTGTTTGTCAAATTTCTTCACTGTAAAATTAATTCTTCTTTCTCCCCCTTTCCATGTTATACTCACAAGCCTGAGTCTTAAAATGTAAGACTGCCAAAGCGGTTTGGCTCAGTGGATAGAGCGTCAGCCTGCGGACTAAGGGGTCCCGGGTTCGATTCCGGTCAAGGGCATGTACCTTGATTGCGGGCACATCCCCAGTAGGGGGCGTGCAGGAGGCAGCTGATCGATCTCTCTCATTGATGTTTCTAATTCTCTATCCCTCTCCCTTCTTCTCTGTAAAAAATCAATAAAATATATTTTTTTTAAAAAATGTAAGACAAATTAATACAATCCAGAGACTGGTATTTAAAAAGAAAGCTTTACAATAACAAAACAATTCTTAGGCAAGAACAAGAAGAGGTTTCCCTCCCCTGCACCAACAGTGGGAGAGAGGTTTCCTTCAGACTCCCGAGGATTGTATAAAGAATCTGATTTGATAAAGTTTTAAATTGACATGATGCACAAGAATATTCATTTTGTTTTTTATACAATACTAGAGGCCCATTGCACAAAGAGATCTCTTTGTGCAATGGGCCTTCCCTTCCCCTGGCTGCCGGCACCGGTTTTCCTTTGGCACCTGGGACCCAGGCCTTCACTCCGGCTGGAGCCTTCAGTCTTCACGGCTCCGGACAGAGCCTTCAGTCTTTGCTCTGCTGCTTCGCCCCTACATATGCAAATTAACTGCCATCTTTGTTGGGTTAATTCGTATACTCTCCTGATTGGCTGGTGAGCATAGTGGAGGGATGGTTAATTTACATGTTTGTCTATTATTAGGTGAGATTGCGTTTTGATTGGTTGAACGGATGACTGGATGACCAGACACTTAGCATATTAGACTTTTATTATATAGGATGGAGGCATGTGAATAGTTTTGGTTTTTGCCTGGTTCTGTGCTTTGTTAATATACATCTGTCCTTGGCCACACAATGTGAGAATAATGAGAATAACATAATATATCAGAATAATAACATAAGAATCAAATACAGAGATAAACAAAAGACTATGAGAACGTTGGAAGAAAGAATACTTTCAGCCAGGCAACTTGAGGACAGCTTCATGGAGGGTATGACATGTGAGCATGGGTTTAAGAGGCAGAGGAGTCTGAAAGAATATCACATGCATTAACATGGAAAGCAGAAGGAAATGCAGAGGTCAAATGTGTGAGAGCACAGGGTGAGTAGAATGTCTGTGCCAGGCTAAAGAGTTTTCACTTTATTCTGTAAGCATAGTTATGGGGACACTGACATTTTGGGTTAAGGGCAGTAATATGATCAGATCTGAGTTTTAGAAATCTTAGAGGGAAGGAGGGGGGCCGGGTGAGTGGGTGGGAAAAGATTAACCAAAGAACATATCTATCTAATAATAGGGTAATATGCAAATTGGTTGGGACGCTGTCATGTAACGACTGATCAGCAGGCTGCGTGCACAGCAGGCATGGGTGGGCAGGGACTTGCAGTGTCAGGGCTGGGGGCCGGGGAGGTGGGGCCTGGTGGGGGGCGGCCTGTACTCCCCACATGGCGATGGAGGCTATGAGAGCTTCTGATGGCCACTGCCACTTGCCCAGGGCTGGCCCAGGGCTCTGGCAAGCCGCCAATGGCCGCTGCCACTGTGAGGGCCCGAGGCTCAGGTGATGAGGGCCAGGTGAGGCTCAGGCAAGCCACAGTGACTGCGATGGCCGAGGCTCAGGCAACCTTGCAGTTGGCAGTGGCAGCAGCAGAAGTGTGATGGGGACGTCACCTTCCCCTGATCGCAGGGTCGCCTCCTGCAGAGGGAAGCCAGAGGCAGCAGCAGCGAGGGGGTCATGGGGGTGGTCCCTTCCCTTGATCGGCTGGTCGCCTCCTGCAGAGGGAGGGCAGACTGCAGCTTAGGCTCGCTCCCCACGGAGAGCAGGCCTAAGCCATTAGTAGGACATCCCCTGAGTGCTCCCGGACTATGAGAAGGGGCAGGCCGGGCTGAGGGACACCCCCCGCCCTTCCAGTGCATGAATTTTATGCACCGGGCCGCCAATATGCATATATGCATAACCCATGGATACAGACAATAGTGTGGTAAAGGCCTGGGACGGGGGCAGATGTGGAATAGAAGGGGTCAATGGGGGAAAAAGAAGGACACCTGTAATACTTTGAACAATAAACATAAATTTTAAAAAATTATTCACCTGATGTAAATAAAAAAAGAAAAGAAAAATAACTGGCAAGTGCCTATTGGAAGGATAAGAGGTTAGAAAGAGGGAGAAAAGGAGATATTATAAGAAATTATGAAAGGAAAGAAAAATAAAGGAGGTGATATTGGAAATAGAGAAGAATAGAAAAATTTAGAGATATTATGGAGGCAGAATAGATAAGACGTGGAGCCAATACAACAACTAACAGTAGTAGAGACTAGTAGGATGTTCACTAAACCCATTTCCTCCTTTTCCTGGCCACCCAGCTGGAGTACATTCCCCAGCATCCTTTGCATTGGACGGCACTGTGTGACTGAGTTCTAGCCAAACAGAACACTATGGATGAAAGTCACATACAATCCTTCCAGACCATCCTCTAGGCTCTCTTTCTCTTCTCCATTCCTCGTCACAGTGGAATGGAGAACTCCCATTCTGCTCTGTGGGCCATGCATTGAAGATGGTAGAACCACAGGAGAGCAGGAGCTCTGTTTCCCGAATCACCACTTGGAGAAGCATTACCCAACTTGCTAGACCTTGAGACAGGTGAGAAGTAAATGGCATGCTTGGGTCTCTCTGAAATCACAACATAGTTTAGACTTCCCTCAGCAAATTAGAAATTGGTACTTTGAGCCCTGACCGGTTTGGCTCAGTGGATAGATTGTCAGCCTGTGAACTCAAGGGTCCCAGGTTTGATTCCAGTCAAGGGCATGTACCTTGGTTGCGGGCACATCCCCAATAGGGAGTGTGCAGGAGGCGGCTGATCAATGTTTCTCTCTCATCGATGTTCCTAACTCTCTATCTCTCTCCCTTCCTCTCTGTAAAAAATCAATAAAATATATTTTTTAAAAAAAGAAAAAGAAATTGGTACTTAGAGGTGGGTGCTCCCATAACAGAAAACTAAAGCATGTGACATCGTTTTGTGCGGAAACAGATATTGGAGGCTGGAAGACTGGAGGACCCTGTTTGCTATGGCAACATAGTTGATTAAATTGTTGCCTGAGTCACTGTGCAACGTTTGGTCTGTGCACAGGTAATATTCACAGGAAGGCTGGCTGCACCAGTGGCTCCATAATCCCTGATGGAAAGGGGCTGAAACAGCACCTGGGTTGAAGAGAGGTTGAATGAGTGTATACAGTACTTTATATTAGATGTAGGAATTGCCAATTGAGTTTATCCAACAATAGGATGAGAAAGACAACAGAATTATGAGGCCCTAAAGCCCACCTGAGAAAGCCCTCAGCACTGCCATATTCTTGCAGAGTGGTCTCTGCTATCCCCCTCACAGAGCTGGAGCCAACCTCGAAAATGTCTCACTCAGACCTTCACCTGCAAGGGCAACTTGCTCAGGAGTAAGGCAATGGCAGCTCTGGATCTGGGGCCCAGGTTTGGGAGATCCAGGAACATTTTTTCAGCCAAGAAGTGTGGCCTGTTCTGTTTGGGGTCCTAGAAGAGTTAAGCAGGAGGGATAGGAGAGGACACGGGAGCTTGGAAATATAAAGTAACCTATTCAAGGTCACATAGCTGTTTCTCCATTCTAAATGGCTTGCCAGCATGGTGTAGCAAATTAGAAGCAGAGTCTAAACTATAATTCATGAAATCTAAGAGGGGAGCTGAAAAGGGACATTAGTGTCTGTTCTATAGACATCTGATCCAACTCATCCACAAATGGAAACATTAAGGCCCAAACAGCGAACAATAAGAGTCTACTCTCTCTTAAAAAAAAAAAAAATTAATGAGAATTTAATAGACTATTTATTTATTTATTTATTTAATCCTCACCCGAGGATGTTTTTCCATTGATTTTTAGAGAGTGTGGAAGGGAGGCAGAGAGACACACAGGGAGAAACATCGCTGTGAGAGAGACATCGATTGGCTGCCTCCCTCATGTGCCCTGATCAGGGCCAGGGATTGAGCCTGCAACCAAGGTATGTGCTCTTGACTGGAATTGAACTTGGGACCCTTCAGTCCATGGGCTGAAGCTCTGAGCCAAACCAGCTAGGGCAAGATTCCACTCTTACTCAGCACCTGCTGTGTATATGCCTGGCACCCTTCAGAGAGCGTCCCATGTATTAACTCATGTTATCATCACAACAGCACTATCATCTCCATTTTGCAGATAAAAGAGCACTCACAGAGTGGACAAGTGATATCAGAGGAGGACAAGTACATTGTCTAACGTCACACATCTCCTAAATGACAGAGCCAAGATTCAAATGCATGCCGTCTAACTCAAGAGTCTCTGTTTGCCACCACTATGCTATATCCCAATGCTTTAACAACACTGGGCCAGGAATCTCCCGACAGTGACAGTTCAGAAAGATGAGCAGCAGGGGCTTTGCAGAATACATGCTTATAAACATACCCTTTAGAAGGAAAATTATAAAACTCTAAAGTTCAGTCATAATGAGAAATATTGGGAAAGTGTTAAAAAAAAACTTTATGGCCTTAAAAATTCAATAACTCAATAGCTTCATTCTACTCAAACCTCTCAAGGGCAGAAATGAAGTCTCCTATTGCAGATTGTAACTTTCAAAGGGACTTTGACGTTTGTCAAAGTATGTGTGTGGGTGGCAGTACTAGTAAATGCCTTCCTTGCAGCTGCTGGGAGCTGCGAGCTCTCTGCATGGGGAGGTGTGGGTAGCCGGATGTCTGTTCTCCGGGAGGCAAGGAGAGGCAAGGAGTGTTTACTATGAGCCAGCTGTGTGCCTTGAGTATTTTATTCAACACTCCCCTGCTTGTGTCCAGGAACAATTTTCTCCTCTGCATTCTTGCCGGTTTACACAGCAGGAACCTCTGCACCCTGAGAGATTGGGAAGTTAGCTTGTCCTCACCTTCTCCCTCTCCTGCACCACTCCCCCGGGAGGGGAGGCCAGAGAAGGGGTCCCTTTTTCAGTCTGGCTGCACGCAGGATGGAGACTGTTTTCATTGCTTCTGCTTTCCAGTGGGAAGAACAGTTGGATCCCAGCCCAAGACCACGTCTCTCTTTCTCCAGATATCAGGGGTTAGAGGCGCTCTGCCCACCCTCGTGTGTCTATGCCACATCTGCAGTTCTACCCACGTACCGATCCAGACTAGGCCAGGGCTGTGCTGTTCTGAAGGTCATTTGGTGGCAGGTCCAGTTTAAGTGCTCCAACACGGCCATCAATCATGCTACTATTTTCATCTCTATCTGATTGTAAATATGACTATTTTTAATCTGGCCCAGAACCAGAAAAGTCCTACTACCTAAAAGAGCTGAAAGGGGGCTTGAAATGGTATAGCGCAAGCCCCCTATTGTGCAGGTACAAAGCTGAGGACGGTATGCCTTCTTGTTGGTCCACCCTTCCAGACCCACCCCCACCCCCCAGGTGCTGGCAGCATAATGGAAGTGGGTTACCCAAGACTGCTCCATCGCCAGGCCGGGCCCTGCTGCTTTAAGCCCTGCCCAAACCCTGAAGAACTGGGAGACCCAACCCTGCCTCAGATCTCACTATGCCTTGGCTTTGTCCAAGTTGAACCCTTGCTGAAAATTGCTCTGTACCTGTTGTGGTCACTCGCTCAGGAGCACCCAAGTCTCCCTCCCCTTGGCACGGCTCAGACCCCTTTGTATTGCCGGGGCACAGCCACCAGTATGTTTGGGATATGGCTATGTTCTGGATCTGACCCAGTGGGCTGAAACCTGCATCTAGGTCACCTGCCTTCCTGCCCACACCAGGGTGGGTACTCGCTGTGAACTATATAGTTGGACTTCTCTTAATATCAGACTTTATTAAAGACAGCAATAATTTTATCTCATTAAGTGACTCCAAGATGGTTGCTAAGGAACCAATAGGCATATATACTAGTACTAGAGGCTCAGTGCACAAAAATTTGTGCACTTGGGGGGTAGGGGGTCCCTCAGCCCAGCCTGTGCCCTTTTGCAGTCTGGGACCTCTAGGGGGTGACCACTTGCTGGCTTAGGCCTGCTCCTCGGGGGATTGTGCCTAAGATGGCAATCAGACATCCCTCTGGCAGCCCGGCAGCCCTCGGGGGATGTCCACTTGCCAGCGTGGAGCAGGACTAAGCTGCAGTTGGACATCCTTAGTGCTGCTGAGGAGGTGGGAGAGGCTCCCACCACCACCACTGTGCTGGCAGCCATCAGCCTGGCTTGTGGCTGAGCAGAGTTCCCCCCAGTGAGAGCGCACTGACCACCAGAGGGCAGCTCCTGCATTGAGTGTCTGCCCCCTGGTGGTTAGTGTGTGTCATAGTGACCAGTCATTCCCAGTCTTTCTGCTGTTAGGGTCAGTTTGCATATTACCCTTTAACTATATAGGATAGAGGCCTGGTACATGGGAGGGGGCCGGCTCATTTGCTCTGAAGGGTGTCCCAGATCAGGGTGGGGTTCCCCACTGGGGTGCCTGGCCAGCCTGGATGATGGGCTGATGGCTGTTTGCAGCTGGTCACGCCCCCTTCAGGGTGGGGATCCCCACTGGGGTGCCTGGCCAGTCTGGGTGAAGGGCTGAGGGCCGTTTTCAGGCTGGCGGGTGACTGAAGCTCCCAGCCTCTTTTTTTCTTCTTCTTTTTTTTTATTCTGGGATTTATTTACCTTCTATTGCTGTCACTGGAGCTGAGAGCCTGCTCCAGCTCTGAGGCCGTGGCTGGCTGAAAGCAGGTACCTGGATTTGTTTAGATTCTATAATTGAAACTCTGTTACCATCACTGGCGCTCTAAGCTCTGAGCCCGCTGCAAGCTGAAAGCAGGTTTCTGGAGTTTGTTTAGCTTCTATAATTGCAACATTGTTGCATCCAGAGCTCAGAGCTGGGCTGTGGCAGGCGGGGAACCTTGACTTCCTCCGTCACTGGAGCAAGCAAGCCTCATGTTTGCTTCAGCTGCGTGGCTGCCAGCTGCCATCTTGGCTGGCAGTTAATTTGCATATCTCGCTGATTAGCCAATGGGAAGGGTAGCAAAGTTACGGTTAATTACCATGTTTCTCTATTATTAGATAGGATGTAATTTGTAAATTTTGTAATGGCCCTAAATTAGCAGTAATCTGTGCTCTTGCTTCAAATGGATTTGGACTGAACAGACTGGGAAGCAGGTGAGGAGGAGAAAACAATCAGGGGTTGGCTTTCACTGCGGTGTGTGCACACTCCTCAAAGGGGGAGGCAGAGGGGACATCATGGCACCCTTTCTAGTGGACCTGGAAAGCTAGAAAGGCAAAATAGTGCAGTCCCTCTGTTCTTATGAATTCAGGTTCTCCTAGCAGAGTGATTGGAGGCAGCGTCAGAAGAGATGGAGATAAGGGAATATCTACAAGGACTTTTTATTTTAAGATGGATTCAGAATCTTAAATTGTCATTCATAGAAGGCTGCAAACTCCAAATTAGGAGAATCAAGCCACTTAGGAAATGTCATCACCAGAAAAACCCCAGGGTGGTCTGAATGTAGGATCTGGAGTCAGAGTTGGAAGAGGGTTGGCATCATTTCTGCCTGGCCTTTTCGTGGTCTATCCCTGTGGTCAGAAGGTCATCCAACCTCTGTTCTTGGATATTTCCAATGACGAAGAACTCACTCCCAAGGCAGCCAACTTTATTTTAAAACAGCCCTCAGGGTTAGGAAACATGCTGTATGTTGAGTCAAAAGTGGGGTATGGGTGGATGGTATTTTCCCTCCTTGATGCAGTTGGCTGACTGAGCTCACTGAGGCTGGTTTATGAGTCTGAAAGATAGTCTCCCTCTGCTGTATGTGCCCATCACTGAGCAAGCCACAGTGGCTCTGGGGTCCAGAACTATCCAGAACATTCCTTGATGCACCGTTTGAATAAACCTGTCTCTCAGGGTCCAGCAATGTTTATCTCATTGTGATAAAAACCAAAATTGAAGTGCAGACCCCGTTGCCCAAGGTAAATGTCATATGAAACTTTTCTTCATACAGTGTCAGGGCCAAAGGAGGGTGACTCTGCTCTAGATGTAGTCAGGTGTGTAAGTTCAGGGGGGCCCTGTGCTCTTCTTTGGAAACATCGTAGTTTCATTAATGTGTTGGATGTCACATCAGCTTGTGACAGCTGCCTCCCCCTGGCAACTCCTGTTGAACTGTCCAATCAGTGAAACCCCCCAGGTTATTTCTTCCTGCTGGTGGAACATGACATGCCCCACCCCCACCCCACCTCAGCTCTGTTGGGACTGTGGATGTGCAGGGCCCCTTCTAGTTGCTGGCCTGCTTTTGTTGTCAAGTTCATGCATATGTTAAAAGTAAGATCTCAGGGATGCAACCTCCTGTCTCTGTTTCTTTGGCACCTCTTCTGGTCTTTGAGGCCCTGGGAGGTCATTGCCTTATGTGACCTCATTCACACGGTCCTGTTCCCTTTAGCTCGAATGTATTCAGACCAGCATCCCGAGTGAAGCTAAATGTCTAATCTGCCCTTTGTCAATGTCTGCTCTCTTCCAGTTCCTTGACAGAGAAGTTGGAGGAAAGGCAGACACGGAGGAGTTCTGCTCTTTCTCTGATCCACGGAAGCATCCTCATGTGCTTATCTGATGATACATTACCCTGGTGAGAGGTCATAGTTTAGGATTTTTTTTTTTTAAAAAAAAGACTTCCAACCTGAGTGTGTATATTCTGCATAGCCCCTTTACATGGTTTGGGACTGCTGGGTCTTGTGCTATTTCATTGTTTTAACAAACAGTCCCAGGGCCTATAACATATGGACACATTCATTACATTCTTGCTCAGTTCAGTCACTCTTGTGGAAAGTCTATTTTTATGTGCCACAAAGTCATAGCGAAGGTTTGCCTCACTGTAGAGAAAGAATCCAGGAAGAAATAAATGGTCACGGGTGGCAACTGTGTACATTCCAAACTGAAGTGATGATCAGATCCCTGTGGTGGGATTCTAGTTTTATCTCTGAACTCGGCTCAGGATTTGCTAGAAAACCAGCTGCCCCGTAAACTGGGAAGTACAGAAAGGGGGTGTGATAACCTCAGCCTTAGAGTAAGGAGTCAGAATGTGTCTGACAGGAAACGGGTGAAACGCAGGGACTGATGGGATGGGGTTTGGAAGCTGCATCTCTGGAAAACAGCAGTGCTATTCTCTTCACCAGAAGTCAGGGGCGTGCACACACAGTTAGCTAGAAGGAGGAAAAAGGAATACCTTTGGCCCCAAATAGGGAGTAGCACGGATTTACTAAAAAAGGAGAAAAGATGATGAGACTCTGCCATTATTTTTTTCTTTCTTTCTTTTCTTTCTTTCTTTCTTTCTTTCTTTCTTTCTTTCTTTCTTTCTTTCTTTCTTTCTTTCTTTCTTTCCTTCTTTATTTTTCAGAATACTAACTTTAAACTTTAGTCACTGCAGTTGAAATTGTCCTATGGGAAACAGTACATGGCTCTGAAATGCCAGAATTCCTTGGTGTAGATTTGTGCCTGGGAAGAATCCCAGTTAAAAGCAACTATCCCCATAGCAATGTTAAAACTTTGTGTTTAAAATGTAGATGCATCAATAATATATACACTCTTGAGTGGTTAATTAAAAGGCACTTATAACCATCCACACAGAGATAATAATAGTGTAACCTCCCCTAAGGGCCAGGAGGGGAGTCAGGGGTGAGTGCTCCCAGGGAGATGCTGAGCCTGGTGGACAGGATGTCTGCAAGGAGAGCCTAAGGGAGCCCTGAAACTGCCCCCCCTCCCTCCCCCCCTCCACCCATGGCCTCTGCAGTTTGACTGAACTGAAAGGCAGTTTGGAGGATAAAGATAGTATCTCTGGGCAAGAGGTAAACCCCAGGCCTAGTGGCCTCCAGGTTTGGGGCCCCGAAGGCAAGAGCTGGGGAAGTGTACTGTGATTTGATTTCATCCAGGAGGCAAATCAACCCAAACTCATTGGATTGGAGGATCTAGGAACTCACTACCCGCTGTTCACAATGCCAAGCATTTGGGGGCAGAAATCTTAGTGTTTCTCAGGCATATGCAGGGTGCTGCCTACTCTCCCTTCGAAGGGGCACACAGAAATGTGCAAGGCTGGTTTGCTTTGTCACAATGTGCGTGTGTGTGTGTGTGTGTGTGTGTGTGTGTGTGTAGGCTCCTGGCATTTAGTGCTTGGGACCAGAGATGCTCAGCGTCCTTCCGCTTTGGGTCAGTTTCACATAACATACTTGACCCCATTGTCAAACACTGTGCTTTGGGCTCCGTTAAAAGAAAAATTCCCTTAAAAGAAGTAGGTACCATTTTCAGTTGGTTTTGGTATTTTACAGTTTAAAATGATTGCATCTCAATCTTTCCTGCTTTTACATTTTAAAAGACTCCTAAATTTAGGAAATACATATTAGCATAAAGAAAATGATAAAATAATCGTCAATACAACTATTTAGATATAACAATTACCAATGTGTTGGTGTCTATCTTTCCATTCATTTGTAAAAAATAGGACAGAACTACATGTACTATATTTTAATCATCTTCTTTTAGTTAACACATTGTGAATCTTTTCATTTTCTTAAATGTAACCTTCTATACTATTTTAGTTGCTGCCCAATATTCCATTTTATGGATGTGCATTATCTTACTATCTTCTGCTGTTGAACAGCTGGATTTTTTGCTATTAACACAATATGGCGATTTATCTTTTCTTCAAAAAAGATCCTTAATTGTCAGAGAGCGACAGGATGTTTGACATCCTGGGAAGAGTTTAGGATCTGCAATGAGGAGCCTTAGATTCAAGTCCCACCTCTGGTACTTATTTGTTAATCACGTGGCCTTAAACCAGATGTCTGTGCCGCAGCGTCATCTGTAACATGAGAATAACAAGACTTACTCAGCAGGACAGCACGAGGGATTGTCTGTAATACTATCCACAAGGCTACCTTTTAACTGTAACTCTCAGTAGGAGAAATTTTAAAACTATATTATCTACCATTTATTGCGAGCCTCTCATATGCCAAGTACTTTTCTATGCTTTACATACTTAATTTCATTTTAATGCTCATAGCAAATCTATAAGGCATGTACTATTTTATTACCCACACTAGAGGCCTGGTGCACAAAAATTTGTGCACTCAGGGGGTAGGGGGTCCCTCAGCCTGGCCTGTGCCCTCTCGCAGTCTAGGACCCCTCCAGGGATGTCCACCTGCTGGCTTAGGCCCGCTCCCTGGGGGATTGGGCCTAAGCTGGCAGTCAGACATCCCTCTAGCAGCCCAGGAGCCCTCGGGGGATGTCCACTTGCCAGTGGGGAGCAGGCCTAAGCTTCAGTCAGACATCCTTAGCGCCGCTGAGGAGGTGGGAGAGGCTCCCGCCATCACTGCTGTGCTAGCAGCTGTCAGCCTGGTTTGTGGCTGAGCAGAGCTCCCCCTGTGGGAGCGCACTGACCACCAGGGGGCAGCTCCTGCATTGAGTGTCTGCCCCTGGTGGTCAGTATGTGTCATAGTGACCAGTCATTCCCAGTCTTTCTGCTGTTAGGGTCAATTTGCATATTTCCTTTTTATTATATGCCTGGTGCATGGGTGGGGGTTGTCTGGTTTGCCCTGAAGGGTGTCCTGAATCAGGGTGGGGGTCCCACTGGGTGCCTGGCCAGCCTGGGTGAGGGGCTGATGGCTATTTTCAGGTTGGCCACAGCCCTTTCAGGGTGGGGGTCCCTGCTGAGGTGCCTGGCCAGCCTGGCTGAGGGACTGATGGCTGTTTGCAGGCTGGCCACAGCCCCCAGCCACCCAAGCTCCCAGTGGAGGCTGGCTGGAAGCAGGTATCTGGGATTTATTTATCTTCTATAATTGAAATGTTGTTGCCTTTAGCGGAGGCCACAGCCAGCCAGGGCAGGTGGGAAGCTTGGCTTCCTCCATCACCGGGGCAACTAAGCCTCCTGCTTGCTCCAGCTCCATGGCTGCTGGCCGCCATTTTGGTTGGATTAATTTGCATATAGTTGCTCTGACTGGCTGGTGGGCGTGGCTTGTGGCATAGCAAAGGTATGATCAATTTGCATGTTTCCCTTTTATTAGATTAGATTTTACACAGGAGGAAAACGAGACAGGTGCATCACCTACCCCATATTGGGCAAAGCTGAAAGCGGCAGAGCGGGGATCCAGGTCTGCCTGACCCATGGCCCAGGCTCTGGGGTGAATACCCTGCAGACAAGGGGGCATGCACAGTTTTGCAAAAGACCTGCTCTAGCATCATTGCTGTCTTCCATACCTGGCTCTATGGGAGATGAATATAATCATTGGTGGAGATGTTGTAGAAGACCAGAGAAAAACCAAGCAATGCTTTAGAGAAATGGAGTTACACAGTTTATTATGCCGGCAGACTCAGAGGAATAATTTCCCAAGTCTGAGCAAAGTGACATTCAGGGAGCTTCTCTTTTATATTTTTCTGGGGTCTTTGTCCCCCAGATATGGATTATGCTTCCAGTCCTTTCACGGGCTTTGCAGAAAAGGCCCCAGGTATCGGGGGTCTTGAGACCATATTTAATGGTCTGGCCTGGCACCAGCGCTAATAACCCTCCCCTCTGGGGCTGTGCACTGTTCATAGTTTATGGCCTCTGTGAAATGTGAGCATTTAGGTAATAGGTCCTGCAAGACCAGTTTCTGGGAAAGAGGCAGTGACATAATTATAGGTTATCAAGAATGTACACTGGGCTTGCTGGCACAGATTCAGATTGCTAGCCCCCCAAATATCAGGGTTACATTGGAATTAGCCTTTTAGCCTTCTCAGAGACAATCTTAAGGCCAAAATGGTCCCAACAAGCCTCACAGCCTGGGTTTAAAGGGGGCTTTTATCAATCCTTGAAAATGGGTGTGATGATCCTTATACATACATAACACTTATATGTTTCAAAGCTGTTTGCTGTTGTTCTGTTGTTCTCTCATTTGTTCCTGATGATATCTCTGTGCTGTGGGTGAGTCAGGTGTCTTATAGGGGAGGAGTGGCTTGTTAAACCTCACACTATAGGGTGTACAGTGGGGAGAGAAAACATTGCTAAATCAACTACATTGATATCAACAAAAGATACTTATAAAGAAAGTGAAAGTACAAAATATCTTGAGGGAAGATGATTTTAGCATAATAACTCTAACTGACAAGGAATTTGCCAGAAGCCAATTCCAGCATGTCATAATTGCAAGAGTTTCATCAAAAGGTTGATGGAACTTGGGAACTCAACAAGGGCTGAGTCACATATGTTGTCACCTGTTGGGAATGGCTGAAGGCATTTCCCCAAACCTGAAAAGGGATGATTGTTTGCTGCCAGACAGCTCAGGGCACCTTAATCTACATGTTATTGCCTCCTACTGGCCAAACACCTGAACAGCCATAGGCTAATTCTTTCAATCTGACAATGGACTGTGTATACGAAACCCTACCCTTTGGAAGTGTATATCTCCACCTCTCCTCAGGACAATTTGTGTTAATAAAAAGCATGGGGTCCTGAGACGAGGAGATCTTAGTTTCTTTAACTAGGCTCCTCTGACCCCCAAATGACTTTCAAAATTATATTTCATCTCTGGACTCTTAGTTAAGTTACAAACAGCCCCTTTTCCAGATTGTTGAATCCTTCTTAATGCTGGAACAAAAACCCTGGCAGAATTAATATCCAGATTATAAATTTTAAAATTCTACAAATCAATTAAGACAATCCCCTCTTCAAATGGGAACAGCATACAAATAGGCGTAATTGCAGATGAGGAAACACAAATGACAAATAAACATAGGAAAATATGTTTAATCTCAATAGTAATCAGGGAAATAAAAACTAAGACCAATGGGACACTATTTTACACAAGCTGAATTAGGAAAATTAAGATAATAGCAAGTGTTTATGAGGATGTGGGTCAACGGGGACTTTTTTACACTGCTCAGAACACTGAGATTTATATAATCACTTTGCAAAATGATTTGGTAGGATATAGTCCAGTGACAACGTGCCATCCCTATGACCCATCAATTCCATTCCTGGAGAAACACTGGTCCCTGAGATACTAGAGACATGGACAGTAATGGAAATGAATAACATACAGCCGTTTGCATCAACTTGAAAAAAATCTCACAATCATCTTTTTTAATTTAAAGAACAACATAACTCACATAGTTGATGATCTAATGTTCTAAAAGAGCAAGATGAAACAATATCCATGTTTTTCAAAAATTCATAAGAATTTTTTGCTGTACCGGACGATGCTCCAACCAACTGAGCCACCTGGCCAGGGCGTGACCTTCCCTCCCTTTATCTTTTATCTGTTTAGCTGACATGAGCATCTGGCGACCAAGGATGCAGTTAGAGCACATGGCTCCCCTATGTTCTGTGGTCTCAATACAGAAACCTAGAGTCTGATTAAGACTTAGGAAAAGAAAAAGCTTCCGTGGTGAGTGGAAAAAACTGGTGAAAAGGGGTGAGGAGTGGGCCAATCTATGTGTCAATTCTTGCTTTGCCTCACCCTGGCGTGTGGCCCTCGACAAGTCACTGGGCTCCAGTTTTCTCCTCTATTTCTTTTTTATCAGTTGTTCTCATTTGGAGGTGAGCCCTCCTGAAGGGGCCTTTGTAACATGCAGGGGGGAATTTTTGTCACCAGTGACTGGGAAGCCACAATGCCAGTGGTGCCCCTATTGAGAAACACTGGCTGTCACAGTCCTCTGAGCCTCTGCAGTTCTCTGCTCTGCCTGTGTGATGGTTGCTGTTGGGGACCGGGACCTGCGGGATGCTTTCTGAAGAATGCGATTCTCTGCTCGGAACACTGGGGACACATGGCTGTGGTACAACTCCAGGATCTTTAGGGCTGCAGATGCTCCGCTCTCATTTATCCCCTGCTTGGGAGCTGAGCTGTCCTTGCAGTAAGATTCTTTTTTATTTATTTATTTATTTATTTATTTATTTATTTATTTATTTTTATTGTTTTATTGCTTAAAGTATTACAAAGGGTATTACATATGTGTCCTTTTTTTTCCCCCGCCCTTGACAATCCCCTGGCCTCCCCTACTCCCCAATGTCTTATGTCCATTGGTTATGCTTATACGCATGCATACAAGTCCTTCGGTTGATCTCTTACCCCTCTCCCTCCTGCCCCCCACCCCTCCCTGACCTTCCTGCTGCAGTTTGACAATCAGTTTGAGGCAGCTCCTTGCAGTAAGATTTGGTTGATTTGTTTGAAGAGAACAAGCACAGAGCACTTGCTCACTGGCTCCTTCAGCCAGCAGGAGCAGAAAACTGGCTTGCTCCGGTTCTACCTGCATCCTCAGAACAACTGCATTCAGGGCTCTGTTGTCCTGTGCGAAGCTGAGCAGCGCCCTCTCTGGGACACACTGGGAATATACATGACTGGCTGCTCTGAGAATAAGCCTCCCCCCGGGGAGAAAACGTCCCATAGCTGTGGCTTGAGCAGAGCAGACCACTGCCATCCCATGGGGGTGCCTCAGTGAACACTGCCTTTGGGGAAGGCAGCCCATGCCAGGGTGCAAAGCCTGATGGGAGGAATGAGAGCTGGGCTTCGGTGCTCCCCTGCTCCCCTGACCAGGCGCTCTTGTGCACGAGCTGCACAACTGTACCCAGTGGCCAGACCCTCTGCTCCCCATCCAGCTGGGGACCCACCCTTGGCTTCACTTGGGAGCCTGTCTCTCTGCAGCTGCTTCATTGCAGCCTGAACCTAGAAGCATGTACATCTCAGATTCCAGTCCAAAGGGATGGGTGCGGGGATCCAGCCCCCCTGGTCTGACATTCAAAGCTTTCTATACTCTGCTTCCAATTTTGCTTTACTCCCCACTACTCCCCAGACACTCCTAGGCACACTCCCTTAATCATTGCCTCCCAAGTCACACCTGTGAAATTTCATCTTCGTGCTCTCTCACACTCTTCCTCTGCCCCCCCCCCTGTTATCCAACTATTGGAAGATGTGGCTCATTTGGCCTTGGCTCAGGAATCACTGGGAAGCCCTCCCTGTACCTCCCCCTGGCTGCACAACTCATGTTTTGGAAGCCCTGCTCCCCAAGATTGTAAGTTCCTGGAAGGTGGGAACCAGTTGGAGGAAACTTGGCCCCCAGGTTCCTTTACTTAAGAATGGCTAAGCAGTTACCATGGTGACAAATAGCTTCTCTTTCTGTTCTCCCAGATCAAAACAAATAAACAATAAAGAAGCAAATTGTCGAAGGGCAAGGGATCTGGCTTCCTGCCTGGATTGGCAATGAGAACATCCGGACAAGGATGAGGCCAAATCGGTGACCCTGGTTTAGTAAGTTGCCCATGAACTTGGCCTGGGAGGCTTTGGCTTCATCCTGATTGCCTGAGGGCCACCCACCTGAGTGCCAGAGCAGGAAGCTCTCTCTCCCAATGATTCACTTGGAGACCACATGGCTGAGGCTCCTGCAACCAGGAAACCAGCTATGTCTGCACGGTGGCACCTCGCATATATGCGGGTGGGTCTGATTGATAAGTTTAAGAAGTGCTTTGACTGGTGTTCAAGATCTCTGGTGAGTTTGCAGCAGGACTGGACCACTTACGGACTCACAACCATCACAACTCAGTACAGCAAATGTTTCAGAAAATGCCCGGAAAAGGGCATCTCTGCTGAGTTTCCCTAGCGATGCTATCATCCCACAGGTATATACCAAGCACGTCTGGGATCCAGGCACCGTTCTAGGTGCTGGACATGCAGCTGGGAACAAAACAGACAGAACTCTCTGTCCCCATCAGCTTCCACTCTGGCTCAGTGCCTGGTCCACTCTTCACATGACCAAAGCCCTTCAGCAGGCAGTAGGGCTATGACAGAGGTGTCACAGAGCTCCTGGGTAGGGGACATAGCAGACACAGCTTTTAGAAATAGCGCCTCAAACCCCACTGTGCAAAGTGTGGTCTGTGGACCACTAGCATCAGCACCATCCGGAAGCATGATAGGAATGCAGAATCTCAGCTCCTCTCAAGACCTTCGGAATCAGAAGCTGCACCTGAGTGAGGCCCCAGGTAGGCCGCGTGCAGGTGCAGGTTTGAAAAGCACCTTACAGGACACTAAGGCCCACAGCTGTCCTGTAAACAAGAAAGCAGAATGGTGGAATGAGTTTGAGAAAGAGCACATCTTGTCTATCCCTTGCAGAGTCAGAAAGCTGGCATGTGAAAGATTAAGATGTCCTTAGAAAAGAAACTTGTGCCTGAGCCAGTTTGGCTCAGTGGATAGAGCAGTGGTTCTCAACCTTCTGGTCCTTTAAATATAGTTCCTCATGTTGTGACCCAACCATAAAATTATTTTCGTTGCTACTTCATAACTGTAATGTTGCTACTGTTATGAATCGTAATGTAAATATCTGATATGCAGGATGGTCTTAGGCGACCCCTGTGAAAGGGTCGTTCGACCGCCAAAGGGGTCGCGACCCACAGGTTGAGAAACGCTGGGATAGAGTATCGGCCTGTGGACTGAAGGGTTCTGGGTTTGATTCTGGTCAAGCACATGCCCAGGTTGCCAGCTTGATCCCCAGTAGGGGGCGTGCAGGAGGCAGCCGATCAATGACTCTTTTCATCATTGATGTTTCTATCTCTCTCTCCCTCTCCCTTCCCCTCTAAAATCAATAAAAATACATTTTTTTAGAAAAGAAACTTGTTTCAAATGCCAGCGCTCCATCAAAGCACTGGACAGCTCAATAGTGACTTGACAACTGCAAACATTCCGTGGAACTAGCGTCCTATGAAACACACCTCAGGCAAACCGTGTTGGCTCCCACAGTTTCAACTTCTTTGGCTGAAACAATTCTGGGTGGAATGAGCCAGTGGTATAATATCTGGCAGCCTTGCTGAGGCACAAATTAGAATTATACCAACTTCTCAACTGCTGGGGCTCTGAGCAAAGGCCTCATTTCTGGGAGAGGGGCGGGTCAGGGAATGGAGGGGACCAAGGGACCTTTTCTTCATGTGGCTGGTCTGGTCTCTGCCCATGGCTGTGGCAGTGCTCACGGGATAATAAAGATACTGCACCTCAATGGACACTGGCCACACAAGAGCTAAGCCTTCACGATGATTTCAATTGCTGTTAACTTGTGGGACTGCACATGGGAAACACTACCTTCTACAGCCGTGGGCAAACTACGGCCCGTGGGCCGGATCCAGCCCGTTTGAAATGAATAAAACTAAAAAAAAAAAAAAAAGACAGTACCCTTTTATGTAATGATGTTTACTTTGAATTTATATTAGGTCACACAAACACTCCATCCATGCTTTTGTTCCGGCCCTCCGGTCCAGTTTAAGAACCCATTGTGGCCCTCGAGTCAAAAAGTTTGCCCACCCCTGTTCTAGAAGGATGTCATTTGGAGAAATCCAGAAGCCACGTAAGCACCCTTACTCGTCATTTAGGGGATTCAAGAAGGTCCTGGGCCATGTATACTCCACAGGTGTCAAGGATCCACGATGATGATAGCGACGCTAACATCTATTGAGAGTTTCTTATAAGCCACACACTGTCCTAACTCATGATTTTCTTGCAACCACGCTGAGGTAAGTAGTGTAATTACTTTACAAGGAGGAAACTGAGGCACAGTTCAATCCTTTTTATGTTGAAGGTGACTTCTGAGATTTAGGTGACAGTAGAGACCAAGCTGGCCAGATGATGGGGTGGTCACTGGGACCGTCAGCACCCCTCCAGTCTCTCCCCCCCCCCGCCCCCCCCCCCCCCCCCCCCCCCCCCTCCAGCAAGCTGCCCAAGAGCTTAGAGCCTTGCCCAGAGCGCCGGTCAGACAGTGGGCATGACTCAGCAGAACTGCCTGGTACCGCACTATAGGCTCCTTCCTCCTGGGATCCTGTAAACCGAGAACGTTGATCTCCTTTGGGAGAATGTCTCTCCTGCCCCCGGTGTGAAGGTGCTGCTCCGGGTGTGAGCAGCACTGAGGAGACAGGGGCAGACTGGAGTGGCCCTAGCGGTGAACCCCAGGCCGGGAGGGACGCCAGCTTTGCCTGAGCGTTGCATTTCTATCACGCTCCAGGCTCTGCTGCTGCTGCTGCGGCCGCCCTGGAAGGCAGGGCATGGCCAGGGCTGCCAGGGAAAACAAACCCTGCACTTGCAAGGCCTGGGCTCTAGTCCAAGCTCGGGCCCCCAGCTGCTGCACAGTCTCTGGCAAGCTTCTTCCCCAGGCCTCAGTCCCCTCCCCCCTCCCTCCTCACAGAAGACTGCTGAGGGCTTCTCACCTAGTGTGTGGGGCAGTCCCTGGTACCTCATGCTTCGACTCACTGCTGCTCAAGAGGTCCTTTCCTGGACTCCTTTGGGCTTGTGGCTGCTCCAGGCTGGCAAGTGGAGATCACGCGAGAGCTGGCCTAACCCTCCCCCCCTTCGGGGACACACAGGTCTGCTGCCTCCACATCACCCCAACAGAACCCCAGCGCTGAGGAGGAAGCCCTGTTGCGTGGTCAGACAAAACCCAGGGGTAAACTGTCTCTGCTTCTTGGGGTGACACTTAGAGGTAGGTCCCTGGGACGCAGAGGAGAGTCACTCGGTTCATGTCACGCTGGGCCCCAGCATAGGGTGGCGGTAATGGAGTCATCCAGGCACAGCCCTGCGTGTTCGTGGAGTGAGCCGAGAAGATGACCTGATCTCTCTGAGCTCCAGAGTGCTCACCTGCGAGAGGCATGAATGAAAGTCCGTATATCCTGAGGCTGCCGTGAGGAGCTGACAATGATCGGTGCTTCCTAAAGAGTAGCTATTACTATTGCTGTTATTTGACTATTGGTTATAAGAGGGGATTCTGGGGGTACACTGTAACAGAATAATTTTTAAAATCTGCCTTTTAAAAACATCAACAAATTTCTAAATGGAACTTAAACATATGTTTTTCTTTCCCTATACAATTCATGTTTTATATAAGGTTGGACACATGATAAAATAAATTAACAGAAATCAAGGGTTCCTAAAAATCCGAGGAGTCTTTCTATGTCCTCCTGCCCTCCTCCCTCCCTCCTGGCAGCAGCCGCTGGCGTTTCAGGGCAGCCTGGCAGGCGGCCCCCTCCCTGGTCAGTAGGTGTCGGTTTTCCCGGGAGCTGACCTGAAGCCTGCTTGCTGTATGCTGTCTCTTTGACCCAGAGACCTAGGCCAGCACGGAAGAACTTCAGTTTTGTCATTAACTTCCAGGTGGCCTCCTGTCCTTCATGCTGAACTGGGGGGTCAGGATCACACAGACCTCAAGTCAGGGGCCTGGAGCAGCACGTAGGAGATTCAGCCCCTCCCATGGCTTCCTGACCCTCCCATCGGAGGGCCAGTGTGGGGAGGGGAGGACGGGGACAACATCGGGTCAGTCCCAGCTCTGAGCATGCCAGCCCCTGCCATGTGTCATTCTTCCCACAGCTACATAGGGTCAGGGACTGGCTCGCTGCCACACAGAGGCTGAGACGGAGGAGTGGCTGAGCCAGACGAGCAGTCGGCGTTTGTCTTTCCATCTGATAATGTCGCTGTCTGTACCAAAGGTGTATCTACTGAAACATGCCAGGAAAGGGCAGGGTATGGAGTGGTTAAGAACAGGCTCTGGAGCCAGACTGAGTTAAACCAGGCTCAGTTACTTCCTAGCTGTGTGGCCTCAGGGAAGTTGTTCAACCTCTCTGTGCACCAGTTGCCTCATCTGTGGAATGGAAAATACATACCTACTGCATAGGACTGATCTGAAGATTAAAATGAGTTGATAAATATAAAGCCATTAAAATACTACCAGCCACACATATGTTTGACATTATAATTGTTGTTGTTACTGAATTAAGTACCGTGCAGGTAGGAATTTTTGTGTTTTGGTTCCTGGTCTGTTTTATAACAGTGCATGGTGCTTACTAGGTGCTCCATAAATGTTTGCTGGGTAAATGAATGCTACTGCAATCAGAGAAAACTCTTTTGTAATGCAGACATTATTTATTTTGGCCAGCAGAGAGCAGCAAGTAGCTGTGACTGACACTAATTCTGGGCCAGGGTGGTTTTAAGTGTTTTAACTTTGAAGGCTAACAGGACTGTCCTGAGCCAGCTGGTGGGGTGAAAGTTTGCTATTGCACTTATATGGGTGGCCCCTCCCCCTCCCCTCCCCTTTGCGCAGGTTAGAATGATTGGCAGAAATTCCAATTCACAGCAAACCTTGGTTCAATATTTTCTCATGGGCCCAATTCATTTTCAATCTCTCTCCTCCTTTCCTTTCTACCTCTCTCCCTCCATCCCCTCTTTCCCTCCCTCTTCCTCCTTCTCTGATTATATGTTCCTCTCTCATAGACACACTTAGCCCTCTGTATCAAGCTAGTACACTGTACATGCTCCCGAATTTTATCTGTACAACTGCAGCTTATATTCCAAACCATGAAGTGCGTATCCTTATGAAGTATTCTCCCAACCCACTAGTAACGCTAAATGTGGGATAGTAAAAAGAACATCTGATTTGCTCAAACTAGACCCAGAGAGATACTGGCTCAGGACACACAGCAGTAAGTTGTAGAGTAAGAGCACTAGCCAGGCCCTTCGGCTCTGTCCATCCAGCCAGGTCATCACTTGCTCCCCTTTGTACCCACAGAAGAGGCTCAAGTGGTTCCCTTGTGTTGATCCAATCAGGTAGCCAGCAGCTCTGGCCCCAGATGTCTGGCACAGAGGAGCAGCTTCCCGGGAGGACTGCTGCCTATTTCCTCCTCAGCTCACTGGGCCCTGCCCAACCGCTCCTGTTTCCTCTGTGACCCAGGATGAGACCAGATGGTGTATTTCCTCGTATGGACAGGCCCACCCCAGCAGAGTCAAAGTTGCGTTTCCTGGGAGCCTTTGGGGAACCCCTGGGTAGTGGGGCCCAGAAGGCTCTACACCTGGCCTGCCAGCACCTGCAGTGTTCCCTGCATCAGCCTCACCACCGCTCCGCTCTCAGTTCAGGCATGGCCTCTTCAATTGGCTTAAGATCCTGTCTTTCCCAAATATCATGCTAGCATTACTATTTGGAAAAAAAATTAATTGATATTCCTACTGAAAAACAAACTCCATATGAATTGATGAGTTAAAGAAAACTAAAATAGGGAAATTTAAAAACTAGAAAAAAATATGGGTGACCTATTCTATTATCTTAGCTTAGGAAGATCTCCTTAAGCACTACAGCAAAGGTAGAAACTCAAAAGGAAAAGATTTACAGATTTGATTACATAAAAATAAAAAGTTTATGCCCCAGAAAACATCAAAAACAATATTAAAAGCAAGAAAGAAATTGGGAAAAATTTGGCTACACATGTAACAACAATACACATATAAACAGACAATACACATAAAGGTCAGAATATCAGAGGAAAAAAGATAACTGACAAACTAAAAATATAAACTTACAGGAATATGGAATATGTTCAATCTCACTCATCATGAGATACATAGAAAATTCAACTTTTCTTTTTTTCCTCTTGAAGTGGCAAATAAACTCCCAGTGTCAGTAAGGATGCTAAACCACAGGTGGCCTAATTCTGCTGGTGGCACGTTTCTGGAGGGCACTTTCAGCTTAGAGGTGTCCCTGGTAAACGCCTTTTCCCATGGCCTTTATGCTATCACTGTATTTATTTATTACCTATTGTCCATCCCCACCTTACCCTCACGAATCAATTAATACCTTGGTGACAGGGACGTTGCTTATTGATCCATGGCAGGTGCTTACAACAGCACCTGGCCCATAATAGTTCGCTCAATATACACTTAGTGAGTGAGTAATTGAACTTTGGCCCTGGTGACTCTACTCTTAGGAATTGCTCCTAAGGCAACAATCAGAGATCTTCAAACATATTTATACCCAAGATGGTCATTTCAGCATATATTGCAGTAGCCAAACTTGGTAAATCATTTAAATGTTCAACACAGGGAATTAACAAAAAAGTATAATATATCCTTACCAGAAGCTACAATAATAAAGTTATTAAAATCATGTCATAGGCGATAATGACACTGAATGATTTTCTAGATATAGTGTATTCTGAAAAGGGCAGGTTATGTGACCCTGTTTTCTACAGAATTTCTGAAGAAACTTTCCAGAACATATCTGTATATAATACTATCCTAATTTATGTATATATTTACACCAGTGCTGCTCAGACAGCAATGCCAGTGCACCTGCCCATAGCAGATCCCATCAGCCACTGGACTGCTAAAGGAAGTCATTAACATGTAGCTGCCTTTGTTAATTCTTAGAATCGAGGCTGGTGAGTCCTTCAGAATTCACCTAGCTCGAGTGGGTGGGGGTGACGCTGCCTGAGGGTCCCAGAGCAAAGGCATGTGCATAGCCAGGACCAGAACTTACTAAAAAGCAGCAATTCTCATGGAGCCACTGCCAATTTCCCAAATTCCAAGGTCAGCTTTTTGATCTGAAGATTGGCCCAGTGATAGCTGTCATCCTCCCTTTGGCCAGAAGAGGGCAGACACTGGCCATCGATGGAGGTGGAGAGCTGGCAGATACTTTTTTAAGGTTGAAATAACATTTCCCAATAAGGTCATTCTGCTCTATCTGATGAGAGCTGAAGCTCAAAACAAAACCCTTGACGTTTCTGCTACAAATCTGCTACTTAAAAGGCAGTGAGGTCCGAAGACTGAGGCTCTCTTCTTAGCTCCAACTTTGTCCCTTCACCTCTCTGAGCCTCAATCTTCATTATGTGAAGCAGAGTCCCTCCTGTGTGACTATGAGGTGCTATTAGGGGGGAAATATGTAAATTAGAAAGTTCCGTATTACAAAACAAATATGCACAGTAAATGGGATCTAATACAATGTTGTGTGTGTATGCATGTGCGTGTGCACACGGGTGTGTGTGTGTGTGTGTGTGTGTGTGTGTGTAGAGCTGGACACAGGAGAGAGGTCCTGGCCCTGGCTTTTCTCAGATGAATATATATATCAGTTCTCAAGCAATTAAAACCAACCCATTTTGCACTTGGGGAAAAATTAACTACCTTTATTTACATTACAAACGGTGCTTATCTTAAAAGTTGCTTTACCTATTGACTGTGTTAGAAGAGAGTGAAATATCACAGGGATACATGTAAAGTCCTATGATTAAGCTGAAAATATTCCTGAATATAAAGGAAGGTATTGGTAATACTCATTTTTAAAACTCAAAGTGCTTGAGTGGGTATACATATCATATGTGGTCACAAGGAACAAAAATGTGTAAGATGTGGATATTTTTTTAAACGTGGTTTCATTTTCTTAGGACGGGGAGCGCTGGTATTATTTTCACACCCATCTGTGGCAGCCGGAGTGGAAGTGCAGGGTGAGTATCAGACTTTGGAACAATGAGAAACTACAGTGCCGTTGCCAGTCATGAAGGAACTGTGTCTGGTTCCACAGCTGAAATAGGAACTGAGCTGGGAGCCTGGAGGAGAGGGGCCCTGAGTGGATGGGACCTGTAGGGAGATGTTCAACCAGAACAGGAGGGTCCAATTCACAAAGGCAGGCCTGTTCTCATTGCTGAAGGACCTTCTCAGCAACCAGAGAAAAGCGCATGCTCAGAGCCAGGAAGCTCCAGACATTCAGAGGGTTCAAGGAGTGCCCGAAAGACCCCTCTGAAGTCAGGAGAAAGGGCAGTAGGTGGTCTCAGAAACCAAGTCGTCCCTATACAATGAAATCAGTCACATATCAACACGTGACAGGTGAGAGCAAGCTTACAGGTGTCAGTGAGCAAGCTTCTGGGTTCCTATAGCACCACAGGGTGGGAGGGCCTTGAAACACAGGGGCAAAGGTATAGACGCGTGAAAGTCAGATGCACCAACACGTTGAGCCACATCAATGGCACTCACATATCCCGATGATGAATGGTGGGGAAAGAAGCAAAGTCCGCTTGAATCAAACAAGAGAAGGGGGTCCCAACGAGTTTATGTGACCACAGTCAGAGGCTGGAATCGCTGAGGTGTGTTCACTCACCCACCGACCCTCCCCAGTGGAATCCCCACACTATGCGAGGCACTTTCCCCAGAGCTGTGTGTATTTGCTTTGAGGGCACAGGGGATGATGCCTCAGGCTTTGTGATGGTTGAGATGTTACCTCATCTGGGGGGATGGAGCCACAGGTGTGTGTCTGCTGTCTTGTGTAAAAGATAGCATCAGAACTGTAGTTCGCTGAGATTCCCCAGTGTGACCAGTCAGCCTCTCAGAGCCTGATCCATTTGACAGAGTTGATAAAACAGTTTTTAGAAATACAAAGCTAAGGATGGCACCCAAGCCCCATCTCCCCTCTGAATTTCTTTCAACTTTCTCAGAAGTCCCTTCTAGGCCCCCAGGGGTGTGACTTCCAAGGGATTCACCAGCTCAGGGAGATGGGCTGAAAGACTCGGGCATCGGAATTACAAGAGTGTTTTATCTCAGTTTTGAGAAATGGTTCAGACTACCTGGAGGTCACACGGAGAGCAGACTTATTTCTTTATTATGGACATTCTCTTTCCCTAAGGGAAAAATGTAGGAATAACACCTAGTGAATACCAATGGGTGGACCAATATAAACCTGATTTTTGTTTTTTCTTTGAAAGAGTAATTGTGTTGTGTTTGTTGACTATATTGCTGAATTTTCTTATTTTTTAAAAGTGTATAATTGTGATATTTTATACATCTTTTCTATAATATTCTTCAAAACTACATGAAAAATATTAGGGCAATTTATAACACTGGTATACATGGCAAATACTTTGTTTTGTCTAGGTTAGTTGTCCTTAACAAAGGCTTTTTCTCACCTGGTGAAGAGTTGCTTGAATTTTCCACTGATTGAAAAGGTTGTGTTCAACTGGCATTCTTGAAACTGAGAACTTTTCAAGTTTGTGGAGAAGACTGAACACACAGAGAGAAGGCAGCAACCTCTCTTTTTTAAATTGATTTTTAGAGAGAGAGAGAGAGATGAAAGAAACATTATCGATTGGCTGCCTCCTACACGCCCCCTACTGGTGATTGAGCCCACAACCCAGGCATGTGCCTTGATGGGGACCTCTTGGTTCATGGGTAAACGCTTAACCATTGAGCAACACTGGCCAAGCAACAACCTCTCTCTTTTTGACCTAAAATTTCCTCTCCAACATCCATCAGTTATTTCTCTCTCATCTCAGGATGAACATGTCCTTTCACTCTTTCAAAATGAACACATCAACTCGTGTCCTAGATCCCAAAGTCACTAATCTTCCACGGGGCTTATGTTATCTCAGCATCCTTTTGACTTCTTGGCTGGCTCTCACCCCTCAGGTTTACCAACTCAGTCCAGTTCTCTCCCCAAACTAATATATGCAAGCCTTTGGCTTGTCCAATAACCGACCACAACCCTACCTCCTTCCTTCTTATAACGACCGCCATTGACAGCTCCACCTCTGACTTCTGGCCTTGTCACTTGAGAAGGCCAGGTTCAAACCACCAAATCCAACAGGCTTTATATTCAATCCTTAAATACTGTTGAATCTCTCAGGATATCTCATCTTTCCCCCATAAATCCGGTTCGTTTTTTGGCTTCTTTAACACTTCACGTTTTCCTGAGTAATCTACCTCATTTTCTTCCTCTCACCTATTGAATGTGGGCAGGCCTGGTTCCGGGCTCCTGGTTATCTTCCCGGAGGCTTTAATGAGCTGCCCAGCTGCACTTCTTCTCAGGGGGAAAGGCTGCCAAACCTCCTGCCCCCGAGTGGTCCGCTCAACCTCTCATTTCTAATTGTCAGCTTGTCAATTCCTCCAGAGGATGGCTTTTAAAACCCAACTCAGACAAATCCAAACCTATCATCTCGCTCCTTGTGGTAGATCTTTTCTGATTGTTTGCCCATGGCTAACTGGATTCGCCACCATCCTTTGGAAACTGACCCCAATCCACAGGGTTCGCTGCTCAAAGCCACTTGACTTCTTGATCACAGTTGATTGCCACAGGGACAGGCGCCTGCCTGAGGCGGAGCCACTCAGCCTCTCCTAGTCTTGAAGTGAGAGAGACAAAGACCTGGGCTAATTATAAATGGCACCGTGCAGGAAAAGGCCCATGAGTCCCCGGTGCAGGGGTCCTTTAGAACTGTCCCAGTTCCCAAGCTCTCTGGTCATTCAACTGTTCCATGGATTCATGAGATATTCTAGAAGAAGTCTAGTGAGGTCCCTTTTTTGGCAAAGCTTGCTTGAGTTGGCTTTTGCTACTTATAGACCTTTAAGTAACACAACCACCTACACTTCTCCAGGAATCTCTAATTCTGTCGGGGCGCTGCCACTCCCTTCCCAGCCAGGCTTGAAACTTGACTCTGCCCTGGCTTTTCCTGAGGCCCACATTCAGAATGCTCAAGCCCTGCCAGCTTTACCTCCTAAACAAGTCCCCTCCTCTCCACATCCTGGAGTAGTGCCCTAGGTGCAGGCCTGTGGTCTCTTTGCTGGGCGTGTCCGGCCTCCATAGCCTCCAGTGGTAGGTAATTTAGAGCACATCGCTTCTCTAAAACCCAAAGGCTGTCTTATGGCTCTCACCACAGCATGACGACCCTTCTCCTCCCGCCTCCCAGGTGCACAGGTTTACCTCCTGCTACTTCCACTCCTGGTGCCAGGCAGGCCTGATGAGCAGACGAATCTAAACAGCCTCCATCTTCACTTCCTCCATGATTCCTGTACTTCTGGTCCCTTTGCCTTTTGTCCCTAGTAAAATCTTTTTTTTTTTTTAAGGTCTATCTCGGGCCCTTTCCTCATTTCTTTGGGAGAACCTCTCCCTGCTCCCTCTGGGCCTGGAGATCCTGGCCATGTTTTAAGTTGATGTTCATCTCCCCTTCCAGATGGGGAGGCATGGGCTACCTTTAATTCCTGGCACCATCGTGGATGATCAGAAGTGGATGTGGAGTGAATTCATTCATACACTGTCAGATGTTTACCAGGATAGGAAAAGGCCCGAGAGAACAGCCAAAGCCAAGGTATTTCCTTCTGCCCTTGCTTGCTGTGCTTTTAGCCAAAATCAGGGGATGGGGTGGCGGGGATGGATGGTAGGTGCTGAGTGGATGAATTAGAATGTGACCCAGACTTCTTGGCATCAGTGTCTGAAAAGCAGGACGCTCCTGGAGTTGTTTTTGATTCCAGGAAGAGCACATTCATATGGCCTTTGCATTTAAAATTCATTTCCATATACGTTACCTGACTTACTAGGTGCTGCAACCCGGCGATGCAGTCAAAGTTTATGGAGGCCAGTTGGTGGGTGAGGAGGCATCAACAAGGTCACACTCATAAAGGGCAGACTTTCCATGGGAAACTGCCTTCTCACCTCAGATCCAGGCTCTTTCCCTCTGTTATACCGTTGCCTGCCTCTCCAGTGGCAGAGTTAAAACACCATCAAACAGGCTATTCATGGAAGTGGTAATAGGTGTGTGGGGCGGGCAATCTGCTTCTAAATCATGTCACATTTTCCCCACCCTTGTTGCCAGACATGACAGCGAGGCAAGTTAACCACCAGTACTAAAGGTTATCCTATTTCCAAAAATAGATACTGCCCCCAAACACTTTGATTTGATGGCAAAATACTTTAATTTCTCATAAAGCCACTTCCCCCACCCCATGGACTTGACATGGAAAAGAATCTGCATGCGTGTGTCCTGGCTGAGCAGGAGGATGACATGTGCATGTACATATATGCATATACATACAGGTTTATTTCATTGATCCGATCTACACTTCTGGGGGCTGCTTGAAGCATCTTATCAAAAGGAAACACATTGTAAGCAGGAGGTAAAAAAAGCTTTTTAGACCCAACCCGCATCCAACAGATCGGTCAGTACTGGATACACAGATTTGGTTCCAAAGCTGAAATAGACCGTCTCACGAAATTCAGTTATTTTATAGTATGCCATAAAAAAGAGGGACACATGTCTATTGACAACTTAAATATTAACTCAACAGGCTACCTGGTGATATAAATAGGAAAAAAAAGTGGTCACGAACTAGGAGTGAGAAACTATGACATCAGCCTCTCTTGGACTGCAAAGGATGTTAAAAACCTATCCTAGAATCTAAAACAGGAAAAGAAGTCAAATATTCCACTCCATTTAGACCCCATCTGGCCCACATCATCCCCCCAAGGAGTATACCCCCAACACATGAGGTTTACTAACCACCTGCTACAGATGTTACTACATCACTAATTAACAATGATCACAGAAAATGTGTCATACCAGAGGTTTTGTTATACACAAACGCCTTAGTGGCTGTGGAATCTTCCCCCAAGAGCTGTGGTCAGAAGGTAAAGTGACAACGTCCACGCCACTGTTCCAAGAAACCACAGCTAAGACACGGGAGCAGTGGAGGGCTGGTTCGCGCAGTGAGCTATCGCTGGCATGCTCCACACTCCAGGCAGAAGGGCTGGGATGTGGGGAACAGTCCCAGCCAGGGGCTGCCGCCATCTATTCCTGGGCCTCCTTGCGGGTCAACTTGTAGATCTCGGTGGGTCCGTCCACGTGGGTGATAGTGGTGGTGAGCTGGAGTTCTTCCCCATTGTGGACCCTCAGATCACCTGAAACAGGGGTTTGGGCGTGAGATGTGTTGGAGGAGGAAGGAAAAGAAAGCTGGTTCATCTCCATAACCACCGCCCTTTCACATTCTGAGCTGACAGCGAAAACCTGGGCACAAACACCAGGGCTCACGCCCAACCTTTTCACTCAAACTTGGCAGTAATTTCATCCACTTTTGTCTCCCAGAGAAGAGAGATGAATGAGAGATGAGTCAGCTTACTGCTTATGTAATTTGTAGTCATTACTAACATTAATGAGAGCTTACTTGGTGCCTGACGCTATTCTCAGTGCTTTATCCTTGATTGTATTTATCCTCACAAGAGCCCTCGAGGCTGATCATGCCAGCGTCACAGATGAGGAAACTGGGGTGGAAGGAAGGTGACTGCCCCAGGTGATGGAACAGACACACAGCAGGGCCGGGAGCTGGGCCGAGGAAGGAAGGCTGTGCTGTGGGCTAAGCCTCCCTGCGATGGGAAGGCAGACACACACACCCGTGTTGTGAATAATTGACAAAGTGGCTATGCCATGTGCAGGCAAACAAGACCTGCCTATTACCAACCGACTGGGCAGGGTACTACGTATAGTACTTTTAAGAACAATTAGGAGTTTTCTTCTCAAGGAAAAAGGACCAGAAATATACTCAATTTTCTGCTACCTCCAGGATTCTGTACACAACACCACTGTTTTGGTCACCCCACACAGTGGCCCTGCAGGGTGCTTGGTCAAAGCTAGTTCTTAATTTGCATATCTGGGAGAGCCATCAAAAGTTCAAAGCCAGTTTCAGGATCTGCATGTCTGAGAGTCCTCAGCATTTGAAAGAGTCCTGACCACCCCAGGAAACCGCTTAGCATCTCCAAGTGTTTACCCAAGGAATCCCTTTCATTGAAGACTTCTTAGAAATAGATGCCAGGATGCACTTTTCTTCAGGTTTTGAACCAAAGATGGGAATTCTTTAAGCTTAAAATGTGATTCCAATTAGCAGGCCCTAGAAAATGTATCTGATCCTACAGATCACTTGAAGAAACAGCCAATATTACTTGGGCTCCTTTATTTCACAAGTACCTATATTACAGGATGTGCCTGACACTGTTCTAAACACTTTACAAATATCAATACACTTAATCTTCCTCCCAGCCCTTTGACAGAGGTGCTGTTGTCATCATTCCCATTCTGCTGATGAAGGAAGTGAGGCACAGACAGGCTAAGCACCTTGCCCAAGGCCCGAGTTGATACATAGAGATTCAAAGGGGAGCTATGAGACTCCAGCATCCAAGTGCTCAACCTTTAGGCTATGCTGACACTGTAAATATTCAAGTTTCCAACAGCCAGTGAGACTGCCAGCAAAGCATAAATTCACATGCAATGTGTTACAGTCAGAAATACATATACACAGTAATTTGGATAGATTGTTCAGGACGTTAATTTTGCTCTTTTGTGTCTGATGAAAGACAATTTATAGCACCAAGTATCAGTGTACTGACCGTAAAGAGAGCTGTTACGTATGAGCATTTACCATATGCACCAGTAGGGGCTTAGCGTGCCCTGTGTTTCCTTATAAGATGTGAAGACACTGCGGCTCAGGTAGGCAATTAATTTCTCTATGGGATGCAGCCTGCTCCCAGCAGAGCTAGGCTGAGGACCCGGATCTACACACCTCTGGCTGGTGGATCTCTGATTCACCTGTGGTTGTATTGTACCTCAAAGGCCAACTCTTTCCCTGCAGGGAATGGATGTGGGAAGGTGGCAGTAACATGGCAGGAGTGGGGATCCCTCCATGTGTCTCCATATTCCAGGGTCCCCCACTCCTGCCAAGGTCTCACTCCATCTGTTCTTCTCCCTCTTTTGGCTTCTGCGGCACCATGCACAAACACACTCGAAGACTCTTCCCTTTCAAGACCAAAAAAACCCTTCCAAAAATGTGAGGGGGGAGAGGGAAGAATAAAAGGAAAAAGAATAAATGATGGAAGGAAGAGAATTCTTTGGTTTGCAATAAGTCTCTTTCTCTGGTTATGATGTCAGTTCATCTCTGCTAATTAATAAGACAAAGGCTTCTTTCTTTCTAACCTCTGTGAAATGAGACTGATCTCTGGCACAGGATTTAATCTCAAAGGACTACTGATGGGCCCATAGTTTTGGTATCGTGGCCAGAGGTAGCTGCTGGTTAATTCTAACTGCCTGACATGCATACTACAGACCCAGAAACCTACATAAATGGAACGATAATGACATAATGGTAAGCACAGCTTTCAAAGACAGGCAGCTTTTTAAAAATGACAATTATTTGTGTATCTGTGACTACTTTTGTAAAAAGAAGAATAATTCTAAGATTGTTTCACAGAATCTGGAAGAGATCAGTGGTCTTCTAATATTAATAAGGGCCACCTAATTCTTTCCTCACAACCACTAAGACAAATTAACACCCCGTTACCCAAACATGGGGGCCAGGGAGGTCACACACCATGAGCTCCTATTTATTTCTTGAGAGCCAGGATTCCAATCCATCTGTGTCCACCTCCAAAGCTTTGGTTGTTTCTGTAACATTACTGACTTCATTCTTTTCTGTGGGATTTTTTCCTAGTCCCTCACTGACTTCCTTCTATTCACCTTCAAAGCTAAGTTATCAAATGATAACTCCCTAGAAGTCCCTGGTTCATAGCAGGATGAGAAAATCAAGGTGAGTACAGTATTTGTAAAGTAAAATTATTTCCATGCACATGACTGTTGTTTACTCTCAGATTACGTCCTTCCTATATGTTGCATGTTAATAAAATAGTGGATGGTAGGTCTCAATATTCTTTTTTCTTTTCTAAAGAATGTGAACATGCAGCACAGGATCTGGTATAGTAAGTGCTCATTACAACAACCACCAAGATTTGTCTGGTACAGGCCAGTCTAGCTCCTCCCTGTTCCACTCCGCATGGCTCGGTCCACAGTAAACAGGTATGCCGTGGGATGACTCTGCTGTTGTGATTCCTCTGGGGGGATGAGGCATAGTAGTCTTGGTGGGACAGGGTTCAGAATCCTGGGTCCAGCCATCTCTTGAAAGGCACGCCGCCCGCCTCTCCGGGCGGTGCGGGAGGAGGAGTCTGGCCGCTGGGCTCTGAAATCCCTCCGCGCCCGCCGTAGGGCCTGGCCTCCCCGGAGCGGGTCCGAGTGTCCGGACTGGCTGTGTGGTGGCCGGCGGTGGGCCGAGGGGTGGGGCCGGGCGGCGCCCGACCGCGGGGGAGGTCATGGGAGCGGAAGGCCTCACCGCCTGGCTCTTCCCTCCCTTCCCCCGCGGTCGGCTCCCCACTTGCCCGCACTGGGGCCGGGGGTCCATGCGGCCCTTGGGGCCTGGTCGGGGGGGGGGGCCCGGGGCCTGCGTGGGCCGGCCGCTGGGCCCCATGGGGGGGGCATTGGCTCCCCGGCCCACGGCGGGAGCCCGGCGTGGGCTGCCACCTGCCCGCTGCCCCCCTGACCGGGCCCAGTGCAGCAGCGGCGGCAGCGGAGTGGGGCGTGTGCCCTAGCTCAGGGAGGCCGCCATGCTGCAGTGCACTGGCCCCATGGCCGGGCCTGCTCCGAGCGGATGCCGCTCCTCCAGAGCTGGGCCACTCCACCGGCCGCCCCCGTTTGCTGGGCCTGTGCCGCCCAGACGCGCTGGAGTCCCAGTCTGCCTGCAGGCCAGCTGCGGGTGCTGTGCGGGAGGGCCATCCTGCCTTGTGGCGAGTTCGAGCGGCAGCAGCAGGAGACGGGCAAGGACTGCGCCCTCCATCTTGCCTTGGGTCCTCCATCTTGGGACAGAGCCATGTGTGCCCTCCATCTTGCCTTGGGTCCTCCATTTTGGGACGGTGCCATGTGCTTCCTCACGGGAAGAAGCCGCTGCTAGCCACACCCAGGATTTCTCTGGACTAACCAATAATAATCAAGGGAAGTGCACGCCATCACTATGACCACATCCTGTACCGACTCGCGCCTGGCCAATCGGCGGGGCCCACAGTCCCCTCTCCTGCCCTCACTCCACCCCCCTTTAAAACCCCCTGTCCCATCAGGTCTCTCTCTCTCTCTCTCTCTCTCTCTCTCTCTCTCTCTCTCTCGGCCACTGGAGCTTACCGTTGCATCGGTGAGTGTGGCAGGGGAGCCAAGCCTAGGTTTGAAATAAATGACTCCTTGCTTTTGCATCGGACTGACTGGCTCCCTGGAGGTCTTGGGAACTTTGAAATCTGGGCACAACACTCTCAATCCCTTTCAATCATCAAACATAGCCTATACCAGGCTCGGGGTGTGGTATTTCCTACCCACCTCCAGACACTCAACACCAGGCAACTGCAAGGAGGGCACACAATAAAGTCTAGAAGTTTTGAGTGAAATCCTAGTGTTGTGGGCTGACTTGTATTCCATACCCCATAATCATTCGTTGAAGCCCTAATTCTTCAATACCACAGAATGTAATTGTATTCGGACATAGGTTCTTTAAGGAGGTAATTACGTTAATGTGAGGCATTGGGATGGGCCCTAATCCAATATGACCAGTGTCTTTATAGGAAAAGGAGATTAGGATAGAGGCACACACAGAGGGAAGACCATGCGAAGACACAGAGAGAAGACCTATAAGCCAAGAGAAGCCCTGGAAGAAACAACCCTGCCGATAACTTGATCTTGAACTTCGAGCCTCCAGAATCACGAGAAAATAGATTTATGTTATTTAAGCCACCTAGGCTGCTATTTGTTATAGCAGCCCTTCCCAACTGATACCTTTAGGAAGCAGAAAGGTCCTTTCAAGCAGGTGACTGAGGTACCTTCTATATCATAGTGGGGTGCTAGCCATTCTAAGACTCAGAAAATGTAATTTTAGGTGCCTGGGTAAGGAAAGATCAGGCCACTGGTAGGCAAGAGAGGCAGGAGCAGAAAGTGCCTGACTACAAAGAGCAGAGCAGGAGGAGTGAGGCTGGCGAAGCTGGAGAGGCTGGTGATGGCCTGCCTGTCACCTCTTTCCCATCGTCACTAGGGAGTGGGAAAAGGCTGTTGAGGCCCATGTCAGAGTCTGAGTCCCGCCCTGGTGGGAAGACCAATTCCATCTAGACATCAAGGAGAAGCCGGGCTGGCCAGGGTGAGTCATCTAACAGGCAACCAGAGGAAAGACCTCCATAAAAGGCAGCCACTGTCGAAGCCTCATGACTCAAACCAAACATTTACTGAGGCAATGAAAGCCAAAGCCACCTTCCCTGTGAACCCAGCAGCATGAGACCTTAGAGGCTTCCGGAAGTAAAAAGGCCACAGCGGGGTAGCCAGCCACCAGGACCTGGGACTTGGCCGCTGCCGTGGTTCCGGCAGCCTGATGGTGTCAGACAGAAGACATTCAGTGTGAGTAGACACAGAAAGAAACCAGTGGGCAACTAGAGTGTCTCCTGGTCCCTTCATCATCATCCAGTCAGAATCCCGTTTCTCCTTTTTTTTTTTAAAGCCTCTGACAAGAATTCTCCAGACGAAAGAATAAAAAAATGAAAGTGGTTATTAAGAATTGTCGGACTTCTTAAGCAGCACCAGCCTTTTCCTCACATGAATTGGTGGCAGGGAGTTGGGATGGTTGGCTGTGTGTATAGAGCCTTCATGTCTTATCCCTGGGAGACCGTGCCATCCCTCCAAGCTAAGGGCTGACCAGCATCAGCTGAAATCTGTTTCCGCCTAGGAAGATATCCATAGTGACTCACAGATTGGTATGGGAACAGGAAAAAAGAACGATTTTAATGAAAAGGCAGCAAGAGCAGAGCAGAAAATGTGAGTGGTCCTTGCAAGAACGAGGTCTAAAATACCTTTGTTAAAGTAAAAAAAAATACATGCAGATTTATGTATATATACACACATAAAAGGATGATATGAACATATCCATGCACACAGGCGCGCACACATATGCAAAACCATGCATGACTTACCACTGCACTGAGGTAAGTCAACCAACAAGAAGGAAGTCAGAGCTCCACGTGCCTGCAGCACCAACCAGCCACTGAAGACACGAGAACGTGCTGGCTGGGCGCTGTCCTGCCGCACCCCATGTTTCAGGAGCCAGCCGTGGAAGTCTTGTCTCCCATCCCAAACGCCTAGCTCTCTGGGAACAAGGACTGTCTGTGGGCTTTACATCACACCACCTTATCTCACCTAGCACAGTGCTGATACTGAGGTGCTCAGTGGTTCATTTCTAAGGGCCACTGGAGCCACGCAATAAAAGGCAAACAAATATAAGAGAGAAAATGCTCTTTGGAAACTGACCCTCGCTTGCACCTGCTGTCCACTTTGTTCCTCTGTCCATTCCTTGACCAAAAGGGAGAAGCAAACGTCTATGCTCTCTGCTCCCACTTCCTCTTGTCACTTCTTGGCATCCTTCTCCATCTCCCAAACAAAACAGCCCTTCTCAAAGGTTCTTTCTTTGGCAGAGGTCTATCTTTTTCCAGAGGCCTATCCAGGATCCACCTCATGCAGGCAAGAAGCATGGCACACCTGTGATTCATTCTCCACAGCAAGAGAGAGCTGAAGTTTTGGCTCTGGACCATAAAAGCAAGGGGTAGTTAGAGCAGTCCAAGCCAATTCAAAAATAAAAACTTTCCATGAGAAAGGAGAAGGAGCATGAATAAGCTGGGGTGGGGGGAGGAGAAATGCCATCCAGAGAATTTAAAACTACGGTATATCACCCTCAGTGTTCATTTTCCAGGTTTCCATGTAACATTCCAAACTAGCTCTTTCAAAGGAGCTCCAAAATCTTGGCAAAGACACCGTAATTCCTAGGCTACAGAGTGTGGCTTGGCGGCAGATGGAGATGAAAAGTGAAAGCAGAGAAGAAAAATGATCAGAGAACCAACATGGAGAGCCCCTTCCAACGGCTCAGCTCACAGCACCATGCGGGACAAGGTGCCACCCGCTGCCGGGGCACAGACACGGCACCATGCGGGACAAGGGTGCCACCCGCTGCCAGGGCACAGACACGGCACCATGCGGGACAAGGGTGCCGCCCGCTGCCGGGGCACAGACACGGCACCATGCGGGACGAGGGTGCCACCCGCTGCCGGGGGCACAGACACGGCACCATGCGGGACGAGGGTGCCGCCCGCTGCCGGGGGCACAGACACGGCACCATGCGGGACGAGGGTGCCGCCCGCTGCCGGGGGCACAGACACGGCACCATGCGGGACGAGGGTGCCGCCCGCTGCCCGGGGCACAGACACGGCACCATGCGGGACAAGGGTGCCACCAGCTGCCAGGGGCACAGACACGGCATCATGCGGGACAAGGGTGCCACCAGCTGCCAGGGGAACAGCTCACAGCACGATGCGGGACAAGGGTGCCACCCGCTGACAGGGGCACAGACACAGCACGATGCGGGACAAGGGTGCCACCAGCTGCCAGGGGCACAGACACAGCACCATGCGGGACAAGGGTGCCACCAGTTGCTAGGGGCACAGACACAGCACCATGCGGGACAAGGTGCCACCAGCTGCCAAGGGCTCAAGGGCTGCCCTGAAGTCACAGTTGATCATGTCACCACTGCAGACCTGCTAAATGGTGTCTCCTTTGTGTTTATGATCAGACAGGGTCCCAAAAGGGTCTTTCTACTAAACTGCTTGGAGGATGTTTCTCAACCAGGGGCCCTATTACATTAGAGGCAGGACAGTTCTTCATTCAACGAACTGCTTCGCTCAGTGCAGGACATCGAACATACCTAGAGCCCGGTCACTAAATGCCAGAGGCACGTCCCAGACGATCTAAAACAACCATGAGCATTTCCAAACACCACTTGGTAAAAGATTCAGGGCAGGTGACCTCCTCTTGAGAACTAGCTTTTATATTTTTAAAAATTGATTTGAGAGAGAGAGAGAGGGAGAGAAATATCGATTTGTTGCTCCACTACTCTATGCATTCAGTGGTTGATTCTTATGTGTGTCCCGAGCAGAGATCGAACCCACAACCTTGGCGTATCAGGATGACACTCTAACCAACTGAGCTCCTCGGCCAGGGCCGAGAACTAGCTTTCGAGCTTTCTGTGAAATTGCAGTTCAAGCTGTCTTCAAAACAACAAACATATGATGAGAAAAAGATCAAGTGCTATTCTCAGCTGCAAGGCTGCAAGCCCAGGAGGGCAGCCGTCCTGCAGGGAAAGAAGTCCTACTGGGAGCTGCCTAACACCTGGCTGCAGTTCAGCCACCTGGCCCTGCAGGGGGCAGGCAGCCACGCTGTCTCTGCAGGGGTGGCTCCAGCTCTGGCCTCCCATGTGCCCGAGAGTGCCAGAGCTGGGCAAAGTCTCACCGGTGTTTGGAGACCCCTTACCTGTGACAGAATCACGCCTGGGCTGCGACTTTATGACAGGAGGTGCTCCTCTGCCCCTTCCTTGCTATCAGGAAGAAAGAAAACCATAGAATTTCATGGTTCCATGAGACTCCGGGAAATCACTGACAATCGGGAGAAGTGATGCACAGGGGAGTGAAGCAGTTTGCCAACAGCCATAGAGCAAAAACAACCAGCACAGTGTGTGTACATGAAGCACAGGTCAGCACTCCATAATTCCTACCCATTCGAATGATCGTCCCCACATCCTGGGACGGCCAGCCATTGCTTTTATGTGGAATTCCCCGGGAAGGCAGGAGCTCCATCTTTTGGATTCCTGCTTAATATTCTCTCAAGTTAAGAACAGGTCCATGTGCTTTGTGCCAAAGTCCAACAGGATGTCCATGAAATGAAATCAAGATTCTTGTTCACAAGCCCAGAATGCCTTTCTGCGGGCGCTGTGGAGGCCCCCTGTTGGAGAGGCTGCAGCTTCCACAGGCCATGCATAGAGTAAAACAGTTGCTCGCAGTGGAAAGGAAGCTGCAGGAAGTGAATGCTGCCTAGCTCCCAAGCTGTCTAGAGAGGAAGTCAATCAAACCCAGAGTTGGGCAGCTGGGCAGGTAAGTCGAAAGGTACTGATGAACCAAATAGAACCAGAGGCATGGATTCATGGCACAGACTTGACGAATGTCAAAGGGGACGGGTGTGGGAGGGTCTGGGTAAAAGAAGGTGAAGAGATTAGCCAAAGAACATATATTCATATCCATGGACACAGACAACAGTGCGGTGAAGACTAGGAGAGGGGGGTGGGCGGGAGCTGGGTGGAGGTGGGCAAAGAGGAGGGAAATGGGGGACATCTGTAAGAGTGACAACAATAATTTTTTTTTAAAGTCTTTATTCTTGCCCAGGACCCACGGCCAAAGGAAAACCTGATACTGAGTGTGACATGAAGTCGAGGACCAAGAAGGAAGGCAGGCCTGAGGTCTAGGATGCTCTTGCACAGAGTGGCGGTGTAGTGCGGAGACAGATGCTGGTTGAGACCATTCCTCTACTGCTGACCCTCAGCACAGAGGCCTCCCCTCCTCGCCCCATTTCTCATGTCATCATCCACCTCCTTTAACCCCACTTTCAAGATCGCTCATCTGTGAAATGTGAAAGCTAATTCAGAACTCTTATTTCTAAAGCATTAATTCACTCGACATTTTCAAAGCACCTTAACCAGTCCTCGCCCTTAAGGAGTTAGTGTTCCAACAGGAGTGAGAAGGGCCAGGCGAGCTCATGCACAGCTGCACAGCGAGTGTCGTGTGAGAAGCGTAACCTTGTTCCCCAGACCTCTTCCCTAGGACGCCGGTTCCGGAAGATACACTGCCTAGAATTAGGGTTCCAGGACCAAATGATGTAATCACTTGGGGAAATGCTGTTACCCCCCCGCCCATTTTAAATGACTTACAGTACGTATTAATGTGCTAAAGGCATTAAGATGTCTTTTAGTAAAAACCCCATTGATGCTGATTAAAAACCCAATGATTATCAAACGTATTTGACTATTAACATCCCACAGCAACAGTATTCTACTGAATCTAATTTGCTGAACTCCAACTGGTGTGATCAAGAAAAGGTTTCAAGAAGGAAGAAGCATTTTGAATAAGCCTAAGAGATAGGTAGGGTTTTGTTATGCCCAGATGAAGGCAGGATATAAATCTATTCATTCACCACACACTCACTGAGCACTTCCTATGAGCAAGGCCAACCCCTGGTGTCATGGTGGACAGGCAGACCTTGAACCCTGGTCTCTGCTCTGGCGCAGAGTGGAGGGTACTGGTTCTGATTTGAGGAAGAGCTTCTTATATTTGGGAAATAGCAAGTACGTGGCTTGGGTAAAGCAAGTGGGGAAAAGAGATGAAAGAATAAGGGTGGAATGAAACAATAAATCAAGCATCCCAAGAAAAATGAGCTATCAGGACAGATGTGTACCAGGCCAAGAATTCCAAGTTAACTGCTCTGCCATAGACAGCAATATTCATTTGTTTCTGCCGTGGCTGCTAGAGAAACCTCAGGCAAGCCCCTCCCTTCTATGGGCCCCAGTTTTCTCATCTGTAAAAGACCAGACTGGCTAAGTTCTCTAAGGCTCTGGCAGCATCAACATCTGAGATGGCAACACCAGCACTTAAGGAGGGACAGGGTGTGGGGTCTGGTGAATGGCCATTAGTTTGGACACATGTCAACAGCCTTACAGAAAAAGTGAGCAGGCGAAAAATGAAGCCAGCTCCCTCTTCAACACCCAGAGCCCAGTCCCACTCCACCAGATATCTTAAGATCACGCTTCTCATACCAGAAGAGTGAATGTGGTATACTTTTCAACAGTCAATTTTGCAAAAAATAAAAAATTGAGGAAAGCAAATTTAATTTTTGTACTAACACTGGGACATGTTTTAGACTAGAATATAATATTCCCAATGTATTTTCAAGGTATTTTTGAAAATGAGAACTTAAAGAAGTATTTGCCTTGTGCTGGCTTTTTGTCTTATGGTTCTGCAGTCCTTTGGGTGCTCACTCTCACTCAGAGGAGGGAAAGTTTGGGAAACCCAGAGCCTTTGCTAGCCTTAAATCTTGTAGAGACAGAAGCCTACTTATCCTAAATAAAATTACACTAAAGAGTCTGGCACTCACCATTAGACTGGTCATCCCCGTAGTTCTTATGGGATGGTGCATATAGGAACATCAAAGCAAAGACGTACAGATTCCACATCCCATAGATGCCTGTGAAAAAGGCACTGTTCACCTGGACTGTGACACCACCCCACTTCCAATGGCCTTCAGTCACCTGTGGAGAGAAGACAGTGACACGGAATTAGAGCCGAGAAGAAACACATCACCAACACGGGAACAACCAACACAAAAACCAAGTCTCTTCTACACGTGGGAAAAGTGTAGGGCGATGTAGGACTCCAGTTTTTAATCTGAATCACCCTCTGAACAGATTGATTAAGGGCTTACTATATGTGTCAGGCACATAGTCTGCTTGTCGTTTGGCTGCACACCAGAATCACCTGGGAAGGGTCTCTTCCTAAAACAGCAGCACACCATGATCCCTCATGTAAAGAAACTATGATTGAGCCTAACCCTTATCCACAAGTACAACTCCTCCTCTGGTATGTCTTCCCAGCTCGCTGTAAACTGACCGCAGACAGAGGCCAGCTCTGGTTCATTTACTGCCATATCTTCAGTCCCTGATGTGCCTTGGGTTCAGAGAAGGCAAGTGAATCCTCAGAGGGAGTTTTCCCTAGAGGGGCAGTGAGGGGAAGCGCGCAGAGATCTGGATCCAAATCCAGCCTCCACCACGTACTCTGTTTAATGTAAGAGAAGTAAAGACGAAGACTCTGGACTTTAGTTTCGATCAGTGCAAAAGAAGAACTTGCAGGGTTATTGAGGAGAATTAAGTAAAAATATTTCTAGAAATTTCCTGGCATGCAGTAAACACTCAATAAATCTTTTTTATATCCTGTCTCTCTTTGTAGGTCACTCACAAAAGTAATTATGAGCTTTCATGTGCTTTACAATCCTGCAAGAATGTTTTGAGGCTGCTTTTGTCTATGTTAATGACTTGGTAATTATTTTAAGAGCTGTCTGATGACATATGTGTTATACGAAGAATTGTCAACAGAACTGTTGAGGTGAATGACTGGTGATTTGTGAGATCAATGAAATGATTTTGACCACTTCTGCCTGCCACAGGAAATCTTACATGGGAGTAAAAGAAAGTACTGGACATATATTCCTGTGCTAGTTTAATGAGGCGAGGTTTATAAGCTATCCCTAAGGAGCCCCTTCTTCTAAGAGCTAAAGTGTAAGAGGGCAAGCCATAGCTAACTATTAATGACTAACAAACGGGTTGATTTCACCTCCTGTTTTCGAAGCCGTGGGTCTATATTCCTTTGGTGCCCTCTTTATAACCCATAATCCACTAGGGCAGTGGTTGGCAAACTGCGGCTCGCGAGCCACACTGAAGGGGCCAAAGAGCTGCGATACATAATTTTTTTTCACTTCTGTGAGTCATAAACAAACCACCACCATGAACTCTTATTTATTTGGGGGAAATAATTCATCTTATATGACGTGCTCAGGAAGGTTTTGGCCAAAGAAGGATTTCTTAACCATTACTGATTTTGGAGCAATGCACCAACATTCAAGCTATTTAGGGCTTACTTTGTAGAAAGGTCTCCAAATGTCACTTTTTCTTATTTTTAAGTACAGAATAGCCTAACTTTATAAGAGTCACAGTACTTAGAGATACTTAAGGTAATTTTTTAATGGAAGGGGAGAGGAAGCCTTAAGATAGTTTCTGGAACCATGTAGCAGATACCACATGTACCTGCTGTCCTTGCAAAGGGAGCGCCTCTCTATGCGATTAAGGAGGGGTGGCTAGGCTGGGAGAAGTACAGGTAAAACGGGGCCAAACACTTCTTATCCTCTTCTACTCTATTAAGATAGGGGACCTGTCAGAGAGCCTACTTCTTGTGACATAAGCTAGAAATACTCAGGATTGACAATTCTGCTGAAGTTGATTCTTGCTGGGGTTGGCATGATGGATTTTAAAAAAAATACTCACTTGTGTGCCTGGTACACAATGGTGCTCAACAGACAGATGTTTGTTGAAGGAATATGGGCAAAAGGATGGGGATGTGCAGAAACATGGAAAGGGGGATAGAAACAGTCACGCTTAGGAAATATCTGACTGAAGAGTCAGAAGAAAATACCGCAGTCCTTCACAAATCCCAATAATTGCACTTAAAAATAAGAGGTCAATAGGTCATAAGTGTTATTTCATTGAAACATTTATGCCTATTGCATCCTTGTAGGTCAATTTAAAAAAAATAGTTAATAGGTATTAGCAAAGCTAAGATTTTAAAAAATAATGGCAAGGATAATAATAGTTAACATTTATTTAATGCTAGTGGTTTGTCAGGAAGTATGCTAAGAATTTTACATGGAAGGTATTTGGTTCAATAACAAATCTATGAAATAGGTGGTTAAAATTTCTATTCAACACCTGGGTAAACTGTGACACAGAATGTTTTGCCTAAAACTGCTCAGCCAGAAAAGTCATGGCTCTGACCCCAAAAGAAGATCTACTTAGCCATTATACAACACAAGAGTAGGAATATTATCTTAAACAGGGGTGGGTCTCTTAGGCTAAATTATGAGGCAACTATTGTATAAGGTCAAATTTCTTTTGAAAATTCACTTAATTGGCCATGATGCACACTGGTTAATTAGTATATGTACACGCAGGTGTGTTTATTCAACTCTGTACAGTAAAACATATACACTATATATCCTAGATATAATGCATGGCATATAATAAATTGGATGTATATGCAAAATACAATTTTATAGCAGAACCACTCAAATGACATGCTCATACTCAGAGGGGCCCACAGGAGCTGAGGAAATAGCATTTTCATGCGCAACTCTCACGTTTGCTTCAAGACACATGCATGTCAAGATAGAGTTGCAGAATTGTCCATACTACTTAATTTGTAATCTCTAAATGTGTTATTTCCTGCTGAGGGCAAAGAATCGAATTTGCATAAGTAAATTGTATACAGTGTCACTCTGCTGTTGGGGACTCGATTGTGTTTTCCCCTTTCCTCCCTCAATTATTCATGCCTGAGCCATCCTGGGCTCTGAGCACATTCCCACCACCATGCACCACAATCAGCAGCCTCCTCAGAGCAGCCTTGTAAATCCAAAAATCTCATTAATGCCAACGCAGAGAGGTGACAGTCACCCCGCTTTAACTTTCGGGGAGAAAAATCAGGTAGCCCCAACAAAAAACAAAAAGAGAAAATCATCTCCCCTCTGTATACATCCTCTTTCTAAAGGTTCCTGCTTTTCCTGATTTAACATTTGAACAATTTACTTTTGTGTGAAACCACCCAATTATACTCCTGGAGCCAAGTGAAGGTCAAATCCTTTTACACCCAGTAGTCTTGACAACCAGCATTCCACTTCACAACAAGATTTCCAAATCCCAGACACAGGCTCTCTTACTGGAAACATTTCCTCTGCAAGTAACAGAATGAAGTGATCACACAAACAAAAGAAGAAGAGCTGGGGAAAGGCTCTCTGGGAGTTTGCTGCTCATGGCTTGACCTGCATGTCAGGCACCTGGGGGTTCCCTTAGTGAAGGTTGGTGACCTTCTCCCCTGCATTGCACTTCTGTTCCCTACTGCTCGTCACCCCTAAATGGAACGCCTCTTTCTTTTCCAGAGGGAAGGGGCTAAAATACCACACTGTGATGTGCCATCTCTCGGTTGCTAGGACGGAGGCCATTAAAATGGCAGGCGTTAAAAGACTGCACCTCAGTGCCCAGCTACAAAGCCTCAAGGTCACTGCATTCCACAGCTTCCCTCGGCCTTTCATTCCTGGCCTCCAGCTTCAATGTCCTGGCGAGAACCCCTCGCATTATATTTCAGGGGCTTAAATGCAAGCTCTCCCAGCAAGCCTAAGTGTATAATGGAAGTTTTAATACATTCCTTTTACCTAAGGCTGGGATCTATTTCAAAAAGTTACCCAGTAGATTTTCTTTCAGGTGAGCTCATTGCTGAAACACTCCAACATGACATTAAAAAATAAATCCTCTGATCACTATATTAATACAGTACCTGGGACACTGAGAGTTACGCCTGAAAACGTCTTAAATCTATAAATAAACCTTTATAAAAAAGCCACCCAGCAGGAGGAATGTGAGCAGCTAATGGAATCCAAAAGACCTCATTGCTACCCCCTTAGAGTTCAAATCCACTCTGGACCGACTGTCACAGCAGATATAAAAAGCCAGCCACAGGCTGGAGCTGTGTTAGAAAATACTGGGGCAATGGAATATTAATCTTTTTCTTAAGAGAAAAGCCACAGACTCTGCTCCTTGGAAGACTGACCTCCTTTGCTCTAAAAAGGTGCAGTCATTAAACATGTACAAGGTTAAATTCGGACAACATATAACCACCTTAAACATCCGCCCAATGTCCCTTCTTGACTTCTGGGAGCAGGGACTCTGCAGAGACAAGAGAGGAAGGGGGATGGGGCTGTGGGAGACTGACTACAGCTTTCTAAAGTGGCAGGAGCACGTGTAAGAACCAAATGTGCCTGTCCTGGGAGCATATCTTGGTACTGCCTTTTATTTCTCAGCTCATCTTACGTGAGGTTCCGGATCTCCAAGCGGTGCACGCTGCTCTCAAAGTCTGGCAGAACTGGCTGTATTAACAAGCACATGACCAAGGCACTGCAGGGCTGCAAAGCATTTTGGTCACACGAGGGACTCAGCCAAGGGATAAGTCGGGCCTCCCACACAACTTGTTTGAGCCTCAGTTAGGTGAATAAAAAACTCATTCAGAATTTGAAATATTTTTACTGCATCAGGAGTGGAGAATGAAGTTTCCAAGGTTTTATAAACAAACAGTCTGATACAAGCACAGCACTGTTGTAGGTCACAGCAGATGTGGTGAACAGATCTTATGAAGATATATATGTATGTATTTGTGATTTCCCCCCACATTTACTTCAGCCTTCGGGAGCAACACTAACACTGCCCAGTGGGCATGGCCAACAGAACTCTAGGGACTCCTCACTTGGTGTCCTTAATGGAATTCAAAGGGTACGTGAATTGAAATGAGAAAAATATTCTATCTTTGTTTTCACCAGTCTCTAATTGAAAGTTACTGTTTCTTTCCATTATGACTAGAGAAAACAAACCCCCATAATAGAAGCACTGCCTATAATTTTGTTACCCATAGAAATCATATTTTCATATCAATTACACTTATAGTTATGTATCGTTGCATATATATATCATCTATCTATCTGATTCCCTTTGAAAATCAAAGCTTTTTTAGTTTACTCATTTAAAAACATTCAAAGAAGAGATCCATAGCTTTCACCAGTGTACCCAAGGGGTTCATGGCACAAAAAGTTAGGAGCCCCTGTACTGGAAGGAAAATTGCTAGCAGAACGGGGCAAGTCTTGCCCTAAGGCTCTGTGAGCATGCCTAACATTTTCAATTTTGGCCAAATACAGGCATGGCAGAGGAGCTGGTTAAAAAAAGAATAGTCCAAAAGTCTGGGTTCTGGTCCCTAACTTAGTCTAGGTCCTTTAGCACAACATTCACACTTTTTGCTATTCATAAGGCATGCCTGCCTGCTCACAACACCTGCATTTTGCAAGCGTTAGTTCATGGGATCCTTATAGCCACCTTCTACAGTGTTCTATTATTACATCCATTTGACAGATAAGAAAATTGAACCTAGAACTTTTAAGTAATCCATCCATAGTCCCACCCAAGTGGAAAACATTATAAATAGGACTAGAGGCCCGTTGCACGAAGAGATTCATGCAATAGGCCTTCCCTTCCCCTGGCTGCCAGCACAGGTTTTCCTCTGGCACCCGGGACCCAGGTCTTTGCTCTGGCCAGAGCCTTCAGTCTTCACTGCTCTGGCCGGAGCCTTCAGTCTCTGCTCTGCCACTTTGTGCCTATGTTTGCAAATTAACCGCCATCTTTGTTGGGTTAATTTGCATACTCTCCTGATTGGCTGGTGAGCATAGTGGAGGGATGGTCAATTTACATGCTTGTCTATTATTAGGTAAGATTAGGTACGATATGTCTCTACAGCCACTAGATTTCATATTCTAGCAAACTAGGATAACAAATCTTACCATAGGATTTCTGTGAAGTTCAGATGAATGACAGATACATAATAAATTAGATGTAAATATTAACTTCCAAAAACAAGATACCAATATTTAAAAATCATTCACATTAAGATTTTGAAGCACAGCGAAATGTTGAGATTTGGAAATAACCAGTAGAGATAAGGGGACTTTTGAATTTCATTTCATGTTTAAGTGGCAATAGAATTATTAAAAAGAATGGCTGATGGCCTATAAAAGGATCTACGCTAATGCTAGATAAGGATCAAATCAAATTAATACTTGCTTGCTGGTGTTCTGCTACAGGGCTTGAAAAGTTTATTCTCTGAAGTAAATGAAACAAGGGCTCTTCAATATGGCTGCAGGCTGTTAATTTACTTAGCAATTGTTCCTCCCCCTGTACTGAAAGGGAAAATTCAGTCCACTTCTGGCTGGATAATGACAAGACCCAGAAAGAAGCCTAGAAAACATGGCTTGCTCTGCTGCGCAGCGTGAGAGCTTCCCTGCTCCTTTCCCAGTAGCTCTGCAGAATTCTCTGTGCAGAGTAGAAGGGCCTCTCCAGGGACAGTCTCACCCTGACCTCTCAGGGTCCACTTACCTGACTAACAATGAAGAAGATGATGGTCATGGCAGCACAGGCCAAGGTGATAAGCATGAGGAATTTGAACCTGAAAATCAGCCCCTATTAGGAGAGAGAAAGAGTAGTTTAACATTCCATCAGCTACCATCAACCCTTATATCAATATATAAATCTCTAAAAAGCGAATTTTAAAGAAATCTATAAAACCAAATCCCTAAGAGTGATAGTGAAATAATTTCACATAGTAACCTTTCTCCTGCAGAGGGAAAAAAAATGTCTTGGGCCAAATATGTCGTATGTGCTTATCTCTCATGAAACAGTAATACCAGAGCCTGGGAAATTATATTCACAGCACATCATGAGGCTGCTAATTTCCCTGCTAAGCTGGTTATGCTTCTCTGCAAGGGTTCAAAGTTACCAAATCCAAGTTGTTGTTTTTTTTTGCAGTGGAAATAAAATTCTGCTCCAGTGAACAAAAAGAAATGTGCATATTAATCAACATCAAGTGGACGTGGTTGAGTTTTTTCATGTGTCACTCTAGCTCTAGAGACAGGCAAAGCTTTAGAAGTGCCTCTGGTTTCTGAGAGCAGGGTTGAAGGGAACCTGTGTTTTGGGAAGGGACACCTCTACAGATATACTGCATATGGGAACACTGTGGTCCTGCCGTTTCTGTTTCTCTCTTCAGAGAGGAATTAGGTCCATGTTTCTAAGCTCAACCACTTGGGCGTGAGCCCAAAGGGATCCTTGAGAAATCAAGAACGTGTTACCCACATTAGAGATTTGAGTGTTTCTCTTGAATGAGGCACATAATCTATAAACAGAGATCACTGAACTCTATCTGAGCACCTGCTGGGTATTTCAGGGGGAACTGTGGCTTCCTTGAGTCTGAAAATCAGATCACCTTGGCTGAACCCCACCCAGTCTTAAGGCTGATTCTCAGCCAGGGAACCTTAACTAATGCCTCACCCCAAGTCAAATCCCAAGTCTATCAAACTCAAATCTCCCACCGAGCATGTACCTACGTTCCACCCCAAAGCCGAAGAACCTGTGGGACAAGTTTACTCCTCACTGGGGACAGAAATACATTTATACCCTCAGAAAACTCCAAAATTTAGATAGTCCAGCTACATGCCTCTCGGCGTAGGATTTAGCCTCTTATTTTTCCCAGAGATCCTCTAGTACACATAAATCTCTCAATGTGTATGTGTATTTGAAATAAAGGCTTCCAATCTCCAGGTGTAGGGTGGGGTGGGGTGGGGTGTGTGTGTGCGTGTGTGTGTGTGTGTGTGTGTGTGTGTGTGTGTGTGTGTGTTTAAACAGCAAGCAGGGGATACTGAGTACAATTTCCTGAATGAGCCAGGAGACCTGCTCACCTCATAGTGCAGCCGCCGGACTTTGCTCATGGCTGGCAGGCTGGACTGCTTCCCATTGATGTTCCGAAACACCTGAAATACCATGAAGCACAGAAACAGGAAGTACAGGCAGAGGCAGATCCCAGCCACGATGATGAAGGCCATCTGATGGTGTTCGGTGAAGGAAACAGCAGGGAGGCAAGCACCCAAGCCCTTCTCCCACTCCACTGGTAATACCTTTTCTCCCCAAATATGTAGGTAGTTTTCAGGGGTATAAAATATTAAAACCTGGTTCTAAGGTCAGTGACACAGGTTTTCTGCCACAAATCTAGCAAAGAGAGAAACATTCCAAATTGCTTTCTAAGCCAAATAAGAGAAGCAAAGCTTCCCTTGTTAAAAATGCAGACTCTAGGGCCCACCCTAGACCTTCTGAATCAGAATCTGCCTTTTAACAAGATCCTCAGGAGGTTCATATACACAATAAATTTAAAAACACTAAAATATTAGGTGTAGATTGCATAATACTGATCAAGTGGACAGCTGCATTAAAATCACCAGAGGAATTAAAATACAGATAGCCCAGGTCTCTCACTGCAGGTATATGGAATCAGATTTTCCAAGGGATAGGACACCAAGAATAACCATGTTTGGAACCATTGGGCCAGACTCTGGATTTTTGGAAGGAGACTGAAATACCCTGGGATCAGGAGCGGGTGGTGTGGGGTTGGGTGCAGCAGCTGCTAAGGGAGGCTGGCCATGGGAATGAAGGTCTTAAAGTAAAACCAGGTGTGAAGCTCTGTTTGCAATCTCCTGTCCACCACAAAAACTATCCTGTCAAATGGAACAGGGAGCAGGAGGACACATGGCCAAGGTGGGAGTTGAGAGGGTGGCAATATACTTTCAGACCAAGCAGGGCGACTTTCAGACCTATCTTTAAAGTTCAGTCTGAGAACCACTGAGGCTTGGGGTAGAGTGAGCTGGCTCGGGAGACAGGTGCCCTGATCTTTAATTCCTTTCTGCTACAACTCTACCCCAAGTTACATATTTAACAACTGTTTAACAAGTGTGAATTCAGCATGTATGTTTCATTAAATAATATATTTAATGAAGCTTTTCCTTCTTTCCTAAAATCAATAGTACCCTGGAATACATAATTATTTGCCTTCATAAATTGCCATCATATCATAGAACAAAAGGGCTGGAGTAGATGTAACATTATATATATATATATATATATATATAGTAAAAGGCTAATTAATATGCAAATAGACTGAATGGCAGAACAACCGATTGCAATGACGTGCGCTGACCACCAGGGGGTGTGTGCGAAACATGGTGGGTGTTGGCCGCTGTGGGATGGTGGAGCAGGTGAGACCAAGGTGGGGTGCCAGTCGCTGTCATTGGGGCAAGCCTCTGGTGGTTACTGAAAATTCTTTGCTCCTGCGCACTGTGGTCCCGCCTGGCACTTGCACCTGCTGCTGGCGCCGGCCCCACTTGCACCCGCAACCAGCACCGGAGCCGCCATTTGCACTCGCTGCCAGTGCCTGGCGCCAGTACCAATCACTCGGCGTCATCAATGGGTGCGAGTGGCGGCTGCTGCTGGCCCTGATTGCCCCTGAGGGCTTCTCCACCTCCCCCTGCTCCTGAGGGGAGACCAGGGCAGTAGACGCCACTCGCACCCACTGCTGGCGCCAGCCCCAATCGCTCCGCACTGTCAGCAGGTGGGTGAGAGCGGGACCGGTGGCATCAGCACATGGGAGCGGCAGTAGTGGGAGTGGGGCTGCTGGTAGACAAGGGACAGGGGGTTGCAGCAGGAGGGGCCAGGCAGGGGTGTGGAGGATGGGCCAAGATCCGCCCCTGTGCCTACTGCAGCCTCACAGGCCACAGTTCCTTTCAAGGTGCACAAATTCATGCACTGGGCCCCTAGTGTGTGTGTGTGTGTGTGTTTGTGTGTGTGTGTGTGTGTGTGTATTAGATACACACACACACACACACACACAAACTGAGTGGCCAGGTTATTATGACTGGCCAGATTATTATGATCACCCCATCAGTACAATGAAGTGAATTAGTTATGCAAATAATCCTATCTAATAAAAGAGAAACATGGTAATTAGCCATACCTCCGCTACCCTTCCCATTGGCTAATCAGGGTGATATGCAAATTAACTGTCAGCCAAGATGGCGGCCGGCAGCCAGGCAGCTTGAAGAGAACCTGAGGCTTGCTTGCTTCAGTGACAGAGAAAGCCAACGTTCTCCGCCTGCCGCTGCCGGCCTCTGAGCTTGCAGTCTGAAACATTGTTACAAATATAGAAGCTAAACAAAACCCCAGAAACCTGCTTTCAGCCAGCTGGGATCTCAGAGCTGGAGTTGAAACAGTGTTTTGATTATAGAACCCGAACAAACCAGATACCTGCTTTCAGCAGCCAAGGCATCAGAGCTGGAGCCAAGCCTCAGAGCTAAAGCCCAGAATAAAAAAAAAAAAAGGAAAAAAAGGAGCGGTTGGGAGCTTCACTCATCCGCCAGCCTGAAAACAGCCCTCAGCCCCTCACCCAGACTGGCCAGGCACCCCAGTGGGGACCCCCACCTTGAATGGTGTGTGACCAGCGGCAAACAGCCATTAGCCTCTCACCCAGGCTGGCCAGGCACCCAAGCGGGACCCCCACCCTGATCCAGGACACCCTTCAGGGCAAACCACCCGGCTCCCACCTGTGCACCAGGCCTCAATCCTATTTAGTAAAAGAGTAATATGTCTCCCAGCATCGGAGTCAGCGGAGCTGCGAGGCCTCCTGGCACCGGGATCAGCGTGACAGGGGACAGCGCCCAAACCCCCTGATCGCCCTGCGGCTCTGTGTGTGACAGAGGGCGGGGCCACAACCTCCCTATCCGCCCTGCTCTGCTCCTGACAGGGTGCGGCGCCCCAACCTCCCCCCGCCCCCCATGGGCCCTGCTCTGTGTGTGACCGGGTAGAGCCATAACCTCCCCATCGGCCCTGCCCTGAGTGTGAGAGTGGCGGTGCCCCAACCCCCTGATTGGCCCTGCTCTGTGGGTGATAGAGGGCGGCGCCCCAATCCCCACCCGCACGGGCCCTACTCTGTGTGTGACCGGGTAGAGCCATAACCTCCCCATCGGCCCTGCCCTGAGTGTGAGAGTGGCGGCGCCCCAACCCCCTGATCTGCCCTGCTCTGTGTGTGACAGGGTGCGGTGCCCCAACTCCCCTATCAACCCTACTCTGTGAGTGACGGGGGGAGCTCCCCAACCCCCTGATGGGCCCTGCTCTGTGTGTGACAGGGGGGAGCTCCCCAACCCCTTGATTGACCCTGTTCTGTGCGTGACAGGGGGTGGCGCCGCAACCTCCCCATCAACCCTGCCTTGAGTGTGACAGGGGGCGGTGTCCCAACCCCCCAATCGGCCCTACCCTGAGTGTGACTGAGGGTGGCATCACAACCTCCCAATCTCCCTGCTCTGTGCATGACAGGGGGCGGCGCCCCAACACCCCAATCGGCCCTGCTCTGAGCCCGACCAGGGGCTGCACCTAGGGATTGGGTCTGCCCTCTGCCACCCGGGAGCAGGCCTAAGCCAGCAGGTCGTTATCTCCCGAGGGGTCCCAGACTGCAAGAGGGCACAGGTCGTGCTGAGGGACCCCCCCTCCCCCCCGAGTGCACAAATTTTTGTGCACCGGGCCTCTAGTAATAATAATAAAACCTTGAGAGTATTTGCTTAGGAAGTTTTCAATATTCAGTATTTTTGGAAGTGTCAATGAAGTACTGATGGTGGGGTGGTCATAATAATCTGGCCACTCAGTGTGTGTGTGTGTGTGTGTGTGTGTGTGTGTGTGTGTGTATATATATATATATATATATATATATATATATATATATATATTCCCCGTTTGGTGCCGCTCACAGATTTAGTGTGCTCACAGATTTCTTGTGATATTCCGAAGCCAATATAAATACAATATAAATATCATGGCCAGCACATAACAAGATATTATCCATCAGGAAAGAATACAACTCAAGCCTTTCTCCCCTCTCTAGAGGAGAGTCTTTTTCTCCCCAAGGATTTAACGCATTATTCAGGAAGATAAAATATTTAAATCCAGCATCCTAAAAGGGATAAGCTAATACTGTCACTTCTGCTTCATGAAGATGACTCCGGCAGAGTTTATACAACCAACCAGAGGCCTTGGGCAACGCCTCTGGAACTAATCACCTTAGCCTTATCTCCGCTTGGTCTGGGAAATGAATAGCAGCAGCATGGTATGCCAGCACAGCAAGGTCACTGTAAGAAGTCTCACACACAGAGGAATTCAGAAACTGGCTCTCCCACAAGGAGCCCAGAAATGAACCTCCGTGGCTCCAGGGAAAAGCTAGTCATGTTTCGGTCTGCAGTAAACAAGGGTGGAATAGATAATTTAGACAGGGTGCAATAAAACCAGCAATTCTGATGCTTCCACCAAGGGACATGCTGCAATCTCCTTATTTTGCCTGCTCTTACCCTGGCTTGAAAGCAAGCATTAATTCCTTCATTATTTGCTTTAATTGTGCCGTTATCTTCAGTCTAAGGATCAAAGCTCTGGCTGAGCACATATGGAGAACATCATTAGAAAATGATCTTGGGGATCAGATGGCTATGGGAAGAAATAAAACCCCGAGACCATCCAGGAAGGATACAGCCAGCTCTGTTCCAACATCTGTAGTCCAGATACTGTAGAAGGGATTCGTGAGTTGTACCCCTCTACAAAGAGAAACGAGATGGAAAAGCAAGAAACAATTAATACAGAGGCAAAGGGGGCACTTTATTTTCTATATAGTCTTAGCTTTTCAGCTGGAGGGGTAGAGGGTGTATTTAGAATGTCACAGAGGACTTAAATAGAAAAAGAGTTTGAAGAATATCGGCCCAATCCGGCCAGTGCTGCCCAGTGGTTGAGCCTCAACCTAGGAACCACGAGGTCACGGTTTGATTCCATGATCAGGGCATGTGCCCTGGTTGTGGGCTCGATCCCCAGTAGGGAGTGTGCAGGAGGCACCTGATCAATGATTCTCTCTCATCATTGATATTTCTATCTCTCCCCCTCTCCCCCCCTCTCTGAAATCAATAAAATACAATTTTAAAAAAGGAATAATCAGCCCAAATTGTTTGCACCTATAAAGAGCTTTACCTTTGATTTAATCCCAATCTCTATCTGAGGATGTGACCACAGGCTCCCAACTACCCTTCTCCCTTTTGAAAACTCCTCCTGAAGAGTGGGCAGTGGACATGCTGGTGTGCATTTCAGCCCAGAGTCCCATAGGCATCTGCTCACCTCTCACACATGTCAAATATGAAGAGGCAGAAAGAGCCAACAGCGATTGGTCCGACTTGCTTCCAATACCCTGCTATGTGATTCCGCTCATGCTGATCCTGATGAAAGCCAAGTGGAGAAATGAGATAAAGATGGGGAGAGCAAAACAATTCTATCGGTGAGTCAGTCATTCGAACAATCCTTGCTGACAACCTGCTGTGTATCAAACATTGTGTCAGACTCTAGGCTTTTGAGAATGGGTGAGACCAAAATCTGTTCCTAAAACTCTCATAGTAATAACAACAGGGTGCTACAGGAACACAAAGAAAGGCCTTATAGGTTAAATCATTTAGAATTAAATTCCTATGTGACTTATTCTTTGTGTTTGATAAGGTGGGGTGGTCCCCAGAGGACTGAATAAAGGCTCTAAGGTATTCAACTATGTCAAATGTAAGAGGTCTCAAAGTTAGGAAAATAAATCCATGTTTCTCCTGTCTTTATTCAAAACAGGAATGGTTCCTCTTGATAATACATGTACATAGATACTAAAAGACAAAAAATAAATGGGGGTGGCCGGGGAGTGTTGGGGTGGGGGAGGTAAGAGATCAACCGAAGGACTTGTATGCATGCATATGGGCATAACCAATGGACACAAGACACTGGGGGGTAGGGGAGGCCGGGGGAAGGTCAATGGGGGGGGAAAAAAGGAGACATATGTACTACTATCTGTAATACTTTAAACAATAAAATAAAGTTTAAAAAATATACTTCATTAAAACAATTTCACAAAAACCAAAGAAAATAAAGGCGAGTAAAGTGAGAAAATAGAGAAAGGCAAAAGACATAGTTTACATCCAGGCTGGGATCCCGGCGGGACAGTCCACACCAATTCACTCTGGGAAGTGCACCCCGGCAGACTGTCCGGCCGCTGCCCCTGAGCCCACTGCACTCACTGTCCCTGCTGCTGAGGGCTCGTTCTCCATGTGTCACTGCTGGCGAACCCTCATGCCTCCCCTGGCAGGAGGCAAAGCCTTTCTCTCCTCTCACTGTTCTCCTGGAAGGGCTGCACGGCTTCGGAAGCAATGATCAAACCGTCATGGAATTCACAAACAGCCCACCCAACCACGAAGTCCATGTGCTTGACCTGGGGCCCAAGCTCCAGCTGGCCTGTCATTTTAACCACAACGTGCTGACGGCACCATTCTTTATTTTTATCCATGGTACCGTCAATTCCTCTTGAAATACGATTTGGTGTCTGTGCAAACTGACCAGGGAGGTCAGCGTTCCCGGGTAAGAGGGGTTACTAGGCCACCTGGACAAATTGCCAGCTGGAAAGAACTGGGCCTACACTACATTCTTTGGTGGTGATGTTGGTCCTGGGGATAAGCAGAGCAGAAGCCAAAGGACAAGAAATAATAATAATCGCTAATCTTTGTGTGTTTACTCCCTGCTAAGTATGTTACATTTACATCTCACAAAAACCCTATACACAAATCCCAGTTTATAGATGAGGAACTTGAGATTCAGAGTGATTAAGCCACGTGCCTGAGGCCACTCAGCTAACCAGTGGTGAAATTGGAACCGAGAGCCTGATCTCAGAACTCACTCCTGTAGCCACTAATTTATTCTGCCATAGCCACTGTCCCTTCCCCGAGAGGTTCTGACTCTTACCATCATGTGTTCGCCACAGAAGATGATCCAAAAGGAGAGAAGCATTGCATAGAAGATGCCCTGCCGAATATCACCAAACAGTAGCATCCAGGTCCAGTCAAACCCAATGGAAAACCATTCCACTGGGATATTGATAAAAGTCATGGAAATCCCAAGAGCAAAGATGACTCTGATGGCAAGAACATATCAGGAAAATGATTTGATCAATTTGGGAAGCAGATCTTCAAACGTCAGAAGCCAGTTTTGGGGAACGAGATGTTACTTATTGGGAATGAAGCCATATGACCAATTTTCTTAGCTCTCAGAGTAAGTTTCTACACAGAGATACAAAATGCCTTTTTTTTGTGGTACCACTGCAGAATGAAGGAGTGTTACCTTAACCTTTCTAGATCACTGAACCTAACCTCCTTTATCCCTGGAATTTTATTTTGGTACCAGCTCAGATTAAAAGCTTCCTAAAATGTTTTTACCCTCCCTTGCCTCCTTAATCAGATCTCCTTGAATATAATGATCCTCTCTTATCTATTCAGGTTATCACTAACTTGATCTCTAAGAATATTCATTGTTATAATGCTTTCCTCAGCAACTATGAATTATATGAGCATATTCGTTTCGATAATAAGTGACTCCAAACAATATGAAATGCACATTCTTTTAATGGCTTGTTTAGTGTTTATTTTGCTTCCCCCATCACACTATTAATTGCCATTTCTCTATCAAATTATTCATTGAGTCACTGATTTATTCCTATTTTCATTCATTATTCATGAAATACATATGTTTATTAAGCACAGATTATGCACTGGGCATTTTGTTAGGGCTATAAATACCTAAATAAATATGACCAGTTCTTCCATTCCTGGAAATATGTTTAGTGCCTCAGCCAGATAAAGAGACAAAGTGTGATAAGCGGTATGATAGAAGTGTGTGCACAGGCTGCTACTGGGACCTCTAACTTTGACAGAAATTGAGGTGAGTTGTGAGTCAAGGATAAGGAGGTGGAAGGGCATTCCAAGCAGAGGGAAATGTGTGGATGAGGCACAGCAGCCTGCAACAGCCTGAGCATTTGGGGATCTGCATGAGACACTTATCAGGAAATGTCAGGACATGATACCAGAGAAGTGAAAAGGGGTGAACTCATGAGGAAACTTGAATACCTCATTAAAGAATTTGCAATTTATCCTGAAAGAACTGAACCAATAAAAAAGGTTGAACAATGGAGTGACATAGTTCTTTCATTCATCCATTCATTCAACAAATTCGTATTTATTGAATTCCTTCTATGTACCAGTCACTATTCTAGACACTAGGGATGTAATAGATAGCAAAACAAAGATCCCACTCTTGTGATACCTGCATTCAGATGGGGTTAGAGGAGGGATATAAGAGGAAAGATAGTAAATAGAGAATGATTGTTATAAAGAAAAATAAAGCAAGGTGGGAGAATGGAGAGTAGTGCTATTTATATATGATGGGCAGGAAAAGCCTTTAAGATAAGATGCATAAGAGCAGGGCCTGAAGGAAATGAGAATTGAGCCACAGATCTATCTGGATAAGAGCATCTCAGATAATGAGAACGGCAAGTGCAAAGGTCCTGGGGTTAGGCATGTTTGAGCACTATCAAAGGGATGGTAGGTGATGAAGAGGATAAGAGATAAAATCAGAGGTAGTAAGAGTCCAGGGCTTTATAGGCTAGGGCAAAGGAGGTGCAAAGCCAATTGAGAGCTTTGAGCAGAGGAGTGACATGATCTGATTTACACTTGGGAATCTGGCTGCAGTGTGAACAGATTATAGGGAGGAAAATGGTGGAAGCAAGGAGAACAGTTGAGAGGCTATTTCAAATAAACCAGGTGAGAAATGATGGAGGGTTAGATTAGGGTAGTAGCAATGAAAATGGTGAGATTTCTTGGTGGGTTAGATGAGGAGTGTGAAAAACCAGAAGTAAAGGGGACAGGGTGGAGTTGCCATTTCCCATGATGGGAACGCCTGGGAGAGGAACAGGTTTGAAATGGGAGGATAGCCATTGTTTTTTGTGCGTGTTACATTTCTGTGTAAGTGAAGATGTTGAATAAACAGTTGGAATATTTGAATCGAGAGTTGGGAGAGGCTGAGATTGACAATTATAAATTAAGAGTCATCATTTAGGTGATTTTTAGAACCATGAGATTAGATGAGATCATCTAAGGACTAAGCACAGCTAATAAAGAGAAAAGTTCCAAAGACTGGCTCCAAAGTCTAAGAACTTGAAATTTGGTTGGAAAGAGCAACGGAGACTGAGTGATGGTCAGCAAAGGAGGAGAATGACCACAAAAAGGGTGGAAAAGGCTCAAAAAAAAAAAAAAGGCAGTGATCACTCATGTCAAATGCTGATAATGGGTCAAGAAAAGTGAGGACTGAGATATGACCATTGGGTTTGGAATGTGAAGGTCACTGGTGATCCTACCTAGACCAGTCTCATGCGGTGGGGGAGGGAGTGGTGTGTGAAATGGGCTTAAGAAAAACTAGGAGGAGAAGATATACAGACAAATGTTTTTGAGGAGTTTTGTTGTAAAAAAGAAAAAAGAAAAATGGTGTGATGGCTTCAAGGGGAAAAGGGAAAAGGAAAAGTTTTGTTCAAGAATGAGAGGTAACAGAGAGTATGTGTACATTAGTGGGAATGATTTCAGCAAAAAGGAAAAAGTCAATAATATGGGAGAAAGGGATACGTCTACAGGAGCGCTGTCCTTCTGGACTGGGCTTAGTTAGGAGAAAGGCAGCTCAGCCCCTGTAACAGAGAGAAGTATCTGAGTCAGACCATGGGGCTGAGGAGCAAGGACAGAACGAGGAGCCGAAAGGGAACCTGCAGCATTTAATAATAATTTGTATGTGAAAGCTGGAGGAGAAAAAAGTCCAGAATGGCTCCTGGTCAAATCACTAGACCAAGTACTACACTGACCACTTGACCTAGATCCCGCAAAACCAGGAGCAGACAATCAGATCATGCAATGCTGTGTTCCGTCAGGGTGCTCCCATCTCAACCCTTACTTTTCTAGAAGCACCGGGGGTCGGGACATCATGGTGATCCTCCTCCAATACCACACCATAATGATGAAGATGCTGGGCGTAAGGAAGGTCTTCATGGCAAACCACACCTTGGTGAAGCCTCCATTTTGGTGGATTCCCTAGAGAGAGGCCAACATTTTGAAGGTGAATATATCTTGGTGTTATTTTCTACCAGCAGAGAGGAGTAAGGGGAGACCTTGTCTGCTTAACTGTCCAGATCAAAAGCTTTCACATTCAGAGCATATACTGTCGCCTACTCTCCCTGACCCCTTCTCAGGCATTGTAGAAATATAAATCCGAAGGCATAAAAATGGACCCACTCTATACGAAGGGGATAATTAAGAATATGATCAAAGATTTTTCTGTATGGCTTTCATTGAAAAATTGGAGAAATCGTAGATGCCCAAGTTAAGATTGGTAAAGTGTGTTAAAGTAAATCTATGTGAGTGATTGTGTGTGTGTGTGTGTGTGTGTGTATTTAATATTCATTCACTGTATATATAAAATATTCACAATATACCATTAACATATTCACAAAATGCCATTAAATTAAAAGAGCAAGGCCCGGCGGCCAGTGTGACTCAGTGGTTGAGTATCAACCTATGAACCAGGAGGCCATGGTTCAATTCCCGGTCAGGGCACATGCCTGGGTTGTGGGCTCTGACCAACGATTCTTTCTCATCATTGATTTTTCTATCTCTCTCTTCCTCTCCTTTTCTCTCTGAAATCAATAAATATATATTTTTTAAAAAATACAACAAGGAACAAAAGTATCAATTGAGTATGATCCTATTTTTTGTACATGAAGGATTATATATGAATATATGTATAGAAGAAATCTGAAATCAAAACCTCAATAGTGGTTATTTCTATATGCTAGGATATTACAGGTAATTTTTATATTCTATGTGTTTACTTGTGCTTTCTAATTCTCTACAATATATATGTATTTCTTGTGTAACTATGTTTTAGATTTAAAAATGGTCCCCTTGCCCCATGTTCTAATTTTTCCCATTAAACAAGTAAATGGAAAGAACCTAAAACACCACTGCTCCTGTTGACATTTAGGCTTGCAAGGTGAAACATGTAAAAGAAATTGCTTTTATTTTGGTGCTATTCATTATGCAAAAGTAATCATTATCACATCTTCAATGGGCACAATAATCGCTTTATTTTCCATTTCTGTAATCTCTCACACAAATTTCTGATCTCAGCCATCATGGGTATGTGTTATTATTCTTATTTCTCAGGTAAGACAATAGAGGCTTGGAGATACCAAGAGTGAGATGAGAGCTCCCTTTCAACGCACTTGCTCCATAACCAGTGTTCTTAGCCTGTGTTCTAGTGCTGCAGACTGCCTGGGCCAATTAGATACACTCACCACCAACCGAATATCTTTTATCTCCCCAATCCCAACGTTGATTTTCTTCTTTTCATTCACAGGCAGCCGGATGTTCAAAAGGTAGTACTTATGAGCCACAGATCCGATTTCCATGAAAGGAAGGACATCACATTCATAGTAACGGCCCTCGTGCTCTGGGGTCTGGAAGAAGAACAGAGGTTTTGAGGCAGGGTCACTATTGCCAATAGACTGTCTGAATTCTCTTACCTTTGCCTCCTAGCATGAATTCTTTTTAAAAAAATATATATTTTATTGATTTTTTACAGAGAGGAAGGAAGAGGGATAGAGAGAAACATCCATTAGAGGGAAACATCAACCAGCTGCCTCCTGCACACTCCCTACTGGGGATGTGCCTGCAACCAAGGTACATGCCCTTGACCGGAAGGAATCGAACCTGGGACCTTTCAGTCCGCAGGCCTACACTCTATCCACTGAGCCAAACCAGTTAGGGCCCTAGTACGAATTCTTAAAGGTATTCCTAGCTAATGCTTAAAGGTATTCCTTAGAGGTACCGATAATAGGGCACACTGGAGGCATGGTATCCACCGGTTGCCCTTCTTCTCTTCAAAAAACAAACAGCCATTAGCCACATTTGAGGTAGAACCTAAAATGTTAGGTAAAAATCTCTTCTATGTCCTTGCGCTTTTCTCAGCGTTTTAATTCTCATTTGAGCCTCCTATCAGGTTCATCTGGTCTACCAGGACTGCATGCTTTTTATTTGCAGCCTGTCACTGGAGACCTGTAGGGCTCTGCGGAACAGTCAACTTCATAATGTTCAGGAAGAAGCTCTTGCTGACATTCCGCACAGTCTTAGGTAACGACTAATTACTTACATGGTTTTGGCCAGCAGGAGAAGCTGCAAGAAGCTGAGAACATCTATGTTTTATTGATTTGACAGAAAAAGAAGCAACTCCAGGAACCCTTGAGACTTGGGAAGACAGAAAGGGATGAAAGGTAGTAATGGGATTAGTTTGAGATCCCCAGTTGGAATTTTCTATCTCCAAAGCTTCTAAACTGCCCAAGAGGCAAGATGGCAGAAGGAGCAGACATTTTAATTGAACAAAAATTAATCCCAGTTTTTAAAAGAAGCCTCTCACCCTTCCTGCCAAGCAATTGAAGAGTTATTGCCCAGAGCATGGCAGTGGGAGGTTGGAGGGTAGGGGCACAGGTTGTTTTGAAAACTAAATTCTGCTCTCCCGCACCAGGACTCCTGGCTTTGTGTTCCTACCAAGGGGTAAATATGGCTATGTGGAGGCGTAAGCTTTCGCAGCCAGGGATTTTTTCCTAATAAAAGAGATGAGTGTCTGCCATCAATATTGGGTTTATATGCCGGCTTCAATGTTTTCTGATCAAATGATAGGGAAGACCTAATTTGTTGTTCCCAAGCCTAAATTCTCAGAATTTCTATAATTTTTTGTGACTCGTCAGAGTATAAAGTCTAGTGGAAAAATCAGAAGGAAGATAATAAGGAGTCTACAGACTAACTAGTGTATGAAGAGACTTCTGCCCCTTCTGTGATCTTGCGGAGTTCTATATTGGAGAGTCAGAACTTAGAGTGCGATAAACACAAACCTCTGTATAGAGACCAAAGACACACATGACATAGTAGAGGTAGAGCAGACAAATATCTGGCTTATTTGCTTCCACTCCCTACTCAGAGCAGACATCACTAATCAATCATGATCATTTTTTATCCTTTAAGGTTTGAGGGGCTCTTATCAGAACTATCAGTTGATTAGACTTGGCTTATGGAATTAAAAAAATTCTTCTGCAGAAAGAATCCTGCTTTTTACCTAGACTTCATCTGCAGGCTGGATGATTCTTTCTGTATAGGCTGTCTTTCTCTCCTTCCTGTTCCTTTCTCTCTCTTATACGTACAAATCAGGGCTAGGAGTAGCCTCTGCAGGAACAACTGAAAACACTATAGGCTCTGATTCAGCCTCAGATTAAACTGCATTGTGGAGGTTGATGACCCCTGTGGTAGCAGGAAGGAGGGTTTTCTGATATGTTTCCAGAGTCTTGTTTTATTGAGAGTTTGAGGGGGAAGAGAACAAAACTCTATTAGTCTAATGCCGTGGTCCCAAAAGTAATAGTATGGGGTTGAGGGCCTGGGCCTTCCAAGTCCAGCCTTCAGCTCCGATGGGGAAGAGATTAATTGAGTACAGCAGGAAGAAATGAATGACACTGCATCAGACATGCCTGAGGACAGGCATTGTGCTGTGATGAGGATGGCAATGACCTGACCTTGCTCCTTGCTGGGTACCTTGTGAAGGTCATCCACCTCATTTGCCCTCACTTTCCTCATAAGTAAAACAAGAAGGTAAAATAAGATAATCTACAGGGTTCCAGTCCCCTTTCATTGTTCTCTAGGTGTCCTCCACTTTCCTGTCCCTACAGAGGCTAATGCTACCAACCCATGAGACAAATGTATCTACGTTTCCTTGGCGTTGGGGCTCAGTGGTTGACTGTCAACCTATGAACCAGGAGGTCATGGTTTAATTCCCAGTCAGGGCACATGCCTGGGTTGCAGGCTCAATTCCCAGTAGAGGGTGTGCAGGAGGCAGCTGACCGATGATGTTCCTCTCTCATTGATGTTTCTTTCTCTCTATACCTCTTCCTTTCTCTCTCTCTAAAAATCAATAAAAAAAAATTTATCTAAGTTAAAGAAATTGGATACACTGGATTCTGGGATCCTCGCCTAGCCTACCTGTCTCAAAGATAAACACTGCATCCTGTTGGGGACTTTTCCGTACACACTGAAGTTATGCCTCTGCCAGTATTTAGGACATTTAGAAAGACAGACAATCCCCCCTCTCTCTTTATTTTCTCCCATCCCCTTAGCCCTCCCCCAGCTCCAGCCAACTCCAGCATGAGACTGACTAATTAGGACAAATTACAGCAGGTGGCAACTTGACTTCTTTTTTTTTTTTAACTTCGCAAGCCATCAGGGACTAAAACCCTTTACAGCAATTTCTCATTTAATCTTCAGACTCAAAACTAAATTTCACTGCAATCAGAAAGCACAGATTTGATGACTCATTTTCCTTCACACTTTTCAAGGTTTAATATCTTTCTTGAAAGGGATCAACACATCCTGAAGATAATTAAGCAGCCAACACAGAGGAACAGTTGCAGGCTTCTTAATGACTCCCCCTCGCTCTGCTTCTCAGTGCCCTGCAAGTGGGCAAGTGAGGTGAGAAATGACTTTTCCCTTTTCTGAGGATGAAATTCCATATCCCGAAGCTTTATATCCTTTAGATTAGATATCCAACCAGTCTCACCTCTGAAAGACGCAGGCAACTTGCAGCAACAGCTAGAAAGGTTTTAATTAATTTTCTCTGTTGCACACAAAGATCTGAACATGTTAGAGAGTCCCCTCTCCTGCTACCTCCAGTTTCCCTCCACCATTTATTTTTACCCACTGATTGTCCCCTGAAGGCCTCCCCACACAATTCCAGATGGCTTTATTTTGGTTGCAAGTGGAACTATATTTGGCACTCAGCAAAAGGGTCTAGGGCTGTGGTCGGCAAACTGCGGCTCGCGAGCCACATGCGGCTCCTTGGCCCCTTGAGTGTGGCTCTTCCACAAAATACCACGCGTGGGTGCGCATGTACAGTGCGATTGAAACTTCGTGGCCCATGCGCAGAAGTCGGTATTTTGTGGAAGAGCCACACTCAAGGGGCCAAAGAACTGCATGTGGCTCGCTAGCCTCAGTTTGCTGAGCCACAGTTTGCCGACCACTGGTCTAGGGAAGTGGCTCTCAAATTTTATCAAGCTTCAGAGAAGAAATTGAAATCCTCTTGAAACACAGATTCCTTGCTCCTGCATGCCGAGATTTTGATCCATTAGGTTTGGGGTGTAACCTGGGAATCTGCATTTCCTACAAGCTCTCAGATGATGTGAAGCTGCCAGTCCTCAGATCATGCTTTCTGTAGCTCTAGTATGGAACCCGGAAGAGAGACTTAGTAAGCGTCAGGTGCCCCAATAGGTGCTTATGCCCACGAGAGTTCCAGTGGCCCATCTGATTAACATCCTCTTTCATTCTCAAATGTGTCCCAGACGACATGTTACATGATAAGGTCATTCTGCTTAGGTTCACTATCCCATGTAGTCCTTATAAAGACTCCCATAGCAGGCATTATTATTCCATTTTGCAGAAGGAAAACTGAAGCTCAGACAGAGTAAGTAAGTTTGCCTAAGGTCACGCAGACAGTAAGTGATACAGCCTGGAACTGAAGACACATGTTTTGCTCCAAATCCATGTTTTTAACTAATGTTAATTCTGTGAGCCTGCCCCGTCTTACTCCTCCTCAAGGTGGGACGGACAGGGCAGGGGCATGGTACTCAGAGGCTTCAACTGCCATTCTTACCATTCCACAGGGAATCCCAATGCCATAGTTACCGGCAACAGCAAAAGGCCAATGCTAGGAGAGGAAAGGAACGAAACCAAACAATGGAGTGGGTATTACAAAGCTATCCAAATCCTTCAGGAGCAATTGACCTGGAGACGCCGTGTGACAAATGACATACTCAACAATGTGCTCTCACTAAGTTTGGCCTCTCATCCACTCACACAAAGAAAACGAGACCCTTTCTGTACCTAAAGGACCATCAGAGATCACCTGTCATTGATGGTGCACCACGCCAGCACCCTTGGGAACTGTGGGTAACCATGAGTAACAGTAATTATGGCCCCATTTCACCTTCACAGAGACTTTTAAGAGCAGAGGGGTCAGTAAGGGTGAGGGGCCAGAATGTCATGGAGGCATGTGTAAGGGCAGCACTTGGCTTTTTAAAGGGCCTCCAGCTCACTTTGATTTGGTCCTTTAATCATGAAACCCCACTATCCCTGGAGGTCATTGAATCAATCTTTGGGCCTTTGCCCCAAAGAAAATGTTTCCATATTTTCAATGCAGGATAGTAATCTCCCTCCCATGGGTGGTTGACTGAGTCCTCCTGGAAAAACCAGAGAAGAGAGTGTCTTAAAGACAGGTTAGAAGACTGAGGTTGTCTTTCTGTCTGTGGTCACTGGGATTTTTAGTCTTCGTACCTACATGAACTTTGACAGCAAAGAGAAGCCTAAGAAAAAGAGAAGTAGACTCAGCACTACTCCAATATCAAGATTCTTATATATCAAAGTAATTTAGCAATGTTCTTCAGATACATTCAGCTATTAACCAAAGAATGAGGAATTTATTTTTATGGAGGTATTTTAGAGAAACAACTAAATCACTTCAGATAGACATTCCTTCTATTCTTTCCCCCTTTGCCGGGATAGGAAATATCTACACAGCCCTTTTCTCTACTAAGACAAAGGATAATGTGGGTTATGCATGCTAAGAAATAAGGAACATATCTATTAATTGTAAAGCATATCTTCCCACATAACTGGAAATCAAATAAAAACTACAGCCCTGACTGGTTTGGCTCAGTGGATAGAGCGTTGGCCTGCAGACTGAAGGGTCCCAGGTTTGATTCCAGTCAAGGGCATGTACCTTGGTTGCGGGCACATCCCCAGTAGGGGGTGTGCAGGAGGCAGCTGATCAGTGTTTCTTTCTCATTGATGTTTCTGACTCTCTATCCCTCTCCCTTCCTTTCTGTAAAAAATCAATAAAATATATTTAAAAACAAACAAACAAAAAACTCCAACAAATTAGACGTCAAGGAATCCTACCTTGGGGGATGTGAAGATACATTTGAGTTTCCGAGGCACTCTCTCATGGGCCATTTCAGTCCATTCAGCAAACATATCATCACGGTAAGCCAGGGAAACGTCCATGGAAACTTCTGCATTTTCTCCTGCAAGAGAAAGAACTCACAATTCCAAAATGGCTTTGGACACAGCTAAAAAATTCTTATTATAGGCCCTGCTGTGGAAACCAATAAGACAAAAATATCCTATCTAATAAAAGAGAAACATGGTAATTGGCATACGACCGCTACCCTTCCCATTGGCTAATCAGCGAGATATGCAAATTAACTGCCAGCCAAGATGGCGGCCGGCAGCCAGGCAGCTTGAAACTAACATGAGGCTTGCTTGCTTCAGTGACGGAGGAAACCAACGCTCCCCGCCTGCTTTGCTGGCCTCTGAGCCTGCAGTTTAAGAAACATTGTAACGAATATAGAAGCTAAACAAAACCCCAGAAACCTGCTTTCAGCGAGGCCGGGATCTCAGAGCTGGAGTTGATACAGAGTTTCGATTATAGAACCCAAACAAACCAGATAACTTCTTTCAGCAGCAGAAGCCTCAGAGCTGGAGCCAGAGCTAAAGCTGGCACAGAATAAATAAAAAGAAAAAGAAAAAAAGGAGCAGTTGGGAGCTTCAGTCGGCCTGAAAACAGCCCTCAGCCCCTCACCCAGACTGGCCAGACACCCCAGTGGGGACCCCCACCCTGAAGGGTGTGTGACCAGCTGCAAAGACCCATCATCCCCTCACCCAGGCTGGTCAGGCACCCCAGTGGGGACCCCCACCCTGATCCAGGACACCCTTCAGGGCAAACCAGCCAGCCCCACCCATGCACCAGGCCTCTATCCTGTATAGTAAAAGGGTAATATGTCTCCCAGCACCGGGATCAGCGGAGCTGAGAGGCCTCCTGGCACCGGGATCAGCGTGACAGGGGGCAGCGCCCAAACCCCCTGATCGCCCTGCGGCTCTGTGTGTGACAGGGGGCGGGGCCACAACCTCCCTATCTGCCTTGCTCTGTGTGTGACAGGGGAAGGCGACCCAACCCCCTGATAAGCCCTGCTCTGTGCCTGATAGGGGGGAGCTCCCCAACCCCCTGATCGCCCTGCGGCTCTGTGTGTGACAGGGTGTGGCACCCCAACCCCCCCCCCCACACACACACACGGGCCCTGCTCTGTGTGTGACGGGGTAGAGCCATAACCTCCCCATCGGCCCTGCCCTGAGTGTGAGAGAGCGGTGCCCCAAACACCTGATTGGCCCTGCTCTGTGGGTGATAGAGGGCGGCGCCCCAACCCCCCCCCCCCCCACAGGCCCTGCTCTGTGTGTGATGGGGTAGAGCCATAACCTCCCCATCGGCCCTGCCCTGAGTGTGAGAGTGGCGGCGCCCCAACCCTGATTGACCCTGCTCTGTGGGTGATAGAGGGCGGCGCCTCAACCCCCTGATCCGCCCTGGCCTGAGTGTGACAGGGGGCGGTGCCCCAACTCCCCTATAGGCCCTACTCTGTGAGTGACAGGGCGGAGCTCCTCAACCCCTTGATCGGCCCTGCTCTGTGCATGACAGGGGGGAGCTCCCCAACCCCTTGATTGACCCTGCTCTGTGCGTGACAGGGTACGGAGCCCCAACCCCCCTGATGGGCCCTGCTCTGTGCGTGACAGGGGGTGGCGCCACAACCCCCCAATCGGCCCTACCCTGAGTGTGACTGAGGGTGGCATCACAACCTCCCAATCTGCCCTGCTCTGTGCATGACAGGGGGCGGTGCCCCAACTCCCCAATCGGCCCTGCTCTGAGCCCGACCAGGGGCTGCACCTAGGGATTGGGTCTGCCCTCTGCCACCCGGGAGCAGGCCTAAGCCAGCAGGTCGTTATCTCCCGAGGGGTCCCAGACTGTGAGAGGGCACAGGCCGGGCTGAGGGGCCCCCCTCCCCCCCGAGTGCACAAATTTTTGTGCACCGGGCCTCTAGTCTATATAATAAAAGCATAAGCCACTGTTACAGCGGAATGACCAGAACGACTGGTCGCTATGATGCACACTGACCACCAGGGGGCAGAAGCTCAATGCAGGAGCTGCCCCCTGGTGGTCAGTGTGCTCCCACAGGGGGAGCTCTGCTCAGCCAGAAGCTGGGCTCATGGCTGGTGAGCGCAGCGGCGGTGGCGGGAGAGGATCCCTGATAGAAACGTGACCAGGTTTTTTAACTCCCCTCAGAGACATGGTTTAAGTACCTTTGGTGCTTTCTTCTGGACATACTCTAGTCTAACAGCACCACAGCATTAAGGAGCAGCGAGCCAAGCGGTAAGGAGCAGCAAGCAGGCGGGCGGTAAGGATCAAGGGGTCCTAGGCTGCGAGAGGGATGTTCGACTGCTGGACATCCCCTAAGGGGTCCTGGACTGTGAGAAGGCGCAGGTCAGGCTGAGGGGCCCTCCACCTCCAGTGCATGAATTTTGTGTACCAGGCCTCTAGTATATAGATATTAGTGCTGATCAAACTCCAAATCTGAAATTCTAAATCTAAAGACTTAAAAGTCATCAGATGAATGTCTAGCTGGATGCTGCGTCCCCCTCTATAACCTCTGTGCAGAGATGGGGGCCTCTCTCTGAGGCAGCTCAGATGGTCAAATTCTGACTCATTCAACACTTATCCTCCTATAGCTTGCACTACGGGTCCTAGGTCTGCCCATAGGAGTCACATGGAAAATAAGGTACTTCTTCTGCAGAAGTTTGTTAGGCCCTGAAAGCCATACCTCATCTGTCTGTGTTTTCTCTCCTCCTTGAGAAAAATGTGACCAGGTTTTTCAACTCCCCTCAGAGACATGGTTTAAGTACCTTTGGTGCTTTCTTCTGGACACACTCTAGTCTAATAGCACCCTTGTTAACATTACTTGAAATAAGCTCTCAAATATAAGATCTGGCCTGGCCTATGTGGCTCAGTGGTCGAACAGAATTCAACCTATGAACCAGAATTCTTAGAGCACATCCTGGATTGTAGCGAGCAGCTCTAGAATTAAGCCTCGGATTTACCTGTGGCAGAGCCACAAACAAGTCCCAGCTTAGAGGGCAGAGCCCTCTTAACATAATTAAGCTTGACCTTATAAGCTCCCTAGATCCTTCCTGGGTAGCTAATGGACTGTGGGAGGTGCAGCAAGTGCTGCCAAAACAAGTGAAACTCACAAGAACATTGTAACTATGTTGACCACTACCTTGTTTTTCTCTGACTATTAAATAAAGCCTCAGCTTGCTGGCTGGATCCCTCTCTGTGGCCTCATCCAGGCACAGGAGATCTACCAAGCCCCAGCTATATTCTCTTTGTCTGTCTTTAATCCTTTGCCACTGCCCTCCCCCCCTGCCCCGCCCCCCACCTCAGGCCCACCGAACTCTTGGCTGTGTTGGCACAGCACACTGGGTTACAGGCCTGGTCCCCAACAGGGGGCATGCAGGAGGCAGTCAATCAGTGATTCTCATCATTGATATTTCTTTCTCCCTCTCCTTTCCTCTCAAAATATATATTAGAGGCCCAGTGGACAACATTTGTGCACGGGGGGGGGGGGGGGGGGGGCGGCGGCACCTCAGCCCGACCTGTGCCCTCTTGCATTCCAGGACCTCTGGGTGATGTCCGCTGAGGGGTCCTTAGTGCTGCTGTGGAGGCGGGAGAGGCTCCTGCCACAATGCTATGCTCACCAGTCATGAGCCCGGCTTCTGGCTTAGTGATGCTCACCCTGTGGGAGTGCACTGACCACCAGGGGAAGCTCCTTCATTGAGCGTTTGCTCCCTGGTGGTCAGTGTGAGTCATAGCAAATGGTCGTTCTGCCATTCGGTCAATTGCATATTAGCCTTTTATTATATAGGACTAGAGGCCTGGTGCACAAAAATTTGTGCACTCGGGGGGGAGGGGGGGTCCCTCAGCCCAGCCTGTGCCCTCTCGCAGTCTGGGACCCCTCGGGAGATAATGACCTGCTGGCTTAGGCCTGCTCCTGGGTGGCAGAGGGCAGACCCAATCCCTAGGTGCAGCCCCTGGTCGGGCTCAGAGCAGGGCCGATTGGGGAGTTGGGGCGCCGCCCCCTGTCATGCACAGATCAGGGAGGATCGGCAGGTTGCGATGCCACCCTCAGTCACGCTCAGGGTAGGGCTGATTGGGGGGTTGGAGCACCGTCCCCTGTCACACTCAAGGCAGGGTCGATGGGGAGGTTGCGGTGCCACCCCCTGTCATGCACAGAGCAGGGCCAATCAGGGGGTTGGGGCACTGCCCCCTGTCACTCAGAGAGCAGGGCCCATCAGGGGGGTTGGGGCTCTGTACCCTGTCACGCACAGAGCAGGGCGAATCAGGGGGTTGGGGTGCTGCCCCCATCACACACAGAGCAGGGCCCATCAGGGGGTTGGGGCACCACCCTCTATCACCCACAGAGCAGGGCCGATCAGGGGGGTGGGGCGCCGCCACTCTCACCCTCAGGGCAGGGCCGATGGGGAGGTTATGGCTCTACCCCGTCACACACAGAGCAGGGCCCATGGGGAGGGGGATTGGGGAGCTCCCCCCTATCAGGCACAGAGCAGGGCTGATCAGGGGGTTGGGGCGCCTTCCCCTGTCACGAACTGAGCCGCAAGGCGATGAGGGGGTTTGGGCGCTGCCCCCTGTCACGCTGATCCCGGTGCTGGGAGGCCTCATGGCTCCGCTGATCCCGGTGCTGGGAGGCATATTACCCTTTTACTATATAGGGTAGAGGCGTGGTGCATGGGTGGGTCCGGCTGGTTTGCCCTGAAGGGTGTCCTGGATCAGGGTGGGGGTCCCCACTGGAGTGCCTGGCCAGCCTGGGTGAGGGGATGATGGCTGTTTGCAGCTGGTCACACACCATTCAAGGTGGGGGTCCCCACTGGGGTGCTTGGCCAGCCAAGGTGAGGGGATGATGGCTGTTTGCAGCTGGGCACACACCCTTCAGGGTTGGGGTCCCCACTGGGGTGCCTGGCCAGCCTGGGTGAGGGGCTGAGGGCTGTTTGCAGCTGGTCACACACCCTTCAGGGTGGGGGTCCCCACTGGGGTGCCTGGCCAGTCTGGGTGAGGGGCTGAGGGCTGTTTTCAGGCTGGGGGTGACTGAAGCTCCCAACCGCTCCTTTTTTCCTTTTTTTTTTTTTTATTCTGGGCCAGCTTTAGCTTTGAGGCTTGGCTCCAGCTGTTAGGCCTCCGCGGCTGAAAGTAGGTTTCTGGCCTTTGCTTACAATGTTGCGAATCTGCTGGCTGAAGCCCGGCGGTATTTGTTACATAGTTTCTTAAACTGCAGGCTCAGAGGCCTGCAAGGCAGGCGGGTAATGTTGGAGTCCTCCGTCACTGAAGCAAGCAAGCCTCATGTTAGTTTCAAGCTGCCTGGCTGACGGCCGCCATCTTGGCTGACAGTTAATTTGCATATCTCACTGATTAGCCAATGAAAATGGTAGCGGTCGTACGCCAATTACCATGTTTCTCTTTTATTAGTGTAGATATACATTATCTGCTACTTCTCTAAAAGGTAAAACCCCTTCTTCCTATTGTGGACAATGTTAATCCAGAAGATAAAGGGTTTTCCCCCCAAATTAATGACTTATACATAGGTAGGAATACATTAATGAGTACACAATTATGCACAGGAATGTTCACATATTATTCCATATCAGGAAGGGCCATGAGTAGGTTTAAATCACCTAAGAACTCATTAAGGAGTTTAGATTCAAAAAGATTGCATCTATTCATTTGTCTGTTTTATGCTATGTTAAGCAAGTTCAAGAACAAAGGGGCTATAATGAGGAATGAATAGAGGACAGACCACATTTCCAAAATGATTGGAGAGCTGGCTCCCACTGGGGCTATGAGACTGCACTCAATTCTAGGCTCTGGAACCTGAACACACACAGGGGATCCGATAAGAATAACTGCTGTCTGGAAACTTAGGGCTTTTCTATCACGGGCCCCGTGTGGCTTGAGGTCGATATGATAGTGCCATAAATCCCCGCTTCTCTGAAAATGTCCAGAAAGGGAAAGAAATGATGCACAAAAGAAGGGATCTGAGGCCATTCTAATGTAGATGAAACCCTCCATGAACATCGGATCTGCTACTTTATTAGTATTTAAATCTAGTCAAACATGGTGAATTGGCTACTTGCCTTCCTCCTCTTTCTCCTGAAATTACACACACTACAGTACACACACACACACACACACACACACACACATACCAGAAAAGGAAACCAAAGACTATTGAATCACAAGGGGAAACTGTAGATAAATGAGTGGGCCAGAGGTTTTAACTAATTTCTTACAGATGAAAAATAGATAAAGTAGGGTTTCCTGACAGCCATAGAGACAGGCACAGCCTAAACTGCCACAGAAGGAGTATTGGCAAAGTGAGCAAACATGCCCAATAGACACCCCCACCCCCACCCCCTGGGCACTTTGAACTTGAAAGCACCAGATATTGCAGAAGACAGAGGTGAGGCCTGGTGCCAACAACAGGGTGACTGGGTCAAAGTCTGTACATAGAATCATTGGGCTCCCCAGTTCCCTTACATCTTCCCATCACCATCACCACACAGTCTGAGGGGAGACTCTGGCCTTACAGAGACCCAGGGCTGAAAATGGGGACGAGTCGGTAGGAGGAACTGTGGGGTGCCCAGCTGGGCAGAAGCAATGCTTGACCATTGTTTTTCCTCTAGGTTAGGGCTGGCTGCAACTGCTCCCTACTGGGCAGACTTAGTGGTCAATAGAAAGAATTGGCCAGAGCTTTAGTGCTAGGCACCAAGGGATATCTTTTTTTATTTCTAACTGGGATTAGAAATTAGGGCTTTCAATCTGTTGAAAGGGCACTTCTAGAACCATATAGGTCAAGAATACAAATCTGAAAAGCTGTAAAAGAAGCTGTCAATTCAGGATTTGGGCTCCTTGGAGCACTATGGTTCAGTGCAGCACTGGCCTTAGCCACAGGTAGGAGGGGCCCTTTTCCAGCTGTTCCCTTCCTCAGAGGATGAGAAAACCTTAGAGAAGGGTATGTGCCCACCCAGAGTCTAACTCCTCCCCTAACTTCTAGGCCAGTGATGGCAAACCTTTTGAGCTCGGCGTGTCAGCATTTTGAAAAACCCTAACTTAACTCTGGTGTCGTGTCACATATAGAAATTTTTTGATATTTGCAACCATAGTAAAACAAAGATTTATATTTTTGATATTTATTTTATATATTTAAATGTCATTTAACAAAGAAAAAATCAACCAAAAAAGAGTTCGCGTGTCATAGGTTCGCCATCACTGTTCTAGGCAGTGGTTCTCAACCTTCCTAATGCTGTGACCCTTTATTTAATACAGTTCCTCATGTTGTGGTGACCCCCAATTTCATTGTTACAAATTGAACATAATTAAAGCATAGTGATTAATCACAAAAACAATATGTAATTATATATGTGTTTTCTCATGGTCTTAGGCGACCCCTGTGAAAGGGTCGTTCGACCCCCAAAGGGGTCGCGACCCACAGTTTGAGAACCGCTGTAAGAGCATACTCTAGGAGCCTGGGACCCCAGAATATCCTACTCATATTACTCTGTGCCACTTTCACAGTCTGGGGGGGAGGGGGAATGGGGCTCTTCCTCAGATCTGGCCTCCCAAGGGGACCTAACTGCACAAGCATACATGTACCCCTGGACCCAGGAGTGGTCAAAGGCTGCTGTCTGTAAGAGGCTATGAACATAAGTTGGGCGTGGAGGTTGGGGTATCCACACAAAGCACACAAGGCCCCTTTCTGCACAGATGGATCCAGGGGTGGGGACAAAAGGCATCCAGGGGCCCACACTCCCAGGTCAGCCACATTTTGGCACAGAATTCTAAGGAGTCCAAGAATCCTAAATTCAAACCTGGCCTTCCAGTCCATTGTGCAGGCAAATTTGTTTCAATTAGATGATAGACCTTATTTATCTTAACAATCTGTTGGCCTTACTTATCACTTTTAAATATTTAGACATATGGCAGCCATACCTTGATAGGTACTCTTGCCCTGGGCCCCACAAATGTTAGGGATGGGCCTGGTTCAGAACAGGGGCCTCAGAGAGAGAAAGAAGCCAGACAGGTTTGCCTCCTGGCCTGCTCCCAGCTCTGAGTTCATCCCATCTGCTGGGAATCCCCAAACCGTTTTAACATATGCTGCTAAAAACAAAAGTTTAAAACACTGTGCTCATGTACAACTTCTCTGTATGACTTCCCCTGCTTTCATCTAATTTTCCCAACAACTCTATTAAATGAGCATGGGTATTTCCTTTGATTAGGAAATAAACTAAGGTCCTCAGATATTAAGTAACTTAAAGTCATATTGTTGTTGGTAACAGGAGAGTGACAATTTCTTTTGAAATTGTCTTAAAAGACAATCATCATTTTGTGTCGTTTTTAAATAGATTTTTATTAATTTCAGAGAGGAAGGGAGAGGGAGAGAGAGATACAAATACCAATGATAAGAGAGAAGCATTGATCGACTGCCTCCTGCATGCCCCACACTGGGGATCGAGCCTGCAATCTAGGCATGTGCTCCGACCGGAATCGAACCACGGCCTCCTGGTTCATAGGACGATGCTAAACCACTGAGCCATGCCAGCTGGGCAACAATCATCTTTTTTGTATTGCTTAAAGAAAACTGTCTAACTGATGAAAGAAGCCCCTCAAACTAGTCACAAAATACGAATATGTAAGTTTTTAATAAAAACTCACAGCCATCCTAGGAAGAAGTTATATAAATTGCCCAAGAATACCAAGGGTACATAGTAATACATTGCAGTAATAGCAATACCATGGCAGAGGTGGGAATGTAAGCCTTGGTCTGGATCAGCCCAAAGTCCTCCTACCCTCTACTACCTTTTTGGGAGAAACTAGTAAACTTCAAAAGAAACTTAACAGTTGAATCAATCACAGTGTGTGCAAGGGGCCACTCAACACTGACCAAGCACCCTTTGCAGATTTCTATAAGAGAGAAATACCCAGTGTTCCTGGGAAGCTGCCAGCATGGCGTGTAATATATCTGGAATTCCCTAATCTGAGCTTTGATGCGAAGAACTGCTGAAACCCACTGGAGAACTGCTGGAACTCCAGTCATTTCAGAAAACTGACTAGGGAAGCATGATGTGATCCCAACCACAGGGAATTGAGAGCCTGGGGACACCTGGGTTCATGCCCCCAACCACATGTGTGACCAGGGGCAGGTTGGGCTTAGGTAGGGGACTAAGCCCCATCTGCTTTGAGCTCTAGTCCATAGACATGATGAGGCGGTATAGGTTGTTCTTACCAGACTAATTGAGAGAAGCTTCATAACAACTCTAATTCACTAACAACAGAAACTAAACCGAAACAAAATGAAAGACAATCTCTGCACAGGTCAGCTCACAGAACAGGAGGAGGCCTGAGTCACTCTGTGGAGGGGACATTTCTCCCACACCACCATTCCCTTCTCTCCATTCCACCATTGAGGCAAGATCTTTCTAAAGCTTTCTGTGATTGTTCATGAACTTGACCCCACACTCTGCCCAAACTTCACACATCACCTGCTTACTTCCTAGGCAGTTGGCGGCAGGTGTCATCATTCCTGTTCGTGAGACGGAGAAGACAAGACTCAAAAGTCACAGCCCTAGAAACACTGGTCTCAAGCTCCTATAGTAATGGTTCTCAACCTTGGCTGCACATTAGAATCACCTGGGAATCTTTTTAAAATCCTGATTTCTGGGCCTCATCCTCCAGAAATTCTGTTTCTCTGTTACTAATGTTGTGGCCCCACCCCATAACAAAGAAACAGAATTTCCGGAGGATGGGGCCCAGAAATCAGGATTTTAAAAAGATTCCCAGGCGACTCTAATGTGCAGCCAAGGTAGAGAACCACTGTTCTAGAGCTTTATGGCCTACAGCCTTACAGCTTTACTGTCTCCTGAGGTGGACTTTAAATAGAAACCACAGGGAGAAAAGCCAGTTCGAGTGACCCTTCAGCTCTCCGTCACTGGATGTTGTGATATCACTCTGGGACAAATGCTCAGGCTCCTTTTCTGTTGGAATAAGACTTGTCTCCTAGGATTCTGTGATCACTAAATTAGTGACTGCATCAAAATATGTACAGCCCGGCCAGTGTGGCTCAGTGGATGAGCATCGACCTATAAACCAAGAGGTCCCCAGTTCAATTCCTGCTCAGGGCACATGCCTGGGTTGAAGGCTCAATCCCCAGTAGGGGGTGTGCAGGAGGCAGCCAATTGATCAATGCTTCTCTCTTAGCATTGATGTTGCTATCTCTCTCCCTATCCCTTCTTTTCTCTCTAAAATCAATAAAAACATATTTTTTAAAAAGAAAAAAATGTTTAGTGCAGTGCCAAAAGCAGAAAGGATTCACTATTGTTATCATTTTATTGGGGATGTGAAACTCTCATACCTACCTTTGACTCAAAATAATTACCAGGTTTCAGGAACATGGAAATGTCCACTATGAACTCCTATCCAAACCTGGGACATAGAACTCAGAAATAGGAAAGCTCTGGGCTAAGGAGCTCAGCAAAGCTGTGAAGTCAGCCACCTGAACCATTTTCCCTCCTGCCTCCAATGGACTCGGAAATAAAGTTCAGCTTTAATGACTACGTTGCATGTAATAAAACACCAGTTTCATGACTCCTGGGATACTGCGTGGGCAATACTCCCCTCTGCCCCATCCCCACGCCCGGACATAATGAAAGTGAAGGATCCAATTTGCAGTCCCTGGGAGAATGGCAGGAAGGCCAAGGCTACGCCTGGCACCCAGAGAACCTTCCCTATAAAACGAGAACACTGGTTATTCCAGTTCCATGGTGGGGAAAGTAGTAAGGAGTCAGCATAGGGCATTTATCGGTTGGAAATGCATGGTTCTTCCACAATATACCAGAGCAGTGGCCTTGCTCTACTGTGGGCTGTCCAAGCTTCACTTTTCTCAAATGGCTTTGGAGACATGTTTCTGTGGGGTGGAAAATTCATCCAGAATGGGAAGGGAGGTATGGAAAGGCACTGTGGCTCTTCACACTTACTATTTCCAGCCTGTGATGGGGGCGGTGCTCCAACATGAGGAAACCTGCGCTCCAGGGTTCTGGGGAAACAGACCCAGATGGGAGAGGACCATTCCTGGTGGAAAGACCTGTGTCTTTGATATCCATCAATAATATCCGTCGGAGCATTTACCTCTGTACTAGTTACACTGCCCTGCCCGCAGGAGAAAAGCATTTGTGCATCCGTTTTCTGAAGACAGGGGCAAGTCAGAGAGGAGAGCAAGTCCTTTTGAATGAGCCAAAGATGATAGGGAGACAAAGAGCTAGAAAAGAAGTTAGGACAGCTGTTTAATGTAAGAACAACCCTTGGGGGCGGGGAGGGAGAGAATGAAGTGATGAAAGATGAGGCTACAGAGGAAGTAATCAAAATGCTTTTTGCTTACACTTTTATTTTTTTTAAAATATATTTTATTGATTTTTTACAGAGAGGAAGGGAGAGGGATAGAGAGTTAGAAACATCGATGAGAGAGAAACATCGATCAGCCGCCTCCTGCACACCCCCTACTGGGGATGTGCCCGCAACCAAGGTACATGCCCTTGACTGGAATCGAACTTGGGACCCTTGAGTCCTCGGGCCGACGCTCTATCCACTGAGCCAAACTGGTCAGGGCTTTCGCTTACACTTTTAAAAAATTATTTTTCAATTGCAGTTTGTATTCAATATTATTTTGTATCAGTTTCAGATGTTACTCAGCCATAAAACAGTGGATTAAGCATCATCCCATGGACCAAGAGGTCCCGGGTTCGATTTCCCAGTCAGAGCACATGCCCAGGTTGCAGGCTCAGTCCCCAGTAAGGGGCGTGCAGGAGGCAGCTGATTGATGTGTCTCTCTCATCAATGTTTCTATCTCTCTCCCTCTCCCTTTCTGTACTATATAAAAAAGTATATATTTTTTTAAAAATGAAATCTTAACCTTTGCAATAGCATGGATGGACCTAGAAGGCATTACATTGTTGAAATGGTCATTTGCCAGCTAGGATAGTACGAAGAGTTTGGGGCCAAAGAGATCTGCTATCTGTATGTCTTTCTAGCTAAGAGACCTTGAATAAGTCTCAGTTCCCACCTCTGCAAGATAAAAATAGCGGGACCTACTGCCCCAGGCTGCTGACAGGACTACTGGGCACACAGACACTTAAAAAGTTCCCTTTCCAGCCAGTCCCCGGATGGTTAGATTACATTGTTGACCAATTAACTGGAAATAAAGGGGAAAGGGTTAGAGGAAATAAAGAATTATTTTATGGTTGTCAGAGGTTCCCTGCGAAACCTTGATTATCCTGGGCCCTTGCCCTGGGGGGAAAAAAAAATTAAAGAGGTTTCGAAATCCTCCTATGCATTCCTACATTCCATAGGGGAGCCTGTCAGTCACCAGGGTTTGTTTGGGTAACCTCTGAAGGAGGCCGCCCAGACCAGCCTCCTCCCAGCCTCCAGCAGACATATAATCTGGGGTTATTTATGCCAGCGTTCCTTCCCCAATCAAAAACTCTCTGACCTGGCTTGCATTTTCTTGACGCTTTTAATTAAGGAAATAACAAAACAAACCCTATCCTCTATCCATGGTTAGGTCTGGGAAAAATGGACTCAGCCAATTATAAATTTGGCCCTGGCTGTTTTCTTAAGATGACCTACAGGCCTGGGTGTGAGCACTTATGAAAATGAATGAGTACAATGATTTCACAAAAGCAGCCTAACAGTTTAGTTCACATTACCTCTCTCATTTGTCCCCATTACGTCAAGCATTTGCCTTGTGGAGAAATATTTTCCACATGTAAGAAGACATTTTTCTAAGCATCACCAAATGGTCCCTTGCTAAGTTCTGAAGCAATACCTCCTAGGCAAAGTCAATTGGGTGTAATAAAATGCCAATCTATGAAACATGATTAGGACAGGGGGAACATGGCTCACATCCGGCCCTTTGCAAAGTGATCTCAGTTAGAAAACATCCATGTACCTCTATGGTTCCCTACTGCACTTGTACATTCATTTGGACAAGGAGCTGGGACATCAATTGTTTCGGAAGCAAATGCATCTGAACCACCACAGAATATAGAAAAATAACATCGTTGGTGTTCACCAGGTTGGAGAGGAGCTCTCTCCCCTTCTAACTCAGCACACTTGCTTTGAGGGTGTCTCGTCTGCTCCTGGAATGGCAGTCACCTTCTCAAGTTCAAATTTCCCTCCTGAATTTCAAATCTGCATGCTCACTTCCCACTGTGTGTGTCTCTACTATACTTCCCTCATCCCTCACTGGCTCTCCCCTTGTTCAAGGCCACTGGCACCTCAGACCTAGACTCAAACCCATGCCCCATTCCTCTCTGTTTTTTCACTCTGTAGCCAGAGAGATAATTTCCAAAAATACTCGGAATGCCTTTGTATTGTCCTCAGTCTAACGTTGAAACTCTTTCAATAGCATTAAAAGACTCAAACCTGGCTCCTGGTGCTAGCCTGGCTCCCAGGTTCCTATCTCATGAACCCTTCCCTGCTCCTGCCACCACCAAGGCTGGTCACCTTGCACACGCCTCCTGCTGTGGAAAATGGGGAAGAGCTCAGGCTCTGGAGAGAGACAGCCTGGGATGGCGGCCCACCTTGGCATTGGTGCTTGCGTCACAGTGGGCAAGTCACTGAACTTCTCCCCCCATAGACTGAGGGTGACAGCAATGTCTGTCTCCTATGGCTGAAAGCATTACATGAGATAATATGTGTGATCACTCAGCACAGCCCTGGCATACAGTAAGCACTCGCTAAATGCTGACTGCTGGTCTAAGCCTGCTGCTCAAGGTTACCTACTCTTGGTGCACTCAGGGTCTCTACTAGCACACTGAGTTTTTAAACGGTGCTCATGTGAGGGTGAATTACAAAAGGGCTTCTTTTCTTCTGGGGCGCAGACAGTCTTCTGCATACGGTGCTTGGCATCCCCACCTGTACCAAACTAACTCCTTCTCATCCTCAAGACGTGCAGATTCACTCCCATTTTCCCTCACCCCCCAAACTCAATGAAGTGCCCCTGCTATTGCTCCCACAGCACCTGTGCGCCCAGCTCTGTAACATGTTTCCTACCGCAGGGCAACTACCTGCTACTCACACATCTCTCCCTCCTTAGCCTCCTCCTACTGGGGTGGAGAAGTTGCTGAGAACCAGTAACTGCCTCAGTCTTGTTCACAGCTCCATCACCCATGTCTTTATACAACAGCTACCCATCAAACACTTGCCAACTTAACAAATATCATCCTTCTTTCTCCAAATACTCCTACAGCCCCAAATCTCCTCCGTCACTTCCTCACTCTACACCTCACATGTGTGGTCTATGGTTTGCTGTATATTGGTGGCATTCACTTTCTTTCCCCACTCCCTGCTTCTCTCTCCCTACCCACCCCCACATGCCCTTCAGAAGAAAAGGATGTTCCTCAAATTTGGCCCAAGAAACAATGTGCCTGTTCCCCAGGACTGGGTGGGAAGGGAGCTTTTAAGGGACACGGTCTTGAGGGAGGCACTGTCTCCTGTATCCCTCACATCTGAATGATAACACGGGGCTGCACTAGTGTTCTACTTAAGAGGGCTACTGGGTGCAAAGGAGACAGGCTGTAACCACAGGGACTAGAAACCAAAGTTCTCCGACCTGGTCTAGAGTGAAAGGGTGAAGTAAAGCAATAAAACGGCGAGCTTTTGAAGTGTGTATCATACCTGTCTAAGGCTACAGGAATATGAGAATAAATGGAACTGCAGGCAAGAGATTCCAGAGAAGGAAAATTGTGCAGCATTCATCTGGGTATAACACGTCACGTCTCTGATTATCTACTCAGGCCTCCTTTTCCAGGACTAGAAAGAAACCCATCAGGACCTCAGAAGCCCCGAGAGCTGGTGCTGCCACCAAGATGGAATCAATCTACCTCTGAAAACCCTAACACTAGACGGACCATCCAATCCAGTTCACTTTTTTTCCCTCCATACACAATAGTGGGGATAAAAAGACAAAGTCATTGCCATCAATTGTTCACACTAAAGTGGGGAAGGCAGGCATATACATAAATAAGTATAATTCCCAGTGGTAGTACTACATCACAAGTACATGTAAAGTACATTGTTAGCACAAAGGTGCCCAAGTGCTAGATAGGGGGACAAAGGATCGTAGCGTGGAATACATGATCTTCCACATCACCTCATCTGGACAAGATGATGGTCCTCTGTGAATCACTGGTGAGTAAGAGTTCGCTAGGTGACAAAGTCAGAGAAAGAATTATAGGCAGGGGAAGCCGCATGGATAAAAAGTCATGGAAGCTCAAAGTAGCCTAGTGTTGCCAGGGAGGAGTGGCGAGACTAGGCAAGGCTGGAGATCAGGAAGAACCTGATGACAGAGGGAAGAAGTCTGCTCTGAGTTGCAGCATTTTATTGGAAGAATGTTTAAGCAAGGAGATCTGGAAGCTGTGGGAAAGGCAGACTGGGACTTGGGGTCGGGTAGAGTGATCTAGATAGAACTGAGCCCATTGTCCTTACACAGCTCTCAGCATGTTTAAGATTATTCAATTTCATAGAAAATATCACCTTGCCTGTTTTCCATGGAATCTGAACTCCACAATGAACCGATCTTTTCCTAACAAAGCTAGAGAAATCAGAATCATCCAAGCGGCAAGTGTTAACACACTGGGAAACCAGTGTGGCAACAGCTCTTCCTCTAAGACCATAATCAACCTAAATGGGGAGAGAAAACAATCCTGACAGCCCAGGGAGGAAAACACACAGTGGCTTCTGCGCTTTCTCCCCAGGACACTGCCAGTGCACAGCGCATTTAGAATGGTTGACTTGATGGTTATGAAACTCTCTCTCTCTCTCTCTCTCTCTCTCTCTCTCTCTCTCTCTCTCTCTCTCGTGCGCGCTCGCTCTCTCGCTCTCTCTGGCTCTCCCGCCCTACATCCCTTCCTCCCCCTCTCTCTGAATGCAATTAGAGAAGAGAGCTTCATTCACACTGAAGCTAAAAATAGAATGGATGATGGCAGAGTTCACAGACTGATAGCTGTATTCTCATACAGTCACCAGGAAGGGAGAGGGATGGCTAATTTACCTTAACCGCTTCCAAAACAAACAGTGCATACGAAGCGCAGGATGAGGAGAAAACGCAAAGGTCACTTCTTCAAAGGGCTGGACGAGGAACGGGGTCATTCTGTGGCAGTTTATCAGCCCTCCCAGATGCTGGTGAAACTGGCTCAGTATTTTGCCCAGATCTGCCCAAAGTCCTTTAGGCAAGAGTTTTGGCAGCTGCAGCTGCTAAAGGCATCCAAGCAAGGTCAGGCAGAAATGCCAGGACTTGCCCTTGTAACTTCTTCAGACACCACCTGGATATCCAGAAGTTAAAATTTCTAGATAAGATAAATGAGCACCTTTTCCCCCTTCACCACATCTAAATTACACCCAGCTTAGCCTGGGGCAGAAAACAAAAGTTATTCAGGAAATAAACATGGATCATGAAGGGAGAGAGACCAGGTGTCTAAAAGGAGTGACCCATTTCTTCCTCTCCTCTGTCTGCTCTGGCCAGGATTATGGTTGGGCTTCAAAAGAAACAAGGGGATGCTTGTGGACAGGAAGCAGATCCTCTCTGCACTCTCCCACGGACCTGTGGAGGCTCTCCGGGCTGCTGCCAGCCCGCTAAATGTCAGATCACTGCACCCCAGCATTCCCGCGCACACCCCCTCCATCACCCTGGTGACTAAGCTGTTTCAACAGCTGTGTTATTGCTGGAGTCAGGCCAGTGTTACTCACACAGAGTATTTGTTTCGTAGGCTTAGGTGGTGCTGTTGTGGGGGACTGGGGAGAATGACTGCACTTGGCTTTGGGGGTTCTATTTGCAGGTGAGGTCCTTCCCTTGATCCATCAGCCAGGGCATTCCCTGGACCCAAGCTCCGGGGAGCAATGAGACAATACTGGGTTCCCTCCCAGGCTTCCAAAGTATGGATAGATTCGTAATAACACAGAGAGGGTGCGGAAGGCATGTGTGTCTGAGAGCCAGAAGGAAGCATCATAAAAACCACGACCCTTGGTTGAGCCCTGAAAAACCTCCACTGTCCCTCCCTCAGTAAAAGCCACCTACACGAACAGGATAAGCCCTTTCCCTTTTCTCCTCTCTCTCACCAGCCATCTCCTTCAGTCTTTCCCTTAGAATAGCTTCTCTTTCCCTTTGGGTAATACTGGCACCCCCACTGCCTGGGTCTCTCCATGCACCTCCACACACTTGCCTCTGATTACTGAGTCTGGGCAGTGTCCTTCTGGTTGCTCCTCCCTTAGCCAACGGCCTTCCCCTCTGTCATCACGTCTGAAGCAAGTCGGGCCTGTTGGCTTGTTCATCTCCCCCACCATCCCGCATCCGCACATTGCGAGTCTCTTTCTCAGCATAGCAGGCACTCCACTACGAACTGCTGAAGGAACCAACCCAGCTCCCTTCCACTGAGGGGTGACAGGAGAAGGGAGAAGGCATTGCACCTGTCGGCAGGAGCCATTTCTATTTCTGGTTCATTATAAGCTGCCTCCACCTCAGAACCCTATTAGCCTGCTCTCCCTCCTAAGTTCTCACCAAAAGCAATAGGACTACATTTTTCTAATATTGAAGAGATCATAGAAATGTGGGTTTCTTATAGAGGGTCTTGTATTTTAAAAATAAATAAAACAATGATCCTTAAGACCTCACATTTTTGAGCGCCTAATATGTGCAGACGTTTTTAGCCACATATAGATGCCAGGCGGCTGTAAACGATCATCTACAAGCACAAGGCTAAGGAACTGAGGCCACAGTCACACCGTTCGTGTGGGAGGGAGGTGAAATATGAACTCAGGTTTGCCTGATTCCACAGCTTGAGTTCTTTCCCATTAGGTCACCAGGTAGGAGACCTGTTTCTTGCTCTAGAAAAGCCACTAATTAGCTGTACAGTTTGAGTAAGTTGCTTTACATATGGCATTCTTTTTTTTTAAATACTGAAGTTGAATCCTAAAATGACTAAGGTCCTTCTAGTTCTAACAATTCATGAATGTAGACATCCAAACTGCCACCCCCTATTTAACTTCCTTCTACACTTGAGACATCCTGGCAAAAACAAAGAACAGTAAGACAATTCCTACCCTCAGGGCACTTACAATAGAGTTGGAGTGATGAGGGATGAAAACTTGACTTTGACTCATGTAAGAGTTAAACAGTGAAAAACATAAAAATACCAGAGTACATGGCACTGGGGAGAGAAAACACAGTCATAATTATAAAAAGACATTCGTGCATTGCAACAATGGGTTCCCCCCCTCCCTCCAAGATATCTTTGTGCTGCCGGCAGAAAGAGCCCGCCACCAGAAGGGATCACATCTGTTTCGTGGGAAAGCTTTGTTTCTGACAAGTTTCATAAAGGAAAAAGTAGGCTAGAACAAGCTTTTTATTTCCAACCCATCTTTTCTTAGTTCCCATGAATGAGGAGGGGATACAAATGAGAGCAGGCAACCGGGGAGAAAAATAATATGGCTGGTGGTTCCTGACCTCCTGGATTCCTGCCGTCAGAGAAGCCTGAGAGGCAACATTTAATTGTGGAAAAACCAGCCTTGCTAGCCTCTTATCTTTTTCCTCTGTGACTTAAACCCACAATTACTGGCAACCCCTCGATTCCGAGTCACTCAGCTGGTGGTGGCAGCGATGCTGTGTCTGCAGCTGAAAAGCAGAAGGGGAGTCAGATTTTACCTGCCTCCGAAGCCAGCCTTCTGCAAACACAGCCCTAACCCAGCTTTATGACTTCTCCCATTAAAAAGTTCACAGATGCCCTCCTGTCGGGAATACCACCATGCAAGGAGTCCAGATGGAAAAAAAAAAAAAAAAGGAAAGAAAAAGAAATGAGACTTCCAGCTGCTGTATAATTCAAAGGATAAGTGATGAGCCTCAAATCCTGAATTCCACATTTCCTTTCAGCACTAGACACGTGATCTTCGATTTTCTCCTGAAGGATCAAACTCTGGACTTCTTCGGCCGGTCAGCAAGGCAACTCACCAACTGACCCCTGTCTTTCAGGAGCTTATCTATTCTCTCCAATAGGGCTTACTGTCCTTTGCATATAACATGTTATTTCACAACTTTTCACGGTAGAAAAATATGGGTGTTAGTCCTGACTTTCTTACCTGCAAACCAGGAGAAGTCACTTAACTTCTGAGGTTGTCTCCCACATACTTCTGCTCCCAACCCGAATTATTATTCTGTTTCCAAACATTTTAATTTATATGTTAATAATATCTTCCATTTTACAAGGGTATTCTCCATGTTTTTAAAGTGCTGATCAACATGATATTTGGCACTCTTGGGGTCTACCTATACCAGTGATGGCGAACCTTTTGAGCTCAGTGTGTCAGCATTTTGAAAAACCCTAACTGGTGCCGTGTCACATATAGAAATTTTTTGATCTTTGCAACCATAGTAAAACAAAGATTTATATTTTTGATATTTATTTTATATATTTAAATGCCATTTAACAAGGAAAAATCAACCAAAAAAATGAGTTCACGTGTCACCTCTGACACACGTGTCATAGGTTCGCCATCACTGACCTATACCATGAAGTTGGAGCTCTTACTTTGAGATTCACAAACCTCTGAATTCCATGGATGACTTTCAGGGCTTCAGTAGAAATATGAATACAGTAAGCGTGAATGGGGCCTGTGTACATTTTTCTCCCAGGGTTGCAATCCTTGACCCAAAGAACTACTATCCTGAAGTAATGAAAGGCCTGTGGCAGCATCCACCTGGGTCCTTGTTTTACACACTCAGCCCTGCTGCCTGCCTTTCTGGGCTTCTATCTTCTCTCCAGAACTCCCATTCCTCTTCTCTAAAGAATAATAATAACTCACCTTTATTGAGCGTTTATTATGTACCAAGCACTTACTATGTAAAAGCCTCATGTATTCTTCTAGTTTAATTCTTAAAACAATCCTATAAGGGTTGACTACTATTCCTTCTATTTCCTAGATGAAGATAATAAAGTATAAGGAAGTTCAGAAACTTACAAGAGGTCACATAATCTGTAAGTGGCAGGTTGGGGATTCAGCCCAAACACTTTGGCTTCAACATAACAAAATGAGGCTGCCTTTGAATTATTTCTTTGCCATCAGATAGTAGATTGTCACAAATTCCACCTTTTAAGACTCCACCCGTAAAGAGTCTTAAAAAATTACTTTCTCAGAAGTGAGTTAATCATTTCCCTGTCTGTGTTCATCAGATACTTAGCACTGAACACACTGGTGTAGTTTTTGTTTCTGTATCTCTGAACTAGATTGTGAGCTCCTAACTAATTATTTTGAGTGCATCTTGAGTATTTACTGTGCCTGGAACTGTGCTAAGTATGAAGACACAGAAATGAACAAGTACTGTCCCTGCTCTCAAAATTTAGTCTTGCAGAATAAAGAAAAGTAAACATAGAAGGGCCATGATGTTCTCTGAAACTGTATTATGAAGGACTTATCTTTGTATCTTAAATCCTAAGTAAAGAACATGTCAGCACATAGTAGAAGCCCAATAAATGAACTTGGGAAGGAAGGCTCAGAAGTTGGACTGTAAGATTAAAAGATCCACCATCCCTTTATGAAAACTCTTTGGTTATTTATACACTGACTCACCTAAAAACTGCTTCCTGTGTTGGTGTCTATGATACATTTTTTAATGTCAGACTAAAAATACACTTCCAGTACAGCAACCCTGTCTGCCTACCCAAGGACTAGAAATGAATACAGGGTAGCAGGTAACAAAATAAAACACAAGAAAACTCACTCAATTCAACACTGAGCTCACCCAATAACAAAGGGGTGTCTTCTAAAATGGTTCACACTTGAAGGTCCCCAAAGTCACCTATTTACAAAGCTGAAGAAATGAGATTTTTATAGAGCCAAAGGATTTTCAGTGAGTCATGAACTCTCTGCAAAAGAGAGTTAGAGTAACTGGGACTCTGGGGGTCGTCTAGGATAATTTCCCAGTCACAACAGGAAACCACTTCACAGCACTATTGATAGACTCACGGTGGGATCCAGGCCCAGAGCCACAAGATCCCTTTCACTTACAACCTTCTCTTTCCCAGCTTGGAGACTTTGGACAAGTCAATTAACTGCTCTCATCCTCAGTTTCCTCATTCTGCCAGGAAGAATAGTTGAGATGATCAGATGAAATACAGGTAACGTTGTCTTAAACAGAGATGATTTGGTTGCAAGTAACAGGACTTTACTCACACAAGCTTAAGCAGAAATTAGCTGGAGGGATATAAAGGTATCTCAAGGAACTCAAGGACAGAAAGTTCTGACAAGTTTAAGGGAACAGAACCAGGAAGAGAAATCTGCCAAGAAGAAAGTTATCACTTGTAGTCAATCATAATTACACCCGATTTCCTTCATCTCCACTTTCTCTTTGCATCTGATTTCAACCAACTTCTGCTTCTCCATGTATGTGGTGAGTGATGGCTGCCCAGATAGCCTTCAAGACTTCTCAGTTTCAGTGCTAATGAAGGTGGACCTAGAAACAGTGAACTCCAATTTCCAAAAAAAAAAAAAAAGAGAGAGAGAGAGAGAGAGAATCTGATTATTGCCCCTTGGGTCAAGGGCCCATCCTAATCCAATCATCTGAGGTTAGAGGGCTGATCCAGTGACCAGCTGCTCAATCCGTAGGAGTGGTAGAAGCCCACTCTTGAGGGAGGGGAGATAGGCAAGTTCTTTAAGAAAATGGTGTGAGGCCCAAGCAAATGGCTGGAAGCAAAGACAACCACCAACATCTCTTGTACAAAAGTACTTGGTAGCCCTGGCTAGTGTGGCTCAGTCGGTTGGGGTGTTGTCCTGCACACCCAAATGTCATGGATTCAATTCCCAGTCAGGGCATACACCCAGATTTCGGGTTTGATCCTTGGTTGAGGTATGTATGGGAGGTGACCAATTGATGTTTCTCTGTCGGTCTGTCTGGCTGTCTTTCTCTCCTCCCACCCATCTCTCTCTCTACCCAGGCAAGCTATCACTGTGGTCATCATCATCATGGCCCCCTCCCCACAAATAGCTTCTGCTTAATTACTACCAGTAACAAGGTGCTCACTACCTGAAGACAGAGCCTTTTCATTGCTGAACAACTCCAATTATTAGAACTCTTTTCTATGTGACAGCAACTTTTTTCAAAGATATTAAATTTAAATATTTTCAATTTTCCCCAAACCTTACTTTTAAAGACAGCATAATTTTGCCTGTCAGGTTAGGCCTGGGTTTTCCTTTGTGGTCATAATATGAATAACCAGTAAGGCAGAAAGGATAGGTTCACTGGACAATTATTTTAGGAAACAACCTAGACAAAAGTAATTAAAAAACCAGAGCCTCTTCTTCCTTTCAAGAATTTCTATTCCCTCTACTATTAACGTCGACTTACTAAAGCCAAAGAGAAACTGGAACTATTTCTGGCATCAGTGTGTAGACAGTATGTAGATGTTGAAAGAAATGGGTTGTTGTTTTCTCAACGTAGAGTCCCTGGCACTTTTGAGGGTAGAATTCTGCTTTGTTTAATAAAGGATTTTTCTTCCCATCTAACCTTCTTTTGCTTCGGAAAACAAAATCCAGAAAATAATTTTACTTCATATTTCCTAAGGTTACTCACAATAAAAGTATAATTCCCCATAAAGTAACCTCACACTAGCTATGTGATGGCTAGCTGCATTTAAATAGTAAGAAGAAAACACAAAGTTAGAAGAGGAGGTAAAAACACCTTCTATATAGTGGAGGCCCCAATCTAGGAATCATCTGCTGCTGGCTGCTGTGCTGTTCACATTTCTCATTGATGTCACCAGGCTTTTATTTTAGTAACCAGAATATACTTATTATGGATGCAAAGAGAATCTCCCCATTTATATTCTAAACTCAAAGCAGGAAATGAGACCTGTGGGTGATCTGCAGCTGTGGTACTATAAACAGGACCTGCCTACCTCCTAGTCTAGGTTTGAGATTACACTGGAATCCCTGTACTAACTACAGTTTGGGAGATTTTTTTAAAAATAGAAAAATACACCATTTTAGAAAGACCAGAGCAACTTCAGTCCAAAAATTAGAGGCCGCCATTTGGTAGAAGGCTCACTGACCTGCACAGTGTAGTGTACTTGTTGCTATGTACCATCCGCCTACCTAAATGGTTGATATACAACAGGGAGATTGTGCTATGTCTCCAGCCAGCTGCGCTACAGTGGGCAAGTATCACTGGTTATAAGGTTTCTTCATCTGGTAAATTAAAGGACTAGTCTTTGACATTTGGAGGTCAAGCACCTCTTTGGAAACCTGACAAAAGCCACAAACCCTCTAAATCCCCAAAGTCATAGAAGTTTATACAACTAAAATTTTACATAGCGTTATCAGGGGGCTCACTTGGTCTTTGGAATCTACCCATAGACTCCTGTTTGAAGATTAGTAGACCAGCAGTACTCTACCGTTGCTTCCAGTACTCAGAGTCTGCAATTACACAGCCAATACTTAGTAACAACTACTGCAAATTATTCAGCACCATAGATGAGTGTTTTGTTAAGACTAGAGACCAAGCCAATATGATCTGCTTTCCAATGTTAAATTGACCAGTAAGCCAATAGACAACTGGAAGGAGGTAGGAGGGACTGGATATTAAAAACATTAATAAAAACAAATCTTGGGAAAGTTTTGGAGGAGCCCAACTCTGTTCCTCGATTGGATTTTTTAATTTGAAAATACAATGCAACACCATCAAACTAGATAGAGAGATCCAGCTTTATAGTGATATTGTCCAAGTGAAGGGCTTATAAATCATTACACCAAAATAAAACAAAGCCAAAAATTCTCACATTCCTGCCCATATAAACATGCTCACAATGATTAGTTCCAAAGTTATGCCTGAAGATTCCCTCAAAGAGAAAGATATTCATAAGTGAGAGTGAACAAACATGGTGTGCCTAATCTTCACTATTCTGGGTTAATCATGAAAATTAGTGTTCTCGCGTGATTTTGGTTTCTTTCTATTCCAAGTCAGTAGGTAAGACTAATTCATACTAGTAAATTCTAAGTTCTAGCCTTCATTTGAAGGGGGCACATGACTCCCAAGGAAAGAGGACTAGCCACATAAACCCATCTTGAATACTGACAACCTCCCTTTATCCACCACTACAAACCCCACTCTTTTTAAGTCTCCTTGATCATTCTGGTATATTTTGAGGTTTGGGGGCTTATCTTTTTTTGAGGGGGAGAAATATGGGGGTAGAGAGAAAATGTGAAGTTTTTATTTTTGTTCACATTAACTCTGACTGAGGTAGGTAAAGATACTTAAAAGGTAACTTTGAAAATCTTAGTGACTCTAGCCTACGAGGAAAAACATTTAATCAGAAATGTTCTTCTTATAAAGAGAGATAACAACATGGTCATGAATCAAAGAATGTCTGCTGGGTGGGAATGGGATGGTAGAATTCTTTTTCTCAGTAGTTGCTTCAACATATTTTGTTAAAGAGGATTATCTGATGAAGCATGAAATCCCAGTCATGTGAATACCATGTTACCAGTGGTCTGTTCCATCATAGCAGTTATAGTCTGATGATGTATGGAACCCTCTGCCCCATTCAGCTCTCCTTATGGATGCTTCCCAAGAAACATGTGAAAACGAATTAAGAACCACGACTCTTGCCCTAACCGGTTTGGCTCAGTGGATAGAGCGTCGGCCTGCGGACTCAAGGGTCCCAGGTTCGATTCCGGTCAAGGGCATGTACCTTGGTTGCGGGCACATCCCCAGTGGGAGTGTGCAGGAGGCAGCTGATCGATGTTTCTCTCTCATCGATGTTTCTAACTCTCTATCACTCTCCCTTCCTCTCTGTAAAAAATCAATATAATATATTTAAAAAAAAAAGAAAAGAACCATGACTCTTGCTGATGGCCAACAATTAGTTCACAAAAGGATTCCCTGACTTTCTTCCTTCTGTATTTCACCCCTGGATAATCTGACAGTTTATTTTTTACAGTTAACAGATTATTCCTTTATTTTCATTGTTTTCATGAAGTATCTACTTAATCTCATAAGAGGGGCACAAATGGATTAGTATAACCACTTCATAAAAAGTTTAGCAATTTTCTTCCAGGACATTCAGCCATCTAACTTGAAAGATATCATCCTAATTATATATTTTTTATTAGAAGTAAGTTTTACAGCAATGTTTCCAGTTTGAGAAAAGAAAAATCACTCATCATTTATAGAAATATGTAATTCCATCATTTTATGTAGTCATTTGCAATAATGAAACAAGCCAGTTAGACTTAATATTCAACTGTAGAGTTTCAGCACAGGGCTCAAGGCAAAACAACTTCATTACCTAAGAAGAGAATAGACACCCTGGCTTCCCCCACTGCATACCATTTATAGTATTTCTTCAGCCTAAGGGATTTTTAGACCTCTGAAAATCCGAGATTTACTACTCAACACAGCAATCCATCTTGAAGCTTTCTGCCAATGAATCTCAGTATTTCTATTTCAACAGTCTGTAGATTTGAAAGCTGTGTTAAGACATGTCAAAAAAACCCCACAAACGTCTTTGATCTCTGCACCCAAGTTACTCAAAAGGAACCCCATGGAGGGTCTGAAGTTATGCTAAGTATGTGACTTGCAGTTATAATCAGTAAAGCAACATTCCATTACAAGTGGGCACCATGTTAGCTTCTTAAGCCTATATTTCACGAACACACACATAAATTGAGTGAGTGACTGACAATACACTTTAAAATGAGTGAGATACACCCACTCTAGAGGATATTTATTTTCAAGTACAGAATTTGATGTTACAGAAAAATCTAAGCCCATCACATAGATAAGCATATATTTTTCCCAGTGATTAACCTACATCCAGATGCCAGATGTTTAGGCTGACATTTTTCTGACACCCTTTATAGTCTACTCACTCTCCCTACATGTCCTAACTCTTTGGGGTAAAACTGAAATCTGTGTCCATTGCAATTCTACAGAAACACCACAAACTGGTTAATTCCATGCCTCTAAAATGTTCAGAAAAAGTCATCATTGACCCAATCATAGATTTCCACAAGTAGGTCTGCTTAGAATTTGTAACTGGTATTTGCTGAAAGGTCACTTACCCCCATGTCTAGGTATCTCTAAGTCTGGATTTTCTTCAATTGGACTTTCTTCCCTGGATCTTGTAGACTATTATTTTACAATTATCACCATTTAAAAGTTGAACTGGCTAATACTATTCATACTTATCATCAAATGACAATTGTAGGTATTAAAAATGTTTATACTTAAAAGGTGAAAAGTAGGGTTTCTGTTTAAAATTACTTTTTCAAATGTGGGTTACTTTTTTGCATAATATACATGGGATATCTTCTTTCTCAATAATTAAATATAATATACATATTCTCTTAACCACTTTTAT